>NC_061801.1:32860451-33522951 GCF_021462225.1 Girardinichthys multiradiatus | reverse complement strand
CATCCATCCATTTTTTGTCTGACTTCTAAATTATAAAAATATTTTTTTCTAAATTTATTCTAATACATTATTCACTTCTTTCAGCTAAATCCTCCTGGTGCTGTGCTGTGTTGCACGCTAGGATACTCCACACAAATCTGACAGGTTGACATGACTCAATCAAGAAACTTGATAAATGAATGAATGAATGAATAGTAGTATATATTTGGTTTGTTTCTTTGCATACCTCAAGATTACTGGAAGTACCTCATCCCATGGCAAAAGCAAAGAGCTCAAACTAGTCATTAAGGAGTTCATAACAGTCTGATCAGAACATTGCAAACTGTTTCCCAAAGGGCAACTCGTCCCTGTGATGCTATTATAATGCTTTTAAGAAGGAAATGAAACTTTGGTGCTTGCCAAAAATGTTGGCCTTGCATCAGCCAAGTTTAAAAGCCTATGTTTTTAGAAAAAGCTAGAATATGAAATAAAATAACATAATTTTATTCATTATAATCAGTACATATTTCTTTTTCATCTGTATATTTCATAATATCCAACTTTACACATGTAGTTTTTCACATCACTTCCACAAAGCTGTGGGAGGCAGTTTAATGATCCTTGCACTTGTTTAGAATTACATTTGGTAAGCCTTCTGTTTTTGCAAAGCAAAACAAAAATCATAGCTAAATGACTAATTTCCTTTTTAAATGTATATGCAACTTTTTGCTGAAAACTTTGTGTCTGTCAGTAAAAGGTGCTGAAGGTCTGAAAGCTAAAGAAGAAAATACCAAAAAAAAACTGTTATTGACAAGAATGAATAGTATTTTTTGTGATAAATGTGAAGCAGTGACTGAAAACTGAGGAGGAAAATAGAGTGACATGCAGCAAACAGGAACAGTTCAGTCAATTCTAGTACCCCTACTGCTAGGTTCTGAGTGAACACCAGACCCTTTTTGATCAAGCTGTAGCGTTGCAAGCATTGCCCCACAGAACGGGTCACTTTTTCAAAAACTGTCAAAGCATCAGGTGTTGCCAGATCCTTTTAAGCAAAAAAGATGACATAAAAATATACTTTTAATTTGGCTGACTTCAGTTGTCTTCAGCAGATTATTTATTTTAGCTTAAGAATAAATCAGCCTCTCCTACTTTATCGTATTCCAGCTTCAACTTATTAAGCCACATTTACCATTCTCAAAACTAGATTTATGATTAACAGACAAATCAAAACTATTTTACTCTTGCTTTATGCTTTTCAATTTATTGTATATTTTGATACATTAAATGGTTTGCCTAACTTTAAATAGATATAATGTTATAGTCAAAAATAGTATCACCAAATTACTTAAACTTGTGTTTCGACCCTGTTTGTTTTATTTTTAATATCAAAAGAACTTGACCTGAATCTGTGTCACTACCCCTCTCAATTCTATTTAGGGCTGGATTTTGACAAGGATTTTAGGTACTCTTCCATAAAAGCCAGTTTTGTAGAGTGTAGGACTAACAGTGATACAGTTTAAGTCGCTTTATCCCTCTCGTGTTATGTATATACATAAAAAGGCTTTTGGGTGCTTGTGAAGGAAGGACAAACTGAGTAATCTGTGAACATTAGTTCAAACCAGCAAAAGGTTACAGAGAATACCAACATCTGAGTTATATTAGATGGCAATTCTTTCTTCAGTTGAGCAAATGTATATCTTTTCGAACAAATATAACATTCACAGCTGTGTGTGTGTGTGTGTGTGTGTAAGAGCGAGAGATTGTACTGGAGTCTGTTTACCATATGCGTGTGAAAGTTAATTGCTTCCAGAGGCAGGATGTGACATAAGAAGCTCCTCCCTCTCTGCTGACCTGGCACAAACACACACTAACACATGCACACACCACTGCACAGGAGGGTAATAACAGTTCACCCAAAAAGGTCCTCCAACTGAGGAAAAAGCCATAAAAATATAAAGAGGCTTTTGGGCTGCAGGGAGTGTGTTTGTGTTTAACCCATGTATACCTGTCTATGTAAGCATGCACTTGTTAGTGCTTTGTGTGCGTGTCAATTTCTGGGTAGAGCTCTGTAATGTTTGATGAAAACTGATCAAGGCATCTGGAAAAATGTTTTGGCTTTGGAATTCTGGAATCTCAGGTATCACTATCCTAACAGTTTATCCTCACAGGGCATGCTTTTAAAAGCGCCCAGCACGATTTTGATAGGTTTGAAAGAGTTACATAAATAAGAAGGCCAGAGGACAAGTTAAAAGTTGTTTTTTTCCGTGCTTGTGCTTTTCTATCGTAACCACAATCTTGGTAACATAGATGTCACTGACTAACTTTGTCTTCTGTATATCAGCCTATAACTGAATAATAGACACAATATCTGTTCTACTTTCAAAATATAAAGTCAGAACTTCATCATATAGTGAATCAGATTTTTTTCAACCACTGCATGTTTGGTCATTAGTGCAAAAAGAGTAGATTTTAACCGGTGGCTCTAAGACCATTGACCAAACCTTAGATTCAGGAGGAGCAGTGTGGCTGTAGTACAGGCTATTGAAGAGTTGACTAAATCATTACACTTCCAGATGTGCAGAGGGAGTTTGATTGTCCAGTGGCATATATTCTGTAGATCATGAGAAGACCTATGACCTTTTCTCCCAAAACATTTTGCGGTGGTGGGAGTAAAGGATGATGGTAATGCTTTTAAAGGGTTAGTTCAGATTTTGTGGACTTAGGTTCTGTGAAGTTTTTATTCATAAATGTCCCCTTACCTGTAGCAGAAAGATATCATATCTGCATGAGTTTGTTAAAAGTGAAAATTAATCTTTATATCAATTGGATATAACACTATGTTGGCAGGTATTACAAGTTCACAAGAAATAATAGTTACAACCTCCATGTCTCTGTATGGAGTTACCTTGATTTAACCTTTCTGAGTAGTCTTCCTGGCTTTCCAAACAACTTTAAACATGCACATTGGTATTAATACCCATGCTGGCTTTATTGTAGGACTGGAATCGCTTAAATAAAACATTTATAAGCACAAAAAAGACTTATTATGTTTGTATACCTGTTGGTTCCATGGTTGACACTGTATTCCAGATCTTGTGACATTTGCACTGCCTTGGTAGAAGCGACCTCTGCCATTGTAACATCTTGCTTTTGAAAACAAAGAGAAAACCCTGGGATTATAATAAGCTTCATTTGTCTTTGCAAATGTACGTTCCAATGAAATTTGACCTCTGCATTTAACCCATCCCTTTGGGAGCAGTGGGCTGCCACTGTGCAGCACCCGGGGAGCATTCTGGGATTAGGGGTCTTGCTCAGGGACCCAGAGGGACAGGCTGTGGGAATTGAACCATGGCCTGCCCTTTTATTAGGTCACTGTTGATGTATTTATTACTGTATTTTTCTCATCTGGTTTCTCTCTTCACACTTACTTGTTATCTGATCTTTTTGGAGATCTGAAATAAAACAAAAAAAAAATCTAATGTCAAGAGCAAACAGAACTGGTAAGGGATTTTGCCAAAATAAATGAAGGAATAATAGTATACCAGTTAGTAGTAAAAGACCAAACATACAATAGGAAATTAGAACTGATCTGGTTGAATTATTTTTTCCACAAAAGCTGTATGAAAAAGGCATCTGTGCTTAAGCTGCTTGGCCTATTGCTTTTAAATAGAGATGACGCTTAATGTATATTTAAAACCTGCAGCCTGTACCATCCTGGCCGTTGAGATATTTAAATCAACACACAATTACAATCAATACATATACACTTAAAAACATTAAAACTATGAACGTATTATTTGAGCTAAAGTCCCCTTAAAAACACACCCCTTACAACTTTGAGATATTATAGCTTACCTACAAAGGGAATATATGTACAACCATCAGGGTCAGCGCGAAGACTTGGTAAGGTCTGACAGTTGGGCAGCAGTGAAGTGAAAGTGTGGGATCCTGTGACCGAGCTCAAGAGTCCACCCTGAACTGAACCAGTCCCCTCTAGTGTCAACCACTCCTTATGGCAGTAGAGCTCCTTTACCGCCAGGCAGTGTTCTCTGTTTCAAAAATAAAAAAATTAAATACTATGATTCCATTCCCTAAATGTATTTACTGTTACTTTAACATACTAATTTAGAAACATCACCTGCAGACTGGTTTAGGAGCCGATTCTGCACCTGATGGGTTGCAGTCAGGAAAGGCGGAGTGGCACAGCAGTGAGCGTGCAGCTGGGCTACACAGCCCACTCAGGCCTTCGAGTTCAGCCCACCAGCTCTGAACCAGGTATTCCTGCATCTCCTCGGGGTCCGATAGGGAGGAGTTGAAGAAAACCAGAGAATTGTCTTGGAGATTTGTGTGACACACATCGCCACGATATGCACTGCAGTAGCCTGTGATGGCTCTATCTTTGTCTGGCGTCTGTTGTTGCTGATGATGTCTGTTGGAAGTAGACAGAGTGGTGTAAAAAAATTACTTGTCCCATTATATTGTTTCTGTGGTTTGTTTGTTTTTTGTCAGCCTACATGTTTAAGATCATCACACTAAATTTCTCTTAATATCAGACAAAGATAATCTGAGTAAACAAAAAGCAGTTATCAACGGATTCAATTAATTTTATGTATTAAGGGAAAAGAGTGATCTAAATCCAACTGGTCCTATGTGAGAAAGCAGCTGCCCCCTTAAATTTGGCAGCACTACCACCATCAAGAATATGCCATAATTGCTGTTTAATGTCACAAACTTATGCCCTATCATTCTCCTTTGGGATTATCTGCTAGAGAGCAGGATTCGTGATTCCATTAACAATGGTAAGTCATCCAGGTCCCAAAGCAGCAAATCAGTCCATGATTATCACACTACCAACACCATGTTTGATTGTTGATTTGATATTCTGTTGCTGCAATGCTGTGTTAGCTCTACACTCCATGTAACAGGACACACACTAATCAGTTTCACATTTGTCTCTTCAGTCCATGAAATATTTTTTTCAAAATCTTGGTGATTATTAGGATTTTATTTTTGCCAAAAGTGAGATGGTCTGGCAGTCTCTTTCTTATTGTGGAAGTGAGGCTTCGGTGCTTAAAATGTTTTTCAGAATCAGCTTTATTGCCAAGTTCGTACATACAAACAAGAACTTTGGCTCCAGTACACTTTGCTCTTTGGTTTTGGTTTTGCATTACAGAATATACATATTTACAATGTACACATATATAATAAAAAGGTGCATTTGTAGCATCTGTATGCTGTTGTTTTGTACTCTATTGACTGTTCAACAGAGAAACAGCCTGGGGGAAGAAACCATCTCTGTAGCGGCGGCCTGAAGGTAAAGCTCTGAACAGTTTATGTGCAGGGTGTGTGGGGTCTGCAGAGATTTTAGCAGCTCTTTTCCCAACCCTAGACCTGTATAAGTCCAGGATGGAGGGAAGGTCAGCCCTGATTATTCTCTCTGCATTCTTGATTATTCGTTGCAGTCTGCACCTGTCCTGATTTGTGGATGAGCCAAACCACACTGAGATGGACGAAGACAGGACAGATTGAAAGATGGCAGTGTAGAAGATGACCAGCAGCTCCTGTGGAAGGTTGAACTTCTTGAGTTGCCTCAGGAAGTACAGTCTCTGCTGGGCCTTCTTCCGAACAGTGTCTGTGTGTGAAGACCATCTCAGGTCCTCAGCGATGGTGGTTCCTAAGAACCTGAAGTGGTCCACAGCCGATACAGTGTTGTTGAGGATGGTGAGGGTGGTGTATGGGGTGGTGTTCTCCGAAGGTCCACCACCATTTCCACAGTCTTGAGTGGGTTGAGTTCAATGTAGTTCTGACTGCACCAGTGTACCAGCCGATCCACCTGCTGTCTGTATGCAGACTCATCACCGTCCTGGATCAGTCCAATGACAGTGGTGTCATCTGCAAACTTAAGGAGTTTCACGGACAAGTCCGATGAGGTGCAGTCATTTGTGTAGAGGGAGAAGAGGAGTGGGGATAGAACACACCCCTGGGGAGCACCAGTACTTATTGATCTACTGCAGGAGAAGATGCTCCCCAGTCTCACCTGCTGCTGTCAGTCCATCAGGAAGCTGTTGATCCACTGATAGGTGGAGGCTGGGACGTTGAACTGGGTGAGCTTCTGGTGGAGGATGTCTGGTATGATGGTGTTGAAGGCTGAGCTGAAGTCTACAAACAGGATCCTGGCGTATGTCCCTGGACGGTCGAGGTGTTGCAGGATGAAGTGTAGACCTAAGTTAACAGCATCATCTGCCGACCTGTTTGCTCAGTAAGCAAATTGCAGGGGGTCCAGCAGGGGGCCTGTGATGTCTTTCAGGTGCTTCAACACCAGCCGCTCAAAGGATTTCATGACCACAGACATCAGGGCTACAGGCCTGTAGTCATTTAATCCTAGGATGGTGGGTTTCTTGAGCACCGGGATGATGGTGGATTGTTTGAGGCAGGAGGGGACCTCACATTTCTCCAGTGATTTGTTGAAGATCCTTGGAGCGAGTTGATTTGCACATGCTTTCAGGCATGATGGGGAGACGTTATCAGGTCCTCCAGCTTTCTTTGTTTTCATGTGCTGAAAGAGCCTATTTAAATCTTCCTCGGAGATCTTTAGTGCAGGCAGAGGATCAGAGTTTCTGGGTTGTTTTGTCACCTCCTGGATGAGTCATCACTCCGCTCTTTCAGTCATGTTGGTAGGCCGGCCTCTCCTGGGAATGTTCCTCACTGTTCCATGTTTTCTGTATTTGCAGATACAGTAATTGCTCCCACTGTGATCCACTGGTGTCACAAAGCCTTTTCCATAATAGGTGTTTCTCAACTGTCTTCAAATTTCTTTAGACAGGATTATGATGATCTGCTTTTTGAGACATTTTATCCTCCTTCATGCAGTCAGAAATTTTGTACTTGTACTCGTACTCGTACTTGTCGTCTTCTGCCTGGAACACCTCCCGAGGAAAACGTCCAGGAGGCATCCAGTATAGATACCCGAGCCACCTCAATTGGCTCCTCTCAATGTGGAGGAGCAGCGGCTCTACTCCGAGCCCCTCCCGGATGGCCGAGCTCCTCACCCTATCTCTAAGGGAGTGCCATCCTACAGAGGAAGCTTATTTCAGCCGCTTGTATCCGGGATCTCGTTCTTTCGGTCATGACCCAAAGTTCATGGCCATAGGTGAGAGTTGGAACGTAGACCGACCGGTAAATCGAGAGTTTCACTTTTTGGCTCAGCTCTCTCTTCACCACAACGGACCGGCACAGCGCCCCCATTACTGCGGCAGCTGCATCTATCCGTCTGTCAATCATCCGCTCCATTCATCCCCCACTCGTGAACAAGACCCCGAGATACTTAAACTCCTCCACTGGAGGCAGGAAGTCCCCTCCAACCTGAAGAGGACAAGCCACCCTTTTCCAGTCGAGAACCATGGCCTCGGACTTGGAGGAGCTGATCCTCATCCCAGCTGCTTCACACTCAGCTTCGAACCACCCCAGCACATGCTGTAGGTCTTGGCTAGAGGGGGCCAGCAGGACCACGTCATCTGCAAAACAAAGAGATGAAATCCTCTGGTCCCCAAACTGGACCCCTCCGGTCCTTGGCTGCGCCTAGAAATCCTGTCCATAAAAGTTATGAACAGGACAGGTGACAAAGAGCAGCCCTGCTGGAGTCCAACAAGCACCGGGAACAGGTCCGACTTAGTGCCAGCAATGTGAACCAAACTTCTCCTCTGCTTGTACAGAGACCGGATGGCCCCTAGTAAAGGCCCCCGATTCCATACTCCTGGACCACCCCCCACAGGGCATCACGAGGGACACAGTCGAATGCTTTCTCCAGGTCCACAAAACATGTGGACCGGTTTAGCAAACACCCATGAACCCTCAAGTACCCTGTAGAGGGTATAGAGCTGGTCCAGTGTTCCACGGCCGGGATGAAAACCACACTGCTCCTCCTGAAGCCGAGGTTTGACTATCGGCCGGGCTCTCCTCTCCAATACCCTGGCGTAGGCCTTACCAGGGAGGCTGAGGAGTGTGATCCCCCTGTAGTTGGAACACACCATCCGGTTACCCTTTTCATGAAGGGGGACCACCACCCCAGTCTGCCAGTCCAGAGGCATTGTCTCTGAACACCACGCAATGTTCAAGAGGCCAACCATGACAGCCCAACAACATCCAGAGACTTGAGGTACTCAGGGTGGATCTCCTCCACCCCCCGAAGTCTTGCCACCGCGGAGCTTTTTAACCACCTCGGTGACTTCAGCCTGGGTGATGAAAGAGTCCAACCCCGAGTCCCCAGCCTCTGTTTTCACCAGGGAATGCGTGATGGCAAGATTGAGGAGATCCTCGAAGTACTCCTTCCCCAGTCGAGGTCAGCCGCTCCCCACCCCCACTGTAAACAGTGTTAGTCAAGCACTGCCTTCCCCTCCTGAGGCACCGGACGGTGTGCCAGCATCGCTTTGAAGCCAACCGGTAGTCCTTCTTCATGGCCGCACCGAGCTCCTCCCAGGCCCGAGTTTTTGCCACTGCCCGGGCTGCAGCATGCTTGGCCTCACGGTACCTGTCAGCCGCCTCAGGAGTCCCATAAGCCAACCACAGCCAATAGGACTCCTCCTTCAGCTTGACAGCGTCCCTTACTGCCGGTGTCCACCACCGGGTTCGGGGAATGCTGCCGCGACAGGCACCGCAGACCTTACGGCTGCAGCTACTGGCAGCAGCATCAACAATAGATGCAGAGAACATGGTTCACTCGGACTCCATCTCGCCAACATCCTCCGGAATCTGGTCAAAGCTCTCTCGGAGCTGAGAGTTGAATACATCCCTGGCCAAGGGCTCCGCCAGACGTTCCCAGCAGACCCTCACTATGCGCTTGGACCTGCCAAGTCTGTCCGGCTTTCTCCTCCTCCAGCGGATCCAACTCACCACCAGATGGTGATCAGTGGACAGCTCAGCCCCTCTCTTCACCTGAGTGTCCAAAACATGTGGCCAAAGGTCTGATGATATGACAACAAAGTCGATCATTGACCTCTTGCCTAGGGTGTCCTGGTGCCAAGTGCACTGATGATCACCCTTACATTTGAACATGGTGTTCATTATGGACAATCCGTGACTAGCACAGAAGTCCAATAACAAAAACCACTCGGATTCAGATCGGGGAGGCCATTCCTCCCGATCACGCCTCTCCAGATGTCACTGTCGTTTCCCACGTGGGCGTTGAAGTCCCCCAGCAGAATAATGGAGTCCCCGGAGGGGCACTATCCAGCACCCCCGACAGGGACCCCAAGAAGGCCAGGTACTCCGCACTACCACTCGACCCGTAGGCCGAAATGACAGTCAGAGGCCTGTTCCCAACCCAAAGGCGCAGGGATGCAACCCTCTCATCCACTGTGGTAAACCTCAACACGAGACGGCTAAGCTGGGGGACAACAAGCAAACCCACCCCAGCCCGCCGCCTCTCCCTGTGGGCCACTCCAGAGTAGAAGAGAGTCCAGCCCCTCTCGAGGAGATGGCTTCCAGAGCTCACGCTGTGCGTGGAGGCGAGCCCGACTATTTCTAGTCGATATCTCTCGACCTTCCACACAAGCTCAGGCTCCTTCCCCCCCAGCGAGGTGACATTCCACGTCCCTAGAGCCAGCCTAAGCATCCCGGGATCGGGCCACCGAGGTCTCCACCTTCGTCCGCTGCCCAATCCTCTTTGCACTGGTCCCTCACGGTTCCCCCTGCAGGTGGTGGGCCCACTGGGGGATGGCCTCGCGTTTCTCATTCGGGCTTGGCCCGGCTGGGTCCTGCGAGGAGCAACCCAGCCACCAGGTGCTCTCCGACGAGTCCCGACCCCAGGCCTGGCTCCAGGGTGGGACCCCGGCTCCACCATACCGGGCGACATCACGTGCCTCGATTTAGCAATCATCATGAGGGGTCAGAAATGTTGTATTTTAAAATAAAATAAAATATTAAATAAATAAAAAAGACATTTTTGTATTTTATCGAATTCTTTCTTCCACATATCTGGCAGTAATCAAGCCTGAGTGTGACTAGTGAAATTGAACTTAGCTTCCCACAAAATGTTTTTAATCCCAGTTAATAAAGGGACGCTGAGTTTTTACACAGGGCTAGGTTGGTTAGAATACCTTTTTTCACTGATTAAATAAAACTGTTTTAAACCTGTATTATTTTACTTACTCTGGTTAACTTTGTCTGACATTAAAACTTATCTGATCATTTTGAAACGTTTCAGTGTGACAAAAAAGCAAAAACAGAAAATAAGCAGGATAGATACTGTTTCACAGCACTGTACATACAGAAATACTGTATCTGACATTACACCATTTAGACAGAACGTAAAGTTAAAGTAAGGTCCCTAACTCTTTGAAAAAAGTTCTCCCTTACTTTTCTCTTTGAGTTCTGTTACTTGAAAGAAAGCCAGATTGACCTAGAATTAGAAAATCATCCATGATCTGAAAAGTTAAACACTGACCATCCATTTTTCACTTCAACGCTTTATTATTCTTCATCTCACCTAATGAAAAAGAACATACTTAGGTAAAAAGAAAACTGTGAATGCCCCTCTTTAACTGCTTTGGCAGACAGTCAGTGAATATATGTCAAGTTTTTCACCTGAAATATTTGTTCAACATGATCCAGATGCTGATCATGAAAGTGGTTGTGGATGGTATAAATGGATCGCATGCTGTCTGTTAGACTTCCTCACTGCCTCTTGTATGAACATCTGTCATATCTTATGTGAAAACTTGACTGCCTGTGTCCCAGTCTCCCTCTATTCCTGTTTTGCTTGTTCCACTGCTTGCTCGTCCTTCTCCGTTGCCTGTTATTCCTCAGGCATGGAAACATTATGACTCCTCTGAATGTTTGCATGTTGATCTAATAGCTATCTTTTCAGATGCTGGTTTTTCCTGTCATTCTGTCTTGCAGCATTTCCAAACTCCAGATGTCACCTCTGGGGGAGATAGATGTCTATGCAGAATTCAAATAAATCTAAACCGTGGCCATTTATCCTTTTTTCCCTTTTTGATCTGAAGTTTCCACAGTCCAGATGTGGTCATAAGATGATGTATCACAGTAAAATGTAAGGGTTTAACCTGTCTATGACCTGCAATCTAATGCCTTTTATGTCCTTCATTCTTCCTCAAGCAGTCACTTACCAATGCATTCTGGTTTTTTTTAATCCACCTACTAGATGTGTGACCTATTCATGTCTATTTGTACAGTTGTATGGTTCTATCTGCAGTTACATTGTCCAAATGTGGCAACACGTTCTGTGATTCATAAAAGTTTATATTTTGCATGTGAGTTAATAAGATGTACCAAGGGACTTGGCAAAGGCAGATTGCAATTCATGTTTGGCAGTCAAAAGAATCCCCAATTTAAAAATGAGTGTAAAGCAAACAATATCTGAAAAACACTCTAAAATTGACAAAAGTCTACTGCCCCCTCCACATTTATTGGCAAATCAAGGCAAACATGTGCAAAAGGTCTTAAAATCCACTCATACCTAAGGAAATGGCAACCCACTCTTCAAAAAGTCATCCAAGTAAGGATGACCATACTTGGATGACTTGGTGATCTTAACAGGTCAAAAAATAGCTAGAAGAAAAATGTTACTCACTTGCCCATATCCATACACACACCAATAATTTAAAAAAATTTAAAACTATTTAAATTGTGACAAATCTGGAAACCTAAGTTTATATGAAAAGGTGGAGGTTGCTAAAATGTACTTGGACATCAATTGGAACCCTGTGCTAAGTTCAGATGATGCTAACAGTGAGCTTTTCTGCAACAACAACAACAAAAAAATCAGCTGGGTCTGACATAAGGCAAATGCTAAAGATGTAGAAAAGCACCTTCCTTCCACAGATATCTATGTTGGAGGATCTGGGATGCCATGGACCTTAGTGAATAGCATCATTAACTCTTTGAAATACTAGATATTAAATAGAGTTCTTTGATACAATAGTAAACGGAAAATGGGTCATCTGTGGGTCTTTAATAAGGATAATGATCCAAAACATTTGGCCATATCAGCACAAAAATCATTCTCCAGGTACAAAATCAACCTATTTCCACTTCAATCTCAATCCTCAGACCTAAATCATAAACAATATATATTCACTGGCTATTTCATTAGGTCCACCTGTCCTATTGTGTGTTAACAAAAACAGCAAATCAGCCAATCATCTAGGAGCAACTTAATTTATTTAGCCATCTAAACTTGTAGAAGCTGTGCTGATAGTCAAACAAAATTCTAATTTACTAAGTCAGCGAGTGCTGTCCTCTTGACTAAAAGTTTGTCAGGATTTGTCAGGATAAATATTTTAAAGATAACTACTTTCTACTTTTTAAACATCTTTGCCAGGAGTGCAAATGAATATGGATGTGAATATGTACAATATCATACAACACATTAAGCATAGACCATAAAACAGTAAGATAAAAGGCATCTTTCTTACCTCCAGTCTACAGGAAAGAGGCAATATCCAGAAGACACCGTTTGAATGAGCCCAAGTAGGACAGTAAGAATGAAGATGCAAGACAAATGGAAAATACAAAGTGGATTAGTAAGTTCAAATCCTTCTAAGCAAAAAACAGCCATTGTGCTTTTCTCTGCAAGTCATAGCTAACTGTGAGGGGACTGAGGGGTGACCAGGTGGTAGCAGAGTGTGTATGCAGGTGTGGTCATAGTCATCTGAGAATAACTGTGACCAGGCTGTGTTTAAAGCAAGAAGCAGCTGAAGCAACATATAGGACAACCAACTGGCAGCTAGCACAACACAATGAAGCAGCTGGCCACAAACAAACCCTCACCAATAAAAAAAGATAAAACCAATTTATAACAAAAACAGTTCTGTTTGATTTTTCTTTCCAGTAAGTAAACCTTTTATGTGAAATTAAAACTCTTTCCAATAATTTACCTGTAACAATTACGCTGGCACTTTTTTTAACAGTGTTTGCTCCACTGCTGTGTCTGTTTGAGGCCACACACGTGTACAAAGCTGACTTAGTCACTGTTACTTTAAGAACGGATAGTATTACGTCTTCCACCAAGGTCTCCTCCACCGAGGCACCTGAGACCTGAAAATAAAGTCATAAAAAGATTAGGAAAAAAAAGTGTATTGGATACAATTTAGGTAAGACGTTTTCATGCAATTATCATGGGAATGAAAGTCTCACAGTGATTTTATTTTTTTTTTCAACAGAAGGTTTAAATTTATTGTAAATTTTCTCTGATCCACACAGAGTCAAAGTTTAACATAAAGGGTTTGAACAATGAAACTGAAACACCTGGTTTTAGACCACAATAATTTATTAGTATGGTGTAGGGCCTCCTTTTGTGGCCAATACAGCATCAATTCGTCTTGGGAATGACATATACAAGTCCTGCACAGTGGTCAGAGGGATTTTAAGTCATTCTTCTTGCAGGATAGTGGCCAGGTCACTACGTGATACTGGTGGAGGAAAACGTTTCCTGACTCGCTCCTCCAAAACACCCCAAAGTGGTTCAATAATATTTAGATCTGGTGACTGTGCAGGCCATGGAAGATGTTCAACTTCACTTTCATGTTCACCAAACCAATCTTTCACCAGTCTTGCTGTGTGTATTTTCATCCTGATACACGGCACCGCCTTCAGGATACAATGTTTGAACCATTGGATGCACATGGTCCTCAAGAATGGTTCGGTAGTCCTTGGCAGTGACGCGACCATCTAGCACAAATATTGGGCCAAGGGAATGCCATGATATGGCAGCCCAAACCATCACTGATCCACCCCCATGCTTCACTCTGGGCATGCAACCGTCTGGGAGGTACGCTTCTTTGGGGCTTCTCCACACCGTAACTCTCCCGGATGTGGGGAAAACAGTAAAGGTGGACTCATCAGAGAACAATACATGTTTCACATTGTCCGCATCCCAAGATTTGCGCTCCTTGCACCATTGAAACCAACGTTTGGCATTGGCATGAGTGACCAAAGGTTTGGCTATAGCAGCCCGGCCGTGTATATTGACCCTGTGGAGCTCCCGACAGACAGTTCTGGTGGAAACAGGAGAGTTGAGGTGCACATTTAATTCTGCAGTGATTTGGGCAGCCGTGGTTTTATGTTTTTTGGATACAATCCGGGTTAGTACCCGAACATCCCTTTCAGACAGCTTCCTCTTGCGTCCACAGTTAATCCTGTTGGATGTGGTTCATCCTTCTTGGTGGTATGTTGACATTACCCTGAATACCGTGGCTCTTGATACATCACATAGACTTGCTGTCTTGGTCACAGATACGCCACCAAGACGTGCACCAACAATTTGTCCTCTTTTGAACTCTGGTATGTCACCCATAATGTTGGGTGTATTTCAATATTTTGAGCAAAACTGTGCTCTTACCCTGCTAATTGAACCTTCACACTCTGCTCTTACTGGTGCAATGTGCAATCAATGAAGACTGGCTACCAGGCTGGTCCAATTTAGCCATGAAACCTCCCACACTAAAATGACAGGTGTTTCAGTTTCATTGTCCAACCCCTGTACGTGTATATGCATTCAGACTCATTAATATTTAGTTAATTATCTCTCAACAGGTTGGTTCATCAACAAGCTTCTGGTATTCTTATGGCTAAAAAATGTAGAAGCACTAAGTCGCAAGTCCATGATAAACTGGAAACTACTGAAAGGCCTGTGTAACATGTTTAACGCTTATGTTGACTGAGATTGTCATGACCAAGACAAAGGTTTCTGCCCCAAAACTGTTAAACAAGTCAATTTCTAAGCCTTGAGACTTAAAAATGCTAAAAACATTCTCTAGTATTTAAATTTGTTTGACCATCTAAAATATTTAAGTATGACAAAAAAGTGAAATGGAGCAAATACGTTTTCAAAACCAAGTACAAGCTTTTGCTTACTAAAGCTTGTACATTTAGAAACTGTAGCTAGGACAAGACAAAATACAAAATGGCATTGGAAAAGTAATTATTATCCTCGTTATACTTGCACAAAATCAGGATTTTGAAAAATAAACCTCTACATAAAAGGTAGCAAAAAAGCAAACCTGAAATTGAGAAGTTATCTAAATGAATAATTTAAATATAACATTTACCATTTATTCTCAAATTGAACTTCAGTAACACATAAGGATTAAAATGTGTTACCTTAACAACAATAAATGCATATGGCGTATTTTACATCAAAAGCACTTACTTCACGCTTTAATGAAATATAATCATTTGAAGAATACCAACATGCCCAATAAGCTTGCTGTTAGTTAGATTTCTAGATAAACACTTCTATCTACTAAAAAAAAAAAAATATGTATGTACTGACCTGTAATGTGGGTATGTGTGAGCGAGTGAGGCCAGGCTAGGTGCTGACATGTGGCTGTGTCTATGTTTGAAGTTGCTTTTCGCACTGCCTGTTTTAGGACCTGGCCCCACTGATATTAATGGCCCTAACAAGCTGCCAGTAAATCGCCTCTCACAGTCATTTTAATCAGCACACACACAAACACACAGAAACAGACCTAGTATTTACAACTATTATGGGCCTGTAATCACGTTGTAGCCAGAGTCTAGGACTGTAAAAGACCCAGATGGTATGTGATGTAAGTCAACGATAGTAGTTTGTATGAAAAAAGTCTATTCCACATGAATTATAACCAAAATATTACATAGATGTGTTAGGCTTTGATTCCAACTTTTAATTTGAAACAATTTGGGCCGATTATGACAAAATCCTCATGTTGCCTTCTCAATTAATAAGAGCAACCTAATCAAAGCTGATAACAATGTGTATTATTAGATAACTGCAAGGCAATCTCTTCATACCTCTGTCATCATGATGAGAATTCCCTGCTGTTTATATCCCTAATCCCAGAGTCAGTCTGAAAGCTCATTAACTGCTGAATGTGTGTATGTGAGTGTATGTTTGAAGTAGAGAAAGCAAGAGATGAATTGGTCACTTCTGACACAGTTAGGTAAGGGATTTATATGGGTTTCTATAATCTCATGCTTACTGTTTTGTTTCTTCATGACAGCACATGTAGCCTATGTACAGTATCAATAGCCTTGTTCTTTGTATTTTGAATTCTTTACCTTTCTATTCTTTGATGATATAATTTTATTCATTTTGCATACTTATGTATTTCTTCCTGTAGAGAATTGAAATCCAATGCTGAGAGATGTTAGCTGTGTCTTATTGCTCTCCAGTCCTGCATTCAGTTCCGATTCTGACATAAATGGTGCTCTGGGCGAGCCGCTTTTTCTGCACCCCCATAAGAAGGGTGCAGCTCCCCCCCCCAACGCCACCTCGGAGAGAGCCTTGCAGCCAGTGTGAAAAACTCCCACTGCCTGCATTAAAACTGTTTCATTATTGCAATATAAAGAAGATTTTTGAAAGCACATCTGCTGTAGTTAGGGGATCTGATTGCACTGTTATGCTGTGGATATATTTTGCTGAAGTAGTTTGGCTTAAGGGAAAAGGGTCACTGCATATTTACTACAAACCTTATTTTGAATGATCATCTCTATTTTGTGATAAAACATTTCTTATTATAAACCCAACAAAATACAGCTAATTACTCAAATGGTTTACAAGCATGAAAATGATGTGAATAACTTATGTCCACTTATGACCTTTATAGTCAGCAGATCTCCACAAAAGTAAACAACAACCACGGATTTCAGACTTCCCACTGTTTCAGAAAACAAAATAAAAATTGCTTTTGCAAGGCCCCGCTAAGGATTTTTAGTTATCCCAAGGTACTATTGTGACATTTCGTAAAGGTTTGCAAGAGTATCAAAGGCAGCACCATCACAAGAGCATAAATTCCATAGAAATCTTTTTTAGATTTAGACAAATATTTCAATACTGATACTCATGCAATAATCATACAACTGTGCACCATTCACTTTATTGTATACCACTTTAAAGGGCTAATTACATACCTAAACGTTTTGTAATACAGATAGTGTAGGCCAGAAGAAAGGCTTATAACAAAGAAAATAAAAAACACAAAAAGAAAGCCCTATTAAATGTCCGGTATAAATCATGTTTTATTACATATATATATTAAGTGCAACTACTCACAGCATTCCCATTTTCCAGCCAGTTGATTGTGGGAATAGGATTCCCAGTGGCATTGCACTCCAGGGTTATCTGGCTACCATAATCGGCTCTCTTCTTTTTTGGTACTCGCAGGAGTCGTGCTGGAGCTGAGCAGATACAAAAACAGAGTGTTGATTCCTTTAAACATAAGTGTAGAAAATACCTAAAATATTTTAATTTCAATTGTTTGAAGTAAATTTCCTCATGCAAGAATCAAAAGTAAAACGCTGAAATACGTACTTTGTACTTCAATGGTGACAGGCTTTGAAAAGGCCAAACCAAAGCTGTTTCTGGCCACACAGCGATACATCCCTGCATCTTCCTTCTGGATTCTATGAATTTTCAGTGCCCCATAATCAAGAATGGTAATGCGGTCACTGATCTGAAAAAAGATTTATTTAAAATATAAAACTGATTTTCAGTGCTCCAAGATTACATATCAGTCAGGCATAACATTATTACCATTGACAACTTAAGTGAATAACGCTGTCGATCTCTTCATCCTGACCCCTGTTACTGGGTGGGACCCCTGTTACTGGTTTGCTAGTGGCAGGAACAATGGGCAAGCAAAACAAATTGTTTAACAAGAGCAAAATTGTGATGGTTAAATGACTGGGTCAGATCATCTCCAAAATCTAAAGTCCTGCGGAGCATTTGCAGTGGTTAGGATCAACTAAAAGTGGCTCAAGGAATCAACAATGAGGAAAAAGCAAATGGTTCATGTGTGACAAAGGCTGACCGATGCACATGTTAAGCAAAGCCTGGCCCATTTGGTCCGATCCATCAGACAAGCTACTGTAGCTCAGACTTGTGACCAAATTATTATTTGGTTCTGATAAAAAGCAGTCAGGATGCAAAGAGCAATGTAGATTGTTGCGTATCGGGCTGCATAGCAGAGCAGCCAGGGTAAAAATTGTATTCCCTTCTCTTTTTTAATATTAAAATGCCAAACACCAAGCATGGTTGGGGAATTACAGTATTTGAGAAGAACAACCTGCGTGAGGTGTATACTCGGCCCCCAAATTCCTCTCATTCAAATCCAATGGAGTATCTTTTGGATGTGCTTCGACAAAACAAGTTAGGTCCTTGAAGACCCCAACTCGCACCTTACAGGACTTGTAAGATCTGCTGCTAACATCTTGGTGCAAGATACCACAGTACATCTACAGGGCTCTAGTGGAGTCCATGTCTGAGCTGTTTTAGAAGAAAAACTGGGGTCCAACACATTATCAGACAGTTGACCATATGTCATAATTATTTAGGCCTTACAGCCAAGGAAAGAAATTCAAATGTATAGGTGAAATATATTTTGCTGGTATGATGTCTTCACTTACTTTCTCCCATTGCAACCATTTTCACTTAATTTCTGAGAGATACAGTTAACCCCCCATACTTTGTGATAAATATTGTGTAAAGAGTAGAATAATACCAATATTAAGGTATACTAAAGGTGCTTACCTTGATGAGTTCATCATCCTTAAGCCAGGTGACAACTGGTTTGGGGTTCCCAAGAGTAACACAGGGCAGCACTGCTTTAGATTCCATCAGTAAAGTGACATTGGTAGGTTGCCGTTTGATCTGGGGCTCTGATTTAGGTATAACACACCATTTTGAGATACACAACATACTTTAAAAAGACTTGACTCCAGCCTTTTAGCCAGGGAATTAGTAAAGCTTACTCATCTTCAGTTGAAGTGCTCCACAGCTCTTTGCAGCTTCTCCAACGCCATTACTGGCAATGCAGCAGTACTCGCCGTTGTCTGAGTCTTTCACATGAGGGATAATCAACATCTGACCCTGCTCCTTGGTAAAGCATCGGTTGTCATAGTACCTGGTAATCAAAAAGGTGTGGAAATTAAATAACCAATTTCAATATAGTAACAGCTTCTAATTGCTTGCACTTAGATCAAATAATTTATCACCAAAGAAAGGGTTGTATCTGCATTCCTGGACAATGTGGAGCTCATTTTAATCCAGTTTGAAATCTTACAGGACAGCCACTTGTCACTAATCATGTTTTTGCTGTTCTCTGGATGTCAAAACAGAAAGGTAAGTGTCTGGTTCGTAAACCTTAGTCTTTTTTTTTTGCAGATGATGTGTTTCTGTTAGAGACCTCAAGATATTACCTTCATCTCCCGCACAAGATCAATAAGCATTGGCAACCCCAGGGATGTGTTCTCTCCCCACTCCTCTTCTCACTCTACACAAATGACTGCACCTCAGCGGACCAGTCTGTTAAGCTCCTGAAGTTTTCAAATGACACTACTGTCATTGGTCTGATCCAGGACAGTGATGAGTCTGCATACAGACAGGAGGTGGATCGGCTGGTACACTGGTGTGGTCAGAACCATCTGGAACATAACCCACTCAAGACTGTGGAGATGATGGAATGTGGAGTTGTCCAAATGCAAGCTGACATAATTATGACTAGCTCCATCAATGGTGTCTGCAGCAATGTTCGTAAATACTGTAGTGGTAGGATCTGTATTTTGAAGTAGTCCAATTGTAGTAACAAGTAGCATCTCGACTTAATTAAATTGATGCACTTATAAGTAAAACCTGTAAATCTGAACCACAAGCAATTAGCAAATGAAGCAGCAGTCAGAATATCTGTTATGCTTGTTTCCTCCCTTGTTTGTTTCAATTTTGCCTTCAACATAAAACTGGGATATTCTCACACAAATTAAAGCAAAGTTGTATGAAATGTTATTATTCAGACTGAGGTCACCTGAAAAAATAACATATGTCTTGGATTTAGGACCACTACTGAAGATGGTCTGGGTCTTAATTGAAAAAATCCAGTTTGTGCTGTTCATACTGTCAAAACAAATCAAATATGGGTTGCAATTGTGCCAAACAGCTGGAATTTGACCACTTTTTCATCCAGCCTGCAGTACATCACCTGGGATATCCTGTTTGCTTTCCTGTAAATCATCAATACTAACTTATAATAACTTACGTGTTTCTGTCCAAAATGTCTAAAATGACGAAAAAGCTTTGTACACTTACATAATAGGTTGATTATTTTTGGTCCATGTGATTGAAGCACTGGGACTTGACTCCACCTCACAAATGAAGGTGGCATTGTGATCCAGAAGTATATCGACTGTTTCTAGTAAAGTGATGATACGAGGTGCTGGACAATAAAAGACAACAGAAAGCATTTTGTTCACAACAAAATATTCAAATAAGAAAGAAGTGGAGTCATTCATTTGTTCAAGCAGCTGAAATAATTTGCTTCTTAACCACAGGTCTTTGTTACATCAGTGTTAGGAAATGTCAGAACAATGTCTCTTCATGTCCTGATATGTTGCTACTATTTCTAAGTAAGGAAAATAGCTTTATACTTTCAGACAAATCTTTTTATTAATTCATATTTTTGTTTAGACTGTTTGAATGTGTCACCTGTAACCTAATCACAAACATTCCTAACTTCATTTTAGGATTATACAGTTTTTTACATCAGTCAGTCAGTCAGACTGACTGAGTTTTTTACATGTTTTAAAAAAATTATAAAATTAACCTCTTCCTCTCTGGATGTATTTACAATTACATAAAAAGAAGGAACTTGTATTTTTGCTGTCAAGCAGATGCAAAATTAATAAATAGACTGTTAATCTTAAAATAGCATTTACCATATATATGCATTTGGGTATTTATTGTGCAGATTAGTAAAATTAGGCATGAATGCATAAGTGCTTCCAATCATTGGTATATGTAGAATATGCATGAACCTGTATTTGTCATAATCTGCTTGTGTTAGGGGTTTTGAGTTTAAGTTCTGTCTGCTTTCTCTGCACTGCAGTGTTCTTCAGTTGCTGTAATTTCAGTTTATTCATGTTGATTAGATTCATCATTCATTCGTGTGTTTAAATTGCTTTCTTGTATTCATTTGTTAGATGTTTTAGTTTGTAATTCCTTGTAGATCTGGTTTCCCCTTGTGGTCTTTATTGTTCACTTATTTCTGTTCACTTAGAGGTTTGGTTGTTCCAATGGATTTCCTGCTAATCTGTGTCAATAGCCTCTCTCCTTCAGTTGCCTGCATATCCTCTCCCACCAGCTGCTCCTGATTCCTTCTAATTGCCTTACTTGTTCAATGGTCTATTCTCCTCCCTACCCTGGTATTTATACCCTCTGGTTTTCATTGGTCTCTGCTGGATCCAACTGTTTACTTCCCTGATTCCATGTCTCTCTGTTTCTGCCTGTAATCCTGCCTGTGTTCCATTTTGTAAATTCTCAGTTTAAGCAATAATTAAAACTCTTCACCTCACCATGCAGCTCCAGCCCTCCTGCTTGCACTTGTGTCTGGCTCTATGACAGTATTAGTGGAATACATACATCACTATGACTGTATTTGTTACAACTGTCTTTAAACTGAATTATAAGAAGACTTTAGATTTTAATGTGTATCAATCTTTTTAATCTATTTTAATCTTTTCATTTTATGATCTAAATGATCATAGGATAAAAAGCCATGAGCTGAGTGCGTCGCTTGGAAAATGTTATGTACTTTCTGTTGTCAGACTGCCTTACTCTTGGTCCTATTGTGGACCAGTTTCAAAAGATGCATATTTGTTTCGAGATGCATAATGTCTCAAAGAGATTAAGGAGTTGTCTCCTCCCCAGGGAGAAACGTTTGATTTTATGTAAAAACAAATATGGAACTAAAAGCATCGAGTGACTTACTTGCTTAATAGCTCGAAAAAACAAAAACGATATATAACCAAAGGCCTAAAGTCAAAATTTTAAAAGACTTACAAATAATATAATAAAAGTTTAAAAAGGTCCTGCTAATGAGATTAAAATTAAAAAAATTACAATAAAGTTTCCCAGTGGGGACAAAGGGGATTTGGGATTTTTTACCTCAAAACTGAACATGGCGGAGCTCGCTGTGTTCGGTGAGAAGCAGTTCACTGAAGAAGAACCCTCTCTGAGAGAGCTGGGCCCTCCTACCAATAGTTAGGGGAAGGTTACAGAGCACAGAGAAGACTCTGACACTTTTTTAAAGGAATATTCCTCTATTACCCACCTGGGTAATAGAACTCTTCTGGCCTGATATTATTCCTCTAAGGAATTGCCTCCTCCCCAGGGAGAAACATTTGATTTTATGTTAAGAAAAAATATAGACAAAAAAACACTGAGTGCTGACTGGGGGCTCGTTCAGCCTTAAAATATTAAAATTCATTAGTTTTAGTCCACGGTCCAACATTTCTTTACTGATTTTTTTTTTTTACTTTGCTTTATCATTCCACAGCAATATAGTTTTTAATGTGTTTTGTCACTGCAAAATATTTTTTTTCATCACGTGAAGCACCTTGAATAGTCTTTTTTCAGCAATGTCCTATATGAATAAACTTGCCTTGCCTTGCCTTACCTTGCCTTGCCTTTTTCAAATAAAAAGGTAAAATCTATGTGCTGTTTAAAATAAGTAGAAACATGAATGCAACTAATTTAATTTTTAGTCACATAAAGCGAGACCATAAATATTTCATCTTAGGTAAACTATAAAACAGCAGAAGGTTTCTCTGGGTGGGTTCGGTTGGAAGACAATAGTAGAGGTAATAGTAACTGTTTGTGTTTGTCTTCAGATCAGACACATTTGGATTTACTTAAAAAGGAACTAGGGAACTGACAGTACAGAAAAGAAAACAAGACAGACTGGGGACAGCACGAAAAGAAAGCATATGAGGAAAAGGGAAAAGTATTTAAAGGTTATTTTGCCTCTTTTAGAACAAATATTTCTATATGACTCAAGTAGAACATTTCAGTTCTCATCCTCAGGTTTTTGCTGCTGTTTGACTCTTGAACAGCTGACGGTAAATAAAAAAAATAAAAAAAACATTGGCACCAAAGATTATTTGATGATCTTAAACTTTAGCTTTAAAGATTATACACATTTTATTATATGCTACATTTTAATGTGCTGCAGTGTGTATGTTTCCTTCCTCAGTGTCTTCTGATTGTCAGTGTTATGTTTGCTCAGATGTGTCACATCTAATTTGAAAACAAGAACTGATAAAGTACTGAAGTAAACTCTTCTGGCCTTTGCTGTTTGTGTAGCCTCTTATTTTACACAGATTTAGCTTTTTCCCCGACTGGTTGCCCTGCCCATTCCATACTTAAAACAATTTTAAATTGAGATTTCACTTCGAATGATGGCTTGGTAAACTGCAGATGGCCAACAAACTAGGTCTTGTGTTTTGTGAAATTGGTTGATATTCAGACTGTCTACATGCTTAAAATATAACATTATTCTAAGATGTGATTCACAGAAAAACTTTTCCCTCTTCACTAATTGGCATCCCTGGTAAAGATATGTAGAACCTTAGAATAAATCATTTTTTTTTATTGCAGTAGCATAATATAAAGAAAAGTCCAGGCTGGAATTTGAGTGATTTATTCAGTAAGGACACCAAATCCCAACTTAAAAAATAATTGTTTATGGCAAAATAACTGGTGCCACAGTTATTTAAACCACTTACAGCTCTTATAAAATAAATATGACTAGGTACTAAGTTTTTTTTTTTTTTACATTGTCACCCTTAAAATTGGGCTGCACGGTGGCGCAGTTGGTAGCACTGTTGCCTTGCAGCAAGAAGGTCCTGGGTTCGTTTCCTGTCCGAGGGTCTTTCTGCATGGAGTTTGCATGTTCTCCCTGTGCATGCGTGGGTTCTCACCAGGTACTCTGGCTTCCTCCCACAGTCCAAAGACATATCTGTTAGGTTAATTGGTCTCTCTAAATTGCCCTTAGGTGTATGAATGAGTGTGTGCTTGGTTGTTTGTGTGTTGCCCTGCAATGGATTGACGACCCGTCCAGGGTGTACCCTGCCTCTCGCCCATAGACTGCTGGAGATAGGCACCAGCTCCCCTGCGACCCACTATGGAATAAGCGGTAGAAAATGACTGACTGACCTTTAAAATTTATTTTGAGAAAATATTCACTAATAATTACTTCCTGTTTTCCTATAATCAATATGACATGACACAGAGGCCCATTTCCCTACTTAGCCACTTTTCAAAATTAGAAATAGGAACACATATCATTCAGGCAAGACAGTTGTATATTGCTCTTTTCTATAATAAATGATACTGGCCTGTGCTTGTCAATATCTACAGTGAAAATATTAATTCAAAAGTAGACAGTGGACAAGGACTCAAGTTTATCTTGCCAAAAAGGATGGTTTCCAAGGTTAAAAATAAAAACTCACCAAAAGCCATTAGTTATGGCTTTTATTTGTTTGGGAATGAGCCAAGAGAAAGCATTCTCTGTTCTACTATAAGTAACATAAAGGTGTGAAATAAGTTAAACACTATTGGGACTATTGGCCTGAAACACTAAATGAACATGTTGAAGAACCTATAGCCCTATGAGTCTGTGATGCTGAGGGGCTGTTTGTCCTCCAAAGGCCCTGAGCCACTTGTTAGAGTCCATGGCACCAAGAAGAATTTTAAATACCACGACATTTTATGTAAATAAATGCCAAAATCTGAAAATGGATCATCACTGGGTTTTTCAGACAGATAATGATCCAAACCATCTGGTAAGCAACACGAACTGTTCCTTAAACACTAAATCCCTGTTCATTCATGGCCATCTCACTCTCAAAACCCAAATCCTGTGGAAAATCTGAAGAGTGCAAAAGAGGACTCTGTACTCTGGATGACCTGCAGGGATTGTACAAAGAGGAATGGTCAAAGACCCCTCTTTCTGTATCCTCCAGCTATGTGAAATGTAAGAAAAGACTAAGCACAGTCCCATTGGGAAAATGGGGGTGTCCAAAGTATTAACAGCAGAAGATGTAAAAATTGCTTTATAGATGAGTTCCTGCTTCTTTTCTACCCTAAAAGATTCCTTTATTTTTAAGGTTTTGGCACATTTGTACCAATAAATGTTGAGAGAATTGTGAAGATATGACGATGGAATTTATTCTGTCTTTTCCAAATTAACTTTAAAAGATAAAAGTTTTTTTTTCTGCATGTGGAGAGTGATTTGAAATATTGATAGTAATTTTATTCTAAGACAAAAGAATGCCAACCACATCAATATTAGCTTTCTTTTTTATGATTTGTATTTTTATTTTAAGCCCAAACTTCCACCATGTCAGTGCCACTTATTGTACAGTAGCTCCTGTGGATCACCAAGAACAAAAAGGCCACCTGTTTCTCTGTGCAGCTTGCCTTGGTGCTCCACACTCTCTAAGCATGTATGCCTGCAGGCTCACGAACTGTTTGTGCCAACATTTGATATGTTGCTCATATCACATGTCCGTAATACAGAGCTTCACTTACTGCTTCAGCAGGAGGATCTAACCATGTTAGCTGTGATGCAGTTGCCTTGTACATAACTGAACTGCTCTATATTAGAATGTGTGATACACCTGAGGCTTTCAGTTTCCTCTGTCATAAATTACAGACAGGATATCCCAAGTTGTAGGGAGGGAACAGAGTTAATTAAATTTCCACTAAGTTGGCCTTTAGAAACCAGGTTGCTTTTCATGCAGGGTATGAAGGTTATCACTGCAGGTCATTGTAATTCTCTATCCATTTCTCGAAAGTTGTAAGAAATGCCATTATCTTCAGGGAAAGATGACATGACAGTGAAGTAATTACTCAAAAGATTATCACTTACCTCTCTGTGTGCTGTAAGCTGAGGTGACCAGAATCAGGTGAAAGGCAAATATATGCTCCAAAGTCTTCATTCTGGCTTCAGAATGAACAAACTGAACAAAGCATGTTGTGGAGAAAGAAAAATAAAACACTGACAGTTAGATTCTCATAGCAGGTAAAGAGGTGATCTCCTTGCTTTACTGTGTGCCGGGGACATTCGTGAGCTCTCTGTGAGATAAGCATGAAGCCGCCCAGTCACTCTGTGAGTGTGTGCGCGTGTGTTTTAACTTGGTGACAGACAGTGGCAGCTGCTCGAATACAGTTGCCTGGATATTGCAGCTATACTCTGAAAGCTCCAACACTCCAATGCACCGGGGTCAACAACACATTTTATACATTCTAAACAAGTTGCATTGGTATATTTCTGCTTCCTGTCCGATCTGCATTTGTATTGGCAGAAGTGAAACAGAATAAATTTCTGTTTTTAATGAAGGATATTAACAAATTTACGTCACCACAATGCTTAAGCAGCAACTAACACATAATTCAACATTTCTACCTTTGATATTTTCTACATACCAGTATTTACACAAGCTTATTATGCAAGTTTATTATACAGCTTAACAATCTGACATGTGCATACCCAGGATTCAGAGAATCCAGGAGACAGCCTTTCTGTCCACCTGTTGCCTGTCGGCCTGAACTTTCTGTTTTATTTTAAGAAAGGAATGACATTTCACTACATTTGCTGGTCATTCATTCTGTGTCAGAGGCACTCAACTATTGTACTCCAACAAGAAGACAAGTCTGTCATCAAGGTGTGTTTTAGGAAAATGTTATCTTATTATTTGTGGCTCAAACAATATATTTGAAAGGCTAAAATCTTTTTTTTCATTGTTTCAACATATACAGGTCCTTCTCAAAATATTAGCATATTGTGATAAATTCATTATTTTCCATAATGTCATGATGAAAATTTAACATTCATATATTTTAGATTCATTGCACACTAACTGAAATATTTCAGGTCTTTTATTGTCTTAATACGGATGATTGTGGCATACAGCTCATGAAAACCCAAAATTCCTATCTCACAATATTAGCATATTTCATCCGACCAATAAAAGAAAAGTGTTTTTAATACAAAAAACGTCAACCTTCAAATAATCATGTACAGTTATGCACTCAATACTTGGTCGGGAATCCTTTGGCAGAAATGACTGCTTCAATGCAGCTTTTCAGCAGATGGAAGCATGAAGTGCTCCAAAATCTCCTGATAGCTAGCTGCATTGACCCTGCCCTTGATAAAACACAGTGGACCAACACCAGCAGCTGACACGGCACCCCAGACCATCACTGACTGTGGGTACTTGACACTGGACTTCTGGCATTTTGGCATTTCCTTCTCCCCAGTCTTCCTCCAGACTCTGGCACCTTGATTTCCGAATGACATGCAGAATTTGCTTTCATCCGAAAAAAGTACTTTGGACCATTGAGCAACAGTCCAGTGCTGCTTCTCTGTAGCCCAGGTCAGGCGCTTCTGCCGCTGTTTCTGGTTCAAAAGTGGCTTGACCTGGGGAATGCGGCACCTGTAGCCCATTTCCTGCACACGCCTGGCTCTGGATGTTTCTACTCCAGACTCAGTCCACTGCTTCTGCAGGTCCCCCAAGGTCTGGAATTGGCCCTTCTCCACAATCTTCCTCAGGGTCCGGTCACCTCTTCTCATTGTGCAGCGTTTTCTGCCACACTTTTTCCTTCCCACAGACTTCCCACTGAGGTGCCTTGATACAGCACTCTGGAAACAGCCTATTCGTTCAGAAATGTCTTTCTGTGTCTTACCCTCTTGCTTGAGGGTGTCAATAGTGGCCTTCTGGACAGCAGTCAGGTCGGCAGTCTTACCCATGATTGGGGTTTTGAGTGATGAACCAGGTTGGGAGTTTTAAAGGCCTCAGGAATCTTTTGCAGGTGTTTAGAGTTAACTCGTTGATTCAGATGATTAGGTTCATAGCTCGTTTAGAGACCCTTTTAATGATATGCTAATTTTGTGAGATAGGAATTTTGGATTTTCATGAGCTGTATGCCAAAATCATCCGTATTAAGACAATAAAAGACCTGAAATATTTCAGTTAGTGTGCAATGAATCTAAAATATATGAATGTTAAATTTTCATCGTGACATTATGGAAAATAATGAACTTTATCACAATATGTTAATATTTTGAGAAGGACCTGTAATGCTCTTTGCTGCTTTACTTGCTTAGTGTTTGCGGAGAAGCTCCACCCAAAGGCAAATGTCCCTCGTTTAAGCAGTTTATCTTAAATAGCTTGCAGAATAAAATATCGAGGCACGTGACGTCGCCCAGTACGGCGGAGCCGGAGTCCCACCCTGGAGCCAGGCCTGGGGTCGGGACTCGTTGGAGAGCGCCTGGTGGCCGGGTTGCTCCTCGCGGGACCCGGCCGGGCCAAGCCCGAACGAGAGATGCGAGGACGTCCCCCAGTGGGCCCACCACCTGCAGGGGGAACCGTGAGGGACCAGTGCAAAGAGGATTGGGTGGCGGACGATGGTGGAGACCTCAGCGGCCCGATCCCCGATGCTTAGGCTGGCTCTAGGGACGTGGAATGTCACCTCGCTGGGGGGGAAGGAGCCTGAGCTTGTGCGGGAGGTCGAGAGATATCGACTAGAAATAGTCGGGCTCGCCTCCACGCACAGCGTGGGCTCTGGAACCCATCTCCTTGAGAGTGGTTGGACTCTGTTCTACTCTGGAGTGGCCCACGGGGAGAGGCGGCGGGCTGGTGTGGGTTTGCTTGTTGCCCCCCAGCTCAGCCGTCTCGTGTTGGGGTTTACCCCAGTGGATGAGAGGGTCGTATCCCTGCGCCTTCGGGTTGGGGAGAGGTCTCTGACTATCATTTCGACTGAGGACATTATCGGGCGGTGGAAGGAGTACTTCGAGGATCTCCTCAATCCTGCCATCACGCATTCCGTGGTGAAAACAGAGGCTGGGGACTCGGGGTTGAACTCTTTCATCACCCAGGCTGAAGTCACCGAGGTGGTTAAAAAGCTCCGGGGTGGCAAGGCTTCGGGAGTGGATGAGATCCACCCTGAGTACCTCAAGTCTCTGGATGTTGTAGGGCTGTCATGGTTGACACGTCTCTTCAACATTGCGTGGCGGTCGGGGACAGTGCCTCTGGACTGGCAGACTGGGGTGGTGGTCCCCCTTCATAAGAAGGGGGACCGGAGGGTGTGTTCCAACTACAGGGGGATCACACTCCTCAGCCTCCCTGGTAAGGCCTACGCCAGGGTATTGGAGAGGAGAGTCCGACCGATAGTCGAACCTCGGCTTCAGGAGGAGCAGTGTGGTTTTCGTCCCGGCCGTGGAACACTGGGCCAGCTCTATACCCTCTACAGGGTGCTCGAGGGTTCATGGGAGTTTGCCCAACCGGTTCACATGTGTTTTGTGGACCTGGAGAAGGCATTCGACTGTGTCCCTCGTGATGCCCTGTGGGGGGTGCTCCAGGAGTATGGAATCGGGGGCCCTTTACTAGGGGCCATCCGGTCCCTGTAGAAGCGGAGCAGGAGTTTGGTCCGCATTGCCGGCACTAAGTCGGACCTGTTCCCAGTGCATGTTGGACTCCGGCAGGGCTGCCCTTTGTCACCGGTCCTGTTCATAACTTTTATGGACAGGATTTCTAGACGCAGCCAAGGGCCGGAGGGGTCTGGTTTGGGGACCAATGGATTTTGTCTCTTCTTTTTGCAGATGACGTGATCCTGCTGGCCCCCTCTAGCCAAGACCTACAGCATACGCTGTGGCGGTTCGCAGCCGAGTGTGAAGCGGCTGGGATGAGGATCAGCTTCTCCAAGTCCGAGGCCATGGTACTCGACCGGAAAAGGGTGGCTTGTCCTCTTCAGGTTGGAGGGGAGTTCCTGCCTCAAGTGGAGGAGTTTAAGTATCTTGGGGTCTTGTTCACGAGTGAGGGAAGAATGGAGCGGGAGATCGACAGACGGATCGGTGCGGCTGCCACAGTAATGGGGGCGCTGTGCCGGTCCGTTGTGGTGAAGAGAGAGCTGAGCCGAAAAGCAAAGCTCTCAATTTACTGGTCGGTCTACGTTTCTACCCTCACCTATGGCCATGAACTTTGGGTCATGACCGAAAGAACGAGATCCCGGATACAAGCGGCTGAAATAAGCTTCCTCTGTAGGATGGCACTCCCTTAGAGATAGGGTGAGGAGC
The DNA here is from genome assembly GCF_021462225.1 of Girardinichthys multiradiatus. Taxonomy (NCBI): domain Eukaryota; kingdom Metazoa; phylum Chordata; class Actinopteri; order Cyprinodontiformes; family Goodeidae; genus Girardinichthys; species Girardinichthys multiradiatus. The sequence goes on along the minus strand of NC_061801.1, from coordinate 33,493,066 downwards.
TCGGCCATCCGGGAGGGGCTCGGAGTAGAGCCGCTGCTGTTTCCTCCGTAGGGTGGCCGGGCACTCCCTTAGAGAGTGTGTGGCTTCCTCCCACAGTCCAAAAACATGACTGTTAGGTTAGCTGGTCTCTCTAAATTGCACTTAGGTGTGCATGAGTGTATGCATGGTTGTATGTCCTGTATGTCTCTGTGTTGCCCTGCGATGGATTGACGACCTGTCCGTAGACTGCTGGAGACAGGCACCAGCTCCCCCGTGACCCACTATGAAATAAGCGGTATAGAAGATGAATAAATGAATGAATGTTTGACCACAATCTGCTTCCGCTGCCTGGAATAAAAAGCAGTTATAAAAACATGTAATGCTATGAAATACAGATAAATAATTTCTAGTAAAACTGGAAAAAGAAAGAGGTACTTACACACTCTAATAGTTTCTCCTTATTCCACAACCTGTGCTAAAATCAGAGATAAGTAATTAAAATAGTTATTCAGTGCAATACATGCCTTTGGGTAAAAACTAAGTAAAACTGTTTCTTCCTGTTTTAATTGTCCACTAGGTGGTGTTGTGTGCAAAGTGATAACTTTGCTTCTTTTTCAACTTTCCTTCAAGAAACAAACAAAAGGGCAAGACTCTACTAACACATCATGTAACACATAGAAGATAACAGTTTTGGAACAAAATTAAAAAAAGAAAATAATTATAATACACAGTATTAAAGCAACTTAAATCAACTTTCTTTTCTGGAAGCTCTTAAAGTTCAGGAGGATTGTAGAGAGTATGTAAAATGATTATCTGACTCCCTCTGCTGATGGTATAACGGTGACACATGCATCCAAGATTAAATTGTGTTGTGTATAGGGTACAAGGTCATGTTTTATTCCTTTTTTTTAAATGGTCCATACTCTATTGCTATTTAAAAAACAATTTCAGGCTTTCTGAAGGTCCTTTTAAAGATTTGCTTTTGAACTTTGATTGTAATCGTTCTACCTGACAACTTTTGGAAGTATTGATTTTTTGGTAAAGCAGTTTATCACTGAGCAGAAATAAGAAGTACCAAGCCTAACTAAGAAATGCAACGTTGAAAGGCCCAGGGCATCTTTTCATACCACTTAGAAAAGGATCCAAGTCAAGTCTGTCAGGTCTTGGAGTGTTTTTGCAGCAACAAGCTATTCAGCAAAACTTGCCAAACAAAAGATAAATCTTCTAAGGGGTGAATCAACTTTAAGTTATCTGTCAGGTCTGTCCTGGACCTTTTTTAATTATATTTAAAGACAAGGCAAAATAAGCAAGGAGTTTGTGAACAGTACTCGATATGTTCTGGTAATAGTATGTTTCATGAAAGTTCCAAGAAGGTGTCTTGTAAGTTCTGTAAAGTACTTATGATATTCTGGAAGTAAGCTCTTCATTCTGGTAAGTTGCGGGAAAGTAAAAGTAAAATTCTAGGAAAATTGCAAGTAAGTTCCATATAAGTTCCAGAAAAGTACCTGGTAAGTTACAGAAAGCCTCTCGAACTTTGCTGTACATTGTTACCTCTACTGTGTTACAAATTCCCAGTTTAAAATTGATTTGCTTAAATCTCTTAAATGTTTCTACAAAAATAATAGAGATTGGGTGTTTTATGCCTTAAAGTTTGAAACTACCTAGTTACAAATGATGCACTGTCTGTAAAATATAATGAAAAAAGTTATTTGAAAGCATCTTATCCAAACCACACAAAAAATAATCATAGACAATGTGCCTCTATTAAAGTATTAAATAAGCAGTCAGAACTTTGTACTGTGTTGTGATGTATGACTGAAGGACTTACCATTCATGCTGTAGTAACCTATGTAGACTAAAGCAGTTTGAATTATGCTGTTGAGCTTAACAGCTAGGAAAGCTTAAGTATTAGGAAGCATTATGAAACTGTAAGATTTGTTCAGCTGCAAATCTGGAAGTCTATTTCTTTGTGCTCTCTCTCCCTCTTACCCACACACTCACACACACCCACACGTATTCACATTCTAAAGTCAAGTCATATCTGGTGTCAGGCAGCCACTCCCTCTGAGAATTGTCTCAACGTGTTCTGCAATAATTAACAAGCTGCTGTGGTGTTGCTACACAGGCTTACCTCCCGCAACTCGAACTGTTCTTCAGACCTTTGAACGCAAACACATGATGCACAAACACACGACTGTAAATATGTAGTAGAAATCCAAATCATCGTTAGAAGATAAGACGAAAGACTGGGCAGGTAAGAAGAACGTGTTTTTCTATTAAAAGGGAATGACTTTGATGTGGCTTTATAAAGAACCAAATACTTAAAAGATCTAGGATTGGTATTATTTATGTTACGTTAATGAATTGCCAGCTTTATTCCTTTGTGTCTTAGAGAATATATTTGTTGAAGCCTTCAACCAGAATCATTGTGACTGACATTGTGTTGGCAAAGTAAAGCCTTTGATTTACCATTGGAACTCAATTACAGGAGGGAATAGGCACATACAAGACATACAGGAAGGCAATAACATGAGGCACTGGGTGTGTATGTGGCTTTTTCCCCTCACCAACCATGCCTTTTCTGAATAATGGTGGATAATACAAAGACTTGTTTACATAGCCTCGGTTCAATGTCTGCTGTAGATAATATCACCAATACAGGTGAAATGTATGCATTGTGCTTCTCTGACTTGGATGTGGCCATGAAACACAAATATAAAACAAGTTTCATTTTTATCTGCTGTTTTTCTGACTGAACAAACAACTTTATTGAGGTGTTATTAAAGTTTCTTTTTAGCACTAATATTACATCAATATAAAATAACATTTTCTTTTTATTGAATATAATCTTGTATTCTGGCTTTTGGCTTTTTTTCCACTGGAAAATTATCTATAATTGTCATCGTTTTCATGATAGCTCTGACCCACATACAGAGAACACTCCGGAGAGAGAATGTAAAGTTATAAGGTTGTTTATTTGGAAAACAAAATGAACAGGGAACGTAAACAGGCGAAAACTCCAACTGTTGGGGAAGAGAAGTGGTAAATACAGGGAACCCACGTAGATGGCAAAAACCAAGAAATTTCGGGAAGGAAACAAACGGCTTACTGAATGGATGTAGTGAGGTCACCAGGGATAGGGGAATTTGGGTTGTTGAAGTCCAGTCTACTTAATTGATCATTAGGCAGTGACTTAATTGTGCTTGGAGAAAGGTGAGGCTGTTTCCTTGTGCTGATACTAGCGGTGGAGGGTGGACAGGTAGCGCTTAGTTCTTGGTCCAGGAGATGAGAGTTACAGGAAACTGCCAGCTTGGTCGAAGATCCAGACGACAATGAAGTAGAGAACGAAATCCACAAAACAAAGTTAAACCAGAAAACACTTAGCTCCCAGAGTCCATGGCTCAGAGACATAAATCCAAAAGTCCTGGTTGTGGTCTGCTAAAACACATGAACAAAGTTAATCCACAAAACGAGAGACGAAGCATAGACTTTGCATTGGCTGAGCTTGTTACCACAGAAGGCAAACCCTCTGGCGTCGAAATACTGGCAGCCTCCCGCTTAAATACTCCACCAGCAATCAGCAGGATAAGTCGCACCTGTCACCCAGCACACCTGGGATGTTCAGCACAATCTGGAAAACACTGAGACACAAGTTGCAATCACAAAATACACAAACACAACCCAAACCCCGACAATAATCTTATAAAACATATAAGAATACATTTTTAACTACCAAATGTTATCTGATTTATTTCTTGAAGATACATTTGGTTAAGAAATTGTTTAAAAGTGTTTTATACTTCCAATTATTTTAAAGCTTGACTTACATCTAAAAATGGTCCCTTCCTGTCTCTGTGCATAAACCTTCAACACTGAACACACCATCATGTGTCTCCCCTGGTGACACGTGGTGGCATGGTAGCATCATGCTGTGGGGATGCTTCTCTTTGACAGGAACAGGCAAACTGGTCAGGTTTGGGAAGATACATTGAACAAATGCAGGACAATCCTACCGCTACCAGAAACCACTGTTAGACTTTGGACTGGGGCAGGGGCTCACCTTCCATCAGGTCATTTTTTTCTTATTTTACTTGATTTGTAAATTAAAAAAATAATTGAAATTTTAGGAAATATGCAATTTCAACAACAATGGGGAGAATTTAAAAGTCAAATTGAAAGAACAAAACAAATTCTTGGATCTGTAGTGTATGAGAATATGATGGCTCTTGGGTGCCACCTGCTGGCCTTAAGGCTCTAAGCAGCTGCGCAGTTCAATTTGACAACCAGAAATAAATGCCTAAGATAAATTACATTGCCAAAAGTATTTGCTTACCTGCCTTGACTTGCATATGAACTTCCTAATCCATTGGGTTCAGTATTTTGTTGGTCCACGCTTTGCAGCTATAACAACCTCAACTCTTCTGGCAAGGCTGAGGTCATAGGGTCATAGACTGATGTTTTGAGCAGGCCTGGCCCTCAGTGTCCGCTATAATTCTTTGTAGACAACTTCTATCGGGTTGAGGTCAGGGCTCTATGCATGCCAGCCAAGCCCATCCACATCATACTTTTTCATCCATGTCTTTATGGGCCTTGCTTTGTGCACTAGTACACAGTAATGTTGAAAGAGGAAGGGGCCATGTTCCCACCAAGTTGGGAGTAGAGAATTGTTCAAAATTTGTTTGTATGCTGAAGCACTCAAGAGTTCCTTTCACTTGAAGTGGCCAGGCCCTGAAAAACAACCCACAGCATAACATCCCCCCCACTCCACCAAACTTTACACTTACACATCAGACGAGTAGCGTTCTCCTGTCAACCGCCAAACCCAGACTCCATCAGATTGTCAGATAGAGAAGTACTATTTGTCACTCCGGACTGGACTCTGGAGCAGTGGGGGTGCTCTAGAGCCTCTGGCAGTGTGCTTACACCACTGCACCAGAGCTTTGCACTGCACTTGACGATGATTGGCGTGGTTGCAGTCGCTTGGCCATGAAAACCTAGCTCTCTATGCACTGTTCTTCTGCTAATCTGAAGGTCACATAAAATTTGGAGGTCTGTAGCAATTGACTCTGCAAAAGGTCGGCGTCCTCTGCATACTATGCGTGCTAGCATTCGCTGTCCCCACTCCTTCAGTTTATGTGGCCTACCGCTTCATGGCTGAGTTGCTGTTGTTCCCAATTGCTTCCACTTTCTTATAATACCACTGACAGTTAACGGTGGAATATTTAGGAACAAGGAAATTTCACGACTGGACTTGTTGCACATAATATTCTATCACAGTACAACGCTGGAATTCACGGAGCTCCTGAGAGCGACCCATTCTTTCACAAATGTTTGTAGAAGGTGCCTAGGTGCTTGATTTTATACACCTGTGGACATGGAAATGTTTGGAACACCTGATTTTAATTATTTGGATGGGTGAGCAAATATTTATGGTGTATTATGGTGTAGGTTCTTCCTAAAACCAAACAGGTTGAGGCAGATAAAGCTTGACAGAAGAAAGGAAATTGTTAATGAAATGAACTGCTGCTGCTGTTACTTTTACAATGTTAAAGATGAACAAAGGAAATAAAGAAAAAAAAAAAAAGAGAAGGAGCAAAGATACTCAAACAGTTGCTTGTTCCAGTGTAAGGCTCCGGGTTCTCTGACCAAAATCAAAACAAATGGTTGGCCCTACACTGTCATCACTGGTTACTGGGTGGAGCTCTGTTATTACATCTCTTGGAAACATGCAGAAAATAAAGAAAGTGAATGAGTAAAGGGATGGTTAGGAAGACGGGGATAAATATAACATCCAAACTTCAGAGCAAGAGAGAGAGAGAGAAGCTGAAAAACGATTTTTTTAAAACACAGAAAGAAGGAAGAAACAGAGACAAAGTCGCTAAATCAAGAAGGGGTCTCAGATTTACATTGTTGGAGGAGGTAATACTTTTATTATCTGACAACATTTGGGAAGGAGTGACATTTTGATGGTTGTTGAGTGCAGAAGGAGCAGTTTTAGCCATCATTCTTAGCTCAAGGTCAACGCTGGCAGAGACAGTTTGTTTTATGCACTCAGGAATTAACATGTCTAGCACGTCTGTGTTTGTATCCTGCTTTAGACTTTAGGATTTAGCAAGGATTCATTAAAATTTCTGGTGACATAGGATTACAGGAGGTGCTGATACTTTTATTTTCATCTCCGCAGTAGCTGAAGAGAGATGAACACACCTTCTCGGCTCCGGGTGGTCCAAGCAGGGAACGGGAGGACGCTGTCTAGGTGATTCACCGCTTACCAAATTAAAACCATTGTTGTTGTTATTTTGCTTCATTTTTTGCTGTCTCGGTTTTTCTGATATCTATAAGACCTAAGAGGTTTGTTAGAAAACATAATTGAACAGCATCTTGGGGGAACAGACAGGTCAGAGTTAAGTTGTGGAGAAGTTGTAAAGTTCGATTTGATTACAGTTAGATTCTGAAATAATGTCCTAAGATTTAAACATCTCACAGGACACAAATGATTATCCACAATCCATCCCTCATTTCAAAATGGAAAACGTATGACAACTGCAATCTTCAACAACTCTAAACATAAAGGCAGAGGTGCAATGGAATGCTTAAGATCGATGCACTTACATGTGCTGGAATGGCCTAGTCAAAGTCTGGACCCATTTCCAACTGAGTAATAGTATCAAGAGTTGACATTAATGAAATTGATGTGCTCAGATGCTCTCTTTCCAGTCTGACATTGAGGTTTGTGATTGTAACATGTAGAAATGTGAAACAATTCAAGGTACATATACCTTTGCAAGGAACTGTGTAGGTTGCATTGCTCTATTCTTCCTCTTGCTGTGCAACATATTTCATTGAGTTATTCATTTTAGAGCAGAGTTTTTGTCACTTTTGAACACCTACAACTGCTTCCTAAAGGACCAGACTCAGCTGCATCTCACCTTTTCTCAGGTATGAGTCACACCATGTTAAATTGCCTCTGCTTTGAGGGCATTGTTGAAGCATAACTTAATGAGATATATAAAGGATGTAAGCATTGCCATATATGTCTCTGTAACAGGGGCATAATGGAGAGGTGACAGTAGAGGGCTTTCTGAACATCTCCTGGGGAGTACAGGGACCAATCAGGCTGAAAATACAGGATGACAAGCAGATTATTCCCTTTGAGCCCCCAGCTTCAGCTGATCCCACCAGTCCAGTCAGCCCTCTGGGGAGCAAAAGGTTTATATATTTTATTTTATTTTCTAACACAAATATGCATGCAAAACTGTAAAAGCCGCCAGAGGTTTATAAGGCAAAAAACTTTCAAATGGAAAAGGTAAAAACTTTTGTATGACTCTGGGATAACTGATGTCATTTCCTGGTCTCTTTCTAGTACTATATCACGATGGGGAGAATACAATGAGCTTCACCAGATAGATGAGATGGCAGAGACAGAGGCAGCACAGAAAACAGTCATCAAAGATCCTTTACCAGGTTGAGTTTTAATGTTTTCCACTCTAGCACTATGTTTTCTCATTGCATTTAAGAAGTAGCTTGAATGTTTAAATTCATTAGTGTGGAAAAAGTAATGCCTCCTTTCTTCTGTGTTTTCTTTTTTTCATCACACTCATGTTTCAGGTCATCAAACAAAATGTATTTTCAGACAAAGATAACCTGAAAAAAACAAGATGCAGTTTTCAAATTATAATTTCATAATTTAACCACCAGTTAAATTATAATGTAAGTGTGAATAGTCACATGTTTTTTAGAAAACTGAGTTCACCTTCTCAAGCCTCACCATGTGAGGCTGCAACATCATTTTTAAGGCTTTATGACTTAGTGAAAGCTAACATCCATAAATGGAGAATGCATGGAGCAGTGGTGAACCTTCCCAGGAGTGGTTGACCTACCAAAATTACTCAAAATTACTAGATATGTCTTAGATGGTGACTTATGACTTATTTTGGCTTATTTCTTCAGCCTAAGAGTGCGTTCCTGTAATCAGTTTTATCTAAAAGCATTTTGCTGTATGCGAAACTGTCCAATATATCTATGAGGATGAATTAAGCTAATATAGTATAAGCCATTTTTTAACACATGGCCACACCTTGTCTGATAACTCAGCACAAGCAGTACAAGTTTTAAATGCGTGCCATTACAGAATCTTCTCAATGAAATAAGCTACAGTAAGATTGCTAGGCTTGAGTACTAACCAGCAATAGGTGTCTTAGAAAGCAGTTCCAACATAAGTCTCTGTACTATAAATATATCTCCTTTAGAAGTTATATGTGAGGGGCTACAAATTTGTAAACCAAAGAAAGTAATGCAATAATAATCCATTATGGAAGTATTTAGAAAAACTAAGTGCACAATTTGTATCCATGGATGGCCAGCAAAATTGCCATAAAATCAAAGATAAGTAAGTGCCATAAGAAAGGTAGAGGCATCAAATCTTGGCCATCAGCTGCCTCCAATTGAATTTTTTACTGGCTATACAAGAAATATTGGTTGATTTCTCAATATACTATTGTGCATATGGGGTTACTTGACAGGAGTTTATTTCCAAAAAACAGAGTTTTAATGCCCGGTTGATATATGTTTTTCTTTTTTGCATAATACCCTGTCTTGTTACCTTCGTGGACACCATAGCAGACTGTGGTAAGCAATAGTTTCCAAGATATTCTGAAGTCCGTATGGCTATTCTGATCATGGTGACATGACAGATTATCATACAGTGCAGCTTGGGGACCTGAAAGGCTTCCAACTTTGAATTCACAGAGATTTATTATCTCCTGTAGATGATACAGATTTGCATTTCCCTAATCAACATGCTAGTGGCAATTTCTGCTAACCCTTTAGAAGTGTCTTATGCAACACTGATATCCCTTAACTAATTAATCTGCTGATTACAGAATTTTCAAAAAAATATGTTAGTTAATTATTATATAGTGTTATGATCTTCTTGGCTACTGTATTGACTTTTTTAGCAAGGACTTTATTTAAGTAAAATCATTGCTGCCAAGCTTGAAAATAATCTTCTCTGCATTTAAATTATGGTTCCAGAAAATGTAAAATTATAGAATCATAATTTTGTAGCATTGTGAGCATGTCTTTACATTTCATAGGTCCTCCTGTTTATGAGACTGTCACTCTGCGTCCTATGAGGCAGAGGACTCCTGAACTGGAGCCAGAATCCAACCTGGTTCGCTGCATGAGCGATGCCTCGCTGGTGAAGAAAAGGAGGGGCAGGGGGAGGTCTGCAGCACAAACAGAGAAAGAAAAACAGCATCGCTTTTCTATCAATGGACACTTCTATAACTACAAAGTAGGTTCATGGTTAACAAGGCCTGAAAGAACGACTGCCTTTCACTTTTCTGCTTTTACACTCATATTTAACAAACTGTGCCCACTGTCTCCTCACTTCGTGTGTTCATGAATGGGGTTGTTTTTTAAGTAAGGTTCTGTTAAAATGCTTTAAGCAGTCAATACATTATGTTTAGTTGACAACTCTGTAGGTGACTTCATTCAGTATGAATCTAGATAAGGTAGCCTGAAACACTAGCAGTTTTTTCATGAATGTCGCTCTGGGCAAGCTTTATTTCTTCTCGCCCACACATAATTAAAACATGAGGTCACGCCCCCGATGAACCACAGTGTAAGAAATGGAAAGTTTTCTTGTAGAGCTAAAAAAAAACATTTCTCGGATATGAATTGATCTAAACAGCCAATGCATCTGAGACCCCTTAAAAAACTGAAGTGTAACCCTTTAATTTACCACTTAATGATTAAATGTGCATATGATTTCAACTTTAATGTCAGCAGCCAGACCTGGTGTACAGCAATGTTTTCATACAGTACCTAAACGCTACACAGCATAGTAGGTCTCTCATTCATTTGACTGAACATGCAATTAGGTCACAGAAACCCCATTTAGTGCACAACTGACAGATAACTTTTTTTATCCCATGGTGCACCCTGTGGTTTGCTTCCCTAGGAAAAATTTCACATTGCCCTTGTCCAAACAACTCTAATCTCACAGTAAATTATGCAAACCCTACTCTATAAACCTTTAAACCATTATGACGATGGAACTGGGCCAGTATAGAGCAAATACAGAAGCTGATGATTATTTACAGGGAAAATAAAGTTGAATCCTTTCTATACTATCAGATAAAAAAAATTTACTTGGCTCCAAAAAATCTAACGTTTTTCAATTCCTGCAGGAAAAAACTGAACCTCACAACCGAAAAACGTTGACACAGAATAAGCTTAGAATGTAATGAACTGTGACACAACTTAGACAGCCGAGTGGAATTTAATTCAGTATTATTATGCTTGGAGATGACAGGAAGAAGCACTACAGCGTTATTAACTCTCATCGTTCGGTGTGAGCCTACCAAACAGGACATAATTTTCTAGTACAAACATGCAAAATAAAATAAAAACTCAATGGTAATTTTGAAACAGTGCTACAGCCACTGACCTCCTCCAGACACTGTGGTTCTTAATATTTTTGTAGTCACCCTTGAGATTTTCAGCTTTTTCCAGCACTGGGGTGTGCTGTAAAATCCTTGGCTTGTCATTCTCTCCGCTACTTTGGCAAACACTTTCTCATGTCACTAACATAAGGCTGAGCAAGCTAGCCAATCAGTGAACAGCAATCTGTCCAAGTCACATTTTGGCCCTCCTATGTCCTGATGGGACCTGCTGATGAGCAGGTACCAAGACAGCCAGTACAGGTCGGAAAATCCCATGATGGAAACAGTTGCAAAACGGGCTGAGTGGAGTGGAGCCAGCCAACGTAAAGCCCATGGAAAAGGGGCATAAGAGTTTTTTGACCAACATGGGCATCTTTTGTCTGCATTAAAGCTCCACACAATAGTTTGATAAACACTGATACTCTCTGAAAATATTTCAAAGGTTTTTTAGATCTGTGAGCCTGTATTGCTGCTTTTCCAGTTAGCATGAGATAATAGTACTCACAGCTTCATACTGCCTTTACAACAGCACTTCACTGAGAGTTTAAACTCACAGTCAAACTGTGTTTATGCTACATTACTTATACAGAGAAAATATTTACTACTTCTGCTTTCAGTGAAATCATTTAGTACTTTTATTCAATAATTAGATACCTCTTCAGGACATAGAAGGCAGTGTAGCACAAAGAATATATTAGTGATCATCTGATATAAAGGTAAATCAGTGAAAAAAGCTAAAATGTGGGAGTGGTTTAAGTTTTCGGATTGACTTTTACATCGCCTTACTTAAAGGATGTAAACATTTGACATTTTTTGTTCCTAATAATTGTTGCCCACAGGAAGATTTATGGTGGCTCACAACCTCCAATCTCATCACCTTCTGTTTAAATACCCACCTGATACAAACGTGATTACATAAAACTGTATAGTGATATTTCCATAAATGTAGAATTCTTTTTAGATTGCAGTTGTTTTAAGACGTCAATGTCAATTTTGGCCTGGATCCCTCTTCGATTTGCCCTTAGTTTAAGACATCTAATATAGACTTACCATGAAATAAAGACACAAAATACAGCTGCTTACAAATAAGATATTAACTACTTCTAACCTCATAATTGACCACCCCTTAAAAATCCCTAAGCTAAGCATTAAATGTTTCATTGCATTTTGCAGACAGCTATATTCACTCCAACTTTTGATACTGCAACTAAAGTTCGCATCTCCAGCAGGATGACCACAGACCAAGTCATTGAACAGCTGCTAAACAAGTTCAAGGCAAGTTTGGTTCCTTTGCCATAAGACATTATAAGACACATTTCTTCATAGAACATTTCTCTTTTCGATCTATGAGGAAAATAGTGAGTACACAAAATATTAATTATGTAACTTTTAAATTTTGATTGTTTGCAATGCAGATAGAAAATGATCCCCAGGAGTTTGCGCTGTACTGTGTTCACCAGAGTGGAGGTAGGGCTTATCTGCTCAGCTGGAAATCGATGAATAAATGAAAAACAGAAAAACAGTAAAGATGATCCGATGTCTATGTTATTTTGCCCAGAAAAAAGAAAGCTGAGTCACAGAGATTATCCACTGTGGGAACGAATACTGCAGGGTCCCTCTGATAACATAATGAAGATCTTCTTGATGGACATGCATGAAGAAGAAATCAGCAATGATGTGAGTTACAGTTATGGCCAATAAGTTTATGATGTTGATCTTTTTTTTCCCCAATTCGCTTTATACTGGATGTTAACCTCTGGACCAAACCCTGACTGATGGTGACATATTTTCTTATTAGTGCTTTGAATTGATCACAGTTTTTTGGCTACTATTTATCCACTTGCTTTATGAAAGGTTGTCAACAAGGTCAGGATTTGGGGTTTTAAAATCTGTAACAACATAAAACTGGTGACTCTCCTCATTTCTTCTCTGGACAATGGATTTTATACTTGTCCCAAAACATCTAAAGAAGTATTTAGAGAAACACTTTGCACTAGCCTTCTGTTGTCCATCCTTGTAAGTCCTGCAAAATTCCAATATGTCTGTGATGTTTTTTTGAGACAGAAGTGGCTTTTTTCCTACTCTGCTTGTTGTAAGGCCGTTGTACAAAGTACTAACCTCACTATGCACGCAAATTCATACCCACTGCAAATGCTGAGCAAGCTCTGCGCTTGTGGTAACAAGATTATCTAGTGCATTACTCAGACATTCCTTTTACTTGCTCTTACACTTAATCTTCAACCATTTTAGATGTGCTCCTGTCTATACTGACATCAACTTAATCGTTTGTTGGATTTCTCTAATAACTTACCCTGTCTTTTCCTGACATGCACTTGATTGAGGCTTTCATACTGCAGAACAATACATTTGTCTACATACTTTTTGCCTTTCAGGAAAAACACAAATATTGCACAACAGTTAATCAAAATCCAACTCAGGGGTACAGATGTAACTTTAGTAATGCCAGTTAAAGTCAAACATGCAGGGTGTGGGTTGTTTAGCTCCCAGATCAAGATTTGACATAATGATTAAATATGAGAAACCACGTAGAAAGGATGGTTATTACATTGCTGAAGGGCAAAGTAGATGAAACCAAACTAGAATATTTAACAACCTTTCTTACTCTTAAAACAGGTTTTGTATCAAATATTGTAGAATATTTTACGTTTGATTTAATGTTCCAGTTATTTTGGGTGATGGTCAGTCATACAAAACCAAGTTCTCCCCTCCTGTTATCAGGTTGCTCAATATCTGAACTTGGAGCTCCCCATTTTGGATCAGGTTCTGCTTAAACTCAGAGAGGAGGAGGACAGAGAAATAGAAAGGGTCATCAACAAGTAAGTGGGGGACTTTATTCACAAAATTTATTTTATGTTGCCACTATGGTATTATCATGAAAAATTCCTTAACCATACCAGTACTTTACCGATATGCATGAATATTTTCAGTGAATCTGTTACAGATATAAGCTCAGAGATGCAGCAACATGTCCTCCTGGTGGGGCCAGAAATCATTTTTATTTACCATAGGTTTTTTTTCCTGATTTGTTTTTGACTGACGATCGTCCTGCATGTGTGTTTGTGTCAGGTATCAACAACAACACAGACGTCTGTCTCGTATGCTGAACTTTAAGATGTCCCCTCACATTGAGACCAGTGTCTAACCACTTCTGAACTCAAGTTACTGAAAGGAAGAAAGAGCATCTTTGAGGAATGGTGAACAATGTAAACATTTTCATACATCACCACATCTGGTCTATGACAAACAATTAGAAAAAATACAAACTAAAGAATCACATACAATAAAGCACCCAATTCCAAGCCTACAGAAGCAATCAAATGCATCGCTCTTCTACATAGGTTGATGTTATTTTATTTAAACTGTGAATTATGCAATTGTAATTGTTGATGCCAGTTTTAATCAGAAGCCTACTGAATAAAACAAGGGATGAATATAATCTCTTTGTTGTTACATCTTTAAGTCACATGGGGAAAGACATGTGACAATGGATTATTACTAGTATATACATTACATACCACTAACTGTAAATTTATAATTAAATTCATAATTAAATTGATTAGTATCTAAAAAAAGGTCTGCATGGAATTTGACAAGTTTCATATCTCTGTTATTGTAATACATTTTATTTAAAGCGCCTTTCAAACACTATTTCACACCGATATGAAATATATGATGCATTACATGTAAGCCTATAATTTGTTTCAGGGGTCAAACTGTAAAACAAGTTGAATAAAGTAAATGCTGAAGTTGCCGAATTTAGTTAGGTAAAATGTGAGTTTAAGATTGTAACATATCAAGCTTCACAGATCTGTGTGTATTTTATCATAATAAAAACATCTGTTGATTTTTCTAGAGTATCTTTCCTTCCATTATGCCTTTACATTCCCACAGAGGGTTTTGCCTCATTACAGATGTAAATCTCTACTTTACATCTAGAGACTGAATGTTTTTGTTCAGTCTTCTTTACAAAACTGTTTTTGTAGTATGCATGCTGCATTTTATTTAGAGCTACTATAGACATGGGGGCTAAATACAAATGTAAGGTACACTCATTTTTTAAATGGGTGGTAAGATGAAAACATGTGGATATACTTTTTTACTCTGCATGACCTAAAATATATTGAATAACATGCAAAAGCCTACAATTGGAAAACCACTTTAGAAAACATTTGAGGCAGTGTAGATGAAACTGAGCTGTTTAACAGCAGAGTAGATTTTAAAACTGCTTTCCCAGACAAGCTCATATTACAAAGCAGTGAGAATAATTTTTCCGTTGTAAATAAGTTATATATACACACACACCCTTAAAAACCAGATAGAGTTTCCATATGGAATCTGGTTGTAGCCCAGAGAAGTAGCCTTTTGTCAGAACTAGAAAAATGTGTGTCATGGTTTTCTTTACAAATTTGACCTACATGCAGAATGACACTCAGGAGGCAGGAGAAAAGTTTAACAAGTGCACTTAGACAGGAAGTGGGTATGGAGCTGGAGCCAGGACAGTATGCACCAAACTGAACAGGGAGGAAAACCAGATAAATTACTCTGGTTTGATGTAGAATTATTGGGGAATGAATATAAGTTCTTGCTTACAGATTAAGGAAATGTGGTGGGCTGGGGGAGAACGATGCAGAGCCTGGGAGGACGGATTAGTTGCTGCTGAGTCAGGGTATTAATCCAAAGTAAATGGGGAGCTCCTGGTGAAAATTTGGGCTGGCAGTAGGAAGTTGGATTCTCACACAACAGTTCACAGAAATAATGATCACCTGGTGTAGTTTCTTGAGACTTGATGCAGAGTTAAAGGCTGAGGGTGAGCAGGGTTTGCTTGCCTGAGGTCTTTAGGAGTCGAAGGGCTTGGGCTGTCTGCTGGAACTTGATCCAAAACAATTCTTGAAGGCTTGGTTCTCTTGACTTTGGAAAGAGGCTGACTGAAGCTTGAAGCCAGCAACAAAGAGACACAGGAGCTTGGAGCCAGGACTAGGATAGCAGGTGAGAAGGGACACAGGAAGAAGTGAGACAAACTGGAGTCAAAAAACTAGAGACAAGCAAGGATTCTGGCCAGGAGAAGTTACCACGAAGGTTAACACTCAGGCACTGGAGTGCAGACAGCCCAGCCTTCTTATACACCTCCAGTAGAAAGAAGATTGGCAGCACCTGTTCACCTCAGCACCAGTTGTTCAAAAAATCAGAGGCACTGGCGGCATCTAGTGGTGAATGAATGTAAATCCCAGACTCCGACAATGTGTGCCTCAGTGGTGTGGCTTTGTGTTCTGGTAAGGTTCCAAAAAAGCATGTGTAGGTGATGAACGTCTGAAAAAGAATATCCATGTCTAAAACCATACTTTTGTTTTTTTGCTTTTGCTGGCTTTAGTTTGTGGAATGGCATTATATGTGAAACGCAACACAAACCAGCACAGAAATGTTAAGCTGAAGGAAAAGAATGCATGGTTTTCAAAATATTTCACAAATAAACTGAATAATGTGGAACAAATTTTAGTCAGTTCTCCAGTGTAAATACTTGTGGAAACATTTTCCACTGCAATGACATCTCCAGTCTATATGTTATATCTCTACCAGCTTTGTAGCTAGAAACTAACCAGTGTCTGGAACTGGAACTAATTCTGATCTTTGTTTGGGCCATTAGGCCATTGGTAAATTGATAAATAAATATCCACTCCATTTAAACAGTTTGGCCAACTAAAACTGGTTTTATTCCAGGACTACACTGTAACAGGTTTCCTGTCCTTGCTGAAGAAAAGCATCTCCACAGAATGATGCTGCTACAATGTTTGACTTTAGAGATTATGGGTTCAGAGTGGTGTGCAATGTTTTCCATTTAACATTTTTCTTTGCTTGTAGGGCAGAAAGTTCTATTTTGGTCTTCTCTTACTGATCCACCTTCTTGGAAATGTGCACCCTACATGGCTTGTGGCAAAATGCCAACAGGACATCTTATGCTTTTTGTTTTTTCCAACAAAGGCCTTCTACTTGCCTTTCTTCC
Source organism: Girardinichthys multiradiatus (assembly GCF_021462225.1). NCBI lineage: Eukaryota > Metazoa > Chordata > Actinopteri > Cyprinodontiformes > Goodeidae > Girardinichthys > Girardinichthys multiradiatus. Next base: position 33,476,620 of record NC_061801.1, on the reverse strand, counting down.
ATAAAAGCTAGTTTTGTAGTCTGCAGATTCCTCTACCGAAGCTGCGGCTTTCTGCATCTCCTCCAGAGTAACCACAGGCCTCTTGGCTCCTTCTCTGACTAAAGTTCTCCTTGCCCAACCTGGTAGTTTATCTGTAAATTTGTCCCTGATTTGTCTGGCATCTTCCTTGGTTTTCATGATGCTGTTTGTTCACTAATGTTCTCCAAGAATCCTCTGAGGATTTCAGAGCAGTGCTCATTCTGAGATTACATTACAAACAGTTACTAATTACGTCAGATCTGAAGGCAGTTGGTTGCATGTGATTTTATTCTGATGTATTAGAGTAAAGGAGGCTGATAACATATTACTATTACACTTTTCAGATTAATGTTGATGAAAAGTCTCGAAAACCAAGCATCATTTTTCTCCAGCCTCACAATTATCCACTACTTTGTGTTGGTCTCACACATAAAATCCCAATAAAACATTCAGAAGTTTGTAAAATGTGAAAAGGTTCAAAGTACTATATGTACATGAAAAAACTGCAATTCAAAATATTTTGGATCTTTTTGGATGCCATAGATCTCAATGACAAAATTCAACCCCTTTTTTCTCTGGTTTTTTTTTTCAGTTGGAGAGTAAAAACTTCAATTTCACAATTTTCTCAACTTGGTTCAAGCAGTGTTAAAACAAACTCTGGGCCATTGTTCATTTGAGCAGCAGTTTTCACATAAATTTCCAAAATGTTAACCAAAAATCACAGAGAGTGACTTATAGTAAGACAGATCCGATATTAAGTCCCAAAATGTAAAAGAAACACTGAAAGTCCTGCCTGTTCTTTGCATCTATATTGTTTTAATAAGCCATGTTTTTTTGTGTAGCACCAGTTCACACACAAAGTAATTAAACTGGGTTTACAAAAATGTGAAGGAACAGAGGTAAAGCAAACTAGCTTACAGAGAAAAAAAGATAAAAGCACCACATAAAAAGAAAGAAATATTAAAATTCTAATTTAAAATAAGCAAATAGCTATTATACAACAGGGTGGAACTGAGAAAAATAATAATTGACAATCCTAGATAAACTGCTGTAATCAGTATTATTTTCAGTCCTGATTTTAAGAAAAAAATGTTTCTCCATTTCTCAGGTTTTCAGGTAGTTTAGAGCTATGGAGTATAAAAACTAATTGCTGCCTCTCCTTATTTAGTTCTAGTCTTAGGAACACAGAGTGAAGAGATTACAAATGACCTATATGGTTTATTACTGACAAGCAATTCTGAGTTGTATTTAGGTCCAAGACTATTCAGTGTCCTACAGACCAATTATGGGATTTTAAATTCTATCATTTTCTAAACAGAAGGCCAGTACAGTGATTTGGAGCAGATGCAGCTGCCTGATGGTTTTTTGTTTTCTACAAAGACCAGTAAGAACACAGTAGCAATAATCTAATCTACTAAAAATTAACTCGTTTTTCTCTGACTTGTTTTCATAGGAAAAATGTCATTCTAATAATGTTTCTAAGATGGTGGTAAGCTGTTTATAGAAATAGACTTTATGTGGATGTTCAGATTTTGGCATGAGTCTTCAGCAACACCAAGATGTATTGCATGATCTTTGTTCTTTAGTCCCATTGAGTCTAGTTTCGCGCTGATTTATACCCTGGCATAGCGCTGGAGGAAAATTCTGACCCATTCAAAACTGTACTGAAAAAGACGCAGTCTGTATGCCTTAACTTCAGCAAAGACAAAAACACGTCTAAATAATAAAACTATCAGGTAAAGTTTAAGTTTGCTCTGTGCAAGGTTATACATTTCCTATACCATTTCACAAGGCTGAAGCATACAGAAAAAGAGATCTTTCACCATTCCACTTTATTCAATACCTCATGGAGGGACACTCGTTTTGTGTTTAGTGAACTGTTTATGTTGCCATATGTTTTAGATCTTTACCCAATGCTGATCAGTCTTTAGTTATGTGAAAGAGGCCACCAGATTTAAAATATCACATTATTTTCAAATAGCTCAGGATGTCATGCACTCTTACAAGGTTCCCATCTGATTTGGTTAAGAAACAGAATGACAGATCCTCACGGGACCCCAATGCACACTTAACATTGGGCCCAAGGTCCTTTTCCACATAATAAACCATCCTTCCATGCTGAACCCAGTGTTTGCGGCTGAAAAGCTCAATCTTTGGCTCATCTGATCAAATCCTACAATTGCAGTTAAAGTCCCAGTCCCAGAGTTTTACCAAGCTCCATTCTTTTTTGTTTTGAAATGGTTGGACAATTAAAGGGTTTCTTCCTATCAAGCCTCAAGAGGTCCCTATGAAGCTTACAATATTCATTGTACTAGAGTTAGACGTTATTGTGATTCAATGCACTCATTAAATGTTGGATATTTCTAAAACTTTCAGTCTGAGATTCTACTGTTTCTGCAGTAAATTAATAATTGGTTTTAGGCTTTTTCACATATTTACAAGGGTGGTTAATAAATGTGGATGGTGCAGTAATGAATGTTTGGGGTCAAACTTTCCCTTGCAGAGATCATAACAGATTATGACATTGCTGAACAACCTGGCCATCTTAATGTTTTCTTGAAGTTAAAGTTATGAGACATATCTTTTATTTTTAATATTAGTATTGTTTTATTTAACTAAAAGAAAACATGTGCACATAGTAAGAGAAAGCACAAGCAATCAGAATGAAAAATGCATCATTTGATGTCAGGATGTCATTGAAAAGGCTTTTAAAAAGTATTACAAAACAATTATACACGAAAAGAAATGCAGTATTTCAAACTAGTGATGAACAAAAATGATTTTTTATCATGCAATTATTTTTTAAAGTTAGTTCACTACTAGCTTCAATATACAAGCAAAAGTCACAAAGAAGAGATAAATCCTAAGCCAAATTGTATTTAATCCATTTTTAGTTTTACCTTTTCCTTTTAATTAGGTCCATAATGTTATTGGTGTGTATTAAATGTTCAATAAAACCAGTCACAAATGAGAAACTATATAAAAATGTTCAGTGTGTAAAGAAGAATTAAACCTTCTTCACAACTTTGCTGCAGTTTTTAGCCTGCAACTCAAAGTTGCTTATGCGGGGGTTGAGAGTCACCTCAAAGTGGCAATTCAGTTGCTGTGAAAGAGAAGACAGCAATAACTGTTAAAAGAGAACTGAAACAGGTAATATTTCTTTGTGGGTGCATAAAAAGGCAGGTTTACCTTTTTGTCCAAAATGCAGCTCTCTAAGTCATGGTTTTCTGATTTAAGACATTTGGTTTTTCCAAGGATCGTGTGTATCCTAAAGGTAACCACATTGGTCACCTGAAGAAAGAACCAGATTCAACTGTGATTAGAAGTGTCATTTCCTAGAGTTATTTAATGGGGACATGGTACATTAATTTGTTTTTTAGGAAGATCAGTCCAACCTGAGCTTTAGCACTGTTAACTGAGACCAGTTTGTACATCTTCTTGGCCTTGGAGTGTGTGTTGAACTCTTTCACAGCATGTCGAGTGGCAGTCTGAACATCTTCTGACTCAGGACTTTTCGGAGACCAGTCACCCAGAAGAGGCGCTCTTCTTCCTGTAAGACATATCAAACACCTGTGGCAGTCCATTTGGAGATTACATATTACAAGAATTACATGCACTGTACCTACTGAATGTCCACTGTAATATACAATAACTCAGTAAAAATAGCAAATAAAAACATAGTATACAAAGACTGCAGGGTTATTTATTTTATCCAATGATGGGTTTATTCTTTCGGGACTGAAGTTGTACAGGTCCTTCTCAAAATATTAGCATATTGTGATAAAGTTCATTATTTTCCATAATGTCACGATTAAAATTTAACATTAATATATTTTATATTCATTGCACACTAACTGAAATATTTCAGGTCTTTCATTGTCTTAATACGGATGATTTTGGCATACAGCTCATGAAAACCCAAAATTCCTATCTCACAGAATTAGCATATTTCATCCGACCAATAAAAGAAAAGTGTTTTTAATACAAAAAACATCAACCTTCAAATAATCATGTACAGTTATGCACTCAATACTTGGTCGGGAATCCTTTTGCAGAAATGACTGCTTCAATGGAGCGTGGCATGGAGGCAATCAGCCTGTGGCACTGCTGAGGTCTTATGGAGGCCCAGGATGCTTCGATAGCGGCCTTTAGCTCATCCAGAGTGTTGGGTCTTGAGTCTCTCAACGTTCTCTTCACAATATCCCACAGATTCTCTATGGGGTTCAGGTCAGGAGAGTTGGCAGGCCAATTGAGCACAGTGATACCATGGTCAGTAAACCATTTACCAGTGGTTTTGGCACTGTGAGCAGGTGCCAGGTCGTGCTGAAAAATGAAATCTTCATCTCCATAAAGCTTTTCAGCAGATGGAAGCATGAAGTGCTCCACAATTTCCAGATAGCTAGCTGCATTGACCTTGCCCTTGATAAAACACAGTGGACCAACACCAGCAGCTGACACGGCACCCCAGACCATCACTGACTGTGGGTACTTGACACTGGACTTCTGGCATTTTGGCATTTCCTTCTCCCCAGTCTTCCTCCAGACTCTGGCACCTTGATTTCCGAATGACATGCAGAATTTGCTTTCATCCGAAAAAAGTACTTTGGACCACTGAGCAACAGTCCAGTGCTGCTTCTCTGTAGCCCAGGACTGGGGAATGCAGCACCTGTAGCCCATTTCCAGCACACGCCTGTGCACGGTGGCTCTGGATGTTTCTACTCCAGACTCAGTCCACTGCTTCCGCAGGTCCCCCAAGGTCTGGAATCGGCCCTTCTCCACAATCTTCCTCAGGGTCCGGTCACCTCTTCTCGTTGTGCAGCGTTTTCTGCCACACTTTTTCCTTCCCACAGACTTCCCACTGAGGTGCCTTGATACAGCACTCTGGGAACAGCCTATTCGTTCAGAAATTTCTTTCTGTGTCTTACCCTCTTGCTTGAGGGTGTCAATAGTGGCCTTCTGGACAGCAGTCAGGTCGGCAGTCTTACCCATGATTGGGGTTTTGAGTGATGAACCAGGCTGGGAGTTTTAAAGGCCTCAGGAATCTTTTGCAGGTGTTTAGAGTTAACTCATTGATTCAGATGATTAGGTTCAGAGCTCGTTTAGAGACCCTTTTAATGATATGCTAATTTTGTGAGATAGGAATTTTGGGTTTTCATGAGTTGTATGCCAATATCATCTGTATTAAGACAATAAAAGACCTGAAATATTTCAGTTAGTGTGCAATGAATCTAAAATATATGAATGTTAAATTTTCATCATGACATTATGGAAAATAATGAACTTTATCACAATATGCTAATATTTTGAGAAGGACCTGTATAGTTTTTCCCAAACATTTGGTCAAAAATGTTGACCTAGTTTGCTGGTTTAGAGAAGAGGCAAGGAGCCTCATCATTCTTCCCAGATCACCATTTTGAATAGCTGTACAATGACATATCACAGGACCTATTTTACACAATGAAAACAGACATTTTAAGTGATAGATTTATTATGTATAATTATGTTAATGTCAGAGTGTTGTCTACATTGCACATTTTGTGATATCTATCTGTGAAAACATGCTATATAAATACATTTTAACTTACTGACTTATAATTTATTTTCCTATAATAATTCCTCTTAGGGAAAAAGAAAAAAATAAACAATAACAGCAAATAAAACAAGAAAAAACATTACAGTAAGTTAACATATCAAGAAAGATATTTACGAAGACATAGCTGACTAAAAAAAAAATGGCGACTAGCGGAAACTCTAGAAACCAAAGAAAACCCAACAAGCTATCACTGTAAATCACAGCAGCATTAGGCTTAAAAATTTCAATAATAAAAGGCCAGTTTTAGAGTTCCTTTGTAATTCTTCCAACGTGTGGCTACAGCAGGCTGAAATGATGACAAGCATAAAGGCAGGCAAACTATGGAGATTTTTTTATATAGATGTTTCCAATCTGAATCTATTTAGAACTTTAGAAAGCTTTAACATTTGTGATGGGGAATGCTGTGTTTTATACATATGGATTATTATTATCCATTCATTTATCTGGAATTTTGGAAAAGTTGATCTGAAGCCCAAAGGACACATCTTTATAGATAGAAAGATCCCCACCCATCCATGACTTAGCATATAAGCCAGTTCTCCCAGTTTCTCTGGGCCCATATCTTATTGGTGATCAAGTCCAACCTGATCAGTTCCTTTTGGTAATTGAATATTTCTGCCAAGCTCAGTGTCAGAAAGCTTACTCTCCAGACCTAGGATATGAATTGACCGCCTATTCTCTAAATGTGTTAAATGTTCTCTTTTTGAATTTCATCTGAGGAGATGGAACAGTTGTTTGAGCTGAGACTTGTCCCAGCTTAGAGATTGGTGCCAGTACTACATCTCATACATAAAACCAGGCTAGCTCCATAAGAGTGAAAACAGCAAAAAATCAGATCTCAAGTAAGGAACTCTGTTCTTTGTACTGCTGCTGCTGTCTTGTGCTGGTCAAACTGATTGATCTAAAAGAGATACAAGGGTTGATCCCAATTTTCCCCTCTTAGATCAAGGTTAGGTTGAATTCAGAATTACTCCATAAAATCATTTTCCTTTCTGCTCCAGAGAGCAGAAACTGAAAAGCTCCTGGTATTACTTTTTTAAAATATTTTTTTCAATTTTATTTATTGTTGTTTTGAGTTTTCATTTTCTGGTCATTATTGTTTTGTTTAATCAGTAATGTAGAGGTTGGAAATACAGTGTGTTGTTTTACATTATGCTGTCAGTTGTTTACATCTGGATTGTGTTGTTTCTTTTGTTTTAGTTAATCAGTAGTGAGTGAGTATAAATTGTTTGTTAACCGTTTATATAGTATTATTTTTGGGTTATAATATTAAATGTGTATACAGGAATATACAAAAATCATTTATTTTAGTGCAGCTCTCTGGAGAAGAAAAAAATCACTGCTCAGATTGATTTTGAGTACATTTTAAGATTGATCTATTTTTCTTTTAATTAATATCTCCCAGTATCTTTATTGCTGTTCTGTATGATAAAATATTAAAATATTAATCATATTTAATATACTACCAAATTGCATATGATGATATGTTCATCTCTGTATACACATTTCTAGATTATAGTGTAGACTATACAAACATGATATATAATGTCTTGCAAAATCTTCATACTCATTACTCATACTCATACTTTTTTTTTTTTTTTGCATTGTGTCAAGTTATAAACACACATTACAATCTATTTTAATTTAATTCATTTGATAGGCTGGAAAAATGTAGGGCATAATTTGAATTTGCAAAAAAGGATACTTTTTTTTTCTTTTTCACAAATACAAATTTGAAAAATGTGTGGAGTGCATTTGTCTTAAACTTGCTTTACTCTGATACCCCTAAATGAATCTCAGCGCAATTGCCTTCATATGTTACCTAAAATGACAAAGTATTAGTAAATAAGTCCAGTGTCCAGGTGTTAGTTAAACACTAACACTGTACAATACAGGGCAATCCTGAAGAAAAACCAGTTATACGCTGCAAATGTCACCTTTCAGCTGGACAACAATCCTAAACATATTGTCAGTAGAATGGTTTAGATCAAAGAATATTCAATGTTAGGGTGATCCAGCCAAACAATTTTCTCAAATACAAGCGAGAATTCATGGCAAGACTTAAAATTGATGTTCATAGATGCTCTACTTGCAACCTGACAGAACATGAGTAATTTTGCGAAGAAAAACAAGGTCAGCCTCCAAATGTGCAGTTTGTGGAGACAAACCCTGTGGTACCTGAAGTAGCCAGGCCAATCAAAATGACTAACATTTATATATTCACTGTATTGTCTCTGTTTGTGTTGTAAAGTAACTGTTTAGTATTGTATAACAGCCCATGTGGCAAAGACCTTGGTTTAAACTGCAAACAGGCAACAACAGTTAGATTGACTTTTGTAAAGGTTGAGAGTAAAGTCACTGGCATTCTCCTGGTGTGGTTTTATAGGTGGATCCTCTTAGAATTTTTCATGTGAAACCTTCTCATGCAGATAATTTATATTGATGTGCTAATGACAATTTAACACCATTCTTGTTTGTTGAGTCTATTTAAAGACTTGCTTGTACTGCCAGCTAGCAGTTGTTGCATGTTCGAGCCACACCCAGTCAAGCAGTGACTCTCATGATGAGTGACAATATGAACAAATGCAGCTGATCACACCCTACTTTGCACCTTTCAGTTGAGGACCTCTGGATGTCAAAAGTCCGGAACAGAGAGCCAAACAATACTTTTCCTCAAGCTTTAGTTTGAATTTGTCATCAATTAACTGCACGTATAAAATAAAAGTTAGGTCAAGCTTCACCTAAGGAAATATCACCACATATATGATGTCATTAAAATAAAATCCCAATGGAACGAAGACAAGATAGGTTATCAGTCTAACTAATAACTTATCCTGTCTTCATAGAATTTAGTCTTGGTACTGAAAGGCACTGACTTTTCTTTGCTTTCCAAAAACTAACCTCCACTCTGCCAAATTAAACAGCCCTTTGACAATGATGCATTTGTCTGACTTGTGGCTGAAGCAAAACTGCTGACTCACATTTCCCAACCACACCGAAGTGAGGAGTTGTCATCTGGGGATCTGTGGAATATGTCCACAAACACACACGTTGCTTAATCATGAAGTCAGAAAGCCACACTGTTTCCACATGTTGTCTTTTCTTTTTAAAGGATCACATTTTTCTGTTTAAAACAATTTGAGACCTAATTTTAATTTTAATTTTGTTACCCATCTCACTATTCATTCAGATTCTCTGAGTTCACAAAGGGTTAGTTAGCCTGGCTGATAGAATTAAAATATCTTGATTGTCATCTAATGATCTTCATGTGTTTTTTAAATACTGAAAATATATTTTTGATACTTAATATTATAGCTGCTTTATGTCTGGCTACAAAGACACTACCTTTTTAATTCAAATCAAATTCAAATCCCAAAATACCTTATTCATTCCAAAGAGAAATTAAATGTTAATTAAATGTAGCTCATATTATGCAGGTTTCTTCAAAGAGCTTTTTCATTGATGTGTCAATGGGATCACATAAAACCACTTAACTAAGATGGGAGAGATATTGTTTGACTGATTTGTTGACCATGATTTTGTGTTCATGGTTGCACAGTTGAATAGCTTTTTTTTAAATATGTAAAGAGATGCATCTAAAAACTGGTCAGAATCTAAATACGGTATTGATCTTTTTATACTATATTGTGTTGCATCGTTACACGTCTATATAGGACATCTTACATTTCTTATCAACTTACTAGTTGTAATGACTTCCTCAACAGGCTGATCTCCCACACAAAGCTGGGAGACTGACAGACATATCAGCACTGACAATGGCAGAGACATCTTTGCCTTCCAAAAACTTGTCAGTCACAGATGTTCCAGGGAAGTGTGCAAGAAACTGATAAGTCCAGGTCCATTTTTAAGGCATAAAAGAGGAAAAGAAAGAAAGAAACGGTTAAAACGTTAGAAACACAACAGAACCAAAAAACTGATAAAAATTGACTACTGACTGTGTAAAAAGTGTACCACAAACCTTGTTGTTGCTCAAACCGTGAGTACAAATGAGGAGAAATACTGGAACAGAGGAAGAGTGAAAGAGCTTCAGTGTGTTCTGAGTGAATGTGTGCTGGTCAGCATTCAGGCTTTGGATTTTTTAACCAGTCAGTGAAGACCACACCTACCTACTGCCTTGCAATAACGACATGCATCTATCTAAAAGCTAGCTTCAGTGAGCAATGGAGATAAACTGGAAAGTGGGTGTTATGTGATGTCCAATTTTCCAAGAAAATTCATGTGTTTTATGTAGGCATACCATCTGTTAGTGCCTTTTCCATGGGGATGTGCTCACATGAACTTAGCTTTTTTTATTTGAGCTAAAACCTGTTGCTACGCACAGTGAGTCACAATAAACAAAAGAACATCATGCTTTGGTTCTAGGAACATCAGAACCAAATATTTGCACTGAAAAGATGTACAACCATTAGTAAGGCAAGAGTAAGGAATTAAATGGCGTCATACATAAAAAAGCAGTTTATCCACTGAGCATACAATAGAAAGTAGTCCTACCACTAGAACATTTCCACATTTTACATTGTTACAAGTATAAACTTCAATGTGTTTTATTTAAATTTTATCTTTTAGATTCAAACCCTGTAATGCATGACTGGTGTGGAGCAAAAGAGATACGTAGATTTCTACATTTATTTTTTCCAAAAAATGATCTGAAACGTGTGGCAGGCACATGAATTCAGCCCTGTATACTGTGTTAGGACTAAATTAAATCCAAGGCAACAAACTGTCTTCAAATGTCTCCTAACTGGTAAATAGAGCCGCATGTATGCTATTTACTCTTAGTATAAAACAGCTGTTTGTATGATAGTCTGAAAGATTTAGCCTTAATGGAAAAGTAACAAGAGATAAACTGTTAAAAAAGTCCCATTTGGAGTTTTCCTTAAACCTGGGGGTGCCGCAGATCTCTGTAATTCAGGTGGAATAATCTGTATAGCATAAAACTGTCCTTTAGAGAAAAGTGACAAGAAGAAAACCATTGTTGAAAGAAAAGACAACCATAAGAGAGCGGTTGCCATAAACAATGTAGGAGGCAATGCGAACATCTGGAAGAAGGTCCTCTGATGACATGCGACCACATTTGAGCTCTTTGGCCAACCTGAAAAATATTATTTGTGGCAAAAAAATGAATGCTGCACATCACCCAGAACACTATCTTGACAGGGAAACATGGTTAGGGGATTCAATGGGGATGATTTTCTTCAGCAGGGACAGGAAGTTGGCAGGAAGAAAAACAACCAGTTAGAGATGGCAAAAGACTTTAAATAGGGAAGGAATTCCACTTTCAACGAGTAACCACAACTCTAAACATACACCTAGAGCTACAATGAATTGCTTTAGATCACAAAATGTTCCCATATGAGAATTGTTTAACGAAAAACAAGACCTAAATCCAATAATTTGGGGCAAATATATGGTCAAATACTAATTGAAGGGGCATAAATACATTTTACACTTTTCAGATAATTTGTGAAAAAAAAATAAAATCATGTATTCTTTTCCTTCCAATACACAATTATATTCCTTTTTTTTTTTTGGTCTGTGAAATAAAATTTCAATGAAATAAATAGAGGTTTGTGGTTACAATGAACCTACTATAGATACACCTTCGACTTGAGGTTAAAAACGTTGGACCTGACTGAGATTCGAATCAAAATGCATTAACACCTATAATTAATGTTAAGTTTACTTGCATTTGTATTTAAAAAATAACAACTTGCATAAAGCACTGCTACACAGAGACAAATATGGAATAAAATATAAAAACTGCCCTCTGTTGTGGTTTGTGCAAGTTGCTCCTCTATGTTATTGTTTCTCATTATAATGTCTGGACATCTAGCCCAGGTGTTAATACCACAAATTAAATTATTCAAAATCTCCACTGGGAGAAGCATTTCAAAAAATCTGTTTTCTTACCAAAAACCACTTACATGGAAAATATGGAGAACTGTTTCATTTAAAATTAAATAAATAAATAAATACTGCTATTGATAAATTATGAATATTCCATGAAATAAATAAATATCCCCATGAAATAAAACAAAATAATTATGTTTTTATTTAATTTCTTAAAGATTTAACTATTTCATATTGCAGTTTTATTTTGTGGCACTTTTATTTCGTAAAGCTACTTTACGTATTTCAGTGACTTTTACTTTTTAACCCCGTTTTTCATTTTAAGCTCTTTTTATTTCATGTTCTTATATATAAATGAGTGGGCGGAGTTTTATCTGTGGGGCGGCGCTGGGAACAGCAGGGCCGAGCTCAATTCGTGGCTGAGGACGGTAGAAAGTGTGCCGCTGACTACCCGAAGACATCATGCCGGAGGGAGCCTTTCAGCACGTCATACACACACATAGAGCTATTTATTTTCCATCCAAGTAAATACAGCCACCTTATATTATGGGTCTAATGCTGTTTATTAAATAAAAACCAATAAAGACATCATCATTTAAAAGTAACAGCCTATAACAATAATGACATCCCGTTTGTCGATAATCAGCATTGGTTTCCACAAAAACAAAAGCAACTGCGATGGTAGGCTATTACGCCCGGAGCCAGGGGAGGGAGCCAGGCTCCCTCCGGCATGATGTCTTCGGGTAGTCAGCGGCACACTTTCTACCGTCCTCAGCCACGAATTGAGCTCGGCCCTGCTGTTCCCAGCGCCGCCCCACAGATAAAACTCCGCCCACTCATTTATATATAAGAACATGAAATAAAAAGAGCTTAAAATGAAAAACGGGGTTAAAAAGTAAAAGTCACTGAAATCCGTAAAGTAGCTTTACAAAGTAAAGGTGTCAAAATATAAAACTGCATTATGAAATAAATAAATAAATCTTTAAGTAAATTAAATAAATCTTGAACTGAATTAAATAAAATAAGATGAAAATTTATTTTAACATAATTATTTTGTTTTATATTTATTTATTTCATGGAATATTTATTAATCATTTATCAATAGCAGTATTTATTTATTTATTTAATTTTGAATGAAACGGCTCTCCACAGAAAAAGCATGGCACAGAATAGAAAATGGAAAAATTCCATTTTGAGACAGAATCCTAAAAGGTGTACATTTTCTCAAACAGGAAAAGGAAAATAGCAATTCATGGTAGTGAATAATTATTCTAATTAAAATCCTTAGTGTCACACTAATTGGCACCCTTACATTCAGTATGTTGTACAACCCCATTGTGCAAATCGGACAAGATTTAATGAAACATCACAAGGTTGGAGCATACAGAGAGAGGGATGTTTGACCATTCCTGTTTGCGCAATCTCTAGACTGAGAGAAAGTCGTAGGTCTCCCTTCTTTAATGTGGAAGATTGAGGTCTGGGGACTGAGATTGCAATGAAAGAAGGCTATCAATTTATTTTATTTTTAACCATTCCTGTTGATTTTATCTAATGCTGTGAATCAATATGATGCTGAAAACCCCATCCATGTTCCAGTTTCAGTTTTCTCGAATAGTCCACCACATTTTTATTTAAAATCTCATGGTAAGAGACCACAATGTGAAGCACTCTTACAAGGTTCCCATGACCTTTGAAAAAGAGTCAGGACCACAGCACCACAGACGCCTTTCCATACTTAATAGTGAACATGATGTGCTTCTCCACATCTTCATCTGGAATTTCATGCCAAAACTAACCTGCAGTGATGTATGCCAGATTTAGGATCATCTTACCAGCTGAGTTTAGCAAACTCCACATTTACATTCGTGAAGGCCGAACAGAACAGGCATTTTCCTATTAAACAACCCGTTAGCAGGTCATTTGCTGTAGTTCTCAAACAATGAGATAAGTCGACTTGTTTTTCTCCCTTAACACCAAGATAAACCTCTTGTCTCCTCGTCTAGCCTTTTTTTGTCACAGTTCCAGTTTTTTTGGCAAATTTAAGCAATAGCTCCTTTTTGTAGCCATTTTGTGACCACAGAGATCAACACAGATCTGTCTTATTTAAATGCCATGTTCTACTGTCTTTCCTATTTTGAAATGAAAAAATGCCTCTGCATCATATCATATTTATGCCCAAGGGAAACAGGATGTCATGGACTCCTCATTAAAAGTTATTTGCCACTCTAATCAGATTTAAAAAGTGAAATAAAATTTACAAAAAATGCTTTGCTTGCATTTACAAGTCAATGTGGGATTGCTTTTTTCCTAACTGATTAAATGTACTCATAGTAAAGGTAGGATTTTTGTATGTGTGAGGTTATACTGGTTCAATAAACATGATTTTTATTTTATTTTAAATTGTATATGTTTTAACCGTAGTGCCAAGAAGTGTAGCACATGCCATATATTTTTTTAATATACAGGTCCTTCTCAAAATATTAGCATATTGTGATAAAGTTCATTATTTTCCATAATGTCATGATTAAAATTTAACATTCATATATTTTAGATTCATTGCACACTAACTGAAATATTTCAGGTCTTTTATTGTCTTAATACGGATGATTGTGGCATACAGCTCATGAAAACCCAAAATTCCTATCTCACAATGTTAGCATATTTCATCCGACCAATAAAAGAAAAGTGTTTTTAATACAAAGAACGTCAACCTTCAAATAATCATGTACAGTTATGCACTCAATACTTGGTCGGGTATCCTTTTGCAGAAATGACTGTTTCAATGCGGCGTGGCATGGAGGCAATCAGCCTGTGGCACTGCTGAGGTCTTATGGAGGCCCAGGATGCTTCGATAGCGGCCTTTAGCTCATCCAGAGTGTTGGGTCTTGAGTCTCTCAACGTTCTCTTCACAATATCCCACAGATTCTCTATGGGGTTCAGGTCAGGAGAGTTGGCAGGCCAATTGAGCACAGTGATACCATGGTCAGTAAACCATTTACCAGTGGTTTTGGCACTGTGAGCAGGTGCCAGGTCGTGCTGAAAAATGAAATCTTCATCTCCATAAAGCTTTTCAGCAGATGGAAGCATGAAGTGCTCCAAAATCTCCTGATAACTAGCTGCATTGACCCTGCCCTTGATAAAACACAGTGGACCAACACCAGCAGCTGACACGGCACCCCAAACCATCACTGACTGTGGATACTTGACACTGGACTTCTGGCATTTTGGCATTTCCTTCTCCCCAGTCTTCCTCCAGACTCTGGCACCTTGATTTCCGAATGACATGCAGAATTTGCATGAAATACCTGAAATATTTCAGTTAGTGAGCAATGAATCTAAAATATATGAATGTTAAATTTTCATCATGACATTATGGAAAATAATGAACTTTATCACAATATGCTAATATTTTGAGAAGGACCTGTAAGTTACAGCCACACACATAAAATCCTTAATCTTGTCTGTAAACTGTCAACATGTCCAGCAGAGGGAGGCAAAAGGCAGACGTTCACACTCATGACTCAATGTGAATATCTGCCTTTGTGAAGAGAAACATTTTGTTTTATATATTTAAGGTCTCAATGGCCCAAGGCCTGTAGCAAATACAAGAATATGTATGACATTTCAATTTTCTTTGTTAACTCTTGCATCTATATGTTCTATTATTATTCCAAATAATTCAAATTCACAACAAAAATATTCCCATTTAATTATTTTTATTACCCAAGTCATTTATTCAAAGTGATATTGAGAGACTTTAAGCATCTGTGCTTAACAGATTACTTAGCATTTAATGAGCAAAAATAAGAAGTATCACTTATTAAATGTAATGTCACTTGTATTTCTTTGTTGAGTTACTGAATAACATCAGTGTGATCTAAAACTGAACAATAAAAATGTAAATGAGGCCAGGAATCCTGATGGCTATTTATTCAAAAGAACTAGAGGAATGTGAAATAGAGAAACACAAAGAATGACAATTCAATGGATTTTAGAAAAAAAAGAGTATGACACATAAAGCATTGAAGCATAAAAAAGAAAAGGCACGCACCAATTGCACCAGAGACACCCAGATGGGAACAGACTGACCGTTGCAGTGGGCTCATCTGCAGATGGATAAACAGAAAGATTCAATGCCCAAACTCAAATTGAAAGACAAAGGTCATTTAAACGGCTAAGAGGTAAGGAAAAAAGGGGCACCTGCAGTGCATATTGTCCATTAATGACACAAACAGCTGAAGCATAAAAGACAAAAGTCTTTTTATTTAAATTAGCGCACACTCGGACACATCTAAATGTAAATAGAAACAATACATGTAGTGTTTTGAGCTTAATGAAGGAAGGGATTTGGGCAAATTGGTTTGAAAGTCACCCGAAATTAAATCCATGATATTAAAATAGTGAGCTAATGAACCAAATAGGTTAAGCAGACAGCAAATCATTTCTCCTTTGGCCAGGTTACAGATCACTGCACTAATGCTCCTAATGAGATACTTTACTGAAACACATTCATGCTGCTGCGAGATGGGCAGGGTCAGTGAGGGGGTCTGTGTGATTGGCTGAAAACTGGAAATCCCCTTTTCAAAGCAATAATTGATGTCAGTCGTGTTTGTCCAATGAATGGACTGGAATACAAGCACCATGGTTTCAGAATGTTCTTATTGAGTCTTGTTGTAGAAAAATTTGTTTTTACCAAGACAGAGACCGATGATTGTCACTCAGAATCACCTTTATTATAATCTTGTAAGAGAGAAGGATTTTTTACAGCATTGGGGATGCGCTCAGTAGTGCTGCCAAATCGTTCTGACCAGACAAAGCAAAAGTTCTCCTATAATCTACAACAGTTTTCAAGGTGACCCTCATGAGACCTGTTGTCCTAGACATAATCTTAACAGTGTGGCATACATTTTATCTCACACAGCAGCAAGCAGAAGGCTGAGAAACCATTACTCTAATACTAAATAAGAGAAGAATGGAACAACACCTGAGGGGTTCTAATACTTTTGTCAGTTCCTGTAGAGTATCAAAGAGCAAATCAAGCAAGGCACAAAAAATTTCCATAACAATCCACCCTCTTCGATTATAATGAAACAAGGTTCATATGTTATCGAACTCCCAATAAACATTTTTACCAAATTACAATGAAGGAAGGTACAAGAAACCCTGTTTCAAGACAAAAGAAAATTGAGTTGCTTTGTTAACACTATCTTATTTTTCCAAATTTACTAGCAGTTTTATAGTTAATCTGTATAGATTATGAGCTTTTTCAGACTCAAATAGTTCCATTCACCTGTTTCAGGCATCACCCAATTTCAAAATCTTTCATAAAAGCAATCTTAACACCCAGATTTGATGTCGGGTTCATGACAAATTTGAGGGTTCCTTTCTCAAACTTAAGGTCACATAAGAAAATGCTTTCATTTTCCTAAGTCAACAACATATGAGAATGGATAAAATCTGTAAGGCTAATAAGCCAGTGTGAACATGTGTTTCAAGATGTAATTTTAGTAGAGGAAGAGAATCAATATTCCTATTCACTGGAGGGTGAGTGTAAGAGCAGAGTAGCAGCTAATGGAATCTCTGCTCCCCATGATATGGCATGCAAAAGGAACAAGATGAGTGGCAGACCAAGATCTGAGAGCAGGAAGCAGTGACAATGTGAAGCAGGTCACAGAGATTAGGGGCAAGGGTATGGATGCACTTAAATATGAGAACATTTAAATTTATCATAGCTTGTAGAAGCAACTAATGTCTTCCCCTTTAGATCTTAGAGTACACTTCCACATTCAAGATGGCGCCTGTGTTTGGCTTTGCCGCTGCCGGTCGCAGTTTGTTCCGCTCTGTGATAGTGCTATTTTTCTCTGCTTTGCTGTTTTCACTCTGTATCACCGATGTTCTGCCTGCCTTGGTTTATGATCGCCAGACACTCTTGTCTATCTGATCCTCAATGATGGCTAAATATACCTTATCTCCCGGTGACGGCAGTTTTCATCCTATAATCCCAGGGATTGAAGCTACGTCCAGCGTCCCTAATGTTGCCTTCATGGGGACTCGCAAACCTCAGAGGAGGAGAGGAAGATGAGCAGGTGTCCAGGTGAAGCTCAGACTGTTCTGGAAGCGGGGTCTGATGGGAATGCGACGCCGAGCGTGTCTGATTTCCTGTACTCTGTCTATCTATTTCTATGGAAGAGGATTATTCTTCAAAGCACCGGCTTGGATTTTCACTGCCTGTCTGTGTGAGACTCTGCTATATTGGCTTGGCTCATCCCTTTCAATTTTGTCCTAATTCCGCTGCCTTATTGGGGTGGTATTCACAGGACAACCCTTAACAGACCAAAATATTATTTAATCAAATATTAAAGTATTAATATTAAATAGTATATTCATAATCACAACAATCTAGAATTGTGTCGCTCAAGGTGGCAGTATGTTGGAGTAGCTCTGTTACTTAGATTCTGGTATATTCTTTTTAAAAACTCTTATTCTTTTTGCTGTGAATTAAAAATAGATTTTTTTTGGGAGCGATTATCTTCTCCGGTATTGAAGGCTGTGCAGCTGGAAAGATTTTTGCAGACAGAAATTTAAAGAGCAGCAGCAAACGCAAAGGAGGTGGAACCAATGGTGTTCATAAACACCATTGGTTGTTTATGAACAACCAATGGTGTAATCCAGGACATGTTACTGTGAAGTGTCGTCTCTGCATCCCAGATATTGAATTTTTAGCAATAAGCTTTCATCTATATTATTTACCCAGTGAGTACACCAGTGTTATTTTGGCAACGGCTTGCATTCCACCATCAACTGTTGCCGACACTGCATGTGATGTCATCAGCTCAGATGTTGCTGACATACAGACACAACACCCCAATGCATTTTTGGCAATATCTAGTGATTTTGACCATGCTTCCCTCTCTGCTATACTTCCAGTGTTTCAACAGTTTGTCAGCTGCTCTACCAGAGAAAACAAAACATTGGATTTGTCTTATGCAAATATCAAGGACTCATACATAATTACACAATGTCACGAACATTTTAACATAATTACTTGTTATTTCTGGAATAATTTGTATTTCACTCTATTCCCATTTTGCATGTTGGTGTTTATAAAACATGACAGATAATAACCACTGATCTGACTGGATAACTCTAGGTGACTTTTTGCTGGTAGATACTATATATTGCTGTAATATAACCACACTTCTTACACAAGACCATTGGAACAATATTACGTTACAAATATTACGAATTTTTGAATACTTTTTTTATCATTCTCAAAATAAATAAACTATTCCGATAAAATCTCACATCTGTATCGTCCATCTTTATTCTAGAGTGCAGGATACTATAGAGGAGACAACTGCTAAATGGACTGGGTGAAAAGGATGGTCTCTCACTGCTGTTGTAGAGAAGAATTACGCTTTTAGTATACCAAGCCGATCACCAAAAATAAAAGTAAAACCATGTCTTATATTTTTTTTCTACTGGGTGTTAGGGGTGTTATTAATACATTTATGTCTGTATCTCCGAAATTAAATATTTTTCCTTCATATATTTATTTATCTGTTATATATATATATATATATATATATATGGACACATTCGCGCGTTGTGCCTCCCCTGTCCTGTTCCCGTCTGAAACCCATGTGAAAAGAGGCCACCATGTTGGAGCACTGCGTTTTTGTTCAGCTTTGACTCCTCCTCTTTCTGGGCTGAAGTGGAAGTTATTGTGACACTGAAATGTGTAGATAAGTTCATACCAGCAGGTGTACAGTTCAGGGTCATCCAACAATGTCAAAACAGGCATCAAGCAGTTTTAGTTTTGAAGTTAAATGTAAACTGGAAGTTTCAGAGTGGCATTGCTTTCACATTGGAATGAAAAAGTTTGTTAGTACATTTTTATATAATCCACATCTTATTTAAAAAGAAAATTAAAGCAAACGTTTCCAAAACTGAACAGTTATCATCTGTAATTCATCTGTAAAATCATAGTTTTGTCAGTTAGATTTACAGTAATTTTATATGACTAATATGTATAAAGATTTAGAGACTAAAACTAAAACGATTATAGATTACAACAGATGTCATGTACAAAAGCAAGAGCAGTGTTCTTCCTCTTTGCTCGCAGCTCTGCACAGCCTGCATTGGGAACAGTGTTGCCAGATCTTGCGAGAAAAACAAGCAACCAGTTCTATGAAAACAAGCCCAACGGGCAACCACCACACTATGTAAAATAGAGGGCAATTATAAACATTATAAATGTATACCATTTTATGACATTACACATTAGCAAAAAAAATTATGCTAAACACTTTAAACATGAAAATCTTGAATAACTTAAATAGTTTGAATAACTTCTACTTTTAATCTCTGATATAAAGAAAAGTGCATTTTGCATATGTGACAGCAAAATGACCATAAACATAGTCAATAAAAAAATTCTTTAAACAGTTTAAAATAAAAGACACATGAGCTAATTCAAACAGTGTTCTTTGTTTGTGGTCAGAAATCACATATGTAAAAATTAGCATAAAGCCTGGCATTTACCTGGACTACAATACATCATTGCTGTTTTCCCCCACTCACTGCAACTCATTCTCCCGCTGTCACTCTGAGCTCTAGCATGTGTGTTTGGGGTCTGTGGTCAACTCGGGCAGGCGGCACGATAACGAGGAAACAGTGGCGGGGAAACGACAAGCTACCTTCCACTTGTGTTTTGCTTTATTGTGGGGAGCTGGGAGATAATCAGGGGGTTTCACTTGGAAAGAAACTCAAGCCCAAATAAGCAAGTTCACATTAAAAAACAAGCCCCAAAAACCACAACCCGTGACTCACAAGATTTGCAAGCGATTTTAGAAAAACATAAGCCCAAAGTCGCTTACAATAAGCGGACTTGGCAACAATGTTTGGGGAGGACACATATGTGAAGATCTTGATCACGCTGGTTGAGTAACAGTCAGCATCAAAAAACCTTGGATCCAAAGTAAAGTACGGTCTGCTGAACCCTGACTGTACCCTGGCTGGAAATAGGGCTAGCCGCCTGAAACTGAATGTCTGAGTTCCTGGCAAAAGAATCCAATCATAGATTCCCCAAAAAGAGATAGGTTGTCTCTAATATGAAAAATGTTTTTTTTTTTCCTTCCACTGCCCTGAGGAAGACATCATTGATCCTGCAGCCAGTCAGAGCAGACCTTATCAGAATAGACATTAGTTCATTAGACCTGCCAAACCCAGTGTTTCACTGTTCATCACAACGGATCATTGAGAGGTTGTGTCTGGGCAGATTAAATTTGTTTTGAATAAAACAATTTAAATATTTGTTTCATTGTGTTTTGTTTTTTTCATTACTTGGTAGTCCATTACTCTTTTTCTATACTTCTATACTGTTTTTTAGTTTCTTTTTTTACCATTTTTGTCCCATAATTTATTATTTTTCCTTGTTCTTTTCATTTTTACTCAGTAGTTTAATTGAATGTTACTAGCCTAGTTAAAAAGGTTTCTTGACTGAAGTATTTTAACTGAAAGTTGAAGCATTTTATTTATAAATTCCTGTATTTTGGAGAGGCGTTGTTTGTGTTTATTCTGTTTATGTGTGCAGGGCTAGCTGTTTGAGAACACCGGTTCAGGAATTTACTCCTTCATCTATTGTTCTATTATACCACACCTCACCAGGCAGGTAATCATAAAACAATAACTGACAGGGACTAAGAGCTGCTTGGCAATTATTTCCTGATAATTAGGTGGTGCCCTGACTTGATAATTGTGATTAAAATTACTAAAGTTATTAATAACTCCCCCTAGCACTTAATAATAGTTATTTATAGCCAAACCAAACCACTGTTGCACAACAATGGGTAATATATATATATATAGGAAATGTTTTATTTAAAACAGTTTACTACAAACATTTTGAACTAGCATCATATAACTCATATAAAAGGATGTTAGCCACTGAGACAGGGCCAGTGTCACACCACTTGTAGATTTATCTATGCTCCAGCACACCTTAATCAAATTGTAACCCGGTTAAAAGAATTGCAGTAATAGTAAAGCATAGTAGAAGTCTAAGATTATAAATAACAAAGGGATAAGTTCATTTATTCAATGTATTTATTTTGTAAAAATTCTAAAGTTCATATAAAGTTAATAAAAATGTCTTCACGTTAGTAAAAATCTTTTATTTGTTGTGAATTACAAGTGAAATGAGCATCAAATGCTAAGCATCTCTGGGAACTCCTTCAAGACTGTTGGAAAACCATTTCAGGTGACTACCTCTTGAAGCTCATCAACAGAATGCCAAGAGTGTGCGGAGCAGTAATCAAAGCTAAAGGTGGCTACTTTGAAGAACCTAGAATATAAAACATATTTTCAGTTGTTTCACACTTTTTTGTTCAGTATATAATTCCACATGTGTTAATTCATAGTTTTGATGCCTTCAGTTTGAAGCTACAATATTCATAGTCATGAAAATAAAGAAAACTCTTTGAATGAGACGGTGTGTCCAAACCTTTGGTCTGTACTGTATATGAACCTGAAATGAAAGCCATCACAATAATGCCTGACAGGAAATAAAACGTTTTGATGGAATTCAATATGACATCTTCGCAATTAACACTAACTAAGAGAAGATAGTGGGATTTTATTAGTTTACTTGCAAATGACAAATGTGTTTTTCCATCTCCACCTACATTTATCACAGGAGATAAAAGGTCACTGACTCAAATAATGAGATGCATCCGTCATTCTGTTTATCATCCACCAGAGCGTAGAGTGATGGAACCGCTAATGGATTTTATTAGTGTGTGTACCCAGTGAGCAACAGGTGAGCCAGATAAATGAAGTGCATCAAGGTGCCATCTCACAGAAGAGGGTCAACATTTTGACCAGATCTGGGGAAAACACAGGAAAGCTATTTTTGTTTCCATTCATGACAAGAAGCAAACAGAGTTGTCTAGATCAGTGGTTCTCTTGCTTTCTCTGAAGAATACCACTTTAGCTCTCACAGGCTGTCACAGCTGGGTTACCTCTTCTTTTGTCTGTTCTGTCTTGAGATAAGTTTTGCATATTTCCTTACAGTTTTATGCCTTTTGTTACTACTAGCTCCTACAGAGACTTCACTAGGGCTGTTTCTATTTAATCTTCATTCACTTCAGTTTCCACAGAGGATAGTTTTCTCTGCACTTCTTGTTCCAATAGTCTCTGGCTAGAGCCAAGAATTATAATGGGCTCGAACTACCCCATCTTTTTGGCCATGTCTGCTTTTCAGCTTTTTTCCATAGTTCAGAGTGTAAAATTTTATTAGGTAATTTAAATTGGAAATAGCCAATACCACATTTAACACTGGAGAGACTGCAAGCACCCTCCGTGATTGAGAAACCACAGTTTATAATGTGTTTGGTCAATCATATTATTGTTGTACCCCTAACTCCTGGCAATAAATGTTAAACTGTTGGGAAGCCTGTGTATTCTCCCACATTTTTAAGGAAAATTCCCCTGCATGTTGAAACGCAGTGTACAGCATATGAGTTCTACCAATGAAAAAAACTTGCCAAATTCTCTCTGCCAATACCAAACAACGTTTGGTGGAGGTAGTGTGATAGTGTGAGGCAGCATCTCCTACTATGTCTCCTACTGGAAAAATGAAAAATGCCTAGTGGTCATTAGAGGTCAATGGATCTCACAACCATATTGAACAGGTGTAGGATAAGCCTCTGCATGCTGTTCCTGTCTGACTGACCAACACAAACACTTTGAAAACACAAACAGACTTCCTGAAGAATGGGATGCCTTCTCACAACTGTGTGTGACCAAACCGGTTACTAGCATTAGAAGGAGAAGCCAGACTGTTGTAACTGAGTACAGTTCTCACACACTACTGAGTTCCTTGTTTGTTAAATGAAGAAATTGTTAAATTAACATCATGTCTTGTTTCTTTAAACTTCAATCAGCCATTCCAGTAGCTGACAACAAAGAAGAGTAAATAGCAGAATAGGCTTTTTATATTGGCAAAGGGGATGTAAGTTTTTTTCATGAGTGATACCCACATACTCAACTCTACAGCTCAACCCAAAAAAGAATTAGGTTTGACAACTCTGTTTGCAGAACTGGTAGAGCTTCTTTAAACTGTCATGGTTCCAGCATAGTACACACATTTAAATATAGGCTGAGGATAGTAATCTGGAAAGAAGATTAACGTTAGCCTACCATCCAGTCCAAGCCAATTCTTATGTGTGTTCATTTTGGAACACCAAGTAGTGTCCAAATTTTAACTGTCTATCTGTTGATTTTAAAGAGAAGAATTTAAAGAGAGACCTCTTCCTTTTAATTTTTCATCTACTTTGTGATTCACCAGTACCACTGGCAGTGAAATAGCCTCACTGCATGCTGCTACTGTCACCATTCATGACAGTATGTGCAGTATTATATTGTTTGAAACCAGAATAGGTAAACTTCATTTAAATGTATTGGTTTCCTGACACAAACCTGGCAACAAGCTTTAAATCAGCTGCTAAATTGTTAGAATGAACAGTGAACAGAAATATACACCAAAACCCAACCCAATATTAGTGGGCACTTGTGTATATATATATACATATATATATACATATATATATGTTTAGTCGGTATGTATTTTGTTTCCTCTCAGCACTTTTTCTTTATTATCTAGTATTTGTGGTCACTTGCGGTATTATTATTCGACCCTGAATTAAAATCATAATTCAAATAAATCCTTAAAAAGAAAAAAATAACTTGACATTCATGCCCATGATTAATAGAAAACATGGCTTACACTTATTGCACTTTGGAAAATTCGAACAATACATTAAAAATATATATTTCAAAAAAATTAAGTTGACCATAACGTTTTCTCGACATGTTTGGGGTCAAAAGTTTGCAAAAACAACACAAAAATCTTGATATTATCATATTTTTCTTCCCTGCAGCCCTCACGTTGTTTTCCCATTCCATCAGAATTAGGATAAATCTCTATAATCCCTTTACAGTTAGGATCCGCCCATTCTTTCAGTGATTGATAGCCAGCACGTCCAATGAAAAAGCAGGAAAATCCGTCAGACGGATGCACTGAAAGGGGTGCACTAAAAGTGGGCGTTTCTCAACCGAAGTGGGGGTTTCTCAACCTGTAGGCGTTCCGTGATCACGAACAGTGATTGGTTGGCTTTATGTCCTCTGTTTTTCACGGAGGTATATATACAGAGCTAACCTGTATGAAGTACGGAGAAGCGCAGGACGAAGGTGACGCAATAATCAGTCATTAAGTTAATTTTGGAAATTATATTTTTAATGTTGTCAGTTTGTATTATGAAGCCTACATGTACAAATTTGTAGGTAAAAAAGTACAGGTCAAAAGTATAGGTTTAAAATGTAAGTGAAGAAATGTGATCTGTCGCACTTACATGGGTTGGACAATGAAACTGAAACACCTGTCATTTTAGTGTGGGAGGTTTCATGGCTAAATTGGACCAGCCTGGTAGCCAGTCTTCATTGATTGCACATTGCACCAGTAAGAGCAGAGTGTGAAGGTTCAATTAGCAGGGTAAGAGCACAGTTTCGCTCAAAATATTGAAATGCACACAACATTATGGGTGACATACCAGAGTTCAAAAGAGGACAAATTGTTGGTGCACGTCTTGCTGGCGCATCTGTGACCAAGTCAGCAAGTCTTTGTGATGTATCAAGAGCCACGGTATCCAGGAATGTCAGCATACCACCAAGAAGGTTGAACCACATCCAACAGGATTAACTGTGGACGCAAGAGGAAGCTGTCTGAAAGGGATGTTCGGGTGCTAACCTGGATTGTATCCAAAAAACATAAAACCACGGCTGTCCAAATCACTGCAAAATTAAATATGCACCTCAACTCTCCTGTTTCCACCAGAACTGTCCGTCGGGAGCTCCACAGAGTCAATATACATGGCCGGGCTGCTATAGCCTAACCTTTGGTCACTCATGCCAATGCCAAACGTCAGTTTAAATGGTGCAAGGAGCGCAAATCTTGGGCTGTGGACAATGTGAAACATGTTTTGTTCTCTGATGAGTCCACCTTTACTGTTTTCCCCACATCCGGGAGAGTTACGGTGTGGAGAAGCCCCAAAGAAGCGTACCACCCAGACTGCATGCCCAGAGTGAAGCATGGGGGTGGATCAGTGATGGTTTGGGCTGCCATATCGTGGCATTCCCTTGGCCCAATACTTGTGCTAGATGGGCACGTCACTACTGAACCATTCTTGAAGACCATGTGCCTCCAATGGCTCAAACATTGTATCCTGAAGGTGGTGCCGTGTATCAGGATGACAATGCACCAATACACATAGCAAGACTGGTGAAAGATTGGTTTGATGAACATGAAAGTGAAGTTGAACATCTCCCATGGCCTGCACAGTCACAAGGTCTAAAAATGATTGAGCCACTTTGGGGTGTTTCGGAGGAGCGAGTCAGGAAACGTTTTCCTCCACCAGTATCACGTAGTGACCTGGCCACTATCCTGCAAGAAGAATGGCTTAAAATCCCTCTGACCACTGTGCAGGACTTGTATATGTCATTCCCAAGACAAATTGACGCTGTATTGGCTGCAAAAGGAGGCCCTACACCATACTAATAAATTATTGTGGTCTAAAACCAGGTGTTTCAGTTTCATTGTCCAACCCCTGTATGTTTCAATCGTGATTGTAGCGGGGTACTGCAGCCACTTCTGTGCCATAGATGCAGGGTTACTTTCCCAGATTCCTACTGTAATTTCCTCCATCACATGAAATAATACCCTAATGATACTATGTTTTTGTTTTTTGTTTTTTATATATAATAGTTGCTATGAAGACTTTTAAGATATGTGGGATACGTAAGAAGTATACCATCACCAAGTGATGCCTGTACATTGTTTTGATGTAAAATAAATCATCTTTAACCTCATGTTGTCTCTTATTGCTGCCTTTGATGTGGGCTGTCAGTGAGTCGAAATGTGATGATTTTTAGACTTTGTCTATAATATACAACAGTTTTTCAGTGTAGAGCAAATAGCTTTATCACTACGTTTATTTTTGGCACATTAAGAGGCAGTTCTGCATGGTCATTATTACTGTTAGAAGATATATCTGAAAGATAATGTGCCTTTACCCTGACATAAAGCTAAGTACATTATGAAGTAAGTGCATGCGTGTGAAAAACATTTTTTTTTTTAATGAACAGAACAGATTCACATTAAGTTTTTTACATAGTTTATGCACAGTTATCAAAATTTACAAGAGGTTCATAGGAATGCATTTTTCTGCAGTAAATAGTTTTATGTTAATGAAAAAATAATAGGACTGACAGCAAAAAAAAATATTGTGTGAACAACCAATGAAAACAAAGCAGCATGATTTACAGCTTTTAAAGAAAATGCAGATTGTTTGTAAATATATATATTTATATTTGACAACTACACACTAATCTAGAAATGTAGACCGATTCACATCCTGTTTGCATTACATCATAGACTAATGTTAAAATCAGAATTGTGTGTGTATTTAGGTGGGGAGGCTTTTCCATTAATATTCATACTAAAGGTGTGGTTCCTGAGCTGAGACATCATCATATGGACAAGTGAGACAACACTGGATCTTCTGGCAAGTTACACCAGCTCTGTTCAAATTAAGCTTTCCAAGAAAGAACTGATATGTTGTTGAACATGAGAAGATTCACTTCTGTTATAGGTTTGTAGGATGTATCTGCCACAGGTTGGCTTGAGTCTATGAAGGTTGCAATAAAAGATCATGGCATATAAAGCGAAGTGTGCTGCCTGGTCTCAGTCAAAGGTCATAAGTCCTCCATAAGATAATGACCCAGAACAAAAAGCTAAAACTAAACTTACTCTTGTGTTTTAGCTGAAACATGGAGTGGGAAGAAGTGTCAAACCTGGGAAAGCCGGAGCAGTTCACTAATGAGATGTGAGCCAAAATACCTGCTCCAGCTGCTGAAATCTCATGTTTGCAGCAAGATGCTGCATATCTTCTATAAGTCTGTTGTGGAGAGTGTGATCTTTTCTGCCATCATCTGCTGGGGAAGCAGCATCAGAGCCAGGGACTTAAAAAACCTCAACAAGCTGATAAAGAAGGCTGCCTCTGTTCTGGGGACTCCTCTGGAACCTCTGGAGATTATTGTGCAAAGAAGGATTCTTCATAAAATGAAGAACATTATGGAGAACGCTGAACATCCTCTTCATGAGACTGTCCTACTACAACAGAGTGTCTTCAGTCAGGCTTCTTCAGATCTGCTGTAAGACAGACCTACAGGAAATCCTTCCTGCCCACAGCCAGCAGCATCTACAATGACTCTTTGAAGAAATCTGCATAATATGAGCTACAACTACATTTATTAATTCCCCTTTGGAATTAATAAAGTATTTTTGAATTTGAATTGAAAATGACAGTAATCACTTATCAGAGGTGACTGCTTCAAAAGAACAAGAAAATATGAAGTCATGGGTACCATTCTTTGTCTCCAAGCTACTCTCATTAGGCCCGAGCAGGAAAACTGCAAGGGCCTATTGTAATCGCTCGAATTCTTATTATTATTCCGGGGACTTTTGGCGGGGCAAAATGGGGACTTTGCCATATCCCAAAACTCACCAAATTTTACACAAAATTGTCCCCCGCGTGATATTTTTGTTCTTTAATGTCGTCGTCAGTGGGCGTGGCTAAACCACTTAGCCACGCCCCCAAACGTGAGATAGGCCAAACCGTAAGTCGTACAGATCTGAAATTTGCCCTAAAATGCACAGGAAGTCGGCCATTTTGGGTCAAAGGCCGATTTTTGCCCGTTTTTCACTTTTACTCACCTCGAACTTTAACGAACTCCTCCTAGGGGTTTTCAGCTATCGGCTTCATATTTGGTCAATATGCAGTTAAGGCATGGGGGATTAAAAGTTATCAAAATCGTGAGTTTTTGAACATGTTTAGGGGGCGTGGCCGGCGCACGAACTTGGCGTTCGCACTGAAAGTGAAAAATTGCAATAACTTTCCCAAAAAAAAATACAAATCACACCAAAGTTGGCATGAAGGAGGACCTTCCAGAAGGACGCTGCAGTCGCTTGTTTGTTTGTGGGCGGGGCTAAAACAACATCATCAATTGACTGTGTCAAAATGTCCATCATTAACTCATGATCATGTATACTACATTTCAAGTGGATCCGATGATGAATGAGCGAGATATAGCCCTTGAAGTGTCCTAGGCGCTATTGATCCAAATTTAAATGTAATCCAATAGAGCTGTTTGGGGGCTGACAAAGATCAAGAATATTCAGTTTGGAGTGAATGGGACCATGCATGTGTAATTTAGAGGCAAACGTATGGCCATGGCGTGACATCAGAATTCGCCACGCCATCATATTCACACCCTCCAGCTAAAGCAGTAAGTACTGTCGACTGTCTAAGAGCATCATGTTATCTGTTACTTGGGACAGTTTCACATTGATTAGGTGAAGAACATTAAAACATTGACTCTGTAAAGGAAAACGTGGTACTTCCTGTTCTCAGGGGGCGGGGCTTCGATGATGTCAGAATGTGATGAGTGAATATTGTTCAGGCGTAGAGGCAGATCAATCCCAGAAAGTTTCATGTGTCTGTGACTTTCCTTGTAGGAGCTATATCAATTTAGTCTTTTATGGCGAGAAGTCATATTTTGAGGCGTGGTCACTCCCACACGCTTTCATGTATCAAAAAGCTTTTGATAACTTTTAATCCCTAATGCCTTAAGACTATACTGAGTGATTTTCAAGTCTCAAAGTCAAAAGCTGAAGGAGGAGTTTGCTCAGATATGCGGGCTAGAAACGCCCAAAACAGGGTCAAAAAGGCAAATTCAATCCAAAATGGCCGACTTCCTGTTGGGTTTGGACCAATGCTCCAAGAGAGTTTTTTGTAGGTCCTAAGAAGTTACAGATGTGTACCAAATTTCAGATTCCTCGGTCAAAGCATGGCTTGGGGCTGATTTTTTTAAATCTTCTAGGGGGCGCTGTGGACGAATTAGGCCACGCCCACCAAATATGTCATCAGATTTCTGTTGGGGACTGGACAAGGTTAAATCACATTGAATTTGGTGCAGATGAGATTATGTATGTGGAAATTAGAGGCAAACGTATGGCTATGGCGTGACGTCTGAGTTTGCTGCACCGCCATGGCCACGCCCTTTTATGAAAACTCACTTTGCTTCAATCGAAGTTAGAGCCACTAGTTGTCTGTCTTCTGACACACTTTCAAGTTGATTGGGTCAAGAGGGTCAGAGATGCACCTTTCCAAGTGAAAAAAGTGACTTCCGGTTTTCAGGGGGCGTGGCTTTGATGATGTCAGAATATGACCCCATAGGATCATCGGGAACCCAAAGGTCCTCCTTCATGCCAACTTTGGTTTGATTTGTCGTTTCTTTGGGAAAGTTATTGCATCTTTTCACTTTGAGCGCGAACGGCAAGTTCGTGCCCCGGCCACACCCCCTAAACATGGCCGAAAACTAAAAATTTTGATAACTTTTAATCCCCCATGCCTTAACTGCATATTGACCAAATATGAAGCCGATAGCTGAAAATCCCTAGGAGGAGTTCGTTAAAGTTCGAGGTGAGTAAAAGTGAAAAACGGGCAAAAATCGGCCTTTGACCCAAAATGGTCGACTTCCTGTGCATTTTAGGGCATACCCCCAAGATACTTTTTTTCTTGGTTTGAGGAGTTCTAGCATTGTGCAAATTTCAGATCTGTACGACTTACGGTTTGGCCTATCTCACGTTTGTGGGCGTGGCTAAATGTTTTGGCCACGCCCACTGACGACGACGTTAAAGAACAAAAATTTAACGCGGGGGAAAATTTTGGGTAGAATTTGGTGAGTTTTGGGATATGGCAAAGTCCCCATAGTGCCCCAGCAAAAGTCCCCGGAATAATAATAAGAATTCGAGCGATTACAATAGGCCCTTGCGGTTTTCCTGCTCGGGCCTAACTAGAAACCTGCAAGCAGCTTTGAAGGCCCTCGCACCCCTCAGCGCAACTCGGGCTGTCGAGCGACCACAGGAGCCTGGCATCGCCTCATACACGCCACCGACGATGACACCGCTTCACTTCAACACATTGTCACTAAGTGGTACTGTGAGCAACATGTCATATGATCTTTGGTCATGCAGAGTTTTCTGGCAAAAAGCATTCAAAATTTCAAGTAAATCTGACCTTCCAGATGGAAGCTGCACTCGCTTGTTTGTTTGTGGGTGGGGCTAAAAAGACATAATCAATTGACTGTGTCAACATGTCCATCATTAAATCATGATCATGTATACTACATTTCAAGTGGATCCGATGATGTATGAGGGAGATATAGCCCTTGAAGTGTCCTAGGGGGCGCTATTGATCCAAATTTAAATGTAATCCAATAGAGCTGTTTGGGGGCTGACAAAGATCAAGAAAATTCAGTTTGGAGTGAATCAGACCATGCATGTGTAATTTAGAGGCAAACGTATTGCCGTGGCGTGACATCATAATACGCCACGCCATCATATTCACACTGTCCAGCTAAAGCAGTAAGTACTGGCGACTGTCTAAGACCATGATGTTATCTGTTACTTGGGACAGTTTCACATTGATTAGGTGAAGAACATCAAACATTGAGTCTGTAAAGGAAAACGTAATACTTCCTGTTCTGAGGGGGCGGGGCATCAATGATGTCAGCATCTGATCAGTGAATATTGTTCAGTCATAGAGGCAGATCAATCCCAGAAGGTTTCATGTGTCTGTGACTTTCCTTGTAGGAGCTATATCAATTTAGTCTTTTATGGCGAGAAGTCATATTTTGAGGCGTGGTCACTCCCACACGCTTTCATGTATCAAAAAGCTTTTGATAACTTTTAATCCCCACTCCCTTAATAGTATACTGAGTGATTTTGATGTCTGTAAGTCAAAAGCTGTAGGAGGAGTTCGCTCAGATATGCGTGCTAGAAACGGTCAAAACTGGGTCAAAATGGCAACTTCAATCCAAAATGGCCGACTTCCTGTTGGGTTTGGACCAATGCTCCAATAGAGTTTTTTGTAGGTCCTGACAAGTTACATATGTGTACCAAATTTCAGATTCCTCGGTCAAAGCATGGCTTGGGGCTGATTTTTTCTAATTTTGTAGGGGGCGCTGTGTACGAATTAGGCCACGCCCACCGAATATGTCATCAGATCTCTGTTGGGGACTGGACAAGGATCAATCACATTGAATTTGGTGCAGATCAGATGATCTATATGTAAATTAGAGCCAAACGTATGGCCATGGCGTGACATCTGACTTCGCAGCGCCGCCACGGCCACGCCCTTTTATGAAAAGTTACTGTGCTTCAAACGAAGTTAGACCCACTAGTTATCTGTCTTCTGACACAGATTCAAGTTGATTGGGTGAAGAGGGTCAGAGAGGCACCTTTCCAAGGGAAAAAAGTGACTTCCGGTTCTGAGGGGGCGTGGCTTTGATGATGTCAGCATATGACCCCATAGGATCGTCGGGAAGCCGAAGGCCCTCCTTCATGCCAACTTTGGTGTGATTTGTATTTTTTTTTGGAAAGTTATTGCCATTTTTCACTTTTTGTGCGAACGCCAAGTTTGTGCCCCGGCCACGCCCCCTAAACATGCTCAAAAACTCAAGATTTTCATAACTTTTAATCCCCCATCCCTTAACTGCATGTTGACCAAATATGAACCCGATAGCTCAAAATCCCTAGGAGGAGTTCGTTAAAGTTCGAGGTGAGTAAAAGTGAAAAACGGGCAAAAATCGGCCTTTGACCCAAAATGGCCGACTTCCTGTGCATTTTAGGGCATACCATCAAGAGACTTTTTTTCTTGTTTTGAGGAGTTGTAGCATTGTGCCGATTTTCAGATCTCTACGATCGGTTTGGCCTATCTCACGTTTGTGGGCGTGGCTAAGTGGTTTGGCCACGCCCACTGATGAAGACATTAAAGAAAGAAAATTTCACGCGGGGGACAATTTTGGGTAAAAGCGTGTGCATCTAAGGGCTTGGCAAAGTCCCCATATTGCCCTGCCAAAAGTCCCCGGAAAAAATAATAATAATAAGAATTCGAGCGATTACAATGGGCCCTTGCAGTTTTCCTGCTCGGGCCTAATAAACTCCAGTGGCAAACGTCAATTAAAAAAATCCCTTCCTGTTATCGTCCAATCATATGTTGCAGTGGAGTTACGCGCACAAGGACTCGTCCAATCATATGTTGCTGTTGAGTTACGCCCAGAGTCATATGCTCGTCAAATCAAGTGCTGCGCTTGATTTCATTCGTCCAATCAGGATTGGTGGTTGAGAAACGCCCTGATTGGGAAACGCCCACTTCGTCTGCAGAGTCGTCGTTGCGTCGTTTTGGCCCTCCTCCTTCTCCTCCTATTTCTCATCCCCGTCTAGTTTGTCGCTTTCCAGCAGACTAGTCCGAGTGTGTTGTGTCTTCAGTAAACCGAAGAACTGCTCGCCGACATCCCAGCCATGGAAGGAGACAACATAATAATGCCCGTTTGACCCACGGAGTTTGTCCAAGGTGAGTTTGAGTAGTTTTCCGAATCAGGGGAGGGAGGATTTAGCGGCTATGAGGCTGCGGCTCAGTTCACATGAAGGGGTTGATGAAAAGTTTTATCCGCCTCTCTTCACCGGAATGACATGACGGTAGCTTGTGTTGTATCGCTCCGTACAATAAAGAACTCCTGTTAACCATAGTTTTTAGCTTCTAGATTTAATATAATGGCCAACAAAATTAACTTCTGAAAATATTTTGCCATAGTTTTCAGTGTGGATAGATTTTGTTTCTCTATTGAACATGTTTTATTAGCGTTTTAGCTTAAACGTCAAACCATTTTTTTTATTATTGTTATTAAAAGTTTATTTAAAATAAACAACTTTTGGTTGAAGAAAGTCACGTTTTTATTTTCGTGTTATTTATGTTAGCAACATTTAGGGTTGTCTAACTGAACAACTGATTGAATCTGAAAAACGCCATGAAATAACTTTCAGATGAAACTGAGAGCGTATCTAGGTTAAAAACTAGGACAGATAAATATTTTTAAAAGTTGAAAGTCTGGGGTAATTTACATATGTTTTAATTTATTATGAAGGTTGTGAAAAGTTGTAAACCAAAACCGTAAAAAAATTATTAATTTCAGTTAATTTATTTTTTGTAAATATTGACATTAAACACTAAACAAATGATCTTTGATGAATGTGCTACCTTTTTAAGTGGTTAAAA
Organism: Girardinichthys multiradiatus; assembly: GCF_021462225.1. NCBI lineage: Eukaryota > Metazoa > Chordata > Actinopteri > Cyprinodontiformes > Goodeidae > Girardinichthys > Girardinichthys multiradiatus. The sequence continues at coordinate 33,442,903 of NC_061801.1, read as the reverse complement.
TAAATGTTAGTTAATGACTTGCAGCTTTCCTTTTATTCACCAACAAGATCATGTATGGTACAGCAAAATATGATATTATCATTTTATAAGCAGACAGAGAAGCAAAAAGGCATTCTGCTTTGATTATTTTTCAAATTAAACATGTAAATCCTGATATTAATTTCTAAATTGTCAACAGTTGTTTAATGGAAGTTGGCCAGGATAATTAAACACGTGCGTATGTATCAAACCAGTTGATTTGTTTTAAATGTAAATACTTGAAAACCGTAACTATCAAACTGTTTGTTCATTTTAAAATCCTCAACTTCAGGCAAATTAAACATGGTTTCCTCAGACCAAATATTTAACAATAAGCTATGGCCATGTTTTTAAGAAGAACAAAACAAAATGAAACTTGCTGATAGTTAAAAACATTCGATTTCAAAACTGCTAAAACATTTTGTCATGCTGTTGCTAAGGTTTAAAGTCTTTTTATTTGAAAGGCCAGAGAATTTATCCATTTGCCTCTTCCGCACCTGTTGTTGCTGAACAAAGGCTGCTAAACATTTTCTTGACTTATAAGAAAGAAAATCTTGGCTTGCTTAGCACAGCGTCTTTTAGTATTTCCACCACCTCTAGCTTTTTGCTCTTGCACATATATAGGGTCTACCTTGACTCCAGCTCGGACTTTTTTTATTATGATGGCACCTGTTACGCCTTTTATGAATATTTTTTGCTTTTCTGTTTGAAATAAAAGCAATTAGATCATTTTATACATTTAGTTAAAATTAGTTTTGTGTAAATATCCTATTGCTGTGGTATTTTGACTCAAGATTATCGACTACAGTCTCTCATTTACTTTCTTGGTTTCAAACCTTCATGCACAGATACTCTCTTGGCAGAGTATAAATAAAACTCTTATATTAAGTCAACCAAATACACCTATTGATGCAATAAACAAGATTACTCTCCATTCAGATCTTTACTTCTTGTATATTTATTCTTTTGCGCAGCCAAAGCTCTTGCAGGGCAACAGCACAGGGCAAGTCAAAGGACTATACGCAACTAGAAACAAACACTCTGAGAATGATAGACACAATGGCATGGAGGTTACGCTGCAGATGTGCATTCCTTTCACCAGTGCAGGGATATAGCCTTTAAATAGAGCTCGACAGGAATGCAAATACACCAAGCAGAAAGATGAAACCTGGGGGCGTCCCAGGAGTAAGAGCAGTGAGATGAGTAATTAAAAGAATAGAATACACTTTGCTGTGAGGTAGTTACTTCTTATTTAACAGTTTAATGCAGCTTTTTAATGTCTCCTCATGAATATGAGCATATAGGTCAAAGTTCATGGTGGAGAATTACTCCGCTGCAGCTTAATGTTGTTAGGAAAGTTCCCGCTGCAATATAGGAGAAAGATTTCACCATGGAACTGGACCCATCAGTGGCAGAATTTGATTTTGACCAACAAATCTTGCTAATTGACGTCAGAACTCTGGTGTTTATATACCAGACGCATCTGCAGTGCTTCAGAGTAATGATGCAGCTTGAAATGGAGTCAGAAGCAGCTTTATTTACCAAGTATGTTTGCACAGATAAGGTAACTGGGTCTGGTTTCTGGTGCTGTTGAATGTATGGGCCAGAACACTTTTTAGGAATATACTGTTTTCAACAAATCGACTGGAGATTTGAATTCTAGTTCTTGAATTGTGTCAAGAGTCTTTAATTTGCCTTCTGTTGTGCACATATGATAAATTCGAGACTGGCTAGTTTAAGCTTTCCCAGGGTTACCCAGCTGTTTTTACCAGTACTATTTATTTTTTACATTTGTAAAACTTCAGGTTTGTCATTGAACAATGAAAAAAGAGGTAGTTTTTGACTGAGATTTGATCAATTGGAGCTCATTTTGCTGATGGACTTCTTTGTTGCAGTAAAACCAAAAGACCCTGAAATCTGTAGTTTGGGTTTTCTGTCAGCTGTAAAAATATTGATCAGCCCATTTCCACATGTTGCCCTTAGGCAGATAAACTAAGCAGTTTATGGTTGACAGAGGGTGGGGCTGTATAGTTATGACAGGTGTTCAGTATATCAAACATAAAAATATAAAATTACAAACGCTGTGTACATCTGCAAGAGGCCCCATACATCCGCTTATCTGAAATGGGGTTTTGGAGGTTCTCTAAACCCATCAACACCATCCAGGTTATTTTCATGGATCCAGAGGTGCTTCCTGGCTAGAAGGGATAGTCGCCCCATAAAGTTCTGGATTTGTTGCATGGAACGTGCCTGGAAAACCTCCAAAGAGAGGCACTCAACAGGCATCCTGATCAGATGCCCCAACCACTTCAACTGACTTTGCAGAGAACCATTGACTCTGCTCAGGTGATCCTCGCCTTTGAGGAAGCTTATTTCAGCCAGTTGTACCCTGGAACTCATTCTTACAGGCATGCTTCATATATCATGGCCATAGGAGAGGGTCAAAATGTAGATCGACCAGTAATTCTACTGGTAATCTAAGTCTTTCTTCCAGCGTACTGCAGATGAGGCCACAAGTACATTACTTGTGGAGGGAGGAATCTCCTGTTCAGAGGAGATAAATCCATAACTCCATATCTAGTGAGCTTTATCATATCCAGGAAAACTTTGGCCAGTCACTTGATTTTATGTCTTTCTTGGCTATGGCTAAAAAACAGCTATTCCGTTGTTCCCTATCTTTTAATGCACATCTCTTTTAATTTTCACGTTACAATTCAGATGAAAAGCTGCAGCACAAAACGTTCTGTACTCTGTCACACTTAAGAGTTTGGACTAACAAGCCAAGATGATTGTCATGTTGAATATCCTTTAAGAGAGTCTACTCTTAAACATTCTGGACACCTCTCCTACAATAAAACAAATGTACACTTCATCCACCATTCTGTTTGCCTCTTCTAATTGTCTGCCCATGTCATTAAAGGTTGGTTTTATGAGGGAACATTTAGGATATTTTTTGTTGCAAACAATGAGGCTAAAAAAACCTTTGGAAAAAAGTTTAAACAGATGGGATGTTTACTGATGGAGGCTTTATCCATCCTCATAAAGAGGAAAAGAACCCACAGTGTTAAGGTTTTAATGGAAGATAAAACTTTATTTTTCAACCAAGGCCCAAAAACAAAGAAAAGAAGGGATTTAAAGATGACAAACTAAAGTTTGAAGTTGTGCAGTCCGCTTTCGTATCATGGAGGAATTCAGAAATTGATAGACTCAAACAAGTGAGTCAACTTCTGCATTTACTGTAATTCCATGGAACACGTTTATCAAGAGAATTCACTCTAGTTACTTGTTGCAGTACTTTTTAAGATGGACCTAATGGGGCTAAATTATTCAGTAAGAATATAGAAAGCAAATTTAAGGATTTAAACTTCTTTTTCACTTCTCTGTAAAAAGTCCAAAGTTCCGTCTCTCTCTGACAGTTGTTCTAAACAATATGATTTTTACAGAACAAGGACACTATCCGACTTATTTACTTTAGTTCAAGTTTGGAACAACTCGCTTAACTGAAAACTACCTCCAGATAATTTATTTACTCTGGATTTAGCAACTTAATTATTCAACTCTGCCTTTTGCTTTGCCTGAATCCCTGCAGACTGCCCAGAGTCTTTGCACTAGCTCCGGCCAAAAACCACATGTGCACAGGAAAATAAAAAAACACTCTGGCTCCACATAGGCCTTGATACAGACTCCACACAAGCACATACAGTATATATGTAAAGATAGAAACTCATTCTGGCCAGTCACTTTGTGCCTGGATGCTCATATAATCAAATGCACACAGCGCTAAACAAAGTCCAAGCCTCCATACTCGCTCCAAACTCATATTTCACTAGTCACTCACAGAGGGCCCACAGCAATCAACTCCAAATTAGAAAGAAATCTGCTCCAAGAACTTGAGAGCAGCTTGCCAGGTCTGAGGCCGTACTGCACTTGGTGTCTGTGTGAGAGATGGAGAAACAAAAGAGCCAGCCCTTGATATTAAACCCACTTTGAGGGGCCTAGAATGGGGTCTGTATTCCTGTGTGCTGCTGCTAATGCAGTTTTTCTCTACTTTAAGCTAAAAGAGTCTGTTAACTTATGCATTGATTTTAAGAAAGAGTTCTTGTAGTTTTGCACCCTGGTTTGTTGACCTTTTCCCTATTTTAAATTTTTTTACAGTTCCCAGACCTTTATAAGCCACAGGGTCAAGGCATTTAAGGGTTTTCTAATCTGTTTTTAGTTACAACTTACATTGAGTTGACAAGTCGTAGTGTAGAGCTTTATTGGGTTAGAAACTTCAATAAATTGAACTTTTTAGTTATTTAATGCAGTATTATTAGCTTTGGTTGGCCTTTTATTTACTTTTCTGCAGTAATAATGCATTTTCAAAAAACACTACCAGACTGTGGAAACAGGTGGGGGAGGGAATGTCACTTTTTTGTGGTTTTATTTCGTCTTAAAACCTTGGGACACCCAGATAACGCTAACAGAACCATGACTATTCTTGATGAGGCTGTTAAGCTTTTTTCATTCTAAAAACTCGAACTGGCTTGAAAGATGTACTGTTTGTGTTTTGAGTGTTGGTACTTGTGGCACTCTTTCACTCAAATCTTCCCAAACCCAAAGTTTTGTCAACAGCCAGATCCCAAATCTAGACAAGTGGAGAGCAAATAAGTAGAATTGTTAACAATTTATTCCCAAAATAGTCTTTGTTCATTTGTACGTTGGTGTTTTAGGGTCACTTGAAGTTTTAAAAAAAAAGGATGAAATTTGGTTATGATTACTTTCAAGTGTGCTAGAAGAGATACAATTTTCTCTTCTTTTTTGAGTTTTTTGTTATTAAAAGCAATTTTGAAGACCTCAAAGCATTTTATACAAAGAATTCTGTAAATATAGCTATTGTTCATCCATCCATAAAGTTTGGTTTGGTTTAACCCTCCTAATGATTCCTCTTTAATCATTTGGTGTTTTTCATCCCTTCAATTTCATTCATCAAACACTATTTTAGTGTTTTCAGTAATTCAGCAATACTCTTAACATTTGCCTAGCATTTTAATCTCACAAACATAATCTTTTTTTTTTCAATCCTTGTTTCAATCCTTGTTTCAACGATCTAAACGATCTAAATCAGGTGTCAATCGGGTGAAAATAAAATTAATGATTGAATTATAAATTTTAGGAATGGAGAGTTACGTAAGTCACCAAGACCTGGTTGCAGCACAAATTCCATATTCACCTTAGTTTGTAGATGCCAGTGTGGCTGGAGTGAAATATGAATAATTGCCTTGCTCATTGGATACAATAAAGTTTTCTCCTACATGCTTCACTTGAAAATTATTTCTCTGCACACTAACATTCAGCTGTCCACTATGAGTACTGCTGCAGCTTTTTTCTAATAGAGTTCACCTTTCTTACCTGCTCCTGTTTTGTGGTGAAGTCGTCAGCTCACTTGTTGCCAGGGTACGAATATTCACAGCACTGATCGGACTCCAGGTTTTATTAGCTTGCTTTATGTATTTATAGTTAACTTAATGTGTGACTGAAGCAGATGGAAGGCATGAAACTGCTGGAGTGTAAAGTTTGTTGTTTGTTTTTTTTTTTTTTTTTCTAGCTAAGCTTAATATTTATAGTAGTTTTTATTGAATTGAAATTCCAGTTATTTTATTCACTATCAGCTCCTCTAGGAGGACTGGCTTTGAAATCAGAGATTTTAATGGTTGGGTAAAAACTGTTGTCCATTACCATTGTATTCTACTGTGTAAAAGGCATTACAGTTGGGTAACATAAGAGAAAAAACAATTGCCTCACATCCTAGAGCCACAACACATCAAAACGAGCTAACAAAGGTTTATCTAACTAACTGAAGTTGCTTAGTTAATGATAAGATCTTGCAGGTTGGTTTATATTTCATAATTCTGTAAGTCCTACATTTAAACACAAGGGCCCAAAAAAGGTCTTAAATTTGACCTACTAAAACATGCAGAATATCTGTTTTATTATGTCTGTGTGGCTTCATGTTTTAGGTAAACGAAGGAAGGTTTTCTCTGTAAAAAGATGATTGTTTATGTATTCACTTCCTGTTCATTCAAATACTGTATGTTGTATGATTATGTTGATTCAACCATTCTCCACTTAGGAAGCAGTTTACAGATTACAGATAGATAATCCTAAAATCCAGACTGTTTCTGCTTTTTTATCACCTTAGCAATGAAAAAGGGCTTGTGTATATTGGCTTCAACCAGAAATATTTAACAAATCTCTTTCCAAAGCATGTAAGGCAATTTTCTGGAGATTTTATATATATATTTTTTGTTTAACTAATCTCAAACTCTCAAACTGCAGGTTTACTGGTGGTTCATAGAGTTTCTAGAAGTAGAATGGGAGGCAGATCCTTTAGTTATCAGGCTCCTCTCCTGTGGAACCAGCTCCCAGTTTTAGTCCGTGAGGCAGACACCCTGTCTACTTTTAAGGCTAGGCTTAAAACTTTCCTTTTTGATAAAGCTTATAGATGGTGGCTTAGGTTATCCTGAGCTATCTCTGTAGTTATGCTGCTATAGGCTTAGGCTGCTGGAGGACATAATAACCACTTCACTCTCTTTGCTACATTCTCACACTACTCTCCAATTTTGCATTATTTGCTGTTATTTCAGCTTTTAACTTTATGTTCTCTCTATTCTCTTCCTAGAAGCTACACATGGCCTGACTGTGTCTACCTGTGACACCTTTCTGAAGAGGGGCATCGTCCAAGCTTCTGCTGGCAACAACTTAATGTTCACCCTCTACCGATGATACACTTGGCCCTGTCTTTCAGTGTTTAACCCTTTCTCTCTCCTAGACATGGCGATTGACTGAGCTTCTACTGTGACTAACTCTATGTGCTCTCTTTCAGACTCTTACCTTGAAAACTGGTCCAGAGTTTATCTGTTCTTTCTTTCTAGATGAAACGACTAAAGGAGCTACATCCACTAACATTTACTTTTCCTTCCCATTGAAAGTACTTTTCAGCACTCAAACCTTGAGTGCTGAAAAGCATTTTGTTTTGAGTATTTTTGAAGGAACTTGACAGTGGAAACCACATGACGAAAAATCATTGTGGCTTTGAAACTGTACGTTTAAAACCTTGGTATACCTTGATACTTTCAAACATCATAAGCCTACATTCATATACTGATTCAGATGCTGGTTTGAAAACTCTTACTTCATTTTGCAGGATTGAATAAAAGCAAACTTATCAAGCTGGGAATAGATGCAGAATGAAAGCAAAGATGTCATATATGGATTGAAAATGGACAAGCTGTGCATAAATTGTGACAGCTAAAACATACTTAAAATGGATTCTCTGCTGACCATCTATTGACTATATGTACCACATTTTTGTGGAAAGCATCATCTTACTACCTAAAAGTCAAAAATGAAAACTGTGATGTAATCCATGAGGAAATAACTTCCATGCGTATTTCTTGAGAAGGTATGACTATATTCACTCTTATGGTGATGTATATTTGATGGACTTGTCAGTTTAAATTATGCGACAGTCAAATATAGCTGACTTGTCTAAAACGGTAAGTGTGTGCTGTGTTTAAGGTACAGTATACAAAAAATCCGTATGTCTATAATAATTAATTAGTCATCTGCTCCAATCAATATCACTTTTTTCCCTTATTTTTTCTTTTCGTTCTCTTTCATTCTGTTTCCCTACATTTGCACTCCCTCTCCCCCATCATCTCGTCATCTTCCCCTCTCCTGGGTCTGTCTACTTCCCTCACCTTCCATCCCTTTTAGCTCTGACTGTGTTTGTTGTCTTCATGGAGCATTGGCAGACTTAAAGAAGGATAAATGGATGTTATCAAGCATGGAGATCATATCTGATTTGGCAGATAGGTCACATAAACAAATTAAAATAAAGTTATGGCTACACAGGTGTTGCTTTGTTGTAGAGTTCTTCCAATACAGATGCAAACCTGAAAACATATACTTTTATGTTAATGAATAGGTCTGTTTTGTTTCTTTTAAGTTGAGAATGATAAATGTCAAATATATTTGCTAGATTTAGCCAGTTATATTAGATTGCAAAAACTAGCAAATAGTCTATTCATAGAAATTGCATTAAAACGCAGATAGATCTTATTTGAACATTACTGTGATGTGGTACCTTGTGTTTGTTACCTTGGCGCAGTATAATGTATTTCAGATGAATCATGTCAGGTGTGATTATGTTCCTTGGGAGATGTGGGCGCTCTTTTTATTCTTTGACCATCCAACTATTTGAAGATTGAAACTTAACTTGTTCAGTAGTCCTTTTTTTGCAGCATCGCTGTAAATGGATATCTATGGAGCTAAATTGGGGCCATAAAGTTTGTTCAAACGAAAAACATTTGAACCTGAAAAATAAAAGTTTGTTCAAAAGAAAAACATTTGAACCTGAAAAATTATTTTGAACCTCCCCCAAAAACATTTTTAAATGGGAAAAAAGTGTTTTGCAACTGAAAAAAAAAACCAGATGTGAAACTGGAAAAAAAAAGTTCAAAACTACTTTTCAGATTCAAGTTTTTTTTTTTTGAACTTGCAGATTTTTTTTTCGGCTTCAAACTTTTGGCCCTGTTTTTGCGTGGGGGGCGGGGCCTCAGATTACGGGGGTGCGGAATCATGACTGACAGCTCAACACAGCGGCTGAACAACATATTCCCAGCTGTTACATTCAGGGACCGTGGGAACTGGAATTATCTGTAATACATCATCGATATTCTATATATATGTGATTGGTTTTGAAAGATAACATGCTTCACCGATAGAAGCAGCTTACATGAATATACGACGAGCATCTCAAAGGAGAAAATGTGATCTTGACAGATTTGCACAGTATTTTAAGTCCGTGTTGGAGATTTCCCATGCTCTCAACATCAAGCAAAAGAACCGCCAGACTAAGAGGCGGTATAAAACCAGATGCAAAACGAGCCGCTGTGTTGAGCTGTCAGTCATGAATCCTCAACCCCATGATCTGAGGCCCCGCCCCCCACGACAAAACAAGGCCAAAAGTTTGAAACCGAAAAAAAAATCTGCAAGTTCGAAAAAAAAACTTTAATCTGAAAAGTAGTTTTGAACTTTTTTTTTTTCCAATTTCACATCTATTTTTTTTTTTTTTCAGTTGCAAAACTTTTATTTTTCAGTTTTCACATTTTTTGGGGGAGGTTCAAAATGATTTTTCAGGTTCAAATGTTTTTCTTTTGAACAAACCTTTTTTTTCAGGTTCAAATTTCTTTCGTTTGAACAAACTTTATGGCCCCAATTTAGCTCCATAATTTTCTGTCCTTACTGAACCAGACATGCAATCATTTGTGTTGCATCATCTAACAAATGATGTGCCAAATGTGACCTAATGTATATTTACATATGTTTTGATGACTGCATCTTGGGAAGCCGTATATTGTGGTTGCATGGATTTGTATTCAGTTGTTTTTAAAGACAATTTATCCACGAAGGCTGCAAGCTCTCTTTCTTATGCTAAATAGGTAGAGGGGTATCGGTCCGAACTTGGTGACAGATTTCTGATCTTCATTTTTGGAAAGCTTTGACTTGCCAATTCCAATTTTGTCCGATTTTCCTTTAAGAACTATAATAAAATAAGGTCGGAACAGCATTCAGTGTTTTTTTTTTTTTTTTTTCCAGCCTTCCTGTCATAAACAATCCTTAATTATATGTATTAGAAGTAGAGGCAACATCGTATTGTGTGTGTGGAAGAATACAGTGACTAAAAAAGAGTTTTAGTAACAGTCTAAAGCAAAGACAAAATAGTTATGGGGTATAGCATGTCACACTATCGATTAGCACACTTAACATTACAATAACAAATGTCTACATGTGTATAACAGAACACAGATAAAAGCTCAAAAAGAACAAAACAAAGCAACTTTCCTGTTTACTGTTCAGCCTTCCAGTTAAGTTCCAACCTCCAGTCATGACTTGATCAAGCTGAAATTCTATCAAGCTTTTCTTTATAATAAACTATGAAGTTCTACATTTTGTTTTCATGTAGAACTGATTCATAAGTTGAGCTTCTTACATTTGGTTTTAATATTATCTGAGTCTCACTTTATCAGATTTTCCAAATGTACAGTTAATCAAAGGTGGCTGAAAAAGTGCTGTTTTACTCCAGACAGATGTCAAGAACCAGAAAAAGCGACAGCATTGCTGGGTTGATGTATAGGGACCTTTTCATCTGCAGCTGAGCACATTTTAGTAGATTTCTTTTTGTTTTTCAGCCAAAGAGAAAGCTGTTTTGATGACAGTTATGCAGCAGATGTTCAGGTTGCTTGCAGTTTGTCAAACAGACGAGACAGACAGATCATTTCAACAGCAGTGTTTTGAAAAAGAATCCTCAGTATAGCCATTAAAGACATGAGATTAAAGTTGGCTTTAGATAGCAGTAATTAATAAAACAGGATTAAAAATGCGTTTTATGCCATACTGGTGTACAGCTAGAGTACATGTTAAATATAAATTTAGAAAAAGCTTTCTGCTACTGTATCTAAATCTAAACTACATCTGAAGGGAAAAAGCTAATAATGTACAATAATTTTTTTTTTTTTTGTACATACCACGAAATATCCCCCAAAGAGAAGTGTGCCTCTCAATGTTTGATGATTAACATATTTGCTGACCATATAGTCCCTGTTTACCTGAGTGATTTTTAAATAGTCTATTCCTTGTGTCAACATTTGCCTAAAGTGTCAAGTAAAGGTGAAGTGGGTGATGGCACTAAGCTATGGCTCACCTTTGTTCAAACCGTCCAACTGCAACCAAGTCCTCTTCTATCAATTTAAAATGATGTAGTTCTTAATTTTGTCAAAATGATAAAAAATATATAGATATCAACTTATCTTTGCATGTATGCACACATTTTAATCTAGTCTAATTTAGGTACAAGTTCTGTAGATTTGTCTGGACTAACTCAGAGTCAGATTAATACCTTAAACTAGTGTGGTCATGTAGAGGGTTCTCTGGTTAAACTCCACCCTCCATCTGCTTCTGCCTTTGATCTTGAAAAGCCCTTTTAATCTTCCTCTTGGATCCCATCAACATACAAACACACATACACACAAACGCACTTGTTTGCACGTATGCAAACAAACACCAAGTGTCTCAAAGTCAACAAACCTTCAAACAAAATCATAGTGGTGCACTGTAAATCAGGCCTTCTATCCCCTGTGTCATCTCAAGCAAGCTGCTTCAGTAATCCACTGCTTGTGAAGCCAGCGCCATGCACAGAGCCACACAGTCTGATGAGGGATCATCTCCTAATTGGTAATTTGTTTACTCTAAAAGAAACCTCATTGCAGCTTTTTCTCAGTAATTTAAAAACTCTGTGAGGTTATTGACCTTTCTTCTTTTGTTCCTGTAAAAAAAAAAAAAAAGTTTATAAAAATATCACTTTAAAGTTTTTTGTATTGGTTCAAATGTGACATGTTTGGTTTGGGTTTGGGACAACAGTCAGCCCCATAATGTCAAAAAAAGCTGCATAACTCATTTTGGATCTTTATATTGGTGAGTTTCCTGTGGACAGGGTCAGCTAAACCCAATTTATATGAACTGCTCTAGATTTCCCCTGGTGTCTCGATATGTTACACCCAGCCAAGAAATTTCATCTGAAAATGCATTTCTTCAGGAGAATAAAGTGAAATGCATTCAGCGCTGTACTCCCTCCACCTTTCTACTGAGGCTTTATTGAGAACATGCTGAACGCTGTGTGACTAACAGGAGAACTCAAGGTGTGATAGGGTTGGCTGAGAAAGTGCTCCATACTGTCTTAAGATATGTATTTTGTTTTATCTGTTATGTATGTAATTATCTATCCATAATTTACTTTGTATTGTCCTTGGCTAGACTTCGATCTGAGCTATGAACCTCATGTTTTATACAGTCATTCGGTGCTCTGTTCAGTCAAATTCATGAACGAAGATCTGCTATTATTTAAAATAAATGTCGATTACATTATGATCATTCTCTACCACCATCTGTGTAGTTTTCTTCGTTGTCTCTTTTCCAGCTGCATTTTTGGGAATGCTGTCATCCAGTAGAAAAATTAAGAAAAGACAACTCTGACACATTTATTCTCTCATGGGATACCTTTCTACTTTTACATTTTTAGAAAAAAAGCAACCTCTGCGAAAACAATAGCATGATGCAAAGAGAAGAGGCTGCATAGTCCTGCTGGATGGTGGCACAGTAGCTAATGTTGTTTGTGCTTGTAATTCAAGAGAGGAAGTAGTCTTATTTAAATCAACCCTTAAATAAATTGCAAATCAACTTGCTCCGATCTTCACAAGGATCTTCAACAAGTCACTGGAGAAATGTGAGGTCCCCTCCTGCCTCAAACGATCCACCATCATCCCGCTTCCCCAGAAACCCACCATCCTAGGATTAAATGACTACAGGCCTGTGGCCCTGACGTCTGTGGTTGTGAAATCCTTTGAGCGGCTGGTGCTGAAGCACCTGAAACACATTACAGGCCCCCTGCTGGATTCCCTGCAGTTTGCTTACCGAGCAAACAGGTCGGCAGATGATGCTGTTAACGTAGGTCTACACTTCATCCTGCAACACCTCGACCACCCAGGGACGTACGCCAGGATCCTGTTTGTATACTTCAGCTCGGCCTTCAACACCATCATACCAGACATCCTCCACCAGAAGCTCACCCAGCTCAACGTCCCAGCCTCCACCTGTCAGTGGATCAACGGCTTCCTGACGGACCGACAGCAGCAGGTGAGACTGGGGAGCATCTTCTCCCAATCCAGATCAATAAGTACTGGTGCCCCCCAGGGGTGTGTTCTATCCCCACTCCTCTCTGTACACAAATGACTGCACCTCATCGGACTTGTCCGTGAAACTCCTTAAGTTTGCAGACGACACCACTGTCATTGGACTGATCCAGGACGGTGATGAGTCTGCATACAGACAGCAGGTGGATCGGCTGGTGCACTGGTGCGGTCAGAACTACCTTGAACTGAACCCACTCAAGACTGTGGAAATGGTGGTGGACTTTCGGAGAACACCACCCACATACACCCCCCTCACCATCCTCAACAACACTGTATTGGCCGTGGACCACTTCAGGTTCTTAGGAACCACTATCTCTGAGGACCTGAGATGGTCTTCACACATAGACACTGTTCGAAAGAAGTCCCAGCAGAGACTGTACTTCCTGAGGCAACTCAAGAAGTTCAACCTTCCACAGGAGCTGCTGGTCATCTTCTACATTGCCATCATTCAGTCTGTCCTGTCTTCATCCATCTCAGTGTGGTTTGGCTCATCCACAAAACAGGACAGGTCCAGACTGCAACGAATAATCAGGACTGCAGAGAGAATAATCAGAGCTGACCTTCCCTCCATCCAGGACTTATACAGGTCTTGGATCAGGAAAAGAGTTGCTAAAATCTCTGCAGACCCCACACACCCTGCACATAAACTGTTCAGAGCTTTACCTTCTGGCCGCCGCTACAGAGCACTGTTCACTAAAACCAGCCGCCACAGAGACAGTTTCTTCCCCCAGACTGTTTCTCTGTTGAACATTCAATAGAGTACAAAACAACAGCATACAGATGTTGCAAATGCACCTTTTTAATATATTTGTGTATATTGTACATTGTAAATTTGTATATTCTGTAATGCAAAAAACAGAACAAAAGAGCAAAGTGTACCGGAGTCAAATTTCTTGTTTGTATGCACGAACTTGGCAATAAAGCTGATTCTGATAAAAATAAAAATGTCATACCCCCCCAGGTTTCTGTTTTGTCAGTTTTTAAATGCAACTCAAGCCAGCAATAGAAACCATGGTTTTGTACCCCGGTGCACATCTGAATCCCCGGAATCTAATACAGTAAAGCTCAGTCCTGTCTCTTACCATTTGATGTACATTAGTTCATTTCTTACTTCCATTCTCATTTAGTTTTTTATTCCTTTTTTTTTTTTTTTTCTACCAGTTTTCATAGTTGTCTTTCTGGTAGCAGCTAAACTCTACATGTCTCCCTCAACATGTTGGGACAGTCAGTCATCCAGTCTGTAGTAATGGGGAAGGCATGGAGTTCCCAGCAGAGTGACTCATGGTTCAAGCAAACGGGGTCGTGTGCCTGTGTGTGTGTGTACACACGCCTGCGTGTGTGTGTGGGACAGTCAAAGAATGTGTGGGTGGTAGAGGGAGGCCTAACTATATCACTTGTGGCTGGCAGGGTTGGAGAATCCAGGTCGAGAAAGTGAAAAGCCTGCCTAGTTTTCCTTCATCCTGTTCACTTAACCAGGTGATTAGTCCCTGTCTATGTTGTGGAGATAGAAATTTAAATGGTTGGGACTAATCTCTGTACAGGCTTTTTACTTTCTGGACCTGGATTCTCCACCCCTGGTGGCTGGATGTGTGTATGCCTAAACATGTTTATGCAATTTGGGTGTATGTTTGCCGTGTTTTCCTTTCTGCCGGGCACATGGTGAGAAATTTCTGTCAGGGGTTTAAAGGTCATCTGGTAGTCAAAGTAAAGAACACAAAAATCAGGGCTCACGCTAAAATAAGCCCTATGAGAAAAAATAAACTGCTGTTTTTCCATATATATATGGATATTTTTATCTCCTGATAAACATTTAAATCTTGGACAAATTTAGCTATAAACTTGGGCATTTAATAAAAATAGAAAAAGAATAACATACTTTTATACTTGCATACTTCGGCTGCCTTAAATTTTTAAGCAGCGGAGATCCACCATTAATTGTAGACTGACATAAAAGTCAGTAAATATTAAACAGTTACTCTCTACTACTGTGCATATAGTAATATATAATATTACAAAAAATATTGCATAAATCTTTATTGTAGAGCTGTTTTGTCAAAAAGCTTTTGTAAAAATGTGATTAAAATCTGACATTTTGCCCCCTATCAATCCAAGTGTACCAAATCCCAGGGGAATATTACACTTAAACATAATAAAATCAAAGCTTTCAGCATTGACGTCTCCGTACCTCTACAGTGCAGTTAAAATTAACCTGTGTCCACATTGTTCCCCAAATTGTTTTTTGATTAAGAACAAGCTAGCATAATCTTGTACTTAGTTGGATGTTTGAATTTAAAATGACGTTTATTTGGTGAGATTGAACATAGCTCTAAACTACCTTGAGAAACAATCAAAAACACTGTTGAAGTGACCACTGAACTGCTCAGATTTTTCAATAAAAAATGTTTTCGCGCTGTAGACATGTCAGCACGTGACAACATTTTATGGATGCTGTAAATACAGCACAGCTCATATAAAATCAAAATACCAGAGTTGAGTGGACTGAATGTCAATTATTGAATCTTCTCTGAAATTTGAGATAGGATTGGTATGTGTTATCTTTTAAAGGTGTATAAAGGCACCCAATATTAGGACTTAGACTCACTCAAGGCGTACCTGACCCCAGAAATGTTTGGATTTTATATGCACCCTTTTGGGTTCTAGAATCAACAACTAGCACTGACCTTCCACATGCTATAATCTCAGCTCTGACATTAAAACAACGTTGTCAATAAAATACAGTGCAACTAAAACACTCATGATTATGCATAAGTGTGTGTGACTATCATGATCAAACCGGTTTAGAGTACAAAACATTTAAAGTAGAAGACTTGCCTTCGGTTGTAGATTCTTAATTTTAATCTAATTTAGTTTGGTAGGGATTTTACTGAGTTAGCTACACTGTGTAGAAAAAGCATCTAGGTGCACTACTGTCATCTTGTGGTAGCAAAGTTAGAAGCGTATTACTGTAAGTGTTTAATTTGCTTCCTAAAATGAATATTTGGAATGCAAAAATCTTTGCAAACTACCAACTGGAGCACAATTTACATTTTCTGAAAAATTCTGCTTAAACGCATTGTTTAAGGCCAATCTAGACATTGTTTTTATTTTTTTTTTTTTTATCCACAGAGGTTTGGTTAAAATTTGTCACAAAGATGGGTTTTTTGTTACAGTGAGGAAAAGGTCATAATTGGGCATTAGGCACACTTTTTTTTCCTAAGGTAATGTTTGACATGATAAGGAAACCAATCAGCAAACTGTGTAGCAGTTTGCTAAAGCACTCTGACAGTATGTTGGCATCTGACATGTCAGGGCTTAGACTGAGGTTAACATTTTTGTTTTGATGGGTAAAGCCTCAAAACACTTCTTTCATCACTGTTTTTACACTAATAACATAGTGCCAGTGGAAGTAAAACCTGATCTTTCTAAAGTAGACGCAGTGCAGTTTAGTATGTTGTGTATATATGTTTATGCACATGCAGGCTTCTCAGTGATGGATAAAACAGCAATTTTCAACTATCTGCTTTATGTCTTTATAATTGCTTCCAGCAGTAGAGAGGCGCCAGTCTGTGGTGGTAGTATGCACACACAGGCACACACACACACACACACACACACACACACTCACACACTCAGCAGATCGTCAGAGGAGTGTGGCAAAGCAGAACTGGGCAGAACTGCCTAACCTGCTTGCTTTTGAACAGAGTTTAACAACAGCCCTGATTGACAAGCAATATGCATCAGCTTTTCTGAGTTTGTTCATTCATATATTATCAGACATTGGCAACAGATAAATGATCCATAGTTAATTAGGAATTGTTTGTTTACAATAAAATAAATTTAAGATTTTTTTTAATTGAAATTAAGAATTTTATATTTCATTGTCAGACTTTTAGTCACCGTTGCTGATGGTGGTGATCACAAGGCATCTTGTACTGTATAGTATGTGCCTGTATGTGCAACTTTTTTGGGGGATAACAGCAAGCAGATGTGTGGGAGTAGTGGATGTTTAATAACCTTGTCATTGGCTCACACAGAGCAGATGTGTGTTGGACCATCATCTTCCTTTTGGCAAGTGGCTGCACTGAGTCAAAATGTTCTGCTACGTTTTATACGCTGAACGAGCAGCATAAACAAACCTCACAATACAAGGAGATAGAAAGCCAAAATATGCTAATACATGCTGTTGGGGAGGTTTTGATTAATGAGAGCAGAGGTAGATACCCTGACTTTTAGGCCGACTTGCTTATGGCTGGAAGTCCCTTGACAACCAATACGCCATTGCTATGGTATTTTCCAAACCGCAGTTATAAAATGTTGTGGCTTACGGTAAAATTGCAATACTGGCAGGTGACTCCAGCTGAATGAACAATTACGCATTGTTAAGCAAAGATAAAGAAGAAAGATCATATAACATCTTTGGGTGATTTTTTTTTTTCAAATTCCTTTAGTGGAAATACTTTATTTTGTACCTTTTTCTATTGTTTATTTGGGAATATATGATGTTAATTTGCCCTTTTTAAAAGGCAAATTGAAGATATGTTAATTTAATCTCAGCCATAGTCTAAAATGTTAAATGAAGTTTAAAAGGACCATATTGCCTTTTAGAAATATGCAAATAAGAGATGTGCAAGAACGTTTGTTACAGATTAAACCTCGACATTTAGTTTTAACAGTAACAAAGGTAAAAGGGACAATACCTAATGAGTGTGGGAGATGTGTGTTGCTCTTTACTGGGTGTGCCAATACATGTGGATCGTGTCTGTATATACAGACTACAGTATATATACCATGACGATGCAGCATCAAGTACTGTGTTGGAGCATAGATGTACCACAAAAAACTATGGGTTATATAAAACAATAGTTACAGTGTTAAATCCCAAGAATAGGGGTTTCTTCTTGTTGGCAATGGTAAACTTCTACTAAACAACATCTGCTTGGCAATTTGATTTGTGGTCATTTGGTTTTCTTGCATGAGGGCTTCATCCTCGCTAAACCGGAGCAAAGTGTATTTCCTTACATGAGTGAAAAATGAAAACTGAAGCTAAAGACCTAATAACAGGAGTGGTTAGAATGTCTGACTTTAACTTTTTGTGGATTATCATTAATCATTAAACCTTGCTGGATTTCTGTACTTCCTTGTTTTCTTTTAACAATATGTGGGTCAAGCCCACAGTGCTCCTTTTTTTGTTTTTAACCAGATTCGGCCTACATAGATGGGCAAGGAGAACCCCAGAAGTTAGAGATGAACTGATGAGGCTTTTTCTGACCAATACTGATTTCTGGTGTTTTTTTGAGGTCTGACCTAAACTTATTTGAAGGAACTCTACTACATAAAAGAGAAAACTATGTCCTGCAGGATCTTTGATAAAGTTTAGCGGAAATAACAAGATTTTCTCCTTTCGTGCCAAAGCATTTGTCTCTAAAAGGGCTCTAATAACAATCGGATGAATCGTGATTATTGGAATAAGCGTCAACTTATTTTAGTAATTGAATAATTGTTAACTGGATGCCATTTGCTGAAAGAACATCAGACTCAGAGCAGTAATTAGGCCACAATTGTACAATATATATATATATATATATATTATAATATAAATATATTTTGCATTTAAGATAAAAAAAACCTTCGTTATCTGTAAATATTCTCTATGCAAAACTCGTGGCATAGTTTTAGCTTCACCCGGTTCACATTCTGTAAACAATCTCCGATTAAACACCATTTGCTATCCAATTTCTAATTGAAAAAAAATATGAATCTATTAATTCTATTAGCAAAATAATCATTAGTTGCAGCCCTAGTCTCTAACCTTTATCTAATATGTATTGAATTTAAAATGTTCATGTAAATGTTCCATGTATAAGTTTTAATGAACTTAATATTCACGGAAAAGAGATTTGATTGATTCATATTTGAGCTACCATTCACCAGCACACCAAGGGGAGAATTACTGTTTCTGATCTCTGATGTAATGATTGGGCCATCTTTACTTGAAATAATAAATTATAAGAGTGTAATTCTTACTATAGAGCATTCAAACATGTTTATGGAAAATACTCAATTTTTACAATATATTTATTTCATAACTAAACCTTTTGCAAATATTACCCTACTCCCAACAGCATATGTGACAAACACATTTTCATTTGTTGATATCCAACTAAAATATTGAGTCAATAAATGTTTTTCCCCTGAGATTAAGCCAATTGGTTTTGTCTTTTTAAAGCTTCCTTGTTTTTGTTACTCGTCTGAATCAGCATGCCATTTCAAAGGTCTACAGCTTTTAAGAAGAAGCATAAAAAGGGGAAAAATGTTTTGGGGTTTGCATTTAAACTTGTATATCTGTTTAGTTTGCATGTTCTGGGTTTGTCATTATAGTGTATTATGTCTGTAAAATCTTTAGAAATAGTTTATAGTTATGCAACAAATTCACTGCATAACAGGACATTGTAATAGGAGGTTTCTTGTCTAAAGGTGTGAATACATGCTGCTGTAATTTGTTGTATCTGTGTAGTTGTCTTAAGTCATGTATTTTTTAGACACGTGCTTGTTTGATTACAAACACCAATGCACAGTCTAAAGATGAGCATTTTTATTTAGATGTGTCTGTTAAATTCAAGCTTCCCACCCCCAGTCCAAAGGCTGCAGTTCAGTGTGTTTATTTATATGTTACATTGGCTTCGGTACTACAAACTTAAATGCTCAAAGGATTGCGGTCTTTGTGTGTGTGTGTGTGTGTGTGAATAGCTGGCATATGGTAGCCATCTTGCCCTGGCAACAGAGCTAGAGGAAATTCCAGCGTTACAGCGCAGAAGCCAAGATATCCCTAAATTTCCCTACACACACACACACACACACACACACACACACACACACACACACACACACACTATTTGACTATTTGTGCCAAACCCCCACAATGCTATATTTTACTTCTAAAAGTATTGAATGTTAATAGAAAATTCTCAGAAACAAACCAAAAGCTGTTTTGTATTTAAAGTTTCCACTCTTTCTCCCTAATGTCCTCCCTTCTCCTTTTCTAATTCACATCTACATGTGTGCGCACTTAAGGCTTAATCTGCATAAGGCTTTATCTTGTCTATACACAGATGGCAGTCATTACTTCTTATATGTTAAGGCTTAGGAAAAAGTTAGAAAGAAGTTGAGAAACCTGATGGCTCAATTGTTCTGGCAAGGTATAGTTCCTCAAAGTTCTCTGGTTTCAGTAACTGTGTATTCTTAAATGAATAGTTTGTCCACTGATGCTCAATGCTGATTGTCAATGCTCACTGTCTTTTTATTCTACACTGCTCAAAAAAATAAAGGGAACACTTAAACACAACACAATATAACTCCAAGTAAATCAAACTTCTGTGAAATCAAACTGTCCACTTAGGAAGCAACACTGGTTGACAATTTATTTCACATGTTGTACAAATGGAAAAGACAACAGGGGGAAATCTTTGGCGATTAGCAAGACACACTCAATAAAGGAGTGGTTCTGCTGGTTGGGACCACAGACCACTTCTCAGTACCTATGCTTTCAGGCTGATGTTTTGGTCACTTTTGAATGTTGGTGGTGCTTTCACACTCGTGGTAGCATGAGACGGACTCTACAACCCACACAAGTGGCTCAGGTAGTGCAGCTCATCCAGGATGTCACATCAATGTGAGCTGTGTCAAGGCTTGCTGTGTCTGTCAGCGTAGTGTCCAGAGCCTGGAGGCGCTACCAGGACACAGGCCAGTACACCAGAAGACGTGGAGGAGGCTGTAGGAGGGCAACAACCCAGCAGCAGGACCACTCCCTCCGCCTTTGTGCAAGGAGGAACAGGAGGAACACTGCCAGAGCCCTGCAAAATGACCTCTAGCAGGCCACAAATGTGCATGTGTCTGCACAAACGGTTAGAAACCGACTCCATGAGGATGGTATAAGGCCTGACGTCCACAAATGGGGGTTGTGCTCACAGCCCAACACCGTGCAGGACGCTTGGCATATGCCAGAGAACACCAGGATTGGCAAATTCGCCACTGGCGCCCTGTGCTCTTCACAGATGAAAGCAGGTTCACACTGAGCACATGTGACAGACGTGACAGAGTCTGGAGACACCGTGGAGAGCGATCTGCTGCCTGCAACATCCTTCAGCATGACCGGTTTAGCAGTGAGTCAGTAATGGTGTGGGGTGGCTTTTCTTTGGAGGGCCGCACTCTGGGACATCTGTCTCGCTCCATCCACCAATGTCACGTTGTATCACAGACTGTCCATGAGTTGGCGGATGCTTTAGTCCAGATCTGGGAGGAGATCCCTCAGGAGACCATCCGCCGTCTCATCAGTAGCATGCCCAGGCGTTGTAGGGAGGTCATACAGGCACGTGGAGGCCACACATAATACTGAGCCTCATTTTGACTTGTTTTAAGGACATTACATCAAAGCTGGATCAGATCTAGGATGTGTTATTTGAGTGTTCCCTTTATTTTTTTGAGCAGTGTAAAATTTTACAAAGAGCATGATTAAAAAATATAGACCTATCATTATTCTTTGGTTCCCTAAGTTACATAATGCAAGCAAGAAAGACCTTACCACTGATCCAGGAGAAGGATTATGTGGCCATTTGGAAATGTTTCTTATTTGATTGTTTTTCAGTGAGGATCTTTCACAAGTGAAAATCACTCCAGACATCCCCAATGTTCCCAGAAGTAGATTTGCTTCCAAGTTCACCCTAGAATCAGATTGTGCAATTGTAAGAGCAGCTTCAAAAGCCCAAGAGCTATGTTTTAAACTACACAAAGTGTGTTAGTGTGTGCAATGTCCCTGTGTTAACATTCACAATGTAATTAGTACAAAACTCAAACAATATTTATAGTTTGGAAGTTTGCCACAATTTTTAAAATGTCTTTGAAAAAGGAAAAAGAAAAAAACTTATGAGGAAAGTGCATCTTAAACCACCAAACCACCAAACATGCTGAGCAAAGTCCTTTTGACAGACAGGGCTGAGGTTGAGATGTTTAGTGAAAACCAACTTCAGTGTATCAATACAAACATCTTATGCCACCTGGCAGCTGAAGCTTGGCAGAAACAGGGTCAGAGCACAAGCCAATGATCTCAAGCATCACGACAAAATGCCTGTGAATTGAAAAATAATAAAGGGACTGTATTTCTTTAGTGAAATTGTAGACCACCACCTGACAGAAATGCTGTAGTGGGACCTGTATCTGACCCGCAAGAAAAAAATCAGTCCTGAAGTTTATTTTCTCTGTTTGACATATAGGAAGCTAGATACATAGGCAGTAAACCAATTATTGTTTTATGAATGAAAATGTACCACTAGAACATCCTGCATGTAAACAGTGGAGGCCTGCTCAACATTAAGTACAATGTGTAATGGCGGGTATGAGGTTTATATCCCACCGTATTTAAATAGCTAACAGAGGCATCTATTAAATGATGTCACCAAAGTCAACTTGAGGCAGGAAGGAGGATTTTATTTCACATCAAATTAAACATGATTATTTTCTATAAAAGAACTGTAGGGCAGGTTTTAATAGAAAAATTTTAATCCATTAAAATACAAAGATGTTTATAATGAGACCAAATTATGCAAAGATTAGCTGGGAAAACTGCAGGGATTTTATTATTCTTAGGGAAAAACAAAAACTAGCATACCCATGTTTTTTTTTTCAGCTTTTAGTATTGTGGCAAATACAGCAACCGTCTAACTTACATTATTAATGTAAGTTATATAAAAATGTTAGCCCATTTACAAAGGCTTGAGGAATACTTAACGTCCACTAAAAAGACCCTCTGATAAAGCTCACTAATAGACCTACCAGCCTTAACAGACTTTTTTTTTCAAAGGATAACAACAACATGCAAAACAACGGTGCCATATATAACTAAAATATTTACAATGCTTTAGATTACATTAATATAAAAGTTCATATGGGTAGGCATTTCCCTTTGTCACCTTCATGATTTTCTCTTTTTAAAACCTCCTTGTGCTACAACTTCTTTCAAGTGCAGATATGGCTATAAATAGTAGTTATAAATACTTCAAGAACCTAAAATAATTAAAGTATTCACTTAAAGACCTCTGAACTTTAGTGGTGTTAAATACTCTAGTGAGTCAACCAACACATATTAAGAACCCCAAACCTGAGGAGCACAGAAGGATTAGGGACCAGAAGACAGACGAATTGGAAGTGAAAATCGCTAATTGTTTTTTGCAACTCCTAAGTGGTGAATGTATAAAAGATGGTAAAGCATTTCTACATCGGGCTAGATCAATCATCCCTTTAGTGTTTACAAAGTTCAGAACGGTGCAGGTTGTCTTTTAACTGGTACAGGGAAGCATGAACACACAGTCTTAAAATCACTCCGTTCACTTCCTGTCTGCCATCACATTGATATTAAAATTGTATGGCTCACAAGTTTTAAATGGTCTATCCCCATTTTATCCACTTGATCTCCTCAACATTCCCACACCTTCGAGAGCACTCCAGTCAACCAGCCAGTTTCTCCTCAATGTTCCAAGATCAGTTAAAATGTAGAGGTTACTCCAAGACTGTGGAATACCTACCTCTACATGGCCACACAGCACAGAGCATAAAATCATTGAAATGTCTTAATTCCTCTCTTTTCCCTGGCCTTTGACTGATTCAGTATAAAACGCCAAATAGTTATCTTCTGTGTTTTATCTATTTTTATTACAGTTTTTTTGTAGAGGTGCAGCAAACAATTATTCTAGTAATCGAGTATTCTATTGATTATTCTGTCGATTAATCGAGTAATTGGATAAAAAAGCGGCACATTCTACAGATTTTTAATGTAATTACTTCATCTTATTTTATGACTAATAGAAATACATGAAAGACAAAATGTGGGGAAACAGATAATTTAGTTCCTTTAAAAAAAAAAATCAAAATTTGATTGCTTAAAAAGCAATAATATAGCATGTCTTTAGTATACACTTGAATATTTGTAGCAAAGAATGCATCTGCAGCCAAAACAAAAGGTTCTAACAGCTCAGCCCTATCTGGTTTACTTAACATCAGTACAGTGCTAGCTTTATGCTACAGTGCATAAAGTGTCGCTTACATATTGTACTCGTCTTCCGCTTATCCGGGACCGGGTCACGGGGGCAGCAGACTCAGCAGAGACACCCAGATGTCCCTCTCCCCAGACACCTCCTCCAGCTCCTCCGGGGGGAACCCAAGGCGCTCCCAGGCCAGCCGAGAGACATAGTCCCTCCAGCGTGTCCTTGGCCGTCCCCTAGGCCTCCTCCTGATGGGACGTGCCTTGAACACCTCCCGAGGAAGGCGTCCAGGAGGCATCCGGTATAGATGCCCGAGCCACCTCAACTGGCTCCTCTCGATGTGGAGGAGCAGCGGCTCTACTCCAAGCCCCTCCCGGATGGCCGGGCTCCTCAACCTATCTCTAAGGGAGTGCCACCCAACGGAGGAAGTTCATTTCAGCCGCTTGTATCCGGGATCTTGTTCTTTCGGTCATGACCCAAAGTTCATGGCCATAGGTGAGGGTAGGAACGTAGACCGACCGGTAAAGCGAGAGCTTCGCTTTTCAGCTCAGCCCTCTTTTCACCACAACGGACCGGCACAGCACCCCCATTACTGCGGCAGCCGCACCGATCCGTCTGTCGATCTCCCGCTCCATTCTTCCCTCACTCGTGAACAAGACCCCGAGATACTTAAACTCCTCCACTTGAGGCAGGAACTCCCCTCCAACCTGAAGAGGACAAGCCACTCTTTTCCGGTCGAGAACCATGGCCTCGGACTTGGAGGAGCTGATCCTCATCCCAGCCGCTTCACACTCGGCTGCGAACCGCCCCAGCGCATGCTGTAGGTCTTGGCTAGAGGGGGCCAGCAGGACCACGTCATCTGCCAAAAGAAGAGACAAAATCCTCTGGTCCCCAAACCAGACCCCCTCCGGCCCATGGCTGCGCCTAGAAATCCTGTCCATAAAAGTTATGAACAGGACCGGTGACAAAGGGCAGCCCTGCCGGAGTCCAACATGCACCGGGAACAGGTCCGACTTAGTGCCAGCAATGCAAACCAAACTCCTGCTCCGCTTGTACAGAGATCGGATGGCTCCTGATAAGAGGCCCCTGATTCCATACTCCTGGAGCACCCCCCACAGGGCATCACGCGGGACACGGTCGAATGCTTTCTCCAGGTCCACAAAACACATGTAGACCGGTTGGTCAAACTCCCATGAACCCTCGAGTACCCTGTAGAGGGTATAGAACTGGTCCAGTGTTCCACAGCCTGGACGAAAACCACACTGCTCCTCCTGAAGTCGAGGTTCGACTATCGGCCGGACTCTCCTCTCCAATACCCTGGAGTAGGCCTTACCAGGGAGGCTGAGGAGTGTGATCCCCCTGTAGTTGGAACACACCCTCCGGTCACCCTTCTTATGAAGGGGGACCACCACCCCAGTCTGCCAGTCCAGAGGCACTGTTCCCGACCGCCACGCAATGTTGAAGAGGCGTGTCAACCATGACAGCCCCACAACACCCAGAGACTTGAGGTACTCAGGGCGGATCTCATCCATCCCTGAAGCCCTGCCACCGTGGAGCTTTTTAACCACCTCGGTGACTTCAGCCTGGGTCATGAAAGAGTCCAACCCTGGGTCCCCAGCCTCTGTTTCCACCAGGGAATGCGTGATGGCAGGATTGAGGAGATCCTCGTAGTACTCCTTCCACCGCCCGATAATGTCCCCAGTTGAGGTGAGCAGCCTCCCACCCCAACTGTAAACAGTGTTGGCGAAGCACTGCTTCCCCCTCCTGAGGCGGCGGACAGTTTGCCAGAATCGCTTCGAGGCCAACCGGTAGTCCTTCTCCATGGCCTCACCGAACTCCTCCCAGGCCTGGGTTTTTGTCTCTGCCACCGCCCGGGCCGCGGCACCCTTGGCCTCACGGTACCCGTCAGCCGCCTCAGGAGTTCCACAATCCAACCACAGCCGATAGGACTCCTTCAGGTTGACAGCGTCCCTTACTGCCGGTGTCCACCACCGGGTTCGGGGATTTCCGCCGCAACAGGCACTGCAGACCTTGCGGCCGCAGCTACGGGCAGCAGCATTGACAAAAGATGCAGATAACATGATCCACTCGGACTCTATGTCTCCAACATCCCCCGGAATCTGGTCAAACTTCTCCCGGAGGTGGGAGTTGAATACATCCCTGGCCAAGGGCTCTGCCAGATGTTCCCAGCAGACCCTCACTATGTGCTTGGACCTGCCAAGTCTGTCCGGCTTTCTCATCCTCCAGCGGATCCAACTCACCACCAGGTGGTGATCAGTGGACAGCTCAGCCCCTCTCTTCACCCGATTGTCCAAAACATGCAGCCAAAGGTCTGATGATATGACAACAAAGTCGATCATTGACCTCCTGCCTAGGGTGTCCTGGTGCCAAGTGCACTGATGGACACCCTTATGTTTGAACATGGTGTTCATTATAGACAATCCGTGACTAACACAGAAGTCCAGTAACAAAACACCACTTGGATTCAGATCGGGGATGTCATTCCTCCCTATCACGCCTCTCCAGGTGTCACTGTCGTTTCCCACGTGGGTGTTGAAGTCCTCCAGCAGAATAATGGAGTCCCCAGGAGGGCCACTGTCCAGCAACCTGACAAGGACGCCAAGAAGGGCGGGTACTCCCAACTACCGCTTGGCCCGTAGGCCGAAACGACAGTCGAAGGCACAGGGACACGACCCTCTCACCGACCGGGGTAAACCCCAACACAAGACGGCTGAGCTGGGGTGCTCAGCCATTCAAGAACCCCTCATGACGACAATTAAATCGAGGCACGTGACGTCGCCCGGTACGGCAGAGCTGGGGTCTCACCCTGGAGCCAGGCCTGGGGTCGGGACTCGTTGGAGAGCGTCTGGTCTCTCCTCGCGGGACCCGGCCAGGCCAAGCCCAAACGAGAGACGTGAGGCCATCCCCCAGTGGGCCCACCACCTGCAGGGGGAACCGTGAGGGACCGGTGCAAAGAGGATTGGGTGGTGGACGAAGGTGGAGACCTCAGTGGCCCGATCCCCGGATGCTTAGGCTGGCTCTAGGGACTTACATATTGGATTCTGGATTTTTAATGATATTTTTTAACATCAGAAGCATAATGTTATCCAAAGACAATAGAACTCTTGTAGTGTGCTGAAGTGTCAAATTACTCTTTTCTTGTTTTTTTCTAGTACACAAACAGAACACATAAAAAATAATTACAGATTACCTATAAAAAAGGTCAAACGCAAAATGAAATTCAGGCGTAAGAAACACTGCCTTTTTATAGATGAAATCTCACTTTCAGTTTTTATTGTGCATACGTGCCTTACGCTCGTGCTCTTATTGAGCCGCTTCAAATATGGAAATATAGACACACACACACACGGATGTCATTCAGCAGTTTTCTTATCGGCTGGAAAGGTCAGAGAAACTGGGTGTGCAGGGATTGCCATAGGGACCTGGGTAAACACCAGATCCATTGTAGTCCTCCCCCACCGCCTTGGCTTGCCATCGTTGCGGTATTGGTTTAGTGCACGAACACGCACTCAAACTATGTACTTTTTCACTCTCATTCACACTCACACATAATACACAATTAAGTCATTTAAACCCCCCAAATTTGTCATCATTTTACTCTTGGAAATAGAGGTGGGGCACAAACAAGTAAACACACTTTGATTATTGTTGTGTAGGCTGTAGGCTTATTGAAACATCAGTCTCTTAATTTCTAATTCATGACGTGGACTTTAATGACCTGTCCTTCTGAACAGGACATCCTGCAATGATTTGTTATGTCACTGGCCAGCAAAGCAGAGTATACCTGACTGAACTGACTTTTTTTTTCAAACTGCAAATATCCCTGTATTGCTTTGTTAGCTTCTGACACCTCAGATTTGCATTATGTCCATCAGCTAACTTCAAGCAGGATTCACTTACCAACCCCTCCCCCCCCCCTCCTTTTTTTTTCCTCCCTTTTTGCTATTCTCTGTCTTTCTATCCTTTCACTGTCTTGTTTCTTTTGTAAAGCTGCCTGAATGTGCAGTGGCATGCCAAAAACAGAGTGACTCACCACGTGAGATTGTGCTGCCATGGGGAAAGCTGGTTAAAATAAACTCCTTTTTAAAGAAGGTTTAAAGATTTAAAATGAGCTCAGCTCATTTTATCATCAGAAACAAGGCATCTTCTACTAACCCCTCAGCGCTCTTTTTTCTAGGCATAGCTGTTTGAGCTTTGTCACTGTCACCACATTTGAGTTGGGCAGAGCATTTTTCATCCACACTTTTGCCTTTACAATAGCTAACTCATGCTTTGTGGTGTATTTGCAACTTTTATTGTTTTTCTACTTTCAAGATTTGTGGATACTTACTTTAAAGATGCATCCTAGTGACAATATTCATGACTACATTCCCATGTCTGTACAGAGATTTGTCATAGTAGTCACAGTAGAAGGGTGACGAGAGGGTGTGACTCAGACTATAGGCTTTTAATTACACACTTACAAAGGCACATACACATAAAACCTGAAAAGAAAGCTTGGTGAACACAGAGAATCTTTCTGTGATCCTTGATGTTGTCAGACTGCTTTTATTAATTATGATGTATAAAATATAATATTTTTTTGCACACATAATTAGTTTTCATTACCTAGTAGAGGAAGTTAAAAAATGGCAAAGACACTCCAGGTGCAATGTAACCACAGAAAAAGTGAGTGGCGACTTGGGGACCAGCAATAATGATCAGTATCTGATTAGAAGCTCAGAAAGCAGCAGAAATCACCAAGGCATCATCTTCTCCAGCTGACAGTCAACTTCAAGGAGAGTCCCCAGGTAGGGACAGAGTTCTCATGTTTAATTAGAGCTGCAACCATTTAGTGTCATTTTACAGCCATGTTTGGACACCAGATTTTACAGCTATGTGCACCGTTACGACTTTGCTAAAATCTCCAAAAGAGATAAATTAACTGTATGAGTGTGATAGTTAACAATGCAGTACTTTAGAACAGAGAGTTGTGCAAAACTTAAAAAATAAACACCCACTTCATATAATGGCTTTCAAGTAAAAATATTTTATAAACAGAATATTATGTTTTTTGCTGTTCTGCTCATAATACAGCTACCTTAATGAGTAATAGGTGACATTTGTTTAGTTTCTACACAATGGCTATTTTTTTACAACTAAATGTATTTCCAGTGAGCCAAATTTATCTTCTTTATAACCAAGGATAATGTATAGTAGCATTTTCTAGGCCAGCGGACCAGTTTCCAGCAACAGCTGACAGAGGGGCAGTTGGAGAAAACTCTAGCACCTTCTCTGGCATCTCCATAAAAGAACTTTAAACCATAGGAACAGCATGACATTTAAAACCTTTAATTAAGGCTTAATGTTAACTGGTAATGTTAATGCAAGTGCGTCTTAATCCAAATGCAGTACACAGCTCATTACGTGGCACCATTTTTTCTTTAGGCCAGGAAACATTTCAGAATTAAAATGAGTGTAGTTCAAAAGATACATCTTTTCCGTTTATCGTTGCTTTAAAACATTCTGCTGATCAATATTATCACCTGAACAATGAACACCATTGTTGCCACATATTATTTAAGTAAATGTATTTACTGAACCTTGCACTGGCAGGGGTTCGATTATGGGATAACCCAAGCAGAGAGGAAAGGAGAACAAGGCCTTTAAAATTCATCAGGGTCAGGTAGAGATAAGAACCATCCGACTGGAACTGATAGAACGGAAAATTACTTAGGACAGATGTTTGGATACAAAGAATATACTAGAAAATCTTATTGGATCAGATTTTTTATTTTGTTTTTAGGTCGATCACAGAAACAAGCTAATTTAAAACGGTGAAAGCAGTCTGGGTACTTGACCATGAACATTTTAACATTTGAGTGATGAAAAGCCATCAAGAAGATGGGGTGTCAAAAGTGTCCGGGTCTATAAAAAGAAAGCAACAAGCTGAAAGCAGAGGACAGCAGAAATAGTCTAAGGTTTATTGGTGTAAATGTTGCTTACAGGCTCCTGCGTTAATTCCATTTGAAGTTCTGTTTTTTACTCTTAGATTTACCTAGCTAGCATGCTTTGGATCATTATTTTGCTGCATAATCCAAGTGAAAATGAGCTTAGGGTCACAAACAAATGGCCAGGCATTAAATGACATTTTCTCAGCACTGTATGTATATGTTATGAATACTATGCATGGGAATGAGGCCTGTGCACCTGCATCTACCTAAGTGTGTATACAGTGGAGGCCATCAGTGTTCCTGCTGAGCTTTGTTCAGGGAATATTTTGCAACAGCTTAATGAAATACAGGAGGGGAATGTAAGCAAGTGGGTGAGAAAGCATTGAGATTTAAATTTGCTGAATGCTCTGAGGTGGCAGTGGTGAATGTAACACTACTGTGCGACATCATAGCACACTAGACACGAGGGGCATGTCAAAGACTTCAAGAACATTTTTGAAGCAGTTTATGTAGGAACCACACAATTTTCCTGTTTTGGCTGATTGCATGAACTTATTTGGAAAAGGAGGTGAGATAGTCTACTATTGTGACTAATCTGTGGCCTTTTATAACATGTTGAACTTGTAATTTAATTTTTGATTACAAAGTAAGTCTGAAAAGCTTGGCTGCAGGGATTTGAAATGACTTATTGTGACTTAACCCATGATACATGGGACCGGTCACGGGTTGGTGTTTATTTAATAGGGTCAAACTGAAATAATGTGAGCTGTAATAGAATCAAACTGTGACAAAGTGTTTTGTAAACATTTACAGATGCTGGTGATGAGAAAAGTGATTAGCAAATTGTGTGGCTAAAACAAAGAAAAACTGACAGCTTTATTTCTGTTTTGACCAGATGTTGATGTCAAGTTATCTTGAGGTTCCTCTTTATAGTATATTGTAAATAACCCTTTAAAAACACTATGAATCAGTGACTAAGATGTAACACATTGCTTAGAAGCTGGCAGCCTCAAACATAACACCTTTAAGGTTTATACAAACAGACGATCTGTTTGGCTGAGATGCTATAAACCACATGTTGGAGTGTTATTTTCACTAAACCTCAATGATCATTTCAAGTGCCTGTAAGTTGACATTCAAAATTCTCCTATTATCTGATTATCTTTGTAAGGGGCATCAGAGCGAAATGCTTTGCAGGTATTGTCGTTCTACAGAATCTCATTTCAGTACCTGCATTTATCAGGTTGATATTTGTCGGGGAATTTTCCATAACAGATATAAGGTTACCACCTATTAGGGATGGACTCGTACAAGATTCACATATGATATCCTCAGGTAAGAATGCCCGCTTCACACCATCAGCTAAAAGATTTAAAACATAAATATTTACCATGATCTATTACTTTCATTTAATAAGAAACGATTATACTGCTGCAAAAATGATACAACATATTGATTTTTACATTTATAGTAATGTTATTTATAACATTTATTTTTGATGTTTTGAAATGCCTGCTTTATCAATGCTAAATTTAAGTTTTAAGAGCTTATTGTGTGGATAAATTATGTTTTTGGTGTTTTTATTATAGAGTAACACAAGTTTAATAGCTTGATATTAGCTGGTTAATTAGTTGGCTGTCTGCTTGAGTAACTAGCCTGCACTGTGCTGCCTAACAGAAATGCCTCTTGTTGTTTGCCAACTGTACTTTTAAAATCGTTACCTTAATAGGATTTACAGGTGGTACTCCCTTGGTGACCACACTATGACTGTCCTTGATTTTTGTGTTTGGAAATATTTTCCAATAAATGAAAGAAAGGTTTAGCAGCCATCTGTCTGCCTGTTGACCAGCAGTGTGCAGCAACAGGTTGGGGAGAGGAGGAGGTGTCTTACTCTGTGGTCTGTAGGAGCAGACACTAGCAGTTTATTAGTCTTCTCATTAAAATGTAGTTAAATGGTTAGGATTGGATGGAATATTTTCTACTTTTTATAAACTGTAATATTTTTTAAGTCTTTATATACTTTGACACTGGTAATAATTTTATTGATAATGATAATGATTTTATTTTTGGGACACCATTTGTATGGAGTGATTGTCATAAAATCATAAAGCATGTGATTAATGTGTAATTAATACATTTTATTATATATAACGTTCATTATACTTGTTTATACTTTTATTGTCATTGCAGAAAGGAATACAAATATACCATGATACAATTTTAAGTCCATATCGCCCTAATGTAAGACCAGCCAATGATACTAAACTGTCTTTTAACCCAAGTGTGTTCACTTAAAGGAACTTTTACACCAGATTCTTATTAGATAGCAGATTAATTTGTCTGTTTTAAGCAGCCTGTGGGGTAATTTAACAGTGTTTTTAAAACCTCAAAAGGTTCTGCATAATTTGACTTTTATTGTTAAGAGTTTATAACTCCTATTTACTGACTGCAATTAGTGCTGAATATAAAGTAATATGGGTGAGCTGTGATACATTTTGAAGGCAGACAGGAGTACTCCACATGAAGAAATGCTTCTGTTACAAACAAGTCTAATATGATTAAACAGTGAAAGAAAATCTCCCTCTGCAGTTGAGGGTGGTGAGGAATTATATGTTTTGATACCTTAATTATGATTCATTTGTAGAAGTAAATATGGATGTTTTCTGAACTAAATGTCTCTCCCATCTTCTGCTTATATCTTTCTGCTCTTGGTGAATTATAGACCTATTTGACATTGAAAAGAATCCTGTTTTTGTTCAGATGAAAAGAGTGAGCCCTTTTTGCTTTGTTAGTCAACCCACGGAAGATGTCTCATTGGGTTTCAGCATTGTGCAGTTTCACAGAAAACTGTTCAGTTGGTTATATATGAATCAAATGTATAGTTTTCTGACAGGTCCATTCTGTAAAAGGTCATTGCTGTAAATATGCTGCTTTTCAAATTTTAACCATAACAATATTGCACATTTTAAATTAGTTTAATTGTAAAAGGTTTAAATAACTCTTCTCACATTATTTATCCACAAATAAAATGCTTTTTTATGTATTTATGTCATTATTTTCATGTTGTCTATATCTATTGTTATGACAAGTCTGTTCTTTAATGTTGAAAAGCTCTTTCAAAGAGCTTCCAGTGTTTGGTCATAGCCTTCTCTACTCCTGAGGCCCTAAATCTTGGGATACAGAACTGTCAGAACTATTTTCATCCAGTCATCATTATTTATCTTTTTTTCTGAAGTATAAACGGGAAATATAAATTATTTACAGAACATTTCTCTTTGACAAACTCATGATTCCTGCAGTAGAATAAATTTTAAATAACCTTTAACCATTTTACTACCTCCTCCTCCATCTGTTTTCCTTGTTCTTTCTAGATGCCAGGCCTTTTGTCCAGTCCTGTATGTCTCACGGTCATCTGGTTTTTGTCTTGGTCACTGCATCCCAGCTGTGCTCAGATTTGGACTGATGAAGGTAATACATGCACACACACACACACACATACAGACACACACACACACACACACACCTTCACACACTCACATATTCACACACTCACATACACTGCCTTTGCAAACAAAACTGACAGCTACATTTTTATGAAAATATATGTGGCGGCACATTTGTCTGGGCACATACCTATGCATAACAACAGAGACTCATTCTGTTGAGGATCTAATGTGATCAGACAGGATCAGTGACCTATTTGGGGACTTTACACTCTATGCATTTACCTCATATATGGCTCAATATAAGAATGAAAGAAACTGTAAAATACAGTCTTCTTTTCTTAATGACCACTCCAGTGCTTTTCTTTGGTGTTTTTTGAAAGCAATTTTACAAGGTCAGAACTTGTAACATGCAATAACGTTGAACACCCACCCAGGAACGGTAATTCAGCTGTTCAGTCCGAGACATGTTTTATATTACCCTATATTACTAAAGATTTGTTGAATGAATAACGGTACATTCCATCGTTCCTGCTCCATCATTTTCCACAGATGATTTTCCACCTGCAGCTTCAATTCATCGGTTGAAACTTATTATTATTACAGCACAACAGCTTGATAGCACAATAGCCTTAAGTCATGATACAAAAACATATAAACAACATATAAACAACAGCTTTTAGATATACTGTTATGGTTTAAAAGATGCAATAAAAGATAATTCTGTAGGGTCCACTTTGTTTTGCCATTGTAAAATCCCAATGATAGTGAGAGAGAATTATGAAAAACAGTCATATTTGGTGTTCAGCGTTTGGTTGTGGGGAAGCGTGAGTTCAGCAGAAACGTGGTGAGTAAATGTGTTAGTAGTTTGAGCAGAACCTCCTACCCACCAAAAAGGTGCTTTTCCAGGTTTGTAGAAAATTGCTTGTCCTCTGCTGCTAGCCAGCTGACAAACACACATTTGGACATAGCCAACTGACCAATGGTTATGTGTGTTTCTAAATTTGATCGCCCATTTTATGACACAATCAGGTGCCAATGCTCATGCATGCATATCTGCACAGTCAGGTATGTGCACACGTGAGAGCACAAACTGCGAAAAGAAACCGTTGTAATTTCTTTGTCAGCTAAACTGTCCAGATATTTTATTTTCTTACCAACCTGATCTTTCTTCCCTTTGTCATGAATTACATGTCCGCATTTAGCAGCTGCTGAAAGCTTGTTTTTACTGTGACAATAAGCTAAATTATCCAATGTGAGAATAACCTGAAATCTAAGTTTGAGTTTATCACAGCCTCTCTTTTGAAAATCCAAACTTATGTTTTTCAACCTCTTTTTCTCACTTTGAATCAACCTGAAAACAGGGTTTATCACATATAATTTTATCACAACTTTTTATTTCGCAGTCCTGGGTGCAACAGGTTCTTTGATAGGCCGAATCTGTATAAATATCAGGAAAATAAGATAATTTCCTAATCATTCATTTCTCAAAGCATGTTGCAAATCTGACCTACGACCTGTGAAAGCTGCTCCCTGCCTTTCCCTCATTTGACTTCGATGGATAGATAACCAAACCTGAAGTCCTGATACACAAACCCAACACCCTCCACTCTGTAATCCAACAATGTAGCTGCCCATATGACCCTTTTCTAATGCATTTGCAAAAAGTGAATGCGGGTTTATTGAAGTGTTTAAGCTTTTATTGCAGCTAAGGTGTCCAAGGTTGTTACGGAGATGTTGAATATTAAAGATTGAGTATTTTAACTCATTATATTTCTGTCTTTAACACAATGCCTGGTTCTGCTTTTTTATGCTATTTGTTTTGCAAAATAAAATCTTATATAGCTTATCTACCTAAAAGCTTAAAGAAAACAATGTACTGTGTGCTTCTGCTCTGTCACACTGTCAGCTGATCATTGTCGGCAGCCACAATCATTAAAGCAGTAAACATTACAGCTTTAAAACTAGTTGTTTATTAAGCTGACTCCATGAGGTCTTTAGTGATGTACCTCACTTGATGTAATCTTGTTTTCTTTAACCGTTTACATTGGCAGTCGGCAAACAAGAGTCCTATTGTTGAAGTAGTTTTTTTTTAACCTCTGAGTCAAATCTCTTTCTTTCTTTCATTCTTTCATTCTTTCATTCTTTCTTTCTTTCTTTCTTTCTTTCTTTCTTTCTTTCTTTCTTTCTTTCTTTCTTTCTTTCTTTCTTTCTTTCTTTCTTTCTTTCTTTCTTTCTTTCTTTCTTTCTTTCTTTCTTTCTTTCTTTCTTTCTTTCTTTCTTTCTTTCTTTCTTTCTTTCTTTCTTTCTTTCTTTCTTTCTTTCTTTCTTTCCAGTAGTAATCTGTGAACAAAATGAAATGAAAATCTGGCCAGCCAACTTTCATATTAGGCTGTCAGAAGTTCCCTCTTCCCAGTCAATTCTACCCTGCTCCAGTTCCATAGTCCTTTTTATTGTTTTGAAAGTACTAAGTTTCATATACTTTGCAGTTTCTGTGTCTGCCTTGTCATCCGATTTTAATGTCAAGGCAAACCTGAAGCCTTTCTGTGCACGTCGCTATGTGGACATGTGTGTGGAGCTGTGTGCATAGATGTGTGTTTGTGTATAAATGGACGGGCGGTTTTATGTCTGTATGTGTGTGTTTGCACACAAGTTAGTGTGCTCCTGCCAGAGGCAGAATCAGATATGAGTGGAACGCTGTGAGTTTGGGGGATAATGTACTCCACTGCCAATAAAACATGAATACACACATTCAGACCAGCCAACTCTTTGTGCTGCACCAAGACCCCAGGTACACACATACACGTATGCAGAAAGAGAGAGGATGGAGTGTGTGCATTTCAAGTGGCGAAAGGAGAAAACCAAATGTAGTTAAAACTGTTGAGAGAGGCTCTAAATAAAAAGACAGAGGAAATGGAGAGACTGACAAAGAAAATGAAACAAAAAGAAAGAATAATGGCCTAATTCGGGACAAACAAATCCACACATAAACCCTAATTAATTGAGAAATTGTACACAGTGCAAGCCTCTAGATTCATTTTTAACTCTTTAGTACCATGTTTGGGCACAACTGCTAGATGATTTTTAGGCATAGGTACATATAAAAAGTGTAAATATTCTCGTAAACATGAACCATAAAATATAATTCTCCAAAATGCCGACATTTTCTTTGGCCTATAACCTATAAAACACCAAATGAAAAACAATTCTGTTCAATGGAAAATGCAAAAAGTACCAAGCTTGCAGTATCCTGGTTGCATAGGTGTATATACCCTGAGATTATGTTATACCCTTATTTTTTAACTTCACAGGTTTCAGTTTGAGCATTCAGTCTTCTTTAATAGAAGTCTACCAGCAGGGTAATTGAGATTATGAGGGCATCTCTTGTCCCCAGCCTTTTGTGTGCCTGAGACCAAACCGGATTTGCACCTGGGTGCTTTTATGATGATTTTTGTTTAACTGACATTTTGACCTGTTCTTGTTTAGTTTGTTTATTGCAAACACTTAAACAATTTTGCATTTTTGCCAGTAAATGTAATTTGCAGTGGCAGTCAAATAGTTTTAGGTGCAACTGTACATTTCCATAATGATTAGAAAATAAAATACATTGCTTCCAGTGAGAATTATTATCTGTACAGTTGTGTTTGATTCTTCTGCCTCCTTAATGTGTTAATGTTTTAACCTATAAACCTACTAACTGAACCTCAGTTAGTAGGTTTAGGAATTAGAAAATTTAACAACTGCTGAGTAGGTGACCAGAATTAGCCAATTTTCAGCTTGAGTGGTTTGACTGCTTGACGGGCCGATGCAGCACTCAAAGATCTAAGTATTTTTCTACTTCACCGAGTTGCCATTCTCACTGTTAGTAGCAGTGTTTTATGTACAAATTCCTACCTCACAGCATTGTTTGGAGTGACATAACATTCATCTTGGAATTTGAAATTTATTGACCATGTCTTTGTCATATGTGATCAGTTATTTCCTACACACCACAGCATTATTAACAGCAGTATTCCACTTTAGTAAGTCTCAATAAGTTTCATTGTTCTCCTCCCATTTCATCATTCATATCTGTGCCACAAAGTCCCTGTAAAGCTCATTCCCAGCTGCCTCATTTCATGTTGCCACCAACAGCAGAAGGAATTAAAAATTAGAAAAAACAAAACAAAACGTTAAATCAAGTTGCTAATGAAAACCAAGTATGTATATGATCTGCGGTAAACAAGTTTAATTCAGCTGTGAACAATGTTTGAGGTAGTACTAGTATTTTAAATAACTTCTCTGCAAATCAGCAGTTTTTCTAAAAAAAATAAATTAAAGAAAAGTTAAAGACCCAAAACTTGGGGTAGATTGTTTGTTACTATGGTAAAAGAGGCCAGCAGGGAGTGTGTATGCCTCAGTGGCTGAGGTTGTGAATTAATGGAGCTGTTTGCGTGGCACACTGGCAGCCCAGATTATGCTGTTTTTTTTTCTTTTTTTACTCTAGATCTGCCGTAAAAGCCAGCTTTCACATTACAAAGCCAAGCTAAACATGTGCTCAAATACTCTCACATACACCAGATAGAATATCTTCTTTGCAAATTACTACAGCCACCACAAATATTTGCTCAAGTAAACACTACACTTGCTATTCCTTTAAATCAACACCACGCTTCAATTTCATTTGAGTTGGCAAGCATTGGCATTGAAGATTTCTCTATGTGGTCGTGATATAAGTCGTTGAACTTTGCAGTTGAGCTACATTTGGCTTTTTCTGTTTGTCAGCTTTGGTGTCATTAACAGTTTCATATTAATTCTTGAATGATTTAAAACAGTTGGTTTATATTACTGATTTTTATGAAGGTATAGTGCTTTATCTGGTTCACTCTAATACTAAAGGAGCCATTTACCCTATACAGTGCTGGTCACATTTAGTAGCACTCCTGATTAAAGATATGTGAAAACTCTTAAAATAAATCAAACTTTTATTGCAGCAGTGTAATCTCACAATGGAAATAAAAATCCAACCTTTAATTTGTGTGCATGTCTTCAGGGACAAAATAGATCTTATAATAAGAAATATTTGAATGAGATGGCTATTACAACCATTAGGCACTTGGAAAAATGCGTTTTTGTCCTACCATCCCAAACACATGGGGTCCAGTTAAAGTCTGTGGTACTGGAGCAATGGCCAAAACTGCACTTTGGTCAGGTTAGGTTAGATTTAGATTCAGCTGTTGGGCAACTAAGGGTGTTTCCACACCCAGGGTGTTTACTCCGTTTAAAATTAGCTCTGGTTCTTTTGTGTAGGTGTGAACACAGCAATCGCACTAGGCTGCAGACCAAAACCACCGTACCGAGACCGCTCTAGAGAAGTTTGTTTGAATGTGATTCGACCTCGATTGGAGAAAGCTACCAGGTGAATGCTGCAAGACTATGCCAAACACCTCCCCGTATCCAGGTTTACATTGCATTGTGGGATGCGGTTAACAAACTTAAAAACAATGGTGGCATGTCTTTTTCTTAAAGCATAAAGTTCCATGCAACTTTCAAGATGTATAGTGAATGACGTTTTAAAATCATTCGGTATGCTTCTTACATAATTTTGCATGACATAGTGCGGAGAAACAAACTAATGAGATGATTAAATTCCCAATGTTTTCTATTAGCTCAGAGCACAACATCTGCTTCTTGTATTTACATTTGGTACTACCACCTCGGACACATCTGGTTTGAGACTCCAACTCAAATCGCATTTAAGTCGCAAAAATATAAAAAGACTTCAGACTTAACTTAGACTAGTGTCCTTAAGACTTAAGACTTGACTTGGATTCCTGGTCTAAGACTCGAGTCTTATTAACAGTTTTTTTCTCACTCTGGTTGGTAAGCTATAGATTACAGCTATGACAGGTGGTGTGCTGCTGCGCATGTTTTACTCTGAAAGGCTGCACTTGATTATTGTTATTAAACACCCATTGACACCGATGGATTTTGAGCGGTAATCGCTCATAACAACCTGTTCATGTTAGCTGTAGCTTCATAATGTCTTTCCAACAGAACGCTGTTAAAATACTTCAAGGAAACAAAATAAACATAACTTACCTCCAACATTCTCTCACTGCTAAGCTAGCTGTGACTTTACAAGCACACTTGTAAACTGAAATTAATAAAATAAAAGCACTTTCTGTTCCGTTCATACAAAAGTTTGACAACCGTATAACGATTTGCCTTGTTCATTAGGTATTATTTATTGACAATTGAGAACAAAGTTTTTAAATTTGGATTTAGAAAATTGTTAATAAAAAGGAGTGAACAATACAACGACAGAAGAGAATTTAAGTACACCCTTTCATCAAACTTTTTGACAGGTGGGTGGGACTTCCGGTGAGGGCGGGATTTCCGGTGGGGGCCATATGGGCGCCATGTGGGCAGGAGGTCACGTGGTCAAGCAGGTGGTGTGTCCAAGGGGGCGTAACAGTGGATGCTGATTGGTTGTCGTCATTAGGGGCAATACCTTAAATGAGTCAATTAAAACACAGGGGTGTGTTTGTTATAAATAGAACAAGACAAATATGGTATTATCGGAAACTGTTTGGCATCAGCACCAATTAAAAATAGAGGGGGTGTGTTTGTAAGCATCGTTAAACCTTGAATAACCCAATGAAAACAATAGGGCGTGCCTTAGTGTTTACTTTAAATACAGAGATAAAACTCTGCACTTTACATGCAGCATTCGTTGGAAAAAAAGAACACCCGTTCAACAATGGCTAGAGTTAAGAGAGTTTATCGTCAAGCGGAGGAGAAACGCAACGCGTGCCAAGATGATGATGATGAACAAGCAACTGCATCATATACTTCCTCAACGGAGATACCTATCGGAATTCCCGTCGTGACATACTCTACCGATGATGAGGATCCAAAATCAACTTCAACAACCATGGTTGAAAATCAGACCTCGGTTCGGCCAAGAGGTATGTCAGTTCTGTGCGAAACCCCAGTGACCGTCTACCAGTATTCATCCCGTGAATTGAATGCTCCTAAGAAATCAACATACTACATCTGCAGGGTACAAAGACCCCCGTTCAAGACTCTGCAGGAAGAATGGTCTTTGGAGCCATATGGCCTGGTTGGCAGCTGGGGTTATATTTTCATGTATGAAATAGGAGAGCTTTGCCTGTATCAATTGGATCAAGACGAGGTATTTAATGGATCTCTGGCTCTGTGTACACTCACCCACAGCGACTGGGCTGTGTTAAAGCTTGCAATCCCGCACCTTAATGATAGCCCTGAAACAGTCTCAAGGCAGGAGAGGGAGGAAGAAGAAGAAGAAGAAAATGAACTGTCTCCTCGACCTGTAAAACGGGCGAGAATGTTTCATATACCATCCGATGTTGAAATAGCTGAGAGAGAACCTCTCTTTAGCGCAGTGTGGGGGTCAAAAACCACAGCAAATGGCCGCTGGTCTTTTCGGGCAAGCAGACGCAGGAACAACCGGACAAGTCCCTCAGATCTGTTTGTGTTGGAGGCTTTCAATCAAGACTGCGGCGTATTCAAGACAATGCTGGCTCTGCCGTTTGAAGCTTGGGCAGAGAAGATGAGTGAAATTGGACATCGTCTTTCCGACCTTTTCCAAAAGTCACGAAGTTGGATCGATGTCATGTCAGTGAAAAAAACGCTGACGTTTCCTGTTTTACGTTTAGAACGAACCCTCTTCTGAGGACACGCCCCTTCCTATGATATATATACGGGGGGGGATAACTGCAAGCTCACAGACACTGAGAATCGTATCATGAGAATGAGTGGACCGACACCATACAGGGATCTCTACAACCACTGAGCAGAGATCCACTTCTCTCCTGAGCACGATGAAAGCTTCAACATTGGACCATATCATCCGCCTTCCCCTGACCTCTTCTCACCATCCACCTCAACATCCTCATTCTCAGAGAACCACTACAGTCCTGCATCACCTACAGGATACAACATGAAATATCTACCGCTTTCTCCAGACCTCTGCTCACCATCACGGCTATTCATGGCTGAGTCTGTAGACGCGAATGTCCTGCCTGAAGACATGAAGGTGGTCGTGGAGGAGGAGGTAGCCACCGGCTACTCACCCTCTACCGAAGCCCCTACACAAACCCTGGAACTGATGGAGGACCCTCAGCCTTCAGCAGAGGATGAGAGTAACCAGGAGGACGAAATTGACGGTTGGTTCTCAACCACCCTCATCAATACGGTGAAAACAGCGATACTTCATTTATTCAACATAACCTCTTTGAACTATCTCAGAGAAACCTGCTATGGATGTATAACGAACCACCCAAGCCAGCGTCAACACCATTGCCTGGAGGTACTGGGGGAGGATTATTACCAAGTCAACTTTCAACGCATCGTACGACGACTCGTAACCCCCAAACTCATTCCTGCTATTCAGAATCTTCTGGTACTTCGAAGCATACAAGCGGATGACTTCAGAGTGAAGACGATTGCCAAGACGGTTTTATATGAACTGAAATCGGTACAAGGCATCCACAGTGCAATAGCGCACGTTTATGATCGCATGGTCGATGAGAAACATCTCAAACAACTTAACTCTGTTTCAGAGTGCTATGGACTGACAAACTGATCTCACATGTTTGATGACTTGTTGTTGTATCATTTTTTTTTTTTTTTTAGTATTCCAGTACTTTAGTTAATCTGCATTATATGATTTTTCTTCTTTTTTCTTTTTACTATTAAATACAATTAAAGTAGGAACATAGTAACCTTTCCCAAAAGTGTTGTTTAAAAAGCTAGTAGTGTTTGAATTCATCTGCATTTTATCTGATTTTGTTTTCTGGTTGTTTTTTGTTTATATTAAATAAAAAAATTAAAAAAATAAAAAAAATAAGGATAAATCTACCCTCCTGTGTGTTTTTTCTCATTATTTAACAAGTAATCGGCAGAGTGAGCATAAGGCAGAGATGGCAGGAAGACGGCTGATGAAGAAAGTATATTATAGCCCTTCAAATCTGGGAAGTTTTGGGGGTGTAGATAGGCTGAGGAGGGTTATGCAAGATGAAACGGGAAAGAAGGTTGCGGTTGAAAAAGTTAAAGATTTTTTATCAGGAGAAGATACCTATACTCTACATAAACCTGCAAGAATAAAGTTCCCGAGAAACAGAGTTTTTGTCACCAGACCATTGAGGCAGTTCCAGGCTGATCTCTGTGACATGCAAGCTCTGGCCATGGAAAATGATGGTTATAATTATTTATTAACAGTCATTGACATCTTTTCAAAAACGGCGTATGTACGAGTTTTGAAGAGGAAAACAGCCGCTGAGGTGGTAAAGGCATTTGAATCAGTTTTTACAGAAAGTCAGATCCCCAAAAAACTTCAGACTGATGCCGGTAAAGAATTTTTTAACAAGAAATTTAAAGTTTTAATGGAGAAACACGGTATTGAACATTTTGCCACAGCGAGTGAAGCAAAAGCTTCAGTGGTCGAGAGATTTAACCGCACATTAAAAACAAGGATGTGGAGATATTTTACAGCTAACAATACCCGGCGGTACGTCGATGTACTGCAAAACCTAGCTAGAAGCT
The DNA here is from genome assembly GCF_021462225.1 of Girardinichthys multiradiatus. Classification (NCBI taxonomy): domain Eukaryota; kingdom Metazoa; phylum Chordata; class Actinopteri; order Cyprinodontiformes; family Goodeidae; genus Girardinichthys; species Girardinichthys multiradiatus. The sequence goes on along the minus strand of NC_061801.1, from coordinate 33,400,100 downwards.
ACAACCATTCCTACCACTCCAGCATTAAAATGAGCCCTATGGAAGTGACCCCAGAAAATGCCTTTCAAGTGTTTCAGAATCTGTATGATGTCAAGTCCAACAGATATTGCAAGGACTCAGTGACAACGTTTAAACAAGGGGATCTTGTCAGAATATCCAAGGTCCGTGGAGTGTTTGACAAAAAATACGAACAGAGTTTTACGGATGAAGTGTTTACAGTCTATGACCGGATACCCCGTTCTCCTCCTGTATACAAACTCAAAGATTTGGATGGAGAACCTATCGAGGGTTCCTTTTACGCTGAGGAACTTCAAAAAGTAAAAATATTTAACGACAAGATGTATCAAGTGGAAAAAATATTAAAACGACGTACGGTCAAGGGAGTCAAACAGGTTTTTGTAAGCTGGAAAAACTGGCCTGAGAAATTCAACAGTTGGATCAAGTTTGATGAACTTCGAAACGTATAAAAAAGGTTTGCACTAAACCTCACAGTTGACACAGCATCATGAACCGTCAGGTAGAGGATGATGGCTTTTACGTTACTCTTCCATCTAATGCTAGCATGGAAGTGTTTAAAAATAATACCAGTTCAAGTTTCCGTGTAAATTTAGCTCAACATATTGATTTAGAAGGCCAATGGATGGTTGCATTAGCCGAGATTTCATACCCTCATACATGGCATAATTTACCGGATTATGATGCCTACTTTGAATGGAGGAAGGTTGGTGATGTGGAGATCAATACGCAAAGGATCAGAAGTGGCTACTATAACAGCGTTGTTCAACTCGAGACAGAGATGGAAATGTTTTTCAAAAAATTGAAATCGGGTTTACGCATTAAATTCAGCAAAGTTCAAAAGAGATTTGCATTTAGAGCAAATAGTCCGTATGAAATACGCTTCTTCAGCACTCTAGCTTATATGATGGGCGTGAAACCAGGGGAATGGATTCATGTTTCTGAACCAAAACTGGCTCCTTTTCCGGCGGATATAAAGGCTGGTTTCTATCACCTATACTGTTACAGCGACGTGGTCAGCCCACAAATAGTAGGCGACACTTTTGCACCTTTACTGCGGACCGTCAAAGTACAAGGCACATTCAGTGATATGATTACTCAGACGTTTAACCCCGCCCACTACCTTCCAGTCTCCAGAAGACATATTGAAAATATCAATATAGAAATTAAATCGGACCAAAACGTTCCTGTAAATTTCGTCTATGGAAAGACCGTCATAAGACTACACTTCAGACCGGTGATATCACAACGTAGCCCGAGATAAATTTTATTTGTATAAACTATTCCAGAGATATGTATATAACCTCTAAGATTGATTGGTTATCATTCATATTACGCTGGTCATTCAACACTGCATCAAGCAGGCAAGAGAGAACATGGCACATCTAAGTCTGAGACGTGATCCAAATCGCTTTGTAAATTACTATGTAAGTCAATCAGGCGGTAATCTGCAAGGGTTTTATGGGGCCCCGGTCATGTACGGACGCGGAATTGGATCATTATTTTCAAAATTATTCCGCTTCGTATCCCCTCTGGTTAAAAAAGGATTTGCAATTGCAAAACCCCATCTTAAAGCGGCTGCATCAAATATCGCTTCGGATGTCATCGGTAGAGCCGTGAGTAAAATGAGTGGTTCTACACACATCGACGGTCAAGAAGGTTCAGGAATTATGGTTTTATCCAAAAGACCCAGAACAAGACCCCCTGGTGATCGTTTAAGGACGGTTAAAAAACAACGACAAACGCGAAAAAGGAGATCAGTCGCAGCTGACAAACGAAGAGGAAGGAAGTCATCCGCAAGTTTTGATATATTTAAATAATGGCTCTTTTACATAACAAATCATCAGAGTGCACGCTGGCAGAGTTGGACTTATTTTCTGCCCCGATGACGCAGCTATCGATCGAAGATAAAATTTACACCGAGATCCAGCCTTTATCAGCAATCACTGATGGAGGGCCGATCGAATTTTTCATTCCGGGAGACGGAGAAAAGTATCTGGATCTCAACGATACGCTGTTGCATCTCAGAGTGAAAATTACTAACGAGAATGGAACAAACCTGCCAGATGATGCACCTGTAGGGCTCATCAACTACCCGTTAAACACCATCTTCAGTCAGTGTGACGTCACTCTCGGAGATCGAATGATTTCACAATCCAGCGCTACACATCCATATAGAGCCATGATTGAGACATTGTTAAACTTTTCTGAGGATTCTTTAAAAACCCAGTTTAGCTCCGGTCTTTTTTATAAAGACACTGCAGGTGCTCTGAACTCTATTGTTACAACTAACGGCCCTAACCAAGGTCTTAACAGCAGAGCAGGCTTTACGGCAAATTCCAGGGAGGTACATCTCCTAGGCCCCCTGCATGCAGACATATTTTTCTGCGAGAGACTTCTTTTAAACTCTGTTGACCTTAAAATTAAACTTACAAGAGCCAACGATGCCTTTTGTCTCATGGCCGCAAGAGACTCCACTTACAAACTCAGGATATTAGGAGCATCTCTTTTTATCAAAAAAGTTACTGTCTCTCCAGCTGTACGACTGGGGCACGCTTCAGCTTTAATGAAAGCAAATGCTCTGTATCCACTTTCACGTGTGAATGTAAAAACATATTCCATCCCTGAAAATTCAAGGGTATGCAACCAAGAGAATCTTTTCTTAGGCATCTTTCCCAAGTATGTGGTGATTGCGTTACTGGATCATGACGCTTTTACAGGAACACGCAATCTCAATCCGTTTGACTTTAATCATTTTGATATGGAATATTTAGCTTTGTGTAAGGATGGCAGACAAATTCCTGCTAAAGCCTTCCAGCCAAATTTTAACCAAGGTCATTCAGTGAGAGAGTATTACAACTTGTTTACAGCTACAGGACGACATCTAAAAGATCTTCCACTGAGTATAACACGTCAGGAATTTAATCAAGGATACTCTCTATTCACATTTAATCTTAACCCGGGTGAGGACACAGATGCTCTATCTCCAGTTTCCAGTGGGAATTTAAGATTGGAAATGCGCTTCAGAAACCCGTTGCCATATACCACCACGCTGATCATCTACGCTTGTTATGATTCTATTTTAGAGATTGATTCAAAGAGGCGTGTGCTGGTGGATTATTATTAATCTAATCAGGCATGAATAATCATGAAATTGAGAGCCTAATGCGTCATCTGCTGGGAGATTTGTTTTGCGGTGTGTGGCCGTGCGACCAGCTGCCGCTGCTAGCTGACAAATTCCCAGGGCCGGCCTACTTTATCGTGAATACACATCCTTCACACATGCCGGGGGAACACTGGCTAGCTCTGACATTGGATGAGAATGGTCAATCCAGCTTTTTTGACTCTTATGGATTCTCTCCGGATTTCGAGTTCTACCCGTCAAGCATCGTAAAATTTTTAGAAGACAGATCCTCAAAAATATTGTATCATAATAATCAGCTTCAAAACACTCTGTCCACTGTGTGCGGTCACCATTGCATTTTTTATCTATGTCATAGAGCGTGCGGATTATCAATGCAGCAAGTGTTGTCGAAATACACCGGAGATGTGATTAAGAATGATTTAATGGTATCTAACTTTGTGAAAAAATATCAGAAATGTGTCATTAATCAAAGTTGTACATTTTATACTCACGGAAGATGCTCTTTGGAGATGTTTCTGGATTGTTATGGAATTTAAAATGTCTTATTTTTTTTTTCATTGTTTGTTTTTTTTTTCTTCTTATGATTTAATATTTGTGTAATGATATCATATGTTAGTGTGTGAAGTAGAGAACGAAGTTAGACTTGAAAAATATAATCAATAAATATTTTATTGAATAAAAGAAATAGACTACATGTTTCATTTTTCTTATAACGGTTTATGGTGAAAATGTAATCCATCGGGGTGGTAGTGTCGTCTTACGAAGAGACCTTTTTGATCTCCCATCAGCATTTTTTGGATCTTCCAGCTCAGATCTCGACCAGTAGGGAGAATGAGTTATCTGCCTTCTTCTTCTTTTTCTTCACTGCTTAACGCTGGGGGGTGTACCCCCATTTTCAATCGATGTACCCTCTGTTTTGAAACGTCTATATTCTTCACGAGCATAAGGGTTAATGACTGAAGATATAGGTATGTTTACTTCTGACATGGAGTGTAGAAAATCAGACCATCCTCGGGTTTGTGATGCTCCAGATTTTTTAAACGGAAGCATGAGATTTTTCAACAAATCAATCATGTGGGACCCCTTTATAATATTTCCGTTAAATACAAATTCACCTCGCGAAGTCCAACTCTCACTTCTTTCGGATAATTTCTTCAAAATGTACTCGGCATTTTTACGATTGTGTTTAGGAAGGCTTTTCAGTACTTCCGTAAGAACCGGATCCTTAGGGGCCTCGTCCTGCCCTGGGCCTTGTTTTTCTTGGGACCGCTCATGTTCAGGAACCTCTGTGTCACGCTGCAGCGTTAAACTGACCCGCTGTTTTTCTTCTTTGACACCTTGCTTAAGTAAAGTCAGATACCTCTGGAGAAGAGCATCGTATCTCTTGATTTTTTCATAAGAAGTCAAACCCGGCTCGTTTAATATCGCTCTCATTTCAGCATCCAAATTCTCCTCCGCCATCTGTCTGATGGACGTGTCTGACTGGGTCAGACGCTTGAATTGATGAGGGGAAATGAGAAACATCTTCTGCGATGTTCTGAGAGACATTATCTCCTGATGATTCCACCCACTAGATCACCGATCAAGGGTGCAAGAGCCGTTAAGATGGGCAGAATAAAACCACCTCGTTGCTTTTTGAGAGCCAACTGTTTAGTTTTTATCCCGGTTCTTTTATCACCCAACAATCTGATGATATTTCTTTGTTTCTTCAATTGTCGGTGTTGAGAGGGTGATAGTTTAATGTTACCTTTTAGGATATTCAGTGCAATCTCGCACAGAGCCTGAATAAAGTCGGGAGAGCAGTGTGCGAGAATATCTTTACGTTTCTGTGGACAGGCCTGGTACAAAGCTCTGAATAATGGTAAATTCCTTTTTATACGCGCTGACATGATGACTTACTTTGTTCTGGGTACGTACACAGCAGGCCACTGCTGAGGAAGTATCCCCGTTCTCAGTCTGAAATGTTCTGGGCAGGTAGGCGTAAAATCGATGATTAAATATCCATGAGCTTCTCTCGTTGCGTCTTCAAAACTCTCCAAGAAGAGATCCTTTTGAGATGGAAACATTTGGCGGGCCAGTATATTCAGCTGGAGTTTATCTCTCGGGTTCTTAAACAACACCATATAATTACAGTTCAAACTAATAGTGCGACTGAACTTTCCCTGATGAAAAACATTCTGAGTCAACATCATAACACTCATATTACGATGGTGACGAAACTGGGTAAAGACCTTCATCACGTTTTCATCATCTGAGGCTTGAGCAATAACATCGTCTAGAATAATCAGATGATTCTGATCAGGAGGAAACAGGTTTTCATCTTCAAAAGAATGAGGCAATCCTTCCACAAAGGTAATATTTTTATTCATCTTCTGCAATTCAGCATACATGGGTTGAAAAGATGTGTAAATCCATACAATATTTTCTGGAACAATATCCATGACATGATTACAGTTTTGTAAAATACTTTTTACAAAGAAAGTTTTCCCGCAGCCGCTGGGTCCAACTATCATACATGAGAAAGGGGCTCTAAATCTAGGATCAAAATCAATCTCCTGTAAATCCATGTGACTTTTAATTTTATTTCTTCTTCAACTCTAATAACCGAAAGGCAGAGTTGTCCCGTCAGAAAAAAGACGTCTCTTATCATACACCAGTCGAAACTTTTTAAGAAATGTCGCGTTTGTCAAACGGAATCTCTTTTTATCCCTCCTGATCGTGTGCTGGGGGATTTCAATGACACCCTCACTTGACCCCTGTAAGTAGCCCTCGACCAGCCCTTTGATGCTGTCAAAATTGACCCTCTCGCTGCATTCATGCGTCTGAGTGATGCCTTTAGCACGTATCATTACATTTTTACGGTTTTTGGTCTGGTATGCATAACTCTTGGGTCCTGTTGATGCAAACTCCGAAATGCTGTCACCATCTAACTCGTCAGTAAGATCACCCAGATAATTCCCCAATTCCAGAGGAGTTTCACCACTTTTTGTCACATAAATCAAACTGTCCGTGTCAATATAAATCAATCTGTCCTGTAACTTCTCCATGCTGCTGAGAAGTTTTAAACGTGCATAAGCGGTGGTGAATGCTGCTATAAACACATTATTTGTCTTACTTGGTGGATATATGACACGTTTGCTGTAGTTCCACTGCACTACACACATTTCAGGGTTGAAAAAATGAAAATAGTTAACCCTGTATTTACTCGAGAACATGAAGCTGAAAAAGTCTTCAGGGTTAGTGATGACTGTGGTCTGAGACAGATCACTTCTTTGCGCAAATTTCCCCCAAAAACTGTTTAAACACAATTTTGCAACCTGCCTTTTGGCAGGATTCATCTCGATTTTCTCAGGGTCTAATTGGATGCCCTGATGCTGTTTGTAGTCGCTTATATACTTTGACTTACTCTCCTGATCCACTGCTTCAGACGGATAGCCTGAAGCCTCCTGCTTACCCTTTAAAAAGCAATGAATGTAACCTTTAAAAATTGTATCACTTCTCTTTTCAAAATGCCACACCTCTGTGATTTTAGCAAGACGATAACTACACTCCAACGCTTTACAGAGTTCTACACTTGCCCAAACTCCCGTCAGAGCTCTGTCCTCATCATTATGCACGCAGGGACCTGACTGGTTATTTATTTCAGCGCATGTGCGGCAGAGAGTGAACACAAGTTTACCTTGGGATGTTCTGTAAGGTAAAACAGGGAACAACAGGTTACGTGGTGGGTAGACCACAGCTTTGATTATACCGAAGTAGCTGCTGGGGTCATCAAAATCTTTGTAAATGATGGTGGGGTGTCCGAGGGGAAAAACGCAGTTGGCGTTTACATAAGGGTACAGAGATGTGTAATCCACATAGTGTACAGTTTCATCCGGTTCCGCTGTGTACCTCAACCTCATAGGACAGGTGCGACCACCATACAGAGCATCCCGGGGGGATAGCGGTTCGGGTGCATTAACTTTCTCAAGAAAGCTGATCACCCCAGGGTCTGATTTTTTCATTTCAATCCTCTCATGCTCCCATATGACTTCGAGACGAAGGCCGTACACAGTTTGTAACACCTTGCTTCTCTCAACAGTGGCTGCGTAAAACTGTTCAAATGCGACCCCTCTCAACGGACACTTGTCATGAGGCATGTAACACTTTTTACAGCCGTGGAAAAAACAGCCGTAAAATTCATCCGCAACTTTGACACCGTTAATCTCTGCATACCCATCCACTGAATATGGCCCGATTTTCTTTTCACCCCTATTTAATGCATGCTCGATAAATATGGCTCTGCTGTCTGCAATCCAGCCGAGCCATTGAATGGACGCGCTGGAGAACGTTTTACTGCTACGTCTGTAGTCCAGAGGTGATGGAATGGCTAAGGTTTGAGGAGGAAGGAAATTGGTTACAAAAACCTTCATGCAGGCTGATGCTATTGTGATACCTTTAAACGGATCCACACTTGTCTCCTTAAAGAACTCGTCTCTGAATTTTACGCATCCTTGAAAAAGAATTTCAACGTCATTTTTACAATAACGAATAGCTTCTTTCTTAAAGTCAAAGACCTCTTTGCTCGCTTCTCTGTACCAGCTGCTAAACACCTGTTGTTCTTGAAGACTCATGCGTTCTACAGCGTAGCAGGATGGAGGAGGAAAAGGCCCCACATACTGGAGACGTTGTTCAGAGGAAAATAGGTGGGGAAAAAAACCCTTGCTTTGATCGGTAAAGCCTAACGCTTTCGGCATGGCGCTAAGCTTTATGCACATAAATGACAGGCTATCAATGTATTTTAACCTGTAATCAGGGTCGGTTAAACAGAGAAGTTTACTTCCTACCATGACGAGATGAGGTTTAATGCCTAACTGCAGCATTGCATTGAGGATCAGGTAACCATCGTACCCCCGCGCATTGTGCGCTATTAAGGTGAAGCCTCTGTACTTCGGCCTCCTAAAATGCAGGAGAAATTTTTGGGTGCAATTCAGTCCATACGCGTACCATTCATCACCTTTCAACGTTTTAGCACAGACCAGAAAGGGGGTATGCACGCCGCTCTCATTGACGAGGCATTCGAAATCATAAAAAATCAGTTTATCATCAAGCTGATTAATTGCACTGCAAGGCTGAATGTAACACTTATGATCATCGCATGTAATGTCTAGGCTGGGGGGTACATTTTCACCGCAAATACTGCATTTTACATTACACACGTGTGGTTTATTCGGTTTACTGATTGGAATAACGTATATCCGTTTGCATACTTTACACAGTTTTACCAACTCACAGTCACTCATAGGCCTTTCAGCACTATTTCTGATGGGCGGTTCCCTGTGTCTACTGAAACATGAGGAATTACGACAGATTCTTTGACAGCCTGCACAGCTTACAAGATTGCTAATCTCTTGCATACATTTATATGTTCGACACACTGGACAATAACCTTCACAATGGTGTGTATTTGCATTATCATAGCTGGCGTAACAGTAATTACAAATATATCTGCACCCCATAAAACCTTTGAGATTTTTTATTCCATAGTAATGACCTTGAAATAACAGCAAAAACAGAGCGTTTGAACGATCAGGGAAACTGGTCTCAAATTTACACAGAGCAGTAGAGCCCGTGGTTCTGTGAAACACTACAATTTTTCTCTTCAGAATGGTTTCAAATTTACCAATATCACTAAAAGTAACTGCTGTTTGCTCGTCGAGGCCTGCCTGATGCTGCCATCTCCTCCCCAGTTCTACAGCACGGCGATCCGTGAGCTCAGGATCAGAGACGTGTGCGAGGCTGATTGCAAAACATAACTGATTACCGGTATTGTTTATAATATACAAATGACGCATTTTCTTATTAAACAGTTCACAGTCTAACGTTCCTGCAGCTTTACGCTTAGAACCTCCTGCTGGGTCATTAACAACCTGAAGAACAAATTCCATGTTATTATCTACAGGTATATTTGCATTCGATTGTACTAAATCGTCGAGGAAGTTTTCAAAAGCAGGCAGGATCATATTTCCATCATCTGTAACAGTAAATGTGATGTGACGATTGAGATTTTCACCCACTAATTCCAGCTGCACAACGTCATTACGTCTGGTTAACGATCTCGCAGCGTCGGCTAATTCAATGATAATACGCATGATGTCTGTATAGAATGCGGCTAAATCTGGAACGTTAGTTGGACAGGGCGGCGGTATGGTAAAAGGTCTCCTTATTTCATGGTTATTAAAATGTTCACGTTCAACCACGGCTGGAGGGTTTCGTCCTATTTGATCAGAACTAACTGCTACGTCCGTATTGAAATGACCCCCGTGCTGATCTGCGGCGTGTGACGTAGAAGGATTCTGATGACTGTCAGGTGAATCATTTTCCTCATTGCTGCTGTGTGGAGATGGTGCTCTATTTAAATCTTCAAGAGCCTGATTGATTACATTTAAAACGTCACCGTGCCGATCTGCGGCGTGTGACGTAGAAGGATTCTGATGAGTGTCAGGTGGATCATTTTGCTCAATGCTGAGTGGATACAATGCTCTATTTAAATCTTCAAGAGCCTGATTGATTACATTTAAAACGTCACTGTGCCGATCTGCGGCGTGTGACGTAGAAGGATTCTGATGAGTGTCAGGTGGATCATTTTGCTCAATGCTGAGTGGATACAATGCTCTATTTAAATCTTCAAGAGCCTGATTGATTAGCTGTTAGCAGGAGATGCATTTAAAACGATGTTATCTGCTACTTCTGCATTAACGGGAATTTCGTTAAGTTCATTAACTAAATTTCTTATTTCATCCAGGGCAAGTCTGATTCGGTTATCCATTTCTATGAACATAAGAAAAAATAAAATAAAATAAAACTAACCTACAGAAAAAAAAAATCAAAAAAAAAAAAGTCACAGTGTGTGACAGTTTAAAATCACCTTGATGTCGCCAAAATGCTTCTTTAACAGAATCTGACATGCTGCCAGAAGCGTTAACGATTAGGCCTTATTACGAAGATTCCGTGAGGCTGTAGAGACTGTCTTCCTGCGTTGTCCGTTTCTGTGGCCAATCTGTCCTACCATCAACGTTACCTCTGTAAGGAGAATGAACAAAAAAAAAATAATAATAAATAAATAAATAAAAATATGTATATATATATATATATTGAAATAATCACATTAAAGCTGAAAAAAAAACCAAAAAAAAACAAAGGAATTCAAATTAATTCAGTATGTATGTATGAATTAAAACGTACCGTTCATTAATCCACTCACTAGCATTGCTCTGCTTTGTAGCGCAGAGAGTCGCTGTCTTTTGGCCGGGGTTAAATATTCTGTAAAAACAGAAGACAATAAAAGTTATCTTACGCTGCGCAGCACAGCGTTCATAAATAAAACGAAAATAGTTTTTAAAATACACAAGTTTTTTTTTTAATCTTACTCCGATTCTTTGCGGTAAAACCTCCAGATTTCACTTCTTGTTGGACTGAAACGGTGCCGTTCTGCTGAAAGCTGTCTTGATCTTTGAAAAGCGACCTTCTGGTGGGCGGATTCAATGTGGCATCTTTGGATGTATCTGTAAACAGGTTTATATGACATTTTATTGAACTATGCTTAAAATACATATATATATATATATATATATATATATATATTGTTTTTATTTAATTTTTATATCCTTACCTTGCTCCTGCTCGACAACTATGTCTTCCACAGAGCTCTCAGTCGAATCTGTAAACAGTTTTTTATCTGAGGTTTAAAATACATTCACTCTCAAAGAAAAAATAGATAGTTCTTAGGACTTACTTTCTGGTGGTGCTGGTAACTTATCCGGTGTGTCTTCAGGGGAAATGATGATAATTGACGGGGGGGTATTCAAAGAATCAGTTTTAATTTCTGTGTTAAAAGAAAGTTCAGTTGTTGCGTTTTTTTCTTGTTTGGAGATAATTCGCCTTCTTAATTTTGACTGTCGATTCCAGCCGCTGAACCCTCCAACTTGATCATTCGGGTTTACCTCTCTCATCAAATCTATAAATTGAAACATTGTCAAGGGTTAACTATAATATATAAATGTATATATATATATATATATATATATATATATTTTATTGCATTTAACATTTACTTACCATAATCTGATTGTGTCAAGATGAAATCATCAAGGTCATCAGCGGTGGGTTCTATGACAAAAGAAACAAATATATATATATATATATATATATATATATATATATATAAACAATATATATAAACAAAATTTGAGAACATTCACATGCATTTAATGATACTTACTTACTTACTTACGTTTTAAGATGTCATTGTGCTTTTGTGAATTATCAGAAGAAGAAGCCACAATTTCCGGGTTTCCTGAAATATTTACCGACATTTTTTCTTGTCAGTACTGGTATTTTTCAATGCAACAAGTGTTATGGTTCAAAGACATTCAGCATTTGAAGACCCTGACACTGAGGTTAACCAATGAAACAGAGCCCCAACATTTACACACAGTATTTATACCAGAACATGACAGTGTTATCTCAACTGCAAAGACTATGTTTTTAAGACCAGAACCCTTCTTGAGTTCAAAGGTGATATGTTATCTAAGAAACAGACGTAACTGCCCCTTCCTGACATCACCCCTAACAGTTGTAACCCTGTAACTCTAAGATGAAAAAGTAAAATGTTTTTTAGAAAAGCTACAGGTAACTAAAATTATCATTCCTTTTTTTTTTCCTAAAATGGAGTCTCTCATGATTCAAAAACAAACACATCATTGCTAGAGTCAATTTGTAACTTGGAAACAGTATACTGAAGTTCTTTTATTTTCTGTTAATCTGATATTCGTCTTACCTATTTCAGCTGCTTTTCCAGTATGTTGACGCAGAAGCTGAAGGTTTTTCTCGTTCCATCGATGTAGTGAAGCACAATTTTTTTTATTTATTTACTTTTTTAGGTCTTTTCTATTTTGAACGGATTTAGACTGGCTCATATATTCAACAAATAGGTCCTGCTGTAAAGCAAAATTAACTTACAATTCTGTCAGGTTACACAGTTCCTTTACAAAACCCTTCTTGAGTTCAAAGGTGATATGTTATCTAAGAAACAGACGTAACTGCCCCTTCCTGATATCGCCCCTAACAGTTGTAACCCTGTAACTCTAAGATGAAAAAGTAAAATGTTTTTTAGAAAAGCTACAGGTAACTAAAATTATCATTACTTTTTTTTTTCCTAAAATGGAGTCTCTCATGATTCAAAAACAAACACATCATTGCTAGAGTCAATTTGTAACTTGGAAACAGTATACTGAAGTTCTTTTTTTTTCTGTTAATCTCATATTCGTCTTACCTATTTCAGCTGCTTTTCCAGTATGTTGACGCAGAAGCTGAAGGTTTTTCTCGTTCCATCGATGTAGTGAAGCACAATTTTTTTTTTTTTTTTACTTTTTTTTAGGTCTTTTCTATTTTGAACGGATTTAGACTGGCTCATATATTCAACAAATAGGTCCTGCTGTAAAGCAAAATTAACTTACAATTCTGTCAGGTTACACAGTTCCTTTACAAAACCCTTCTTGAGTTCAAAGGTGATATGTTATCTAAGAAACAGACGTAACTGCCCCTTCCTGACATCGCCCCTAACAGTTGTAACCCTGTAACTCTAAGATGAAAAAGTAAAATGTTTTTTAGAAAAGCTACAGGTAACTAAAATTATCATTACTTTTTTTTTTCCTAAAATGGAGTCTCTCATGATTCAAAAACAAACACATCATTGCTAGAGTCAATTTGTAACTTGGAAACAGTATACTGAAGTTCTTTTTTTTTCTGTTAATCTCATATTCGTCTTACCTATTTCAGCTGCTTTTCCAGTATGTTGACGCAGAAGCTGAAGGTTTTTCTCGTTCCATCGATGTAGTGAAGCACAATTTTTTTTTTTTTTTTACTTTTTTTTAGGTCTTTTCTATTTTGAACGGATTTAGACTGGCTCATATATTCAACAAATAGGTCCTGCTGTAAAGCAAAATTAACTTACAATTCTGTCAGGTTACACAGTTCCTTTATTAGGATTTCATGTGATAGGTCAACATTAAGTTGATTATACCTTTAAAAATATAAAAGGATGCATGTCTTTTTTTTTGTTTTGTTTTTTAGATGTATTAATGCCTGAAAAAACATACAGATTATTAATAACACCCTTAAACACACCCCTGTGTGTTTTAATTGGCTCATTTAAGGCCTTCCCCCGTAACACCCTTAAACACACCCCTGTGTTTTAATTGACTCATTTAAGGTATCGCCCCTAATGACGACAACCAATCAACATCCACTGTTACGCCCCTTGGACACACCTACCCTGCCCACATGGCAACCACATGGCGCCCACATGACCCCCACCGGAAGTCCCGCCCTCACCGGAAGTCCCGCCCACCTGTCAAAATGTTTGATGAAAGGGTGCACCTAAATTCTCTGACAGAGATACACAGATGTTAACTTTGCATGTACAAAACATGTACAAACTGGATTGCGTGTGCAAAGCTGATCTACAAGCAAGGGTCAAATCGAATTGGGTGTGAAAAATCAGCGGAACAGCGGGCACACATTTTGTAAATTGTTGACTTAAGATTTGCCCCACTACAGAATGAAAACCAGGAAAACTATCCATCTTCTGAGAACAATAAAAGGTTTGAGAACAACCTTCATTCTAAACAGTCTTCTCCTAAACTGCCAGAGAAAAAGTACCCCACCAGACCAAGAACCCTAATAGTGGGCAACACAGCTGTGGATGGGATTAAAAACTTCTGCAACAAGAAAAACACAGACGTTATGATTGGTACCAGTAACGTGGTGTCTGATATCTCAGAGAATATTCTTGCAATCACAGAAAAGCGCCTGTCTCTAGAAAACCTTATTATACACTGTGGAGCCATGGATGACGTGGCTAAGGAAAAAATCCGAACGTCACCGTCGACGGACACGCTCTCCGTCGTTCTCCGTCAAATTACGGAACAACTCCAATTTTCTGTTCCATTCCAGTCCGTCTTGCTCCGGCCGGGTCAACCAATGAACATGCTTTCTTCTGGCTCCAAGAAACTTGGAGCGGACATATGTTGCATCTGAATGACTAATGTAGTTAATTAATATAATTTTTACCTTCATGCGTAATGTTTCAGATACGTTTTCAACAGCATGACGCCACAAAATCCTAGAGGAAACCCTGAAATATAATTAAAATTTATCAAACCTGAAACGGATTGCGGGTGTTGTTTTTGTCTATATTTAGCACTCTTGAAAGGCACGCACAAATGTTGTGCCATGTTATCTAACAAGCATGGCTTCAATTTTCTTTTACAGCCGCTCTGCTCTCTGACTCTATTGTGACAGCCAGTAGCACACACAATTACCTCATGTAAATAGGGTAGTCTGCACCACCTTTACACCTGTTGTCCATTGCGCACGCAATCTTTAGACCGCACAAGCAATTTTCTTTTTGCACAAGCGATTTAGCGCTCCTTATTATGACTTTTTGAAGATCAGGCCCTATGTCATTAGACAAAAAAACACTTTGTCAGATTTATTCAGAAACTCAGCATTACCAGGTTTTAATTTCTTTCTTTTATTTTTCTATTAGAGTAAATATAATATTTGATCGTTTTTTAAAATAGGAGGAGCCTTTCGCAGTGATTTTGGAAGGTGAATTATTTGGTAAAATATATTTCTCAGTTGTTTATGTGGTAGTTTAGGTCTGAGGACAAACTGTATATGTTTAAAATCCTCACCTGCAGCAATGCATGGTTAAAGGTGCACTAGATGTTATGGATTTGGCAAAAGACTTGAAACTTGAGTTGGACCTTCCCCTAAAAGACTTGTCTTGAAATTTTTTTAAATTGACTTGTAAACCTTTCTGACTCTGGGTGGGTCTGGCAATAAACAAATGAGGAATATGTGAGTATGGTGGAGGGTCTGTGATGCTGCGGGCCGTTTTGTCTTCTAAACACCCTGGAAATCTTATGATAAATTATTTGAAATAAGAGGAAAATTTAAATAAAAAGCTGCTCTCTGGAAATATTTTATAAACATAAACTGTCAAAGATCCTTCTCTTTGTAAGCTTTAGCTTTGTGGAATGTTATAGGATAAGATGAAGTGCTGTACCACCAGTAAAATACTTCAACTGCCAGTGATGTATTTAAAAACAAATGTTTCCTAGTCAGGTATTTTTAATATATTCTTTTGACGTTTAAACAAAATGTACATTTACACATCTTTAAGAGGGGTGTCAATGTATGCGGTTAGCATTATATATTTCTGGGTTTTTCTTCATAGCTTAAGAAAAACCTGTTTCTAAAAGGCCTGCTGCCACCTCACTTGTGCTTTTTTGATGTATATAAAAAAAAAAAATTGTAGTTGGGAGTCTGCTTCTGTTTTATTTTGTTAATATAGTTTTTATATAATGATGCTGAAATCACAAGACAGTATACATTATAGTCTATTCCTTTTCGTTTATTGAGACAAACAAGAGTAGCTAGTTTTCTTGGTCCTAATGAGTCTCTACTGTTAATGTGGTCTAACAGTGGATTTATCTGAAAGACCGTAATATTTCAAAAGTGACTACGACCAGCTAAAACATAAAACACAAACACACTGCTGCAGCTTTATAATGTGTGCCAAAGACTTCTCAGCCTGCTGTCTGGCAGGTCCCGAACCGTGTATGGTCATGTTATTGTAACACTGCTGACTGGATTGTTAGTGATGGTGCTGGAATCAAGTTAATGGAGACAATACAGACACTTTGTATGTCAGAATGCTCACTGTGCACATTCTGGAAGCTAGGGTAAAATGTGCTTTAATGTTTTCTGTGATGCCTGTGTTTGCAGTGTCGGATGTGCAGTTTGGGCGTTTGGAGTCCAACGTGACACTGGCATGTGGGAAGTCACAAATCAGGTAGAAAGACCAGCATAAAACAAACACTCAGTGCGAGTTTTATCTTTATGATAATTGTGGCAGAAAGGATAAAAGAACACGTTTAATATAAAAAGGTTGCTCCATCATTAGTTACTAACCTGACAATCATTGATGAACCTACCTCTGTCTAGGATCCCTATAGTGTGGCGTCACAATGGCAGCTTGGAGTTGTCGTGGCACCAAGTGACATCAGATGGGAGGTTAGTCTTGTTTCGTGTCGACCAATCAGCACAGGGCAACTACAGCTGCTATGACGACACCAGGCTCCTCCTCCATTCTGTTAGACTCAGACTGGGCCGTAAGTGATGCTTTGTCTTCTTCACAATTACTTAAGTTTAGGAGCTCAAAGGGACTGCTGCGCAAATGTAGTGCCTTGCAAAAGTATTGATGCCCCTTGTTGTATTTCACATTATATGTGATAGGTCAACTAAAAGTAGTGACTAGTTGTGAAGCGGAAGCATAATGAAATTTGCTTTTCAAAATGTGTTGTAAACAAAAATCTCAAAACTGTGATGTGCATTTCTGTTTAGCCCCCTTTACTCTGATACTCCTAAATTAAATCCGGTGCAATCTGTTGCTCACAGAAGTCTTCTAATTAGTAAATTCAATTCAAATTCAAAAATTGGGCCCATCTGTGTGTAATCTCTGTAGAAATGCAACCGTTCTATAAGGAACACAGATCATGATGTGGTAAAACACCAGACAGGTCAGGGATGAAGTTCGCTCTGGTTATGCAGGGGACGCAGCAAAACCTTGGAAGGTGTTCTGCTTAGATGAAAGGAAAATGTAATTTTCACTTCACTTTTATCCACTACTATTCTGTTGGTCTATTAAATGAAACCAAGTAAAATACATTGAAGCTTGTGATTGTAAGGCAACAAGATGTGGGAAAAGTTCAGTACAGACAATGTAGTGCGTTGATGGTGTGGTTTTAAGTAAATAATTTTATGTGTCAACAGTTATCTCACATTCTCTAAGTTTTATTTGAGATTTAGCATTTTTTGATACTCCAAGGTAGAGGTGACACGTTTGGTTTTGTACCAATTCATATTTTCTAATGAATGAATTCTTAGCATTTATGGGTGCAGGGAATAATCTGTTTATAGCAAGAGTACTTATAAAACAGTAATTAATGGAACAGAGCTACTAGTCCTCAAAAAAAATAGTTTTATCAGCAATGGCAAAGCCCTCCACATCCTGTTACTGTGCTAAACAGGACGAGGCTTCCAAGTGAGCTTCCTTCTGAGGAACTGGGAGTTTTGCCTTTTGTTGGTCAAACCTCTCCTGATTATTTTGGTTCATAACAGGGACACTCTTGTTTGTCAGATCCCCCTGGGTTGCTGAGCATTTCCTGCCAAGTACCAAATCACACGCATGTTCGCTGCTTCTGGAGGGACTCTGTAAAAACCTTCCTGCCAGCCAAGTACAATGCCTCCTTCAGGTAGAAGCCAGTCACTGCACCTAAACAGTCAAATTCAAAATGCTTTTTAACTCCTCACTACCCTCCCTCCACAGTTTTTAATTTACACTTTTTGTCTTGTTTTCAAGGGGAAAAGGTATGGAGTGGAGGCCATGCATCGTGGACCTCACCAACAGGCACTGTGATGTACAAGATCCTGCTTTCTGGCAAACCATCCACACACTTGTAGTCACGGAGACTAACGCTCTTGGGTCCCAGACAACTTACATCCAAATCAGGCTAAATGAGCTTTGTAAGGCTGCATGAGAAATCAGTAAATATATTTACAAACTCTAGGAAACATTGCATCATTCTAAATTAGGTTTGCTTTGTCTTATCAAAGCTGAAAAACATTTATTACACTTGCTAAAGAAATGCTTTGTTATTTATATATATATATTCATATTTTTTTCTTCTGAATAAAAAGAAGAGTAATATGTGGGCTATTCACTTTCTAATCCTTTACTTGTTTGTGCTCTTACAGTAAAACCAGACCCTCCGCAGTCTGTGTTTGTGCAGGAAGTGGAAGGTTATCCAACAAGACTAAGGGTTTCATGGAGCAACCCCTTTTCTTGGCCAGTGGAAGACGCTTTTCCCCTGCTGTTTCAGATTCAATACAGGCCACAGGGCTCCATACACTGGTCAGAGGTAAGTACATCAAAGCCAGTGCCCCATATTTAAACCTAGACTTGATGGAGGTTCATTGTAACTTAAGATGGAGCTTCAAATAATTCACTGGAAGTAAATTTATTTATTTTTTTAACCTTCTCTGATAAGTTTGTTTATGATGCTGGGGCTACATTTAATGGACAAGAAACAAAGACTTACTAAATGTTAGATAAGAGACAGCAGAATAATTTAAAGAAATGGTTGAAATACCTTGAAAGATACCTTCGTTCAAACCTGGACAGCTGACACCAATAAATGCAATTCACCAAACCATCTTCTGGATAACGCATACCAGTCTTCTGCCTGACTGTGTGGCTCAGATGATGTTGATATTTATGAACATCTGATACAGCTTTAAATCCATTAAAGTATGTAAATATCACCCGTTTTCTGAAACCCCATCGGAGTGAATAAGCTCTAAGAAAGCTGATAAGCTGAAGTGTTACTTATCAAAAATATTAATAATCCATTTGATCAAATAATTAAGTAAAAGGTTACATAATCTATAGGTAAACATAAGTAAATCAAACTTCAATATAGTCATAATAGATGTACACACCCTAATATACTGTGGTCCACAGGTGTCATACAGTGAAAATAATTTTTTGTTTTATAAAAAATAACTGTATCCACGCATCCTTAAAACGTAAAAAATGAAGGCCTTAAAATGTCTTAAATTCAGGGAAACAAAATCTAAGTTGGCCTTAAATACATTAATCACAGGTCTTATATTTTGAGCCATTTGAAGTGTGAGAAGCACAAAGCCACCGCCAAGAGCCACATATGCCTCTTTTCCACTGGCTCGTTTTAGGCGGCGCGGCTGCGCTCCACTCGGTTTTGCTCTACTCTGTACGGTACCGGTTGTGTTTCCACTGAACCACTGGCTTCAGCCGCCAGTTTCACATTAAGGTAATCTAAATACTCAAGTCAAGTCAAGTAAAACTTTATTATCCCCAAGGGGCAGTCTGCAGTGCAGACAGCAATGAAAACATAAAAAACAGCCACACACACCAAAAAACCCCAATACAAAACAACAAAAATGAAGTCTTTACAATGTGCAATTATGATTATGTAATCAGTAGCATCTTTTCTTCTCTTTGAAAACAGATCTTTACAGAGGAGGATGAAGTTTTAATATATGACGCCCTTGCAGGCCACATCCACTGGGTTCAGGTTCGAGCCCGTGACGAGGTGAACTCGGACAGCCAGTGGAGTGACTGGAGCCCCCTGAGTCTCCTTACACCCTGGCAAGGTGGGACAGTAAATCCACAAGACACATTTTTTACATTCATGGACATTTCACCAGTTTGTTTGTTAGCAACTGTAAATACATGGATTGAATAAAATTATTGAATTAGACCTAAATAAAGAGTTAATCTGGCTGCACGGTGGCACAGTGGGTAACACTGTTGCCTTGTAGCAAGAAGGTCCGGGGTTCGACTCATGGCCGGGGGTCTTTCTGCGTGGAGTTTGCATGTTCTCCCCGTGCGTGCGTGGGTTCTCACCGGGTACTCCGGCTTCTTCCCACAGTCCAAAGACATGCCTGTTAGGTTAATTGGTCTCTCTAAATTGACCTTACGTGTATGAATGAGTGTGTGCGTGGTTGTTTATGTGTTGCCCTGCGATGGATTGGCAACCTGTCTAGGGTGTACCCCGCCTTTCGCTCATAGACTGCTGGAGATAGGCACCAGCTTCCCCGCGACCCACTATGGAAGAAGCGGTATAGAAGATGACTGTCTGACTAAAGAGTTAATCTAAGGAAACCTTCCTAAATATCCAGACAGTACATTGATTTTGTAATTATTGGAAATGTATTAGATTAAATCTAGCATATATTATTATAAATAGAACACAAAACAGACCTTTTGGATAGAGAGGTGGTATGCAATAAAACTGGGTGAATTGTGATGTACTGGAAATTAATCGGTTCTAATTATTTCTGTTGTTGATGCACAGCCAGAAAAAACATACATATTTCATTAAGTTTAATTAGTTTCGACTGTAAGCTTCTTTTGAACTCTGAATAACGGGATTTTCAGGGCTAAGTGTGCATCTGTGTTTGCTTGCACTGCAGCCTACACCAGCCCTGACCCTTCAGAAAGTCCATGCATTTTTGATCTATGCAGCACACAGCCTGAAACATCCACCTCCAAGACCCACGGTAAGCCTTTTTTTTTTTTCAAAACAACAGACACATTGCATTTTTGTACAGTTCCAGAGCAACAAATGAGGTGTAATAAAATGCCAGTTGTCATCATGTTGGTACATTTCCTCCATTACCAGTCCTACTATCCCTAAAAGTATTTTAAGTATAGAGTTAGAGCACCGTTTTTACTCTCCCTGTGTTTGCCACATGCTTTGGTAATTAGGTGAACCACATTTTCCTGCTATTTAAGCTCTTTCTAAAATTATATATATACAGTGCAAGAAATGTCCTACAATACGCCTCTAGAGTAATGGTGTCTTAAAAAAGTATTTCTACCCCTTTAATGTTTTTACAGTTCATCACTTTACAACAACATACTTTAATGTGGCTTATTGGGTTTTATGTGATAAACTGACACTAAGTAGCACATGCTTGTGAAGAGTGAGAAAAATGATACATGGTTTTGGTAATCGTTTTTTTTTTTTTTTTATCTGAAAACTTTGGCGAGTATTTGTATTTAACGCCCTTTGCTAGGGATGTCTGAATATTAATGCATGGTTTTTAGATTGTTCTGTAAGGACTGTTTTAAAAACCATGTATACTTTTCTTTCCACTTCATGTCATGTCCCACTTTGAGTCGATCTTGTGAAATCACAAGAAAATATGTACATTTTTGCCTTTGGTGTGCAAAATGTGGAAAACGAAATAGGGTTATAAATTACTTTCCAAGTTGCTGTAAAATTTGTAAAAAGCATTTTTATAGCATTTTTCTAGTTCATTTGGGATGTGCATGTGTTTCTCTGCAAACGTTTAGACCTCACTACTTTTGCTTTCTGGCTAATCTGTTGATTATGTGTGTTTATATTTCAGGGAATATATATTTTTGATGCCTTGATATGTGAAATATTTATATTGTTGGAGATTGTGCATAGCTCTCGTCATTTCTCTTCAGTCTTGTTTTGGGTTTTGTGTTCTTAGCTATTGGCCTCATATGAAAGATAACAGTAGGATAATCAGTTTCATAGCTTCTCTGTTTTGGCAGCATAAACATGGCTAATCAGTCATTAATGCAGCAGAAATCTCTGAGGCCATTATTTAGTCACTACAGTGTAGATATGACCAAACATGTCCCTTTTGTTTGGTCTCATCCCCAAATTACATATAATTGTGGTAAATTGCTCCTACAGGGTGTCATGTTTTTCACAATGTGATGTTGTTTAAGCTAAGTAGATAGTAGCACAGATATACATGGGCAAAAACAGAGTTAAAAGCCCCCTGCAGTTGCAAACATGCCCTGTAAACTGTACACATGCAGGGGACCAGCAACTAGTATACACAAACACCCACATGCAGGAGAAAAACCAGAGATTAACTTAATACTGGAGGCTGAAAGTGAGGTGGACTGAAGCAGATTATTTTTTATTTTATTTTTTTGCTAGGTGTTTATTTTATTTTTAGGTTTGTATTTGAAGTGTTTTTTATTCATTTAAAAAAGTTTTTTTACTGTTTATTTGTGCATGTTGAAGAGTTTTGTTCCCCCATATGAGCATAATCGGTGGATGTTTGTGTAAAAGCTGGAATAGCTATCCTCCGATTGCCTTCTAACCAGGGAGTAATTACATCCACGACCACACTAGGAATTTTTCTCTTCGTTTTGTCTCTCGTGCACATCCAGTTCGTAAACAGCAAACTAGAAATGTGTGAAACCTCTTCTTTTTTTTTAAACACACCTTCATCCACTTGTTTTTATTTTACTTGTATGTTCTCAGTTGTCCTCGAAAACATAATCTATCCTCTATCCTAAGCCACTCTGCGTGGTTTTGCTTACACCCGCTGTTTTTTTCCTACCTTTCTCACATGCAGGTGTCGTACAAGGGGATGAAGGTAATTTGGGTCTGGTGGTTCTCTTGGTTTTGTTCTCCGTCTTCATACTTACCACCGTCCTTTCCCTAATATTTGTTGTATGGTAAGACACACACACACACTGAATAGATCACAGCTGTATGATCTGTAGGTTTCATTAAGATTTTACATATTGATGCTTTTTTGTATTTCC
This sequence comes from Girardinichthys multiradiatus, assembly GCF_021462225.1. Taxonomy (NCBI): domain Eukaryota; kingdom Metazoa; phylum Chordata; class Actinopteri; order Cyprinodontiformes; family Goodeidae; genus Girardinichthys; species Girardinichthys multiradiatus. The sequence continues at coordinate 33,377,688 of NC_061801.1, read as the reverse complement.
AGGATGAGACAGAAGCGGCGTGAACATGCCACCAAACAAGAACTCGCCTGTATGGTCAAGATGAAATCTATGCCAATCTAATGTGACACTTAACTTGCAGCCTTAAAGGTTTCGAGGTGTGTGTGTGTGTGTGTGTGTTTTTTAAGAAAATGTTTCACTGCAATATTTTTCTTTTTACTGCACTAGAGTTGAAATTTGTTTTGTTTGGTTTGTTTAGCAGATTTACACCGTCTTTACATTTTTTGAGGTTACAACAACCTACTTCAGTGTAACTGATTAGGATTTTATGTGATGGATCAACACATATTTGTGAAGTAAAATAAAAAAAAAAAAAAGTTTTATGTAGCACCTTCCAAGAAATTAGTCACAGTCCACAGTTTAGAAGCTCATTAGGAGAGCTCCAGGTCTTATGACCTCAGAGACCTGCTACAGATACAAGAGTTTAAAAAAGGTGCGTGTTGCTGCTTGTCCATTTAGATACATTGTTTTTAAATGTTCTTTCTTAAATAAAGAAAATGCATGTGACATGCATCTGTATTCAGCCACCTGTGCTCTGATGCTGCTAGATAGAATCCAGCAAAATAATTCCACTAAAACCAATTGAGGATGAGTGGCAAAACATATTTCCTTTGTCAGAAGTATTTCATAAGAAATCCTGTTTGCAGTGTGCTGGTTAGATGATATGAAATCCCCAAAGTATGTATGTAGCTTTCTTGGCAGCATCATGCTGTGGGGATGCTTTTCTACAAGGAGGACAGGAAAGCAGGTCAGAGTTCATGGGAAAAATGGAAGGAGAAAACATAGTCCAAACCTTTGTCCAATCAAATACAATGAATGATATAGTTGTAACATGACAAAGATATGAAAAAGTTCAAGGAGTGAGACCTTTGCAAGCTGTTGGATATTGGATAGAGAGTGGAGGTCGTTTTTGTTTAGTTTGTTTACCAGATTGATCTGTAGGTTTTGAAAGGAGGCAGCCTACATGTTTGAAGCTAATTAAAATCCTATTTAAGATACTTTTTACTGTGATCTAAATAACTCAACTGATGATCATCAAAAGGATTCTTAACCAGTAAGAAGGCTCTCAGTTTTTCTGCATTACTACGATGCAATATGGTTCGGAGTTGCTGGGAGAACCCCTCAGATAGCCTGTCAACTTGTGATTATAAGGCTGGCACACACACACACAAACAGATTATAACTCTACACACACCTGTATATCTTCCATTCTTCTCTGCCTCTTACATACATGCTTTCCAACATAATATACTATGATTTATACATTTTTTTCTGCATTGATTTCTTTTTAACCCTTTTTTATATGTTTTGTCTTCTTCTCAGGTTTATTTGAAATGTCCACAACCTGTCAGCTTCGGCAGTGAGTAAACATCTTCTCAACACCACTGTGACACACTGATCGTTCACATTAAGCTCAAATATGAAAAGAGCTACTCCATCCAACCTCCAGGACAATGGAAGGGGAGGGTTACTCAGCATTTACCACATGACTGCAGGGTAAAGTTCTGGAAGCCTTCCCTGGACTTATTCGGTGGCATCCATTAACTGCACTACCCATAATGCATCACAGACTCATCAGGAAAACCTGAGACCAAACTCAGCTCGGTGCAATGAATAAACAACACAGCACCAAGGCAATTCTTCTTTCACAACTAATGCTGCTTCAGGTGGACTGACTTTTTGTGCCTTTGGAACTTTTTAGCAACAAAATAGGACAAGAAATTCAGCTGCCAAACACGAGGACATAGGATTTTTATTGTGCAACCGCTTGGCTCTTTCTCCTCTCCCAGAACGTTTCAGTTTCATTGATTTATTTTATGAGTGTCCTTGTGAGGATGCACAGAATTGTTCTTACCTTGACTGACTCAATGCTGTGAAGGAAGCAGAAGTTCTGCCAGTCTGTGTGAGTGTGTGTCTGATGCCAAAGCAGCAACAATGGGCATTACAGCCTCGTTTAGGGGGATCAGAAAGCAATCTGTAACCTGCTTCTGACCTAAGGAAGATTATTGGTTTGTAGGAAGGAGGAAATATTGTAGTAAGGACTTTATCTGGTTTATGATAAACGATTTTATGTTGCATGATGCCATATGTTTCATGAATGGTTTAACATCGCATGACCCTGTTATGTTGTCTGTCACTTTAAGTACCTGTATTAACTTGTTTTTTGATGTCTTTTATCCATTTATGCACAGTTTGTATTTATGTGACTGAAAGACTGAGCAGAGAAAGAGGCAGAGAGACAGGCCTTTCACAAATCACCAGCATTAAGTTGTCACATACATATAGGGGCAAATAAATTTCACCGTCTCTTAAAGAAATGAAAAGGTGTCAGATATCTCCCAAACAGAAGTTGAACCTAATGTCACTGAATCAAATCTAGTTTAACCAAGAATCATTGCAAATCTGGAACATTTAGAAAAACATGCAAAAATATTGACTTTCTACAGACAATTTGCAAATAAAGTCATAAAACTATAGTATTTTAAATATCAAATCTTTCCTGGGGCCCTTTAAACTAAATTAAAACCGGACCATGATGCTAAAAATGGTCTTTGCATTGTGAGAGTTCCTTAAACTTTTTTGAGCATGTACAAAACATCGATAGTGATCTTGTGGTCCATTATTATGGTGGCAGCCTATCTAGGTTGTCGCCATGAAGGAGCCTTGTGTGGAGGAGCCCTGCAGTAGCAGTGGTAACTCTATTCATGACATGTGAGCATTATGCATCTGAGTGGTTTGGTTGCCAGAGTTTGAAGAAAGACTGGAAACACGTGCGTTATGCCAAGGCTACAACCTAATCATGCCCAAACTGGGCTGGGAGCACTCAAGAGGAAATTTATATAATGCTCTTGGCAGAGTGTCTGCTATTCATGCAGAGTGTCCTGCCAGTCCTCTTGCTGCAACCAATAGGATCTCTCAAAGCAGCTTATGCTAACAATCTACACCCCTTGTACATAGATATCAGTTTGTACTGGGCTCCAGACAAGGTTCACAGCTGTGGAGAAGTGCACACACCTAATTGTGCACAGGCAGCTTGCACAAAATATTTTGAGTTTTTCATGCTTCAGTTCTGAAGAAAAAATGTACCCCTCACCCTATTACAAGCCCCTTCATAGTTCCGCAAAGCAATTTCAAGCACGAACCCCTCGTTATAGATTAAATTCAAATTGAACTGCCAAGATCTCAAACCATGTGTGCTTTCAGAGAATGATGTTGGGATTACCCCAAGGGATGCAGTTTACAACTCCGAAGATGTCCCTTTTTTTTAAAAAAACAAACAAAAAAACATGTACCTTATTAATATACAGTGTGGAGGATTTACACACGGAGCCTGAGGGTAGGGTAAGCTAATCATAGCACTTAGTTTTATGAGATGAAAGCATCTTGCTCAGAAGCCTACTACAGAGTTATGTCGAAGTCTGACAGGTGAGGTCTGTTTAACCCCTCCGTGCAACAACAAAGAGGATGCACGGTGTGCGGCATATAACAGATCATATTAGTAGGAGCCAAATATTTACATTGCAACTTGGTTCTATTTTCAACACGGGGCTTATTTCACATGAGGTAGGTGGCTTGTGGACAGTTACTGCGGATGTTAATATGTGGTTTTGAACGCCACAGTAAATGAAAGGGTTTTGGTATGCTGAAGATATTTAGCACTTTTTGAGGAAAGCGGTAAAGGTTGGAATAAGGTTAGAAGATGCACATCAACCGTATTAAAAATATAGTAGATTGTTTGAGGGTTGCACAGCTTTGTCACATTGGTAAACTCTGCTTTTATGTGTTAATTAGCCATTAATTTGTGAGTTAAAGTTTATATAACTGAATGTGTACATGATAAACTCATGAGAGTTGCTTTAACTCTGTACACACCAACTTACAAAAAAAAAGTTCAAAGTCTGAAATACCTCTTTTACAGCCATCTTTCTTTAGTTCCCCTCCTCAATATTTTTGCTCCCTTTATCCTTTCTTTGGTTGGTTTTATTCTGCCAATGTAAAGTTTTGTTGTTTAATTCTAGTTTTAGAAACACAAAGGTGCATCTAAGTCAAACTATTTCAGTTTGACAACTGTATGTTCTCTAAAGCTAACTCCATATATTTTTTTGCATGAAATCCAGCAACGCTTACTTGTATATTATTACTGTATATCACAGATGATGTATGTTAAAGTGTATGTGGTGTTTATAAACCTGTTCTTTAGGGGTCGGTTTGCAGACATGGTTTGCTCAGTCACAGATTAACAAATATTTCAGTGAATAAGGGGACAGATTTGGAGTACGAGGTTATACTCTCACAGGTGAATGTTGTTGGTACAGTACCTTGCAAGAGAGTATCCATTAAAATAATCATTCTAATACATGAATATGCTTTGATCTAAACTGTGTTTAGTCATTGTCCTGGCAGAAGATGAATCTCGGCCGCAGTCTCAAGTCTTGTTTAGCTTCTAATAGGTTTTCTGCCAGGATTGCCCTTTATTTAGCTCCATCCATCTTCCCCTGAACTTGAACCTGCTTCTAAGGCCTTGCTGAAAAAACAGGCATCCCCCCAGCATGCTCCTGCCATCACCATGTCTCACCGCAGGGATGTTGTTTTCACACTACACTTAGCATTTTGCATGCAGGCCAGAAAGCATAAATGTTAAACTCATCTGACCAGATGAACTTCTTCCACATGTTTACGGTGTTTCTTACATGGGAAACTGCAAATAGGACTTCTTAGATGTTCTGTCAAGGATAGATTTCTGCTTGCCACTGTCCCATGATGACCATTTTTGTGAAGCGAAGTGGCTGTAAACTGTGTAAAAGTGCAAGGCACTGTAAATCAATTAGCAAAATACATAGTTTCTGTTTGAAACTAGCACTATTGAGTATAATTCATGTCTGCAGAACCTTTCCTGTAATATGTATTTGTGTGCTGGAGTCCAGTTACATGAAGCTGTGTTGCTGTACACTCACTGTATGGGTAATGAATCAGTTTTATTCTAACTCGCTTAACTCTTATTTATCTCTGTGCTGTCAAGTGAACCACACATTTCCTCTTTCACCTCCTCCCTTAAATTTGGTGTCAGCATTCAGAATTTATTTACATACTATGGATCACACTGGATCAGGAAGATGGCATGAATTGAGCAACCTTCTTAGTCCTGGTAATCTGAAAAGCATCAAGACTACACCTATAATTTTGCCAGCATAGTGAAAGTAATAAATTAGTCTCTGATTCTTAAATAAGGTCATATTTGGACATAAGTCAGTTAATTGGATTTGAAACAGTATCCTCAGTATGGATTCTGTGTGCTTGGTGCAGTATCATTGTCCAATATTAACCTCGTTTTGTGGTCCACAGCTACCTTGTGTTTCTACATGGATGTATTTCTGTTTCTCTCTTGTGGTGTTTTCTCTGATTCTGTGGACAGATTTCTTTTACTATCCCTCTGCAGTGTGATACCATACGGAGCCTGTTTTTTAATCTTACAAGTCAAACTCACTCAGGCATCCTCGCTCAGATGTAAATAGTCTTTTTTTTGTTTTTCTTGTGATGTGTACAACACATCGTCATAAGCTGTTTTTCTTCCTGTATGTGTATATTTCTGTCAAATAAATACTATTTTACCACATTTTCAAAGTAATCACTTTTAGTGGTGTGTCTGCACCTCCTATAGTTCAAACAGGCAGGGTTCCTCAGAGCCCAAGTTTCATAATTACACAAACATATTTTCTATTGTGCTCAAAAAGAGGTGGGTCACTTCTGCTAGTTTAACAAATAACTTTTTTTCCATCTTTCTATATATACAGTTCTTTGGCGTACCATATCTCCTTTGGCGTAAAATTGTGGCAACATCTTTCACATCTGCTATTTCCTGTAGTGGAGTGGTAGATATGTCTCAGTTCTCCCTCTTCCTTCCTGCTCTATTCAGGATATTCCCAATTAGCACTAACAGCTCAGCGCAATAGCTTTAATACAGACCCACTGCAAGTACTCAAGAGCTGAAGTGTGGCACTATAAAATGTGTTTGTGTCTTCAAACGTGAGACTGGGCTATGTTTTCAGGTACATGTTAAATATTCATCAGTACTTGAACATTGGGAAGACATTTTCATTCTTTTTTTAAATTGAAATATAAAATTTTAAATGCTGTGTTGTAGGGGATTTAAAGGCATGTACTCTCTTTCAAAAGGTTCTAGTTCTTCCTAAGTCACCAAAAACTCCACACATGCATTTACGCGCCAGGGTTTAAACTTACTCTGCCAATCTGTATAGGGTTGAGCATAAATTTAATACAAAAAAATCTAATATAATCTACATGACTTTTACATAATTTATAGCCTGCAACTAGCTACACCAGGAAATTTTATTTGTCTTTTTATTAAAAAAAAAAACACATTTAGTTTGACTTAGATTTAAAGTCAGTTTATTAACATCAGACCAACTCGTTTAATTGGTTAGTTCTCCTACCATTGTTTGCAATAAGTGATTTGAATATTTTCCACAAAACTTCCATCTTTGTTGTCAGTGTACAGTACAAACTGCAGTGGACTACACACTTTATAAAAATCTAATACGGGTCCTTCTCAAAATATTAGCATATTGTGATAAAGTTCATTATTTTCCATAATGTCATGATGAAAATTTAACATTCATATATTTTAGATTCATTGCACACTAACTGAAATATTTCAGGTCTTTTATTGTCTTAATACGGATGATTTTGGCATACAGCTCATGAAAGCCCAAAATTCCTATCTCACAAAATTAGCATATCATTAAAAGGGTCTCTAAACGAGCTATGAACCTAATCATCTGAATCAACGAGTTAACTCTAAACACCTGCAAAAGATTCCTGAGGCCTTTAAAACTCCCAGCGTGGTTCATCACTCAAAACCCCAATCATGGGTAAGACTGCCGACCTGACTGCTGTCCAGAAGGCCACTATTGACACCCTCAAGCAAGAGGGTAAGACACAGAAAGACATTTCTGAACGAATAGGCTGTTCCCAGAGTGCTGTATCAAGGCACCTCAGTGGGAAGTCTGTGGGAAGGAAAAAGTGTGGCAGAAAACGCTGCACAACGAGAAGAGGTGACCGGACCCTGAGGAAGATTGTGGAGAAGGGCCGATTCCAGACCTTGGGAGACCTGCGGAAGCAGTGGACTGAGTCTGGAGTAGAAACATCCAGAGCCACCGTGCACAGGCGTGTGCAGGAAATGGGCTACAGGTGCCGCATTCCCCAGGTCAAGCCACTTTTGATCCAGAAACAGTGGCAGAAGCGCCTGACCTGGGCTACAGAGAAGCAGCACTGAACTGTTGCTCAGTGGTCCAAAGTACTTTTTTCGGATGAAAGCAAATTCTGCATGTCATTCGGAAATCAAGGTGCCAGAGTCTGGAGGAAGACTGGGGAGAAGGAAATGCCAAAATGCCAGAAGTCCAGTGTCAAGTACCCACAGTCAGTGATGGTCTGGGGTGCCGTGTCAGCTGCTGGTGTTGGTCCACTGTGTTTTATCAAGGGCAGGGTCAATGCAGCTAGCTATCAGGAGATTTTGGAGCACTTCATGCTTCCATCTGCTGAAAAGCTTTATGGAGATGAAGATTTCATTTTTCAGCACGACCTGGCACCTGCTCACAGTGCCAAAACCACTGGTAAATGGTTTACTGACCATGGTATCACTGTGCTCAATTGGCCTGCCAACTCTCCTGACCTGAACCCCATAGAGAATCTGTGGGATATTGTGAAGAGAACATTGAGAGACTCAAGACCCAACACTCTGGATGAGCTAAAGGCCGCTATCGAAGCATCCTGGGCCTCCATAAGACCTCAGCAGTGCCACAGGCTGATTGCCTCCATGCCACGCCGCATTGAAGCAGTCATTTCTGCAAAAGGATTCCTGACCAAGTATTGAGTGCATAACTGTACATGATTATTTGAAGGTTGATGTTTTTTGTATTAAAAACACTTTTCTTTTATTGGTCGGATGAAATATGCTAATTTTGTGAGATAGGAATTTTGGGTTTTCATGAGCTGTATGCCAAAATTATCCGTATTAAGACAATAAAAGACCTGAAATATTTCAGTTAATGTGCAATGAATCTAAAATATATGAATGTTAAATTTTCATCATGACATTATGGAAAATAATGAACTTTATCACAATATGCTAATATTTTGAGAAGGACCTGTATGCACAAATGAAACGTTGGTCCAAGCACTGACCTTTGAGGAACTCCATATGAAACCACTGAATCTGTATTGTTTAACATATTACGATTTTTTTAAGAACTTTTTGAACTCAGTGCAACTCCCTTATACCATATCTTTTCAAACAAATCTGCAATATTTTAGAATATGAAATGTATGTTTTGAGATCTAGGAACACACACACATCTTTTTTTTTTACCTGTATTCATTATTGTTTTCCATACATTCTGTGAATTCATAGTTGCTCTTCCTGTTCCAAGTTTCTCCTGTTTACATATTTTCATTTACTCAAACATAAATTAACTAGTCATAACTTGCCAGAAATTATATGGGTATCTTTAAGTGTTTAATGTCCCTCAGGAAAATGGGTTCTCCAAGTCAACAGGGAACTAATGATAGTACAACAATAATATTTATGCAGGATATATTTTATTGAGATAAAAGAACAATACTAGAACTAACTAGGTACTTTGCATATGTTCTTATTACTAAAGACACACCCCTAACTTACAAAAGCATTCAACCAAAAATTAAATAACATATTTCAAATAAAGTGCAAAAACTTCAACACATTACATTAGGAAAGGTCACAAATAAAAATATGCAGCAGGAAAATACTTTTGTTCTAAAAATAATGCATTTCAAATGGCATTGCAGTCACATACATTCATACCAAAAGCACACATTTTCACATACACTGGTGCAGAGTTGTGTGACAAAATTGCTTGCAGTGCCTCTGTCTTGCCTTAGCTTTCAGCTAAACTTCCCGTGCTACGCAAACTAGTACCTCAGCAAATGTAAAGTCTGTCATTAAAATATTAACAATGTCACCATTAAAAGACAGATGCAAATAAAATACTCTCATCCAGCAAAACTCAAAATTTTTTATAAAAAAAAATCCTTTGCAAATTTGATCTGATTAACTTACCCCTTACTTACTGCTCAATCAAGTTTTTTTTATTTAAAAAAAAAAGGAGCACTAGAAAAAAGATATGTAAACTGTGGGAGCCCTCTAGTGGACAAGAGGTGATAATACAACTACTTCCTCAAACAAAGAAAACCTGCTTGCTGTAGCTGATAGAAAAGCACCTTGTCTAAACTTGGGTTTCCACCTCACAATACACACAGCAAGAGAAATACATGATCCCCATGATACCTAACAATTAAACAACACACCTCTAAAGCCCATCACTACATTGCATGTTATGCATAATTTAAAATAATGTGTTAATAATGCTGTTTAGTAATGTGTGTGTTCAATGTACACCTAATAATACACTAAAGACTAACTGTTCTTTAACAGTGCTCCTTATCTCTGTGGATAGTAATGTGAATGTTCCACTGTACCAATAAAACATTTGGAGATATTACTTGTTTTAAACACAAAAACAAAAAAATTAAAATCCAGCATCTTTCAGATTTTTCAGGTTTTCACTTATCCTTCTCACATCTACAGAGATTTGCAACAACACCAAATGCTTAAACTTTACAAGCAAACAACCAAATGACCAAAACCGACCATTGCTGAAGCAGATGGCACTAAAAGCCAAAAATAGACAAAAGGCTCCGACAGCAGAAGTTATATAGAATGGCTTCTCCAAGCATCACAATTAAGGACTCCGGCGAAGGGACAGCTGTGACAATTAGAAGCAATTTTGTGTTGCGGTGATTAGAATATATGTCATTATGTGTTATGTGGCAGTGATTTAAATAAACCCTAACCTAAAAACTTCAATCTACATGTGCTTTAAAAGTTACACCACTTCCACCAAAAATGGCAACACATTGCATGTGTGTTTTAAACAGCCTGTGGTCGACCTTTGGTTGACTTTTCCTTGAGTTGTTGAGGCTGAGTAGTAAAAATAAAAACTTTACTGATTGGTGCAGGTTAGGCATGGGCCGTTTACAAGTATAAAGGTGTACTAAGGTTTTTACAAATTTCTGCCTTTAAAACCACAAACATCATACTGTCTGTAAGGTTAAAATGCCGTTTAATGAGATACCAGAGAAAGTGCTGCAGTGACCATTTTTCTCTGGCAGAGTTGAGCATGGAGTGACACTGTGCTGCCATTCCAGTGCACCTGTTTCTGAGCACTGCTGGTCAGCAGGCTGAAAAAAAGAAAAAGATTCCCAAGCAATTTTCCTACATTTAAACATTTCTGTTAAGAATAGATAAATTAAATTACTTTATACAATTTATTTTCATAATGTGAGAGTCTCAAACCAGCCCATGCCTTGTGGAAATGTGTTCTGGAAACTTCCCAAGATGTTATGTTGATGAAGCTGGTGTAAAACAGTCGCTGGAAAGAGTCACTCAGGAGGGAATTATTTCCCAGATTCTGATGCATATCCCTGTCCATAAAGATACATTTCATATTAATCCATAATTGGCATCCATTTTGGAATGTTACTTTACTCATGTTACAATCTAAAACAAAGAAAAAAAACACATTTTTAATCAGATACAGTTCAGGTCAGAGGTTAACTTTCCCTAAAAAGCATGAATAATAGGCATCGATGTATTCAAAGTATTGTTTTCCCAAGGCGGAACGGCCATACAACAATCAACTTTAGTTATTTTTAAAAAACAAGAATTTGTTGCCGAACTTTGAATTTGAATGCATACTTACAGGCTCAGATATATACATACACCCCCAAATATAAGTGGTGACATGTCCACTAACAAGCTGTACCACAACACCCTTTTGTAGTATTCAACAAACTTTTGGCTAAATCCTACAAAATCCACCGAGCCACAGACTGCAAGGATGGAGACCAAGACAGCATCCTCTGTTCTAAAAATAATAAATAAAAAACAAATCAATGTGGTGTTGCAGGTTCGAGCCCCAGCCCGGTAACGTTTGCTGCATGTCCTCACCCTCTCTCTACCATATATACTGTCAACTCACTTAAAAAAAATAAAGGCCACTAGAGCCTTAGAAAAAAAGCCACAAAGACCAGAAGTATGTTTAAAGGAGTCAAAATGAGCCTTTTAAACCAAACAATACTATACCAACAAGTATGGAAGCAGCAGCATCATGCTGTGGGACCACGTCACTGCTGACTGTACTTGTGAATATAACAAAATAGATGGAATACTTAAGGAGGACTACCTCAATAATTCTCCAACTTGCCTTACAACAGCTGTCCAGTAGAACCTTGGACTGGAGGGCTGTTTCAACATGACAATGATTGCAAAGGATAAAGCTGACTAACCTCTGGGTTCTGGAATTATAGCTATATTAAAAGGTGGGTCCATGGTAAAAAAACAAACAAAAAAAACATTTAAATACAACCATTCCTGATAATTATAGTGGTCAACTATCCAGCCAGAATTATGCCGGGACCGTGCTGATAGCTACAGAAAGCATGTGGCTTATTTGCAACATGCTATGGGACATTTAACCAAATATAAGAAGGGGTGAATGTATTTATTTTCAAGACTGTTTGTATATTTCTTGTGTGGATTAAAGAAAATCAACAATAAATTCAAACATGTACGCCCAACTCTATTTTTTCTCAATTCTGAGATGCTTGTTGAATTATCAACCCACCCCAATGGCCACACATTATGTAAATGTCTGACTGGAACCGCACATATGAAACTGTTCTCGCATAAATAATATTGTCAAAAAACACATCTTAATCTTTCAAGTGTTGAAAATTTTTCTCAGGTCACTTCAAGTATTTGAATGTTTTAAATTGTCAAAATCATTTTTCATCCAGGGATAATCAATGCCACCTTAGCGTTAGATGTCACCTGCAAGTCTGTGACGTCTAAACATCGATCGCAACGCCGTGTTTGGTTGAGATCACGTCCCTGGTTCCCGTCAGGTACATCAGCACAGAGCACAGGTGTGGAAGTGTCGCTGTGATGCTGACGTACAGCCAGTAGGGGACAGGCGCGGTGTTGCCGAACGGGCAGACCCATAGGCCGTGGCGCACGGCGTCCCGCACGTGGTGAGTCGTCATGGAAATGAACAGCATCCACGGCAAGGAGCACCATGCATCTTTTAGGCGGCCAATCCACATGAGGAAGCGGAGCGAGAGGCAGATGACGGGGATCAGGGAGGAACAGTGGAGAGGAGGGCGCTGAGGCAGCGACACAGCAGCCTGGAAGAAGGAAAGCAAAATACTTTTAAATATGTCAAGCAAAAAAAAAAAAAATGACTGCATAACAATTACCATAAGTGCTCTTTTACTCTGAAACATGTTAATGATCTCATTGAGCATAATAAACATGAGGATAATAGTGCAGCTCTGACCTTGAGCGAGAGCGATCCAGCCATGTAGAAGTGGTCCAGGTCTATAATTGATGCCAGAAGCCCAGCCAGAAGTACCTCATACAAATCACTCTTTTTCCTCAGTCCAATCACAACAGCCCACGACCACAGCCCCACCAATCCATGTGTGGCATTGTCCAAGGCAGCACGCAGCCACAGGTGCTGCTGGATGGCAAACAGTTGAAGTGTGTGATCTGCCACCACGCACAGCACCCCGAGTCCTGCCGAAGCCAACAGGGAGGCGGAGCTAAATGTCTGCAGGAGGGCCTGGGCTTTCTCCGCCTCAACGGCCAAGCTGAGAGGCACTCGAGCACCATCAGCTCTGAGGCCCACCCCCAACAGGGGAGACGAGGAGGGGGAGGAGTTGAGCTTGGAGTAGAAACCTTGCATGTCAAAAGGTGGCTAGGAGGAGCCTATCATCAGAGAAGATCTGGAAGATTAAGGAAGACTGGAGACAAAATAGAAGAAACAGAAGATGGGTGTAATCTGTGGGGTGAAGATGCTAATGAAAGAGAGGAAGCAAACAGAAAGGGAAACAGTAGCAATCCACAGTAAAGGACTGTGCATTCAATCCTTTGTGGTGCAAGTCTGACAATTTAGAAACAAATAACATTAAATATTGGTGTTAATACTTGGATACTAGTGTTTCATTGAAGGTTATCCTTCTGTACAAATCTCATGCTGATCCATGCCTATCCCCAGACATCTGAAAATCAGGTGTTTTGCTTTGATCTAAATCTTTCCCTGATTGTATGATCGGTGTCGTTGTCCTGTTGGAAGACAAACATTAGACCCAGTCTCTGAGCAGCCTCTAACAGCGTTTCTTCCGGACTTGGCTCCATCTGTTCCCCCATCAACTCTGACCTGTTTCCTTGTCACTGCTTAAGAAAATCCCCAAACCAGAAGCTGCCACCATGAAGCGGATCATATGTTCAGTTCAATTTTAGTGTCATCCGACCAAAGCAGCTTCTTCCACATGTTTCCTGTGTCCCTTTCTGGATTAATGCCCTTCTTGCACTGCGTGTTAGTTTAGGTGGGTATCCTTGGTTTAGCGGATTAGGTATGCCACTCTCTTCCCATGTTTTGGACGATGGCAGTTGGTTGTGATACTTATATTTCATGTAGGGGTTTCAGAGTAAAGGAGATGAATACACCCACATTATATTGGTCTATCACATCAAATCCCAATAAAATACATTAAAATGTGTGGTTTTAAAATGCTAAAATGTAAAATAGCCCAAAGGATGTATTAGCAAAACATAACATTCAAATAACAGTAACAAACCCTGAGGGCATAAAATAAAATAGGCCTCAATCTGTGTCTGATGTAACTGAGTGAAATGTGGGACAGCCTCATTCAAAGTTAAACACAACCTGACAGGATGATCCAGTGTGTAAAAATATAATTAGCTGTTATTTATGTCGCAGCGCCCTGCTAACGTCTCTCCCTCCTGGGATTTTATTCTGAGGTTAAAGTAGGAGAGTTGGAAACCAATAGGTGGCCATAAAACACATTTCGGCGAGCTACAGTGACACAACTGACGCTAACGGTGAAGAACAAGATGCTGCTTTGTGTAGGCGGACAGAAGCTGTCAGCGTTGGATGCAGTTAACAGTCTCCGCACGAATGACACGACGGGACCAGCTTCTTTTCCCACTGCAGCAAATGATTTACCTAGACGCTTGCGTGTTATATTACTTCGAAGGGATGAAGAGCAACCAGTTGAAATATATCAAGTTACTCACCCCATAGCACACCATCAGATACCCAGCTGCTAGAGCTTCCAAGCTTCTTCTGCTATTGGCAAAAGCGTTTACACTGCGCGTTGCTGCCCCCTACTGTTCGTTGAAGTTCTTCGTCTTGCAATTGTTTATTCCCCTCTATTTGGAATAAATAAATAAACAAATAAATAAGTCCTTTAACAGGGCTGGCAGGACTGTACATTCTTGCTGAGAACCATTACAACATGGCATAAAATATTTCTCAATTTTAACACATTTTATCATCACCACAATCAACATAATGTGCAGTTTGATGCGTTTCAATCTATTATGTTTGATATTATTGTTAGCTCTTTTGGACAAGCAAAAAAAAGGCATGAATAGTTTAGTATTTCCCTGTAAAACAATATATTGATACATCAACAAAAATAGCTTTACAAATATAAAAGATAACCGCTGTAATATCTAGGGATACAAAATCCCAGGACATTTCCAAGACCAGAACTTTTTATAGGAATTAACAGGTATTTCAAATACTGAAGGTTGCCTGTAAATTAGCCTTAAATATAACCAGAAAATTTTTTATTGTAGCATAATCTGGACTAAAACAACTAGATTTCATGCAAGTACACTTGAACATATCCATGCTTTTCCTCAATAACATGCATGTGGCGCAGTTCATATTGCAGAGGCCACAGGACTGATGATTTAAAGCATTGTTTACCCCCACAGCTTTGATTTACATGTAGAATTAGATTTATTATTTTTTTCAAGAACTTGTGGGTCTGTTCATAAATAGCATTTTATTGAAGGAGACTTAACCCCTATTCCCATTAAACTACAAGCTGCTTCAGACATACTGATGTGTCTGAGCGGAGACGGAGTTATAGGTCTGACTTAAGGTAATGGAATAAGTCAAGTCCACCTACAAAAAAGATTTGTTAAAATTTATTATTTTTAAACAACATTGTTTTGCATGAATGTCTGCTTTTTATGAACCAAACTGTTTTCATTTTCCTATTTACTTTGATGCGTTTTATTATTTTGAAATAAAAACATACATACATATGGGGGTGGGAGTGTGATGGTCCTTTGCAGTATCTTTGCTGTTCCTTGGACTGCACGTTTCTGGACTGAGATTTCTGATGTTTTTCCAGGTATCTGTTAGAGCCACTTCTCCAGTGTGGGGGTCACTCTTGTTGCCAGTACCTACCATGCTTTCTATAGCTCTTCCCTGAGCCCTTGGTATTTCTCCACTTTCTCATGTTCATTTTTCCTGATGTTCCCATCATTTGATCACACTGTCTTTCCTCTGCTGCTTATGAATGATCCCATTGTCTGGTTGGTTGGCTATTGCCATTTTGTTAGTTTGTTTCTGGAAGTCCCAAGAGATCTTACATTGGTTATTTTCTACCATCTTGGGAGGTGATTCCCACTCTGATCAAGAGATTTCCAGTTTGTCTTCTGCACAGATGTCTCTGTAAACTATACCAGCTACTTGGTTATGATGTTACATGTGTTCCTTTTCTACCTCTAACTCACAGCCTGCTCTGAGATACTGGATTGTTTCTGGGGCTTTTTTGCACAGCTTGCACCTGGGATCTTGCCTGGTGTGGTAGAACTGAGCCTCAATTACTCTGGTGCTTAAGGCGTGCTTCTGCACTGCTATGATCAGTGCTTCTGTGCTTTTCTTCAAACCTGCCCTCCATAGCTCTAGGTAGGATTTGGTGATATCGGCCATTTTACCTATCTGTCGGTGGAGGGAGCGTCAATAGGTTTTGCAAATCTGAGCTGTGTTTGTCAAGTTATTTTGGGGTTGGTTACAATGTATCTGGAAAGTAGTCACTTTTTCTAAATTTAGTTATGTCACAGCCTTATTCCAAATGGTATCAAAGTAATGTATTTCCTCAAAATTCTACACACAATACCCCATTATGACAATGGGAAAAAGGTTCCACACCAAATAATTCAATGTTTGTCTAATCAGACCAGATAATTTTGTTTCTCATGGTCTAGGAGTCCTTCAGGTGCCTTTTAGGAAACTTCAGATGGACTGCTATGTGCCTTTTATTAAGGAGTGGCTTTAGTCTGGCTACTCTACAATACAGGCATGATTGGTGGGTTGCTACAGATATGGTTGTCCTTCTAAAAGGTTCTCCTTTCTCCACAGAGGAATGCTGGCGCTCTGACAAAATGACTTCGGGGTTGTTGGCCACCCTTCCTGACTAAAGCTCTTCTCCCCCCGATTGCTCAGTTTAGACAGCCAGCCAGCTCTAGAAAGAGTGCTGGTAGTTCCAAACTTCTTGCATTTATGAATGATGGAGGCCACTGTGGTCATTGGAACCTTCAAAGCAGCAAAATATTTTTCTGTAGCTTTCCCCAGTATTGTGCCTCAAAACAATCCTGTCTTGGATGTCTGCAGACAATTCCTTTGATTTTCACTGTTAACTGTGGGACCTTATATAGACCGAGGTGTGGGTTTCCTGATCATGTCCGATCAACTGATTTACAACAGGTGTACTCCATTTAAGCTGCAGAAACATTTCAAGGATGATCAGAAGAAACAGTCTGCCCCTCAGCTCAATTTTGAGCCTCATTTCAAAGGCTTTGAATACATAAATGTGATTTCTTAGTTTTCTTAGTCTTTCTCTTAATAAATATACAACAATTTCAAAACACTTCTTTCACATTGTAATAATGGGGACTTCTCTAGAATTTTGAGGAAAGAGATTCATTTGATACCATTTGGAATAAGGATGTGCAGCACTGTGAATACTTTTGGGATACACTTTCACAGGATGTACATTCAACCCCAAGATGCATCCACTAATCAAAATCATTAATTCATTCAACAAAAACATAGTAACGTAAGAACAACAGATAAACACATGCAAAAAAAAATTTTTAGGCATTATCCATGTTAACAGCCTAGTTGGAAAGGAATAAAGAACTTAGAGTAGCAATTAGTTCTGGACTTGGGTCTAATATAACATTGCCCTGAAGGCAGTAGAAGAGATTAACCTAAAAGGATATGATCAGGCTGGCAGAAAGATACGTTGTTTGTATTGTGCATTCATGGTATTTACCTGGTGCTTGAAGGATTTCGACGGCCAACTCTCTTGTCTTAGTGTTCATAGCTGCTTTTTCTTGGTCTCAAATTTAACATTTGGCCTCAAAACAAACAAACAGCACATTTATTTTCATTGCATAGCATAGCAACAGAAACTGTCAAACACAGAGAGACATTATTATAGGCACTTTCCCATTATAAAGATATATGATTATATAATTCTTAAGAGACATCTCTCTCCAATCATTTTTGAAAATATTTGAAGTGTATTATGGTACGTAAGTAAATAATTTGAGGTAAAAATAAAGAAATAGCAGGTAAAAATAATAAACAAGTGAAAAAAAAATCATTGGCAAAGAAATGTCAAAATAGCATTTGAGAAATAAATGACTAAAATAAAATGACAGAATGATTAAAGATCCCATTTCCTTTCCTCTCCTTTCCTTTTCTTTTCTTTTCTTTTCTTTTATTTTCTTTTCTTTCCTTTGCTTTCTGTTTTTTCCTATTTATAGAAGCTAAACCTGGCCTGGCATTCTGTTTAGCTGTGAGACCTTCCTTGATGGTCGGTCAACGGCTGAGCTACTGTTGCCAAGAACTGAATGTTCTACTTTTATAGACACCCTTCACCCTGTCTTTCAGTGTTTAACCCTATCTCTCTGTTAGACATAGCTCTTAGCTGAGCTTTTACTGCGACTAACTGTATTTACTCTTTTTCATCCTATAGACATGAAAACTGGCTCAGAGCTAGGGTTTGTAAGGCCAGGGTATATCTGCTTAGCTGTGTTTTTCTCCTAGATGAAGCCATTAAAGGAGCTACTACTGCCATTAACAGTTTACTTTTCTTCAACAAATAAAGTATTCCTGGACCCAGTCAGTCATGGTAAATGGCCGCTCACACTGAGCCTGGTTCTGCTGGAAGTTTCTTCCTGTTAAAGGGAAGTTTTCCTTTCTGCTGTCACTACATGCAAGCCCAGTTTGAGGGATTGCTGCAAAGTTAACAACACAATGCAAGTAACTGTCCACTATCATTACATGCTCATCCAGTTTTCTTATGTTCTTTAATAAAGAACTTAATTTTTGTCACGTTCTGTATTTTGGACTTCCTTCAACCAAAACATGACAGTAAAATCCTAGCCCCAAATGCTGCAGTGAGAAACCTTGGTATCTTTTAAGACTTGTAGTATGAACATTCTTGAGAACACCAGTCCCCAGAACATTGGCAAAATCACAAAATGTATTTTACAAACTAATACTGAATTAATGTCAATATATTTATGTTCAGTCTGGATTAGAGCAACACAATTACCCTAAATGTGCAGTCTCAAATGCTCCCGCCAGAGTTTTGACAATGTAAAATAAAGTATATCATTTAAAATTCTTCTTTAACAAGAAATGTTTGTTCTTAAGGTGCAAGGCTATACATTATTCTTACAATCTTGGGTTTTAGAACTGATGGCAGAGCCTTCCTTTTGCAGTTAGTAAGGGAAATCCAGAATCCCCACCTGTTTTAAAATTAAACCTAATTGGTTATTGTGTAGTGATGGTTTGAAAACGCTTTAATTTAACCTTTCCATATTTTAAACCATTTGTTCTTAATTTATTTCCTATCTTTTTGCAAGTTGCTTCTACAGGTTGTTATTGTTGAATACTTGTTGAATCCTTGTTTTTGCAAGTACTGTTTGATTTTTTCTGTAAAGCACTTAGAAATGTCAAATTGCTAATGATGTGTTGCATAAATAAAGCTGAGTTGAACTCATCTTGGTAAATAAAAAAGTAGTAGTTATGTAGCATTTGTTGGGGAAGCTTATTTGTGTTAAAGATATTCAACATAAATGCAAATTAAAAATTTGCATTTAAAATGTTGATTATAATATTTACCACAAGAGGGTGTAGGAGACCACATAATATTGAGCTGGCTATAATTAGCTCTAAAAATGACCAGTAACAGAAGTAAACTAATTAGAAATCAGTTTAAATTTTATTGAGAATCTAATCTAACCCTTAATCAAAAGAATACATTTTCATAAAATCCATAAAGTGCAAAAGAAACCTGAAATGATGCCTGTGGGGGATATTAACCCTGTAGTTTGGTTACAAATTATATTTCCAGTGTTAAGCTTTGAGGCAGGCCAAGTCCAGCATTAAATTCTGACTGACAGATGATATTAGCTTCTGCGGTTAAATTTAGGCAAACCTGCTGAGTGGAAGATTTTTTAAATAGACGCACCCGCTCGTATGCTGGCAAGCGATGAATTTAAATTTCACCTCTCATATAAAAATCCAGTTTTTAATAATGTCTCTATTAAATATCTGGGATTCTGTAAGGCAAGTTTAATCCCTTTTAATGAAATGTCTTTATTGCAATCGTCTGCTTAATCGTATCTCTGTGGGCAGTCATTTGGGATTTCACTTTAACTCAGGAGCTTGTTTTTCTTTTGTTTCCAATTATGTTTTGTCTTATCTCTGACATTCGTTCTACCTATTACATTTCCCACATCTGCATAATGATTGGAGCCACTGTGCACATCTGCTTTGTTGTTTGAAGGACCTGTCTCTGCCTTTGATGTGCTGGATTGTTGTTGTTCCGCTTCACAATGACCTTTCTTAATATAAAGAATGCACAAAGAGGGAGATGAAATGACTATAGGGTCATGTGACTCATCAAAGAAGATCATCAACTACTTTCATCATATTGACCTTTCTCAGTGCTTCAGGTGGCATGGACAAAACAAAAACCAAATGTATACATCTCTGCAAAACCAGTACAAAAATTGTTTGCACTTTTATGATGCAAGTCACACGCTGATATGAAGCACGTTGTACATAGTTAGTTTTATCTTCTATTTTGAATATAAGGTCTGAAAATAAATGTTTGACATATTTATGTTGCCCTGATTCTGCTCTGTTGCAAATATGTCACCAATAGGAAAGACCTAGTGATGTCACAGTGCTGATTTTTGCTGTTAACATGAACACAAGAGACACCCTAAATCATATTTCATTGGATACCTTTGTCTAATTCAGCACCTTGGAGAGAATCACAGAGATTTAAGGTCGTTTCAGCACCATAGACAGAGTAATGAAGCGTTTAGTGTCTCTGCATCCCTCTAGTGGTCAAAAACGAATTAATTTAATTGTAGTCTATTGATTCATATCAACCTGTAGAGTTTCCTCTTAAAACACAGTGCAGCAATTTCTTACTTCATTGGTTCATTAATAAAAGGATGAGTATTATTTACATGTAGGTTTTTTAGATGGTTTGTTCGCTTGTTTCTTTGTTTCTACCCACTGAATTGTACTTTGTTACTACCTGCATTAAAATGTTTTACAAAGAAAGTTGTCGCTATATTGACTTGATACTGAAATATTTAAATTATAATCTCAGTTTTGTTTGTAGTAATCATAATCAGTTCCTTGCAAAATGTTCCATAGCCTTTGAGGATTTTCACATTTTGCCATGTCACAATCACACACTTCAATGTGTTTTATTGTGATTTTATGAGATGGAACAGTTTGAATTCTTATGGAATCTGTAATATATCATCAAATGTGGAGGTTGGATTGCATTTGAGTTACATTTGAAAAACCTTCTTGGAAGCTGTCTTCCTTGTTCACAAATTTTGTTAGACCACAGATGACAACAGTAAATGACATATTGTTGCCAAATACAGAGGCACAAGTAAGCGACAGGACACAAGAATGGTTTTAAAAAACTAAAACACTCAAGTGTTCTTGAGTGTTTTAGTCTGCGTCTGCAGAACAACGATACAGAGTAATTTAAAAATGTGCACCGAGATTCTAATATGAAAAGAAAGTCCTAACATCAGCCAGGGAGCTTTATCAGTGGAAAAAGAGGCAGTAAGATGTAGTATTTAAAAAGGTGAAAACCCTGAAGCAAGTGCAGAGGTGAGAGGGAAGCAGATATCATGGCATTCATCCCGTTTTCAGCGAAAGGTCAAGGTATTCATTAAAGCAGACTAGTGCAGCTGGAACTGTCAGGCTCTAGATATTGCACACACACTTCTTCCCATTAACTTGAGGTTAATGTGGATCACTCTGTGGTTGCAGATACTGGGGGTATGGCTGGACATTTCAGTTGCAATTTAATTAAAGTTTCAAAGGTTTAAATGCAAGTTTCACAGTCTTGTTTTTCAACTACAAGAGCAAACCATTGTAGATTCTCAGCGTTGACAATGACAAGGATAATAAAACCGGTGTCCTCTGGACCCTCTTTATTGAATTCATTGTCATTGTAAATATTAATTGAGTTCTCATTGACACCCTCATTAAATAAAAGAAAAAGGCCAGCCACTATATATGAGCAGGGAAGGAAGGGAGGAAAGAGTAATAAATGCAGTACCACGCCAGCCGATCGCCACTCTGCACACACCCCTGTACACCCGCACACACCCGCACACATAGAAGACCCCAGCTGACAGCTGTTAGATGGTGTATTGATTTGTCCTCAGCCTCCAAAACGGCCTGCCAGAGCTTGTCAGCATAATGGCAGAAAGAGAGGTTGAGAGAAAGATGAGGAAGACAGTTAGACAGACTGAGGAGAGACAGACAGGGAGAGCGAGAGCAAAAGGTCCAAAAGGACATTTTGACCCTACAGGATCTCCAACATGCTTTCCCACATCTTTTTTTTCCCCTTAAAGTTACAAGCATGAATGTGGATCCTAAAAGTTATTGTTTTAGTTTTACCTCTAATGTGGCTGTATCCTGTATGTGCATGCTTTTTTTCTCTTAAAGTTTAAATGTTTATGCTTTTGTCTTCTGAAAGAACAGCAATGTCCTCAATCTCTTGCAGCCATGGTAAAAATGTGTAAAAAGCCTTCAAATAAATTCTGATTTTATTGGTGATGTATAACCTCACAGTAAATAATAATTTACAGAATTCTACCTTTAATTTGAATAGATTTATTTATACAAAATCACTGATGGCAGCCCTAAGAAATGCTTCAGAATTGTTTTTTTTTATTTCAAATAAATTTAATTAAGGAAATTTTTTTAACTTTATAATTAACTTTTTTTTCAGCTGATTAGGTTGACTTGAACTCTAATTTTATAATCTGATTCCTATTGCCATGAGGTACAAATATGACATGACACACAGGCTCATTTCATGGATGTGGTAGTCCTAAGAAAAGTATCTAAACTTTCCTAAACGTTTGCATGCAGACACAGAAATTGTTGTTAGGATCCCTAGCAACATATGTGTAAAAGCATTAAAATAAGTTAATCATTTATTGCAGTGGCATAGTCTCACTCTAAAAGATCATAAAGTTCACCCTTCTATGTGAGAACATGATTTTGGAGGGACAAAGAATCAGAAGTGAAGAAAATAAACTGGTATTCTAATTTATTTGCAAAAAACAATTATCTTTTTTTGTCCAGAAGGACATTCCTTGTTCTTCACCTATAACATTCCACAAGGTTGGAGCATACAGAGAGATGAATCTTTGACAAATCCTCATTTCACTTTTGATCATCCAGAGTGTTGCCTCCTCTCTTATGCTCACTTTCCTTCAGCTCACCACACACGTTTGTAGGGGTTACGTCTAGGGAGTGAGATGGCCGAAGAAGAAAGTTGCTTTGTGTCTATGTTGCTTTGGTCCAAAGTTTCTGGATCATTACTTTGCTCAAAGACAAGTTTTCATTTTATTGGTGGAGTCCTAGAGACTTTTATTAGGAACCTCCTAGCATGTCAAAGTGTTCATGCAGCCATGTACTTTAACAAGGTTCTGAGGGCTTTTGAGGGAATAAAAAAGCATAATAGATCCTCCACTACACTTTCAAGATGGAATGAGGTGTTTTTTTCACATATCCATCCCTGTTTTCATGCCGAACCTACCTGTAGTGTTTGTTGCAGAAATGCTCAATCTTAGACTCATCTGACTAAAACACAGTTTCTATTGAACTCCCAGAAGCATTTAGCAAACTCCACAGAAAGGTCTTTTTTTCTGGCATGCTCCCAAACAATCATTAGGCATGTAGATGGCATCAAATGGTTGTTGTAGAGACTTGGTGACCCAAGATGCCACTCTTTGCTGCAGTTTTCTAACATTGAGCTTTAGAAATGTTTTTTTTTTTTTTACCTTCTTTACTACCATGGTCACTATATCTGGTGCCAAGATAAATATGGGTCCTCATTCAGCCTAGTGGCCAGTTGCTATAGGCTTCTGTGTCATGGCATATTTATTTACAGGGAAAACAGAAAACCCCGGTTTGCTGTTCTCTAATCTAAAATTGTTTGGTGTGTTTGTTGCACTTTAATGTCAGCCACTGAGAGCACAGGAAAATTCTTTGCAAAACAAATTTTATAAAACCTCTTAAAACCTTACAAAATATGGATATACAGCACAGTATAATACAAAAACAGAGAATAGCAATAGCTATTTCTATTTTCTCTTTTGAAATGATCCACTGTAATATTCTATTGTTGTCTAAGGAGTTAATATCATTTCATGAATTTATGTTTACCTTTTTCATTTCAGAACAAAAACACTTGCCAATGGGAGTCAAAATGCTATAGTATTTTACCTAGCATAAAGCATTAAATTAAGGTAGGACCTAGTGTGGTCTAAACAATGAATTTTTTAAAAGGCCTTTCACCCATCCTTACCAGGGGTAACGACTGACCACTTAAAGATTTCTTCCATTTTTGCTTTTTTAACATATTTGAATTTTTGAGATGATCAAACTAATATTAATATCAGACAAAATAAACCTAAGTAAATAAAAAAATTCAGTTTTTAAATAATAATACCGTTTATTATTGGAAAAAGGCTATCCAAACCAAATGCAACTCACATGAGAAAATGTAATCACACCCTTGTTTAGTTATGAATTAATTTAGAGTAATCTTAGTTTTTGGAAAGCTGTGTTTAATTTTACCAGCCACATGCAGGCCTAATAACCTGTCTGACCTGCAGAATCGAGAAACCTGTAAATGGAACCTCTCTGACAACATACAGCAAGCGTAAAGTGCAACATCATGCCCCGATCCAAAGAAAACCAGTTAGCTGGCTAAAACTAAATAATTGACATCTGTCAGGTTTACCAAAATGACAGGAAAAATGCATGAACGACTTACCCAGGAGGTCACAAGAAGGACTCACAATAACAACTGAAGCACTGCAAACCTCTTGTCTCTTAGCTTACTTACTACTCTCGTTTAGGGTAGTATTTATTATTCGACGATAAGAAAGAGACTAGGCAAAAATAACACCCATGTAAAAGTTTAAAGGTAAAAACCATAATTATGAATAAATATTAAGGCTCATCTTCAATCTTTCCAAAAAAAACATCACGATGTACCCCAAAACGTTTGGGAAAATATTCTGTGGGCTGAAAATACAAAGGTGGAACTTTTTGGAAGGTCTGCACCCTGTTACATCTCATGTAAAAGTAAAAACATTTCAAAAAAGGAACATCTAACCAGCAGTGAAGCATGGTGGTGGTAGTGTGATGGTCTGTGGCTTATTTGCTGTTTCAGGACCTGGACGACTTGTATGGATGGAACCAGGAATTCTGTCCTCTAACAGAAAATCTTGAAGCAGAATGTCTTGCCATCAGTTCTTGATCTTAAGCTCACTTTGGCTATGCAGTAGGACAATGTTTCAAATAACACCACAAGTCCACTTCTGAATGGCTCAGATAACCCCGTTAAGGTTTTGTAGTGTCCAAGTCGAATTTCAGGCTTAAATCTGAATGCTCCTAAAACCTCCAAAATAGCTGGACTAAAATAATTCTGCAAAAAAGAGTGGACCAAAATTCCTCCACAGTTATCTCAAAAACTCATTGGCAGTAATTGCAAACAATACTATACTATACTATACTATACTATACTATACTATACTATACTATACTATACTATACTATACTATACTATACTATACTAGTTTATTTTACTGTTAGGATTTATCTTTTGATGATCTGAAACAACTGTGAGGTGAGAAAATATGAAAATCTCTTCATCATAAACAATCCAGAAGACATTTGGTCCATTTATCTTTATGTTTGGTGTTCTGAAAAAAAATATGTAAATAAACTGTGGTGTAAACTATTACTTGGTCACAGAGATGAGATAACTTAGACATCATGGCAATTTCTGGAAGATATATAAGAATTTGTATGAAGCACTCTTCCAAGGATCTCTTTGCCAAAGTGCAATGTTATTTGAATGAAAAAAAAGATACAATGGCAAATTTATTTTTCTCCTCTTTCTTGTAAGGGGACAGAAGCTTCTCATCTTTGCTGTGATGAATCACAAGATGGGATCATTATGACTCAACCGCTTTTACTACGGCATAAGTGGAGCTTGATTTGCTGATGCGTTTTATGCTTATCACTTTTACTTTATGAGCGTTGACAACTTGATAATGGCAAAGAACGTTTTTTTTTTTCTTTTTTACAAAGCCACTATCGAGAGATGAAGTGAACATGAGAAACAAACAACATTAGTCAGATGACATCCCTGCTGTGTTTCAAACAGTTCAACATTTTTTAGCATCAATGTTAAAAACAACTTAAAAACAAGGATTATCGTGGGCAGCCTATTTATAGTGTGCTTTCTCTTGAATTTCCACTAAGTCTACTACCTTTATATGGTTTTACAGAATTTCCTCAAGCTTAATGCAGATATGTCAAAACCATTGGTTTTGATGCCAAAAATGCAAGGACCATGCTCGACTAGGCTCAATGTGGCCACAGAGCATGCAAGAAACCTTGGTGTTGTTTTGGTCTCAGATCTAAATATAAACAACCTCATAAAATAGGTCAACATGCTGTCATCTTAAACCAGAATAAAAGGTTTCAGGTCAAAACAGGCAACAAAAAACTGGTAAGGCAGCTGCAGCTCAACTAAAATGCTCCTTCCATACACCTGACCAACACCAGGAAATTAAACCTGTCCTAAAACCACTGTGTTGGGATATAGCCGTGGTTACAACATGAAGTCCGGTTCAAATGTTTCTGGAACTTTCAAAATAAATCACATTAACCTACTTCCTGCACAGCCAAGGAAAGGGTAATGGTGGACTCCCCGTGACGTCACTGTTTTGAATAAAACCCCCGCCTTTCCAATGAATTGATCTCTTCCACGCCGGTCTCTAGAGGACTGGGACAGGTGAGGCACAGCACGCCAATGTCTCTTTGCAGGCAAACAGACATAACTCTTCAAACTGGATCCAAGAGTGTCATACGATCAGCCGATCATATGCACTCAGTTAAGTACAAATGAATTGCTGTTTGTGTATCCGGTATTCATTCATAAAAAGGGGTAATTAAGGTACAATCGTTGTTTGACTTTCTCTCTGAGATCTACAGAAGCAAACTCTGTTTCAGAGAGTTCCCAGCAAGCCGAGTGAAGCAGTTTCCCAAAGGAAGGACAATGGGATGCATAACTGTTAGGGTTTGAAAACCTTTGTATTGTTTATCACTCATGTCTGGACAAAGTGCTTTTCCCTCCCACATGCCACAGAAAGGGAGATGGGGGACAGGAGTGAGTTATGCTACTATCAGCAACATCTGGGGGCTGCTCATACCAAGTCGTCACTCCCTCTCTGTTTAAAATCAAGACACATGAACCCTAACCTTTCTGACCCCACACACATACACCCCCTGAATGTTTGTTGAACTGTGTGTGAACCAGCATGTATAAATAAAGAGAGAGGGGTGCCAACACTTTGTAGATTTGCACTGCAAAGTGTGAGCTACCTCTTGCGCAAGAAGAACAGAGACCCTGTGTCATACTTCTTTCCTCTGAGTTTGACTAATTAATACGTAACATTAACTTGGTCCTTCGACGCCGGAGAATTTTTTAAACTAATCTAATCTTGTTTTTTTTTTGCAGTGACTGAAGGACCCTGGGGACCGCCGACGCCGAGGAAGCGCTACCACACAGCCGCACCTAGGCTTGGTGGCTGAAAGCCCCGGTGTGTAAATTCACATCAGGCCGGTGGGTTAACTGCTTCGCTCGACGCCAGGTGACTCTGGGGGTCCGGAGAGTCACCTAGAAGTCAGCTCAGAGGTGAGACGTTTTGTTTAACATTAAAGAAAGTTGGAAGTCGCTGGTAGTGTCTCGCCGTAAGGAGACAGCAATTGGAAAGGTATTATCTCGCCGAAAAGGGATAGAGATAAATTAGGTAGGATCCCGCCGTAAGGGGATCAGAAACGACTAGGTAGTTCATCGTAAGGGAACTGGATAATTTGGTTGGTAGCATTCCGCTGGAAGGGAATGAAATTAAATGTCAATCGGGGCTCTTTTTCACTGACTAAGCTCAGTGACAGGGTCTTCAAACGCTGAATGCCTTTGAATAAAACTCATAAAGACAAAGCCCAGTGCTCTTTTAATTAGTTATTTCTACCCCACTTTGATGAGAAGATTCCACTACAATTTTAGCATCACGAACAGGATCAAACGTGCCAGAGGAAACCGCAGGAGGGGACACGGATGTCTGGCCAGCCTGGAGACGTTATCCTCAGTCCACCTCCATTTTACGGAGGGGAGTCCTAGTGCCTGCCTGTGGCTTTTGGCCGATTGGATCCGAACTATTTGTCTACAAATACATCTGGGTGAGAAGTTGCTCTGTATGATATAATGTATTTTATTTTTATTACACATTAACCATCATCTCCTAAAAAATGAAAGGAAAAGGTGGGGATGATTGTGTTAAATGTGCTTTAGTTTGGGAAGATAAGTTTGGTTTTTCACAGAGTGGAAGTTTGAGTGTAAATAAGTTAAATAGTTTAAATAGTTTCAAGTAAAACAGTTGATGGATGGAGATTAGAAAAATAAAAAACCTAAGAAAAAGATTAAAAAAGCACAGAGTGCATCAATTAAGGTGTTAAAGAGTTCAGACTTTCCTGCAGGAAGTTTCGTTTGTCTTAAATATTGCGATCAGTCGGAAAAGAAAGGAGTATAGTGCATGTTAGGGAAGGAAGTGACAGGCAGGTGGACAACTGACTGACTGACTGACTGATAATATTTCTGTGTGCAAAATCTGAACCTATACTAAACTTTGTCTTCTGTCTCACACACACATATATAAGGGATTTGAGTGCAACATCTGTGTTTTTGAGTCTAGACTTTAGAAACCTGCCCTTCCCATGGTTACTCCACCAGAGACGCTTCTTCAGCACGGCCTGAAAGAGAGGGTCTGCCTGCCTGTCTGCCTGCTTGCTGCAAATGACAGTGTGTTTCCACCAGAACGAAACTCAGAAGAAGTCTGGCCCAAACCCACTGAGATGGACAACGATCCATGCTGTTTGCCAGAGCCAGAAGAGCGATACACTGGATTTATATTGAAAGCACATCTTATGCGGGAAGTAGAGAAACAGGCCGGAGCAAAGTTTCTTCTTTCTCCCTCCTGGAGAAGTTAAAGTGGACAAGGAAGGAGTGAATATCCCACCAACACACCTGAAAGGCTTGGGTTGTTTTTTGGACTGATAGAGAACTGTGTGCCATGACAGTCTGACTCTGGAGCGATTAAGAAACTGATGGGGGTAACGTACAAACACACACACATTTGCCTAAATCTTTTCCTATTTTTTGCAACAAAGAACGCTTATTAACCGCTGCTCATGTGACACGCTTGCTTGACGTGGACAGATATAGCAGGTTAAAATATTATTTTAGGGTTAGAAAAGTATTTTCAAAGGGGTGATAATTTAGCTCATTTGATACTTTCCGGTTAATTCTTTTAGAGAAACAAGTTCTTTTTCGTCGTGGAATATTCAGGGTCAATTATTCTAGTTATTAAAAGTTATTAAAATGCAGAGAAAGTTACATTTACAAAACTCAGCAGTAACCATGTGTTTCTATGTCATTCTCAGGACAGATCTCATGAAGGAACATTTTTGAAACCCATTGCATGCGTAACACTTGATGGGCTTCTCCTTCAGGTATTATTTTCTGTTGTCAGAGTTTGTATTCCATAAATCTAATGGGTAGAGACCTCATTAAAACAGGCTTAGTTCTACGGTAGATGGTCTTCATACAGTTTCTGACACAGTACTTACAGTGGGGTGCAGTTTTTGTCCGCAAGTGCTAACTTCCGCTTGTGGAAGGTACAAATTCATAGTTTTTCACAGCAGCTGCTGGGAAGATGTTATATTAGGTTTTTCTTTCCCTCTTCTGATTCATGCAGTGTGTTGATTTACACTGTACCTTATATCAAGTCCTGACAAAAAACTATGAAAGGCTTGGTTCTGCAGTTTCTTTTTTCTCCCTTTGGGGAAGGAAAGGAAACCTAATCAGTTCTGTGCTGCACATAAATATTAAAACACTTGTTGTTTTCTAAGATATCACCAGCTAAAACTTTTAAAACTTTTGAGAGTAATTGGTTTTGTTAAACACATTTTCCTTGGTAAAACAAACCTTTAAAATGAGAATGGGAAAAATTGGGTTATTTTTGAAGGTAAGAAAGATTCTGATTGGACAGTGGTACCACACAAAAATTAAACTAATCTCATGTTCCCTAAAAGACTGTGCATAGAAAAGGTCTTCAGAACTGTGGAGTTATTTCCCACCGCAGTACCAAATTTGTTTAAGCATGCTTTTTCTTTTTAAAACAGATCTGTGTTTTTGTTTTGTTTTTGGCTTTTTAGCATAATGTTTGTCTGAAGCTTCTTATGAAATGGATTAGGAGCAAATATGATCTGAGGTAAATTAGGAGCTGTGAACTAGTGATTTTTAAATCTGATTATTGTCCAAGCCAGAAATAATACACCAATATGTCTGGGGATATTTAGCCAATCCTTCAATCTCTGCAGACCGCTAGCATCATTGTTTAATGCAACAGTACTCAACTTGTGGTTCCTGGACTCCTGAAGCCCGTAAGCCATAGATTTTGGGTCCATAAAATTATAATACTTAATTAAAGGTAGGCCGATTACTTATTAAAACAGATCTAAGCCAACGATAGGTTCCAGTCATTTGGTGGCTTTGAAATGCAATAATACTCAAAATTTCTACTCTCGGGAACACAGATTGGGGTTGAAGAGTTTTGTTTCGGAACCAAGGTTAGGATTTTTATAACGGAATAAAGACAAGTAAAATCATTCATTTTAGGAAAAGAAAAGAAATAAAGGCTCTCTCAACACTAAAGAGGATGGTCGGCTCAAACTCCAGTCTTCTTGTTTGATTTCTTAGGGTTTAAATATTAAAAGAATGCATAGGAGTACAAAGGTACACAAGGTGATTTCAGATTACTAAATCATAAAATATTGGAACATTTATCAGCATCAGTAAATTTGGATTCATTTAAGAGAAAACTGTTGATGTGCTTCTAAATAGTTTGAGATCTCTTTGGATTATGTGCACTCATCTTAAAACAGGATCCCAAAGATTGTCATAACAAAATTGATCAATTATAGCATTAAAAGATATGGCTGAGAAAACATATTTTGAAAAGAGATTGTTAAAAATGTCTTTGAATTATTGAAGCTTCAAATTTGGCCATTTGTTTGTCTTTGATGTTTTGTCTTTGTGTTTGTTGGACTGAATGTTTGTTTATATGTTGCATGACACAATAATCCATGTTTAGAATAATGTTTCTAAATCCAAGATTGATTAAACTTTGAGTTTTCAGGAGAGTTAAGAAGCAGCTTGTTTCTGAGGTAGGTGCATGTTAACAGTTTTGCAGTTTTCACTAAGATGGGTTGGAATGAAGAAACTGTGGGTCCCACCCATAGGCTGCCAATCAGAGGTTAGTTCTGCCTGACTCCGCCCACCTACCAGGTTGGTTCATGCCTTTGCTGTCATGGTAACGCTCAGCACCTCCCTTCCTGAGTTTTAAC
This sequence comes from Girardinichthys multiradiatus, assembly GCF_021462225.1. Classification (NCBI taxonomy): domain Eukaryota; kingdom Metazoa; phylum Chordata; class Actinopteri; order Cyprinodontiformes; family Goodeidae; genus Girardinichthys; species Girardinichthys multiradiatus. The sequence continues at coordinate 33,346,606 of NC_061801.1, read as the reverse complement.
ACTGTTTAAGAGACAATAGAATTAAAATGCTTGTAGTGATTGTTGCCTTGAAAACATGTTTTTTTTGTATAATAATTAAGGATGTAGCATGACATTTAGATTTATGTGTATTACTATTAAAAGGTTAATGAAATAGTTTAAACTAATTTGAAGAATTAGTTTTGCATACAGAATCATTGGTGATTTATTAGATTGAAAGTTTTCCCTGGTGCCATTAAGCTAGCTGACAGTTCAAGATATGCCAAACGTAAGGAATATATTTTTGATAAAGAATCTGAGTCATGACTTCATATTTGGTGGGAATTATTTATTAGATAAAATTTGTAGAGTGTATGCATCAAAAAGTGAAATATTGATGAAGTGTACAACGACTGAAGTTTGTGTTTTGTTAATGGAACTGAGTTACAGTTAAAAACATCTGGATTTTATTTATGTTGCTTTCGTTAAATTCATAGAGACACATAGTTATGTCAGAATTAATTTATTTGGTTCTATGTAATGTGATCTTGGTTACTAGAACATTCTTGTTTAAACCTTTTGCTGGATTGTCGCATGTGTTGGACCCTGCGCCAGAAGAGGGGAATGTCAGAATAAAGTAACGTGGGGATATTTCCAAGATAATTTTCTTCCACATCTTTGTGTGAAGGTAAGATGTTGTTTTACTGTCAAAACCTGTCCACTGTGTTTTCTCAAGTTTCACAGACGGTGAAGGCTGCATTACCAGAAACAGCCACTTCAACCCTCCAGTCCTTTATCCCTGGTGATTGGATTCTGGTCAGAGAATCTAGGAGAAAACACTGGAAGTCCAGGCGCTGGAAAGGCCCATATCAGATCCTACTAGACACTCAGGAAAGCTGCAGGAAAACTCCAGCTTCCCCAGCTTCATCTGGCTTCCAGGACACAAGTCATATTCCAACTGGATCATCCACGGCCTGAAAGGTGTGAGGACAGCAGACCACCACAAGACAAAGAACTGTAAGCTGATCACTGGCGAGTGATTGAAGAGGTGGTTGAAGAACACTGTTCTTACAAGGGCACAATAATCCCTTGAGCAGTGCAACGTTATTTCCGAATCTACTTAAGGCCATCGCATTTCCTGAAAGTTAGAAATCATAAGGTAATTTGCCTCACTGCACACACATCACAGTGAGAGACACATAGGAAACATACAGGGAAGACCTCTAAACATTGCACATAACCTTTCTCTGGATGATTGACTGGCAACATCTGCAACAGAGAGACAGTCAAACATGTGCCATGATGCTTATTCTCCTTAATTTCTTAACATTTGGTGGCTACTAGGCACTCCTTTGCCTGGACAGCAAGGGTCAGCCAAATTCTTTTCTCCCACTTTGACAACGAAACTGACTCTGAGGAGGAAATCTTGGATGCTTTTATCTAACTTTCATGTTTACTGCTTGATATCTATCATTATGGTATTATTACAAATTTGAAATGTGTTCATTTCCACCGTTGTTTAGTTGGACTATGGAAGCCTAACTTCCAGCAGGTTAGAGTTCCTGTTTCTAAACATATTTCTGGAGGAGCTTCCTACGACCGCCCACCTGTAGCAGACTGGTAACAGGGCAGCTTGAAGCGCAGAAGCCACTCAGGAGAGGCAGCAGGATTTTTGAGTTTTGTTTATGATTTTTTTTTTCTTTGAAATGGAAAAAAAACCCAGTTTGCTTTCAGTACCAGAAGAAAGGACATTCCACTTCAAGATCACGATGCAGCTATATGGAAGATGGTCTGTTCTAATGCTAATGATTGGTATCGCAAGTATTTTTATTACTCTCGTGTTCATTTGGGGAAAGGTACAGCAAAGATAATTTGTGGCTAATCTGAGTAATTACGCCAATAGTACTCATCAGCTGATTCAAAGAGAGATTCATCACTTTCCTGACTACCGTGATCATGCTGATAATGTCTGGTGGCAACTGATGCATCAAACCGTGAGGAAGATAAGAAATGACAGTTGCTATGTTTGTTGTTTGATTTCACGTGTTATTAATGATCAATCATTTTTAGTACCAGTTCCTATTGATACTACTTTCTTTCCAGATAGGCAACATAACCAGCTGGTGGAGGTTATTTTTCCTTGGGTGAGGAATTATATTGTAAGGCAAAGCAAGAAATGTTAGTAGATTTTCTAGTGAGACTAATTTAATATGTGCTACTACAGGAATTCTTTATTTTGGGGTAATAGGAATCAATAAGATATCCAGATATAGGTACAGATATTTGTATTGCACAGGAGGAAAACACACCTTATTTCCTTGGAAAGACAGAAGGTTGCAAAACTATTATATCTGTTTCATGTGCTTTAATCAACAGACATGAATTTGAGTCATGTCTTATCAGAACTGCTGCTTATACCATTTCAGGATCTTTGATCCCAGATCCCTTTGTGTTAACTCTTAATCTTACAGCCGTACTGAATGGAAGTAAAGTTATATGGCCAGGCAGGTAAATTAACCAGGGTTCTTGTTACTTTTCCTAGTAGAGATGGGTACTCATGTCCTAAGAATATGGTTTGGATGTGTGGAAATAGATCATATCTGTATCTGCCTGCTAATTGGTCTGGATTATGTCATCTAGCTCACTTACTATCTACAGTCACAACTTATAATTCAATCAGCCCATTATTAGAGAAGAAGGTTTCACTATTCTGACCAAGGAGCAGCAAGCTCTTAGAACATGAGTTTGCAAAGTAGAATAGCTTTGGAATATCTGTTAGCTGAGAGGGGTGATGGTTTTGAAGAATTTATTTTTCTTTTAATTGTGATTACCTTGTAATCAGAAGAAAGGAGATGTAATGGAAATTCTTGTATTAAGTGCTCTAAGGTGTTTCAAACCTTAGAGGTAACCCTAAAGGTCAAACACGATCTTTAGGTTACCTCTCTTTCTTCAAAACATCTGTGTTAGAGGAGGAAGCTGTAAAAACCAGTATCAGACGTTTGATGGTTAAAACCCATTCCTTTTGGGTGATGTCTCAGGAAAAGCAGATGGTCTGCTCATAGATAACTTTGTTACCTCTGACCCGAGGAGGGTCTAGGGCCATAAAGCACAAACTCTTTTAAGTTGGGATAACACCCACATACTCTTTAAATACCCTGTGTAAATGTTGACACCACACTGAACCCAAAGAAGTTTCTATTTAAGTGAAATGAGAAAGAGTACAATGATGACATGAACAAGGCTTGTTTTAATTCTTTTACTTTTATTACATTTTGTTTTCTTTGATTTATTGTTTTATTATTATTGTACTTATGGTTGATGATCGCCTTGGGCGGAGGGGCGTGTGAGTATTTTTCCCACAATATAATCTGCTTTCCGTCAGTGGGTTTTTCGCTCACACAGAGTGTTTTGTTTTACATGTATCTAATCATGACTTTATTCGTGACAAAAAAGGAGGGACTGTTAGGGTTTGAAAACTTTTGTATTGTTTATCACTCATGTCTGGACAAAGTGCTTTTCCCTCCCACATGCCACAGAAAGGGAGATGGGGGACAGGAGTGAGTTATGCTACTATCAGCAACATCTAGGGGCTGCTCGTACCAAGTCCCCACTCCCTCTCTGTTTAAAATCAAGACACATGAACCCTAACCTTTCTGACCCCACACACACACACCCCCTGAATGTTTGTTGAACTGTGTGTGAACCAGCATGTATAAATAAAGAGAGAGGGGTGCCAACACTTTGTAGATTTGCACTGCAAAGTGTGAGCTACCTCTTGCGCAAGAAGAACAGAAACCCTGTGTCATATTTCTTTCCTCTGAGTTTGACTAATTAATACCTAACAATAACCGTGGTTACGGCAGTAACTGTGCAGTTTGGTCAGCGGGCTGAGCGAGCCGCCTCACCCAACAGCTACGGAGATTAGCTGAAGCTAATCTTTTGTTCGCAGAGCTTTCTTCAAACTCGTCGCCCGGACAACTTTTCCTCAGCACGGTTCATACGAGGTTAGGTTTGGGCAGAGTGATAGAAGTAATTTAGGATGAAATAATCTAAACGTTTTTCATTTTATGAAGTTTGGTTTTGTTTGTGTTGAACTCAGCTATCTTAGTGCTAATAGGCTATCTGCTCAGCACGTGCTCAGTTTTGTGTTCTGTGTTTGTGTGTTTTTAAAGTTATGACAGACTTTACTCGAAGGGTGATTTTAAACAGAAGATTGATCATAACGCGCCGTCCGCGCTTATGTATTTTAACCCTTCTATTAACGGTATTTCAAAGGTGTGTGTTTGATTCTGATGATAAGCTGTAAGCTTCTTTTGTTAGCTTTAACTGCTAACAGCTAAGAACACGTGTGTTTACAGTTAATCTGCTAAGATTATTTACCCAAAATGGTTGCTAGTTTTCATTCCAGTAAAATATTTCCCTAAACATTGTTTTGCTAAACTTGATAACTAAGTAAACACCATTAAGCCCCATTTCTCCAAAAAGATTTGATTCTTTTTCAAAATATTTCCTTAAATATTTTACTATTTCCTAAATAATATTTCTTTAAATATTATTAACGGTATTTTAAAGGTGATTAAATATTATTTAAATAAATAAAGGCAGCTAATGAGACACCGTTGAGAATTGGTCATCCAGAAGGTTGGTTTTATTCAGTAGATCGTTATTTAAAACATTATTTCATTAAAATAATATTTTATCTGATCTTGCATTGTGAATTGTTACCTAAAGGTATGCTGATTATTGTCTAAGTTGGTTCCAAGACTAACTTAACTTCATTTCCAGATTCTTCAAGATAATCCTTGGTTCTCAAACATAAACATTGCATGGTAATGTTGCATCACTCTTTTCGGTCATGATTTTCAACCATCTTTAATCAACTTGTTTATATTGTACATAGCCCATTAGTCTTCCTTATTCTTTAATTCTGCTTGGTAGTTTAGTTGGATTGTTTCAGCATAGTAAAGAGTTTGTTGATTGAAATATGTTTGACTTTGACTTGACTTATTTTTGTTAATAAATTCTTGTATTTTAAGAAATTGTGTGAATTTATTTCATGTGTGTGCAGAGTTTATGCAGTTCAATAATGTCAGAGCTTGGCACATCCCTATTGACTTTGTCCTAATACCATCGCCTTATTGGGCTGGTATTCACAAGACAACTCTTAACAGACCAAAATATTATTTGATAAAATATTAAATAATATAATCATATTCATAATCACAACAACTGGCTCTCTTTTTTTTGTCATAGAATGGATTCTAAAATTCTACTATCGGTCCATAAAGCATTAAATGGTCTTGGTCACAAATATATTTTTTAAGTTGGTAGTCAGATGTGAACCTTGTAGATCCCTCAGGTCTTCATAGAGCTGCTTACGCGGTGTTACTAGGACCAGAACTAAACATGGTGAGCCAGGATTTTGTTGCTATGCTCCTCAGCTCTGGAACAAACTCCCTGACTCACATGGACACAGCAATGTTACATCAGAATTAAGCAATGTCTTACATTTTGATTTATGACCAATACTTAAATTCATATAATGAGCTAAGCCGGAACCAAGGGCTTTTAACCATGAGTGACCTTCCCAGATGGATGAACTGCGGTTTTTCTGTTCAACCATCAGCTGAGCTTGGAAACAGAACTGTGAAGCCGCATCATTTGATCCAGGACCTACAAAGCAGGCATTCTTCTTTTTTTGGTTGCATTCTGGTGTTCTGGCCTGAAAAATTGCCATATCCAGGTAGTTTGGAAAATTTTTATATCTCCCCCCATTTTTCTCTCCCACAATTCAAAATAACAGTAGATTTATTAGTATTAGATATTAGAATTCTGACTTCTACATAATAAAATCCTCTCTTTGAACTTATGAGAGAGCTGTAGCCCTATATAAACACTGGATTTTTCATTAGCTTAAACATTTTGAATGGAAATTTCTTAATCACAAATGTCTATACTCTCCCTGCAGTAGTAAAATATGTAATTAATTTTATGGACATTTTAAAATGTTTGATTTTGCATTTTTACTTGATAAAAAAACATAATGCTTGATTAGGTCTGATTGTTTTAAAATTATAAATAAATCTTAATTCTGAGAAATATGCAGAATCTGCATGTAGAATAAATGTCCCTCTCTGGGAGAAAATAATTCATCCTCATAACAAAGTTTTTGTATATGGTCACTTTTGAGGGTGATTTTCTCATGTCCATTAACACAGATACATTTGCTATGCTTACGTTGTTTTCTCGATGGGTAATTTCAAAAAGATAACATAAAAATGAGGGCAGCTCATCAAAATTCATTGTGAAATGGTCACATTTAATGGTTGAAACCTGTCATTTTATATACATCTATAAAAAAGACCTCAGGTACAGGTTACGACATTCTACCGCTAATACATACATACATTATTATTATTAATAATATTAAATAATAAACTTTGTTCATTGTTAAAGTTACATATCGTTGTTTACAAAATAGAACCAAGAAATTAAGCCATTATGAATGTCTAAAAAAAAAAAGAACAAACAAAAAACTAAAGCCCTATATGCATCTTTTTATTATTTGTCCATAAAATCCAAACATTACAATAAACACATTAATATTCATTTGAATAACATAATAATACCTGCTGATATAGGCTATTAAAATGTAAACAGAAAAATAATGAAATGTTTGTAAAGGCGCCAGACTTTGGAAAGCAAACAGATTCATGTTACTGTATTTTACAGCATAGAGCGGAAAGAGAAGCCAACACACTAGCGCGTCAGTGATCCAAAAGTCAATGTTGCTGTCAAAACAAAGTCAAACCGAAAGCAAATTTGTGAAACAAGTCTTTTGTTTGAAAACCAATTTATTTTTTTATTTTTTGTATTTTTTTGTATTTTTATTTACCTCATTTTATTTTATTTTTTTACAATCCAGGTCCTTCTTACCAGTCACTGTAAGCACGATGTATAGCTAACTGTCTAAATAAATCAACTACTATACCTTTAACCAAATTCTTCAAAGTGTTAGTCTCCAGATCAAAAAACGGCTCACTCCATTGGTTTGATTCAGTCGTCTGAGGCATACAGGAGGAGTACGGTCTCATGGAGGCTTGCTGTGGGGTCTTCTTTAAACAGTGTGTGTGCACAAACAGGGGCTGCAGGGATCCTCAGGTTTGTTACATATAGCAATTTTCAGCATCACTACTCCACTTGCATATGTACACAATTTCTGAGTACAGGCACAAGCTTCAGGAAGCTCAGTGAAAAAATTTGGAGCCACTTCATTGGGGTGCTTATCAGTCTTTGGCGTGATGATTGAGCTGTATGTGGGGCGCTACAGTAGCCACACACACAAAGGCACAACTTCTTTAAGAGTGCATTTGTCTGTGAAGCGCTCTGCAGTTTAAAAGAAAGGGAAAAAGTCAATTAATGAATAAAAAATAACATGAGTTGGCTTTCTTGCTCAGAGAAGGAGCTTGAACCAAACAAACCAACAAATCCGTCTTCTGCGGCTCATCGAAGCCACAAGGGCGTAACATTAATCACTTTGATGTCGCTGCTGATCATGGTTGTTCTGCTGCCTCTGCTGCTGTTCTTGTTGTCAGCGATGCCATTTGCAAAAGTTCCTATGAAGAATTTTTTTCGTCTCCGTCAGTCAACGACTGTCTGATTTCCTCTCTTAAGTAATTTTGGTGAGTAACTGTGATGGGCAGAAATGATCAATGCACTGTATCCTCAAAAACATGTGCAAAATAGAAAAAACACCAGCCTCCGTCTATTTATCCTGTTCTTCCTCCCACCTGTTGTCACTCTATGAGATAAAAAATCTAGAGGCAGAAAGAAAAATAGTCAGTTTAAAAATAGAATTTTCCTGTCTTTTTGTTGACATCACAATATTTGGACTCATGTTAAAAAAGCACACCCCAATGTTTTTTATTGAGATTTTATGTGGCAGACCACAACAAAGTAGTATATTTGCAAATTATAAAGGAAAACTGTGCATAGCTGTTAAAATCTTCCAACTGGAAAATCTAAATGGTCTGGCAGGCATTTGTATTCAGCCACCCTGAGTGAATACTTTGTAAAACAACTTTTCATTGCACTCACAGCTGCAAGTTTTTGGGATTATGTCTGTATTAGCTTTAGAAACTGAAATATCTGCCCATTATTCTTTGCAAGTAAGTTCTAGCTATGTCAGTTAAGACAGAGAGTGTCTGTGAGTGCAAATTTATAAATATTGCTACAGATTCCCACTTCAATCTTAGTGTCTACTTTGACTAGGGCCGTCCAACACGTGTATTAACTGATCCAAATTAGCTTTGGCTGTATATTTAGGGCCACTGCTGGTGGGTGAACCTCTATCCCTTGCCTATATTGAACTCCATCAATCTTTCCAATAACTCTGATCAGCTTTCCTTGCCCTGCTAAGGGTAGTATTTATTCTTTGCAAAGCTATATACAGGTCCTTCTCAAAATATTAGCATATTGTGATAAAGTTCATTATTTTCCATAATGTAATGATGAAAATTTAACATTCATATATTTTAGATCCATTGCACACTAACTGAAATATTTCAGGTCTTTTATTGTCTTAATACGGATGATTTTGGCATACAGCTCATGGAAACCCAAAATTCCTATCTCACAAAATTAGCATATCATTAAAAGGGTCTCTAAACGAGCTATGAAACTAATCATCTGAATCAACGAGTTAACTCTAAACACCTGCAAAAGATTCCTGAGGCCTTTAAAACTCCCAGCCTGGTTCATCACTCAAAACCCCAATCATGGGTAAGACTGCCGACCTGACAGCTGTCCAGAAGGCCACTATTGACACCCTCAAGCAAGAGGGTAAGACACAGAAAGAAATTTCTGAACGAATAGGCTGTTCCCAGAGTGCTGTATCAAGGCACCTCAGTGGGAAGTCTGTGGGAAGGAAAAAGTGTGGCAGAAAACGCTGAACAACGAGAAGAGGTGACCGGATCCTGAGGAAGATTGTGGAGAAGGGCCGATTCCAGACCTTGGGGGACCTGCGGAAGCAGTGGACTGAGTCTGGAGTAGAAACATCCAGAGCCACCGTGCACAGGCGTGTGCAGGAAATGGGCTACAGGTGCCGCATTCCCCAGGTCAAACCACTTTTGAACCAGAAACAGTGGCAGAAGCGCCTGACCTGGGCTACAGAGAAGCAGCACTGGACTGTTGCTCAGTGGTCCAAAGTACTTTTTTCGGATGAAAGGAAATTCTGCATGTCATTCGGAAATCAAGGTGCCAGAGTCTGGAGGAAGACTAGGGAGAAGGAAATGCCAAAATGCCAGAAGTCCAGTGTCAAGTACCCACAGTCAGTGATGGTCTGGGGTGCCGTGTCAGCTGCTGGTGTTGGTCCACTGTGTTTTATCAAGGGCAGGGTCAATGCAGCTAGCTATCAGGAGATTTTGGAGCACTTCATGCTTCCATCTGCTGAAAAGCTTTATGGAGATGAAGATTTCATTTTTCAGCACGACCTGGCACCTGCTCACAGTGCCAAAACCACTGGTAAATGGTTTACTGGCCATGGTATCACTGTGCTCAATTGGCCTGCCAACTCTCCTGACCTGAACCCCATAGAGAATCTGTGGGATATTGTGAAGAGAACATTGAGAGACTCAAGACCCAACACTCTGGATGAGCTAAAGGCCGCTATCGAAGCATCCTGGGCCTCCATAAGACCTCAGCAGTGCCACAGGCTGATTGCCTCCATGCCACGCCGCATTGAAGCAGTCATTTCTGCAAAAGGATTGCCGACCAAGTATTGAGTGCATAACTGTACATGATTATTTGAAGGTTGACGTTTTTTGTATTAAAAACACTTTTCTTTTATTGGTCGGATGAAATATGCTAATTTTGTGAGATAGGAATTTTGGATTTTCATGAGCTGTATGCCAAAATCATCCGTATTAAGACAATAAAAGACCTGAAATATTTCAGTTAGTGTGCAATGAATCTAAAATATAGGAATGTTAAATTTTCATCATTATGGAAAATAATGAACTTTATCACAATATGCTAATATTTTGAGAAGGACCTGTATAGGGTCCAAAGGAACTCAGGTACATTCAGATTGTATTTCACTTCAACCTTAAATAGACAAAGCAGAAAACTGTAAAAAAAAGACAACCTTTCTGTATTCATAAAATAAACTCCTCTTGACTGGAGTTACTTTTGGAATATAAAACATGCTCACGACAAAAACAATCATGTATTGACATGTTAATATATACCTTACCAGTGAAGATCAAAATCAATTCAGACATGACAGATTGGAGACATCTCTGTGTGAGTGTGTTTTTACATGTTGGTGCTTACCACATGAACAACAGCATCATCCCTAACAGCAAAGGGGAGAAAATTGAGACAAGCCTGGCAGCTCTGCCCACTGGAGGCTCGGCCTTCTGCGGTGCTTTGGAGGACGGTATGGGAGAGGTCTTCGTCTCTGCAAAAGAATTTGTCAGAAAACAAGACCTTCGTGAGCATTTTTTATTCACTCCTCTGAATACTTGGTCAGTTGGTTTTGTTGTTTAGCCCTTTGCTGAGTTTTTTAGTTGCACAGAGTACAAAAGTGCAGATCCTGAGGGGGGAAAACTTTCAGTCCATTGTTCTGATGAATGGAGCAACAAAAACGCTCATCATAATGGGAAGGAGCAAACAGAAAGGAAAATATGGGGAAGAGCAAAATCAATTCTAATCAACAAGCACAATCAATGGGAGACTTGTCAAGGCAGTTATGAAGTGAACATGACAAAAAAAATAGATCAATTCTGAAACCACAGAGGAGAAAGAGCAAACAGAGTAGAAGAGAAAAACAGGAAAGGGAAGGAGGACAAGGTAAAACAAGGAAGAGTAAAGGAAAGCACACAGTGGCCATCTGAATATGCCTGCTAGAGCACAGCAGAAATTCATTTGCACATACTGTATATCTAGATCTCTCAGGTGGTACTTAAATTTGAGTACATACAGAAGAAGTGGAGCCTTTTCTTGAGATAGACTACCACTAATTGAGGAGCTAACTTGACTTTTACATGAACAGACCAGTTGTAAATCACAACAACAAAGAAACTGTCTTAATGAAGCATTGTCTTAATTAAGTAGCTAAGAGATGCCATGCAGACTAATTGTTATAATTAATAAATGTTATGGAGCAAAGTACAGTGAAAAGATTACAACATTTATTCTATTTTGCTGTTTTTTGTCACATTATGAAAGAGATTTTTATAAGATTTTAAAGAAGACCAGAGTAAACAACAAAATGCAAATTTCAAATGATGATTTAATTTAATAAGAGTTAAAGCTATCCTAAAAAAACATAACCTTATGTCAGACATGTAGAATCAATAAATCACTTAAATAGAACCTTTCTGACAACATTAAGTTGACTAACGTTCCTCAAAAAAGCAAGAAGTTCAAAAACAGATGAGAACCAAATTCACTGACATGAATGTGTCATATAAGGATCACAATGTCATTTCTTATTCTTTGGCACTCCAGGAAATAAGTGAGAACCATTATGCACAAATGGAGACAGATGAAATTGGCAAAATCTTCCCAAGAGTGGCGGACCTACAAAAATTACTCCAAGAGGGCATTGACAACTTATCCAACTAAAGCCTCAGTTCCCTTAGTTCAGGTCAGTCAAACTAACACAGTATGATGTTCAGAAAATGAACATAATACTGGTACTCAAACATGGGGATGATGGTGTGGGGCTGCTTTGCTGCTTTATTATCTGGGCAACTTGCCTTAATTGATAGAACCAGGAATGCTTTTGTGGAAGCACCAGAAAAAGCTAAAGGTGAAATCTCAAGTTTGACCTTAAACACAAGTGCACTTAGTTTATAAGGCAGAATAAAAATCCAAAGCACACCTGCATGTCCACTTCTAAATGACTCATACAACACAAAACAAAACTATATATAAAAAACTAAAATAAAACATTTAGTTATTAAATCAACAGTCAAACAAAAACTGTTTTATTATATTTAGGGGCCTTTAAGTGTGACAAAAAAACAAAAAACAGAAGAATACTGTAAGCGGTTAAAATATGGGACTGTAGTTGATGGAATCACATTTACTGAAAGAGAGTGGGGGTGGATTTTAAATGGCTTGTGGCAAACATAAATATATGCTGAAAGTCGGTACAAGCTTATGAATTTCTTAGTTCTACAGTTTGGTTTTACACTGCTAGACAAATTAAAATATCAAAGTTTAATGCTTTATAAAATTGGGCTATTGCTACAGCTGCAGGCAGCACAGCAGATATTAACTCATGCAGGATGTTTGCCGCTCGATCTGCGAGGAGAGTATATGATTTCCTTTTCCCTGCAATTAATGACTGTTGTGGTGTACTGCGCTGGGAGTCAGGAGATATATTAGACAGAAGCAGCCAGGTGTGAAATAGCCAGAGAAAGAGGGAACCAGGGTGCGTTCAACATGTTCAGCAGCATGGCGCAATGCTTCCTGCCTGCAGCAAAACATTATGCTTAGGACTGGAGACAAAAACAAAAACTTTGGCAGAAATAATGTGCCAGTGACAAGGAGAGACATTTATAGGGTGTAAAGCGACTGTAACGAGCAATGTGAGGACAGGAAAACAGAGGAGATGAGACAACGGAGAGGGGGAGGGAAGATTGATAAATAGTGCCGTGGAGGAGGAGACAGAAGCAGGTGAAGGAGAGAAACACCAGAAAAGCTGCATTTAAGAGAACCTACAACTACTGACTTGAAGTTTCTGATAATGTTGATCGCTGAGGCATTAGGTTATCTAAATTTGTATGACAGCTGTTGGAAAACCATAAGTATAGCATCTATGATTATCCAAATGTTCTATTTTAAAACATTAGGTTGAAATTTTCTTCTTGATGCCTTATTTGTGACATAAAAGCAGACATAAAAGCAGACATGTGAAAGATGACCCTGTCTTTACAGGCCACTAGCACAAAGATATATAGTCTTATGGATACAAATATTCAAAAATTATTTTTGACATGAGATAATTTACTGATGTATACAATATATATAGCCACAAATGTAGTTTCAGTTGTTTGCCAAAATCTATTTAAGTAATAATAGCTAGAAGGTGTGGGGTGCCTGTTTTAATTCAAGAATATTTAAATCTAAACTAAGGTTTATGAATTACAGGGTATTATTAGTATTTAGAGCATCATTGTTGTAACAATGTGACAGTATTACATATTTGCCTTGGGTTTCAATAGCATACAAAGTAAATAATTCAGCACCACTCTCTTATGCACCTGATACCACAGCCTATATAATTACCAATGAAGCAAGGTTGATAAAGTGAATAAAAAATAGATTCCCCAAGAGAGAAAAACAAAATAGCAAAATATAAACTAAAAATGCACCTGCTGCTTGACAGGTGACCGGAATTGGACGATTTTAAGCTTGACCTGCCTGGCCAATGACCGGCTAATGAGAGACTCAAAAATCAGATTTTCTTTTTCTTCGGTCAGTAAACACAACTTAAAATAGGAAAGCAGCATACTAAGGAATTCAGTTACAGCTGGGATGGTATCAAGGGTGTCCTTTGGGAAACAAAGTTTCTAGAATAGCACCAGTGGGTTTTGTAAAATCATTTGGGCAATACTGGCTGCTGCCCTCAAGAATTCTTAAAACAGAAATATTACTGTTGCATCTTTAATTTTCACTTAGGATATCAAGCAACATTAAATAAGTAATCAACAATTTCTTCTTTCTCTGGTATTAAAACATACAGGTCCTTCTCAAAATATTAGCATATTGTGATAAAGTTCATTATTTTCCATAATGTCATGATGAAAATTTTACATTCATATATGTTAGATTCATTGCACACTAACTGAAATATTTCAGGTATTTTATTGTCTTAATACAGATGATTTTTGCATACAGCTCATGAAAACCCAAAATTCCTATCTCACAAAATTAGCATATTTCATCCGACCAATAAAAGAAAAGTGTTTTTAATACAAAAAACGTCAACCTTCAAATAATCATGTACAGTTATGCACTCAATACTTGGTCGGGAATCCTTTGGCAGAAATGACTGCTTCAATGCAGCGTGGCATGGAGGCAATCAGCCTGTGGCACTGCTGAGGTCTTATGGAGGCCCAGGATGCTTCGATAGCGGCCTTTAGCTCATCCAGAGTGTTGGGTCTTGAGTCTCTCAACGTTCTCTTCACAATATCCCACAGATTCTCTATGGGGTTCAGGTCAGGAGAGTTGGCAGGCCAATTGAGCACAGTGATACCATGGTCAGTAAACCATTTACCAGTGGTTTTGGCACTGTGAGCAGGTGCCAGGTCGTGCTGAAAAATGAAATCTTAATCTCCATAAAGCTTTTCAGCATATGGAAGCAAGAAGTGCTCCAAAATCTCCTGATAGCTAGCTGCATTGACCCTGCCCTTGATAAAACACAGTGGACCAACACCAGCAGCTGACACGGCACCCCAGACCATCACTGACTGTGGGTACTTGACACTGGACTTCTGGCATTTTGGCATTTCCTTCTCCTCAGTCTTCCTCCAGACTCTGGCACCTCGACATGCAGAATTTGCTTTCATCCGAAAAAAGTACTTTGGACCAATGAGCAACAGTCCAGTGCTGCTTCTCTGTAACCCAGGACTGGGGAATGTGGCACCTGTAGCCCATTTCCTGCACACGCCTGTGCATGGTGGCTCTAGATGTTTCTACTCCAGACTCAGTCCACTGGTTCCGCAGGTCCCCCAAGGTCTGGAATCGGCCCTTCTCCACAATCTTCCTCAGGGTCCGGTCACCTCTTCTCGTTGTGCAGCGTTTTCTGCCACACTTTTTCCTTCCCACAGACTTCCCACTGAGGTGCCTTGATACAGCACTCTGGGAACAGCCTATTCGTTCAGAAGTTTCTTTCTGTGTCTTACCCTCTTGCTTGAGGGTGTCAATAGTGGCCTTCTGGACAGCAGTCAGGTCGGCAGTCTTACCCATGATTGGGGTTTGGAGTGATGAACCAGGCTGGGAGTTTTAAAGGCCTCAGGAATCTTTTGCAGGTGTTTAGAGTTAACTCGTTGATTCAGATGATTAGGTTCATAGCTCGTTTAGAGAGCCTTTTAATGATATGCTAATTTTGTGAGATAGGAATTTTGGGTTTTCATGAGCTGTATGCCAAAATCATCCGTATTAAGACAATGAAAGACCTGAAATATTTCAGTTAGTGTGCAATGAATGTAAAATATATGAATGTTAAATTTTCATCATGACATTATGGAAAATTATGAACTTTATCACAATATGCTAATTTTTTGAGAAGGACCTGTAATGTGATCTAGAGACCAATTTTAATGAGCTATTTTTTACAATCGAAAAGACGAGAGCATTTGCCATTCAAATAATTCAGAGGTGTGTTGATCTCCATAAGTTTAAGCAGTAAAATAGTTTATATATATATGCGGGCTCGCCTCCACGCACAGCGTGGGCTCTGGAACCCATCTCCTTGAGAGGGGTTGGACTCTCTTCAACTCTGAGTGGCCCACGGGGAGAGGCGGTGGGCTGGTGTGGGTTTGCTTGTTGCCCCCCAGCTCAGCCGTCTCGTGTTGGGGTTTACCCCAGTGGATGAGAGGGTCGTATCGCTGCGCCTTCGGGTTGGGGAGAGGTCTCTGACTATCATTTCAGCCTACGGGCCGAGTGGTAGTGCAGAGTACCCGGCCTTCTTGGCGTCCCTGTCGGGGGTGCTGGATAGTGCCCCTCCCGGGAACTCCATTATTCTGCTGGGGGACTTCAACGCCCACGTGGGGAACGACAGTGACACCTGGAGAGGCGTGATCGGGAGGAATGGCCTCCCCGATCTGAATCCGAGTGGTGTTTTGTTATTGGACTTCTGTGCTAGTCACGGATTGTCCATAACGAACACCATGTTCAAACATAAGGGTGTCCATCAGTGCACTTGGCACCAGGACACCCTAGGCAGGAGGTCAATGATCGACTTTGTTGTCGTATCATCAGACCTTCGGCCGCATGTTTTGGACACTCGGGTGAAGAGAGGGTCTGAGCTGTCCAATGATCACCACCTGGTGGTGAGTTGGATCCGCTGGAGGAGGAGAAAGCCGGACAGACTTGGCAGGCCCAAGCGCATAGTGAGGGTCTGCTGGGAACGCCTGGCAGAGCCCTCGGCCAGGGATGTATTCAACTCCCACCTCTAGGAGAGCTTCGACCAGATCCCGGGGGATGTTGGAGACATAGAGTCCGAGTGGACCATGTTCTCCGCATCTATTGTCGATGCTGCTGCCCGTAGCTGCGGCCGTAAGGCCTGCGGTGCCTGTCGCGGCGGTAATCCCAGAACCCGGTGGTGAACACCGGCAGTAAGGGATGCTGTCAAGCTGAAGAAGGAGTCCTATCGGCTGTGGTTGGCTTGTGGGACTCCTGAGGTGGCTGACGGGTACCGTGAAGCCAAGGAGTTCAGTGAGGCCATGGAGAAGGACTACCGGTTGGCCTCGAAGCGATTCTGGCAAACCGTCCGGCGCCTCAGGAGGGGGAAGCAGTGCTTCGCCAACACTGTTTATAGTGGGGGTGGGAGACTGCTGACCTCGACTGAGGACATTATCGGGCGGTGGAAGGAGTACTTCGAGGATCTCCTCAATCCTGCCATCACGCATTTTGTGGTGGAAACCGAGGAGGGGACTTGGGGTTGGACTCTTTCATCACCCAGGCTGAAGTCTGGTTGACACGCCTCTTCAACATTGCGTGGCGGACGGGGACAGTGCCTCTGGACTGGCAGACTGGGGTGGTGGTCCCCCTTTATAAGAAGGGGGACCAGAGGGTGTGTTCCAACTACAGGGGGATCACACTCCTCAGCCTCCCTGGTAAGGCCTACGCCAGGGTATTGGAGAGGAGAGTCCGACCGATAGTCGAACCTCGGCTTCAGGAGGAGCAGTGTGGTTTTCGTCCCGGCTGTGGAACACTGGACCAGCTTTATACCCTCTACAGGGTGCTCGAGGGTTCATGGGAGTTTGCCCAACCGGTTCACATGTGTTTTGTGGACCTGGAGAAGGCATTCAACTGTGTCCCTCATGATGCCCTGTGGGGGGTGCTCCAGGAGTATGGAATCGGGGGCCCTTTATTAGGGGCCATCCGGTCCCTGTACGAGCGGAGCAGGAGTTTGGTCCGCATTGCCGGCACTAAGTCGGACCTGTTCCCGGTGCATGTTGGACTCCGGCAGGGCTGCCCTTTGTCACCGGTCCTGTTCATAACTTTTATGGACAGGATTTCTAGACGCAGCCAAGGGCCGGAGGGGGTCTGGTTTGGGGACCAGTGGATTTCGTCTCTTCTTTTTGCGGATGACGTGGTCCTGTTGGCCCCCTCTAGCCAAGACCTACAGCATGTGCTGTGGCGGTTCGCAGCCAAGTGTGAAGCGGCTGGGATGAGGATCAGCTCCTCCAAGTCCGAGGCCATGGTACTCGACTGGAAAAGGATGGCTTGTCCTTTTCAGGTTGGAGGGGAGTTCCTGCCTCAAGTGGAGGAGTTTAAGTATCTCGGGGTCTTGTTCACGAGTGTGGGAAGAATGGAGCGGGAGACCGACAGATGGATTGGTGCGGCTGCCACAGTAATGGGGGCGCTGTGCCGGTCCGTTGTGGTGAAGAGAGAGCTGAGCCGAAAAGCAAAGCTCTCAATTTACCGGTCGGTCTACGTTCCTACCCTCACCTATGGCCATAAACTTTGGGTCATGACCGAAAGAACAAGATCCCGGATACAAGTGGCTGAAATGAGCTTCCTCCGTAGGGTGGCCGGGCACTCCCTTAGAGATAGGGTGAGGAGCTCGGCCATCCGGGAGGGGCTCGGAGTAGAGCCGCTGCTCCTCCACATCGAGAGGAGCCAGTTGAGGTGGCTCGGGCATCTATACCGGATGCCTCCTGGACGTCTTCCTCGGGAGGTGTTCCAGGCACGTCCCACCGGGAGGAGGCCCAGGGGATGGCCCAGGACACGCTGGAGGGACTATGTCTCTCGGCTGGCCTGGGAACGCCTTGAGCTCCCCCTGGAGGAGCTGGAGGAGGTGTCTGGAGAGAGGGACGTCTGGGCGTCTCTGCTGAGTCTGCTGCCCCCGCGACCCGGTCCCGGATAAGCGGAAGACGACGAGTACGAGTGTGTATATATATATATATATATATATATATATATATATATATATACATACATACATATATTATGGCATGCTGTTCAGGAAATTATTTATATTTATATTCAAATATATTCAATGAACCTTGAATATATGGAATGAAAGTTTGAATATATGGAATGAACCTTGAATATATGGAATGAAAGTCGGACTGCCCTCGAGGACTTATGGGTAATGTGGTTCAAAACATGTATAGTTGTCTGTAGGAGTGTTTTCGCATGCTTTTGACACTTCATCGCAGTGGCTCAAGCACTGTTCCAACCCTAAGTACGCATCAAACGAAGTACTCTAAAAGAACCCATAGATATTCTTATTTCATCCATTTTATTGAGGATACATCCTTCTGCGGACTTGGGCCAGCATCATATCCCACAATGCATTGCACCACCAATAGTCGTAAACAGAGGAGGCGAGCGTGGACACTTAGCATTTTCATACTTTTCTGAATTTGTCGCAGAAACTTTCGAGATGTTTTGAGCATAGAAGTATAACTAAAATCTTTATGTGACCAGTCGGTTCATCAACAATGGGCAACCTTTGAAATATGTTCTGGGGTTTTGGGAGCACCACAGCTTAGTTCACAAGCCGGTCAGCCTGCGAAGCTAAGTTAAACTAAGCTAAACTAAGCAGAGTTCGAATGGGATCTCACCTCTAACCCCTGTCTTATCTCGGATAGGCACGCTGTAATTTCTTGCTAGCTGCTTTCTGTTTGTGGCCGCTGAAAGTGAGATAGTACGCATTTTTTATATAAGGTGAATAACTGCAAGTACCAAATTATAAAATGTATGATTTTCTTCCTAATTTTTTAATACTTTTCCTCAGTTTACATATTTCATTTGTGTCACATTATCCTCCCAACATTTTTGGCATCTTCACCCTCATGTCTTGACATCGTCTTCTCCCCTTCTTCCTCATGTTCTTCATTTAATTATTTGCTGATGTTTTGACATCCAAGATATCAATTCCCCGTACTTGCTGACTGTATCTGTAATTCCAATAAAGTTTTTACTAAAAACATTTTTCCTACATTTGTGCTATATATGTGAAATGAATTTACCAGATGGTAATAAAAGAAAAATTAGTGTGTTCATAAGTGTTTAGTAGTGCCAAGTGCAGTGTGCGGGATTTGGCTGGCATTACATTTTTGCTTTGTATTATGTTAGCCCTTGCAGCAAGAAGGTCCTGGGTACGATTTCAGCCTGGGGTCTTTCTACATGGAGTTTGTATGTTCTCCCCGTGCATGCGTGGCTTCTTTCCAGGTACTCCGGCTTCCTCCCACAGTCCAAACACATGACTGTTAGGTTAATTTGTCTCTCTAAATTCTCCTTAGGTGTGTGTTTGTGTTTGTGTGTGTGTGTGTGTGTGTGTGCATGGTTGTTGGTTTGTCCTGTCTTTCTGTTGCCCTGCGGTGGACTGGCGACCTGTCCAGGGTGTACCCTGCCTCTCGCCCGATGACTGCTGGAGATAGGCACCAGTAGACCCTCGTGACCCCAAAAAGATAAACGGGATGGATGGATGGATAAACGGATGGATGGATTGATGAATGGATTATGTTAACCACTTAAGATCAAAGGATTGAGGTCCAAACTCTGCTTGTGGACATCTTAAGGCAGTTTAGAAAATTATTACATTTAATTCTTTCTCCTGACAAGTTTGTCAATTGATTTTATCCAGAACAAGTCTTCTGCAAACTCACTTATCTGATTTTAGAAACTGAATTTGATTATTTTGCTTTTGTCTACAAATGTTTACAAGGTAAAAAGATGAGAGATTCAAATTTGGAAATGTGGTCTATCCTCCTGAAAAAAATCAAAAACAATTAAGAGTTCTCACAAGGTGGGTTTACAGGAAGTCAAACTTTTCTGTTATGTACAAGGAACGGTTAAAGTGTTTGATCACCACGGGATACAACATACATACATACGGTTTCTATGAATTTGACCCAAAATTATTTTGGGGACTTACAAAAAATTTATTTGAGTTGAGAGATTACAAAATGTGAAAATTTATTGAAAATATAAAAAATCTAAGGAAAAAGTCATATATTCTATATTCTGGTTGTTGCTGTTATTCGCCACAAAACTGAAATTTAACCGCCACTAACGAGTAATGGGTAACGGGAAATGACAGCCTGCTTATCCAACATACGATACGTGAGAGGGGAAACCCCACTCCAACTGTTCAGTTAGTTCAGCAGCAAAGGCGATCTGTGAACCGAGCTCTGCTGTTTCGAAAACCCCAGACTAAATTTCAAATTATGCTCAATGTTGATTGACTGGTCAGATAACATATTAAGGTCTATTTTCTTGTTTAACACATCTGGAAAATATTCAATTTAACGACAACGTCATGATAGTATAAAAACTTCAAGTTTCCGCCCTTCCCTTCTCTGTTTAGGACTACGGACCACATTACCCATAATTCCTTGATGACTTTCAGTCCATGTATTCAGACTTTCATTCCATATATTCAAGGTTCATTCAATATATTCAGACTTTCATTCCATATATTCAAGGTTCATTCAATATATTCAGACTTTCATTCCATATATTCAAGATTCATTCCATATATTCAGACTTTCATTCCATATATTCAAGATTCATTCCATATATTCAGACTTTCATTCCATATATTCAGACTTTCATTCCATATATTCAAGGTTCATTCAATATATTCAGACTTTCATTCCATATATTCAGACTTTCATTCCATATATTCAGATTTTTTAATATAAATATAAATAATTTCCTGAACGGCATGCCATAATATATATATATATATATATATATATATATATATATATATATATATATATATATATATATATATATATATATATATATACAGTACAGACCAAAAGTTTGGACACACCTTCTCATTCAAAGAGTTTTCTTTATTTTCATGACTATGAATATTGTAGCTTCACACTGAAGGTATCAA
This sequence comes from Girardinichthys multiradiatus, assembly GCF_021462225.1. Lineage (NCBI taxonomy): Eukaryota > Metazoa > Chordata > Actinopteri > Cyprinodontiformes > Goodeidae > Girardinichthys > Girardinichthys multiradiatus. The sequence continues at coordinate 33,325,545 of NC_061801.1, read as the reverse complement.
AACTGAATAAACACATGTGGAATTATATACTGAACAAAAAAGTGTGAAAGGACTGAAAATATGTCTTATATTCTAGGTTCTTCAAAGTAGCCACCTTTTGCTTTGATTACTGCTACCCACACTCTTGGCATTCTGTTGATGAGCTTCTAGAGGTAGTCACCTGAAATGATTTTCACTTCACAGGTGTCAGGTTTAATAAGTGGGATTTCAAGCCTTATAAATGGGGTTGGGACCATCAGTTGTGTTGTGCAGGAGGTGGATACAGTACACAGCTGATAGTCCTACTGAATAGACTGTTAGAATTTGTATTATGACAAGAAAAAAAGCAGCTAAGTAAAGAAAAACGAGTGGCCATCATTACTTTAAGAAATGAAGGTCAGTCAGTCCTAACAATTGGGAAAACTTTGAAAGTGTTCCCAAATGCAGTCGCAAAAACCATCAAGCGCTACAAAGAAACTGGCTCACATGAGGACCGCCCTAGGAAAGGAAGACCAAGAGTCACCTCTGCTGCGGACAATAAGTTCGTCCAAGTCACCAGCCTCAGAAATCGCAGGTTAACAGCAGCTCAGATTAAAGAACAGGTCAATGCCACACAGAGTTCTAGCAGCAGACACATCTCTAGAACAACTGTTAAGAGGAGATTGTGTGAATCAGGCCTTCATGGTAAAATAGCTGCTACCACCACTGCTGAGGACAGGCAACAAGCAGAAGAGACTTGTTTGGGCTAAAGAACACAAGGAATGGACAATAGACCAGTGGAAATCTGTGCTTTGGTCTGATGAGTCCAAGTTTGAGATCTTTGGTTCCAACCATCGTGTCTTTGTGCAGCGCAGAAGAGGTGAACGGATGGACACTACCTGCCTGGTTCCCACCGTGAAGCATGGAGGAGGAGGTGTGATGGTGTGGGGGTGCTTTGCTGGTGACATTGGGGATTTATTCAAAATTGAAGGCATACTGAACCAGCATGGCTACCACAGCATCTTGCAGCGGCATGCTATTCCATCCGGTTTGCGTTTAGTTGGACCATCATTTATTTTTCAACAGGACAATGACCCCAAACATACCTCCAGGCTGTGTAAGGGCTATTTGACCAAGAAGGAGAGTGGTGGGGTGCTGCGCCAGATGGCCTGGCCTCCACAGTAACCGGACATAAACCCAATCAAGATGGCTTGGGGTGAGCTGGACCGCAGAGTGAAGGCAAAAGAGCCATCAAGTGCTCAGCATCTCTGGGAACTCCTTTAAGACTGTTGGAAAACCATTTCTGGTGACTACCTCTTGAAGCTCATCAACAGAATGTCAAGAGTGTGCGGAGCATTAATCAAAGCAAAAGGTGGCTACTTTGAAGAACCTAGAATATAAGACATATTTTCAGTTGTTTCACACTTTTTTGTTCAGTATATAATTCCACTTGTGTTAATAATATTTCTTCCCCAACTCAAATTAAATACTGGATTATACAAAAGTTTTTAGAATAAGATTCCTACAGCAAAAGATTTTCATCTCAAACACTCCTTCTTTTAAATTTTTATTTTCTTTCACCTTTGATTTTACAGCCCAATATTTTGTAACACCTCTGACTGTTTTTATAGCAGGGACAGATTCAAGGTGCAACCATGTCTGTCACCTTTATGGTTGACTGTGGGGAAATGCGAGTTTCACTCAAGTACATGTTGATTTGCCACTGTGTCTTCTAGTTATACTGAATCTTTTCTTTTTCTGAGAAAAAATTAAAAAAGGGACCCTAAGGGAACTGAAAACCAACCTTAGTTTTGCAGGTGCTTCCTTACCCACACACTTTAGGCCTAATGTATGCCATGAAACGCAAACTAAACATTTATAAATAACATCAGACATGAAATATATTAGCAATATCTAATGTTGCCTGGCCTGGTTGGTGCTAGACAGTGTCCAGTTTCTGTCACAGAGAGTAAGAGAGGCAGCGATTTATATCTAAGAAGGTTATGACACAGAAGCACTGCTGGATCTTCTTTTTCCATCCTGGAATGTGATGGGTAAGCACCAATATCTGAGGATGGGATTTCTAAATGTGGTGTCTGTCAGCATGCTATTCCTTTCCTTTCCCTTTGAAGTCTGCTGATGCCAAGAAACAAAACCAGTAACTACTTTCTTTGCACTTTGAAACTCAGAGGCATGCAAACAAAAATAGGACACCACAGAAAGGTGGTACAGACAAGAAGGAGAGGAGATAGAGAATGCTTGAGTATTTGCTTAAACTCACTAACAAAATCTGTAAGTCAAAGGAAGTGTGTTCAATTATTGTTTGGCTGAGCAGCCAGAAAATATTGGTCAGGGTGGAAGTGGTAATAGGCTGAAAGAAAGTGAGCCCTGGCAGAACTTTTGGTGTTTACTGACCTGATTACGAACAGGAAATCAGAAAGTTTCTTTTCTCCATATTATTGTCATTCTCCTTGAAGTGCAAGAGCAAACCCCAAAACCAAAATACTATTCCTTAAATAAGAATCCACAACCCCTAAATAATTTTTTTACATTTAGTCATATTTAATCACAAACCTTACTGTATTTTGAGGACATCATCTAAGTGTAAATACATCTCCAACCACAGCTAGGCTGGAGAATCAGTCAACAGCAATACTCAAAGTTGTGCACCACATAAATCAATTCTTAATGGCAATAAGAACACCGCTGTTAAAAGAAAGCCATAAGAATTCCTGTTAGCAGTTTGCCACAAGTCTGTAGGAAAAACAGGAAGTATTTGAAAGAAGATGCTCGGGTATGGCCTAGATGCAAAACTCTATGTGTGGGGGAAAACTTGCACAACATCACCCTAAGTACACATTCTTCATGGAAACATAGTGGTGGTGTCAGCATAAGGCTGTAGGGATGTTTTATATCAGGTGGGAGCATGTGTTGAACCGTTGACTGTTATTGTTCATCTCTGCAAATCTGATCTTTATGGAACAGTGATGAGAAAAAAGCCATTCTTGAAAGAAACCCATATGAAGTCTTTTTTTAAAGGTATAATAACACAACAGATAGGGGAAGAAACCACTCAGGTCAGTAAGACCATGACATACTTTGTAGGTCTAAACCCAAAACTCTGTGTGTAGGAAATTAACAACACACATCACTCTGGATGCAGTGTCCTTTGGAACATATTGGTGGTTGCATCATTCTGTGAGGCTGCTTGTTTTTTGCATGGACAGGAAAGCTAGTCAGAGATAAGGGGAAGACGGATTGAGGTAAATACAGGGCAGTCCTGAATGAAAACCTGTTACAGGCTGCAAAGGACCAGAAGCAGGGGTGCAGGGTCACCTTCCAGTAGGACAATGACTCTAAATACACAGCCAGAGCTTTAGTCTAGTACATTCAGGGGGCTGAATATAAATTCATGCCACTCTTTTTAGTTCATGATTATGCACATTTTTTGTTGATCTTTCACATAAAATCCTAATAAAATCCTATTAAGTTTGTGTTTCTAATTTGACACATTTGACACATCTAATACCTTTGCAAAGCACTGTGCCTCACCTTTTTAGCTCTCATCTACAGGGCAAAATAATCTTTTTCAACAAAAAGCAAACATTAAACCGCTTTTTGTGTATCAGTGGAGCTGCCACACAGTCTTCTGCACAGCTGGAATCAGTCACCCACCAAGTGACATCTTTAGAGAAAGCAACAGAGAAAAGAGAAATTTGAGTGTGGGGTGGCAAGAGGTAGGAGTGAGAGGAGTGTCTGATCAATAGAAAGAAGTTAGAGAGAAACAGAGACCTGAAGGCAAAAGAGAAACAGAGGGGAGAAGAGAAAACAGGACGAGAGCAGGAAGGGAAGCAGTGAGGCGGCAGCTGGAACGGGCAGATGCATGAGGAGAATCCCAATGACCTGCTGTTCTTTCCTTGAGAGCATAGATAATACACTGTGTACTGAATGTTTAAACGAGAGTGTACAAAGTATGCTATATCTGATGGGCGGACCATGTTTGTGTGTGGTTTTCTTACTGTGTGATTGTTTTCAAAAAATGTGTCAGAAAATGGCATGTGTGTGTTTTTTTTTTTGCCAGTATTTGTACCTCTTCTGGCATGCATGTGCTCATTAGGTGAGGACTGCATGACTATAAGTGTGCAGTGCTGCTCTTGCCCAAAAGAAGTCAGCCTTGTGCTGTGAAGCAACACATGTTATAGGGCAGCCACAGAGGAGTGGACAACAACACAGCAAACAGGTTAATTATTCTTATTTTATGTTTTAGATTCAATTCAGATATGTTACTCAGTGTGATTGTTTTCTTCTTCTTCTTCTCAATTTTCAGTTCTTCAAGACAGATTATCAGCATAGGAACATGGAAGTGTATGGTCATTGTCATTAAAATATGTAAATAAAAGAAACAACAATTATGACGGGGCTGCACGGAAGTGCAGTTGGTAGCACTGTTGCCTTGCAGCAAGAAGGTCCTGGGTTCGATTCCCGGCCGAGGTACTTTTGCATGTATTTTGCATGTTCTCCCCATGCATGCGTGGGTTCTCACTGGGTACTCCGGCTTCCTCCAACAGTCCAAAGACATGTCTGTTAGGTTAATTGGTCTCTCTAAATTGCCCTTAGGTGAATGAATGAGTGTGTGCATGGTTCTTTGTGTGTTGCCCTGCGATGGACTGGCGACCTGTCCAGGGTGTACCCTGCCTCTCGCCCATAGACTGCTGGAGATAGGCACCAGGTTCCCCGATACCCACTATGGAATAAGTGGTAGAAAATGACTGACTGACTGACAATTATGATTGAACATGCAAGGAAATAATCTTATTTTGGTTTAGGTGTTGGGTGTAGTCATGATAAATTTGCTGCCTTGCCCAGACTAAGCCTGACTCATGACACACATAGACCCATCTTACATTTTCCAAAAATTGTCTTGATGACCCTCGGGCACATCTACTCTACAAGCAATCAACCAGTCTCTACAAGCCAGTATTGGCCTGTTGGTATTTATAACGTAAACCAGCGGACTGAAGACAGGCATGGACTTATAATGTGTGCTATGTTGGTCCAAAAACAAAAATTTCAGTGTTATCTAATTTAGCTGAAGAAAATATTGACACATCCAACAGTTAATCTGTTGTAAACCATCAATACAATTTTGCGTCATTAGCATAATTGTGGTACCTGCAAAACTATTGTTTTGTGGAATCTGAGCAAGTGAGAGCATGTAAATATTGAAGAATAAAGGGCAAAAGATGGAACCCTTGGGAACGTCACAAATAATGTAATTCAGCTTAAATTAGTACTAACCTATGGACACAAAAAAAGGTTCTATTGTAAAGATAGGATTTAAATCAGCAATACCAATTCAATTTTCCAGTTGGGATAATAAAACTTCATGATCAACTGTTTTCGGACGCTGCACTGAGATAAAGTAAACCGAATATTGACAATTTATTACTATCAGTATTTGGTCAGAGGTAAATGAAAACTTGCACAAGAGCTGCTTCAGTACTGTGATGTTCACATAAACCTGATTAATAAACATGAAAGCAGTTGTTCAAGGTTAGAAATCTGTCTAATGTTGAAAAACAATTTTTTTATAATTTTTTGGTCAATAATGACAAATTTGATATTGGTCAGCAATTACTGAATATTGATGAATTCAGATTATTCTTCTTAAAGTTTAACTAAACCTGATGTGAAAGCATAACCCCGCCCCCAGATAATTTTTGAAATATGTCACCAAAGAGGGCAGTGCCAAGAGACAGTGAGGGGCATGGTCAAGTGTGGGGATGAGTGGAGGGGGGTTAAGTAGGGGTGTGGTCAGGAGGACGAGGGAATGTGGCAACTAGCTTAAGTTGACATATTGAAACATGGAGAGTGAGCAGAGCGATGCTGGTGGTTCCACCACGGATTGGTCTTTTGAGGTGGAGGATTTTTCACCCCTCCCATCGCTGGAGGTTAATGGATGCTGTATCGGAGCCTTATTAGTTGAAGAACGCTGGTTTAAGGTGCTGACTCAGCGATGCCAGAAGCTGGCACTGCCAAGGCAGTGGAGGACAAGATGGGGGCGTTTGTCTGAGTGAACTGTACCAAGCTGTCCTGTTTGTGCTAAGAGGAAGATTCAACTGCAGTAGCCACCGTTCAACCGAAAGAGGGCAGCACTAAGATAGATTTAGGACAAATATTGCTGAATTAAACAAGTTGCACAGTAACATAAAAATACCCTTAAGGCCCAATTTGTCTGCAAAAACAATATGATTTGGAGTTTAGTTACTCTTTAAGGGGTGGTTTGATTACCACAGTCTTTAGGGCCTGTGTAAAGAATCCAGAGGAAAGCTACTCATTAATTATTTGTAGAAGGTCAAAAGCCGAAACATCTGAGACCTTTAAGAATAAACTGCCTAGTAGAATATCAAGACAACATGAGGAGTATTTTACATGATTTACGGTATGATCCAGATCTGTTTGAGTAACTGGATAAAATTAAGTCATCTTAGTTAAAATATGATTAGATGAAAACAGGGGCGATTGACTTCCAGCAGTAAGCACTGTCTATACACAGTAAGTTACAAGTCATAGATTTTTGCTTTTGCAGTTTTTTTTAGAATATGTGAGGCAGAATGTTCATCTCTTAAATGCATGTCTTGTTGTTCAGGGGCTCTCAGTGTGTTGACAGATTTTGATTTGATAAGCATGTAAACCTTAATACCACATAGGTCAAAGTGTTTTTTAGCCAATTATTCCTTGGCAGCCTGTTTTCCTGTATGGTTATAGATTTATTTAGATGGGTAAAATTAATCAAAATTATTAAATATTAAGTTGTAACAGATATATTTGCTAAAATTCTTATTATGCCTACACAGCACGCTGTAGTGTAAGAGACCCAGTCGAGAGTTGGATGAAATACGTGAGTGTTTTTTAAAAAGATAGCACCATTTTCCCCCTGAGACAGTTTTCAGCAGCTCAGGCTGATACGTGCCAGGTTTTGTTGAGGCAGCTGGATCTTTTAATTCGAAATAAAATAGAAGAAGTTCAAGCCTTAGTGTCATCCTTAGTGTGTACTCATTATGATCTAAACAAAACTTAAATGCAACTAACTGACCTACTGACTGACTAACTGACTAACTAATGGCAGACTGCATTCCACTGTTTTTATGACTTGCACCGTAAAACAGCTTTAATTTGGAAGCAATATCTCTCCCAGATCCACAATGACTTCTATCTTTTTGTATGAAGTTGTAAGAAAGTCTGACCCCTTCACTCATGTATTTTATTAACACACAACCTCTGTGACAGTAATGGTCTGTGGTCATGTTGTAACACAGAAATATAAAGCTGCGTGTCATCAGAATACATATGGTAAAAAATTTTCTAGTACTTAGTAATCCTGAGAATTAAGCCTCGACGAACCCCACATTATATCCTTGTTCACTCAGTTTTATTAGTACCTAATGGCACAAATTAGTCTCAGTCTGCCAAAAAAGGTCAAAACCAATCCAGCAAAGTACCAGATAATCCCATTCACTTTTCCAGTCTGCCACCAGCCATTATATTTACCACTGTGGCAAATGCAGCACTGATATAAATTAGTAGCAACACAGTAAATCTTTATGCTTTGCTATCATAAGTTTCATATTTCAGGTGAAATATTTACCAGTGCAGTGTAAGTGTTATGGTATGGTCAAAAACCTGACTGCAAAGCACAAAAAAGATGGTTGATAAACTAATTTTTTAAATTATCTTTTCCAAAAATGCTATGTTAGACGAGGGCCTGTAATTTAAACACGCCAGTGCATCACAACGCTTCCAATGTTCCTTCCTCTAAAAAGCAGACTTGATCTATCAATACAAAAGTCTCAAGGTGTCATTGTACCAGTAGGAAAGTCCACTTCAGTTGAGGGACAGACTGGCAGAGGATCCTCAATCCAGGGTGTAGCATGGACAGCAACGCTCCAGTCACTCCATGTTCCAATCTCCGTGTCCTTAGCAGCTAACTGTTAAATGTAAGGGTAGTAGGAACAAAAAAGTTTCAGACAAATAGTGTTTTTAAGGCTGTGTAATGTCCCCTTTTATTTTATTTTGAAAGATGAAAAGAAATAGTAAAAAAAAACTAGTTACCTGTATAATATATTCCTTCCCAGCATATGCATCGGTAATGGTATGAGAAGTGCTGTCAGATAGCTCCACCTGAACAAAAACAACACAGATAAGTTCACCGGTTTAGAACAAGAAACAGCATGGATGTGCAATTTTACTATAAACTGGAATTTATTGAAGTATTATGCATTCTATACACGCCTATATTAGTATTTTCATGAGACGACACTTGAATACGATGAATGTATTCCTGGATGTACTCATACTTTTGAGTGGGCTCTATGGCCCTGGGGATATAAAGTGGTCGGAATTATGAAAATTCCTAGCTTAAAAGGGCATCTATGAGGTCTTAAGTCAACATTTAATCCGGATGTCTAACCCTTCCATAGCTGTGCCCATAAATTATGAGCTCAGTATAGAAATACTAGCTTGAGCTTTTCGCTTTTCTATGATTTATGGTGGGAAGACCTATTCACTATTGTATGAATAGGTCAAGTGTGTGGCTTTAACCTTCAGGTGTTTTACACTGTGTTGATAAATTGACTGTAACCTGATGCCCCTCCGCACTCTCCGCTCTCCACACATACAAAAACTCCTACAGAGGTGAATACATAATTGATGATTATACCAGAGAGAACTGGCATCAGTGCCACATAATTTTCTGACACAGAATAAACTAAATGTTTGAGTAACAGGGAGTGAATGGAAAAATGATTTGCTGCTCCTCTGTAATTTATGTTTAGAGCAGTGTGTGTGTGTTGTGTGTGTGTATGTATTTGTTTGCCTGTGGCCTGCTACTGAAAGGGTAAAGGAAAAATAGTGAGAGGGAGGCTACTGCACTTTCGGTTTGCCCCCTGAAGTCAACTGAAATCATTATGTGAATGCCAGATTCATTCTGCCATCAACAGTATCTACACAAAAACATGGAAACCTCTACTGTATATGCACACAAGATATAATAAGGTTTTGGACTTAATCTAGAATCTCAGAATTCAATATGAAATCTGGATTTAACAAGCCGTTAATACATTATGCCTCCTAGGCAAACTTTTCTAGACCCAAAACTGAAATATTACAAACAATTGTCTCAGCGACACAAGAAAAAAATACTTCGGTAAAGTTATTCAATATGACTGTATAGCACCAATTCACATGGAATGAAATCTCAAGGAACATTACTAGGAACAAGTCCAATTAATATACAGAACAAAATCTTCCACTCAGTCCAATCATATAAAGCAGGCATGCCATTTTGAAAAAAAGTTATCTATCTAATGAAGCCCAGCCAACTGGATCAAGTCACTGACTGTTGCAGCAAATCCTCAAACGGAGCAAGCATGTGGTGACAGTGAAAAGGAAGGACCATTTTTTTTTAAAGAAATAAATCACGACACCAATCAGTTCGTGACTGAGTGAGTTTTCCAGTTTTATTGTAGAGGCATATTTGAACCTATTAGTATTAATCCAGCTCCGTTACTAGGTAGTCAAAAAGACCATATCTGCTTTGTCACTGGTGGTCCCTCAGTAAAATCATGGAGGGGCATTGCAATGCTTCATAAATGGTACTATCAGAAAGACAGTGTAATAAACCAATCAAAGTTAAGGGTAGGTGAAATATTTTTTTAAGATTTAAAATGCATATGTAAGTCAGCTCATCACGATTTGTCATTGGGTTATTTGCTGCCGTTCACCTAGAAGACTGGATTTTGTCAGAAAACAGATCTGAGAAATGATACAATAAAATTTCTGCAGCACTTCAAGAGGCCAAAAGGATAAAAGTGTCCATCACTCTAAAATGGAAAATGTCACTGTGAATAAGATTGTGTTTCTATTTCGGGACAGGAGAATTTTAGAGATGGGACAACCACCCAAGCATCACTACACTAATCAGGTGCCAAACACAAACCTAAAAAGGCCCTAAACAGCTTCCTGGAAATTTGCCAAATGGCTCTTGAATGACTCAGATTGTGCAAAAGAAAATCCTCTCTTCTCATTAAATGAAGACTGTACAATTGACAATTCCCAACTCTGAGTGTGGAGGAAAACCAAGCACTGTGCATCACCTAACATGGCAATATGATTCCTGGAGACTAGCTTGAATAGAAACAACTTCAGTGATCCAGGCTCTCATGGGTAAAGGTTTACAAAATATCATGATGAAAATCAGACAAATACTGTAAATAAAACAGACAGTCCAGTTACCATAACAAGTTACCATTGTTGTGTTTTAAGTTACGTTTAAAATGACTGATATTATAGCCAGGCTACATATCCTTTTTAAATGATATTGTTGGTAAAACTAAAATGTAAAATAGCCTACCTCTGTAACGATCTGCCATTCCTGTCTTACCTTTCACTCACGCTCACCAAGCAATCAAGCTTATTCAGCCCACCTCTGTCTGTCAGTCTCGCTCATACCTCTCACCTGCACAACTTGCTATTTAAGGTCTGCCCAGCCACAGACACTCCACCAGATTATCAAAAGCCATTGTGCGAATAAAAGTCTAGATGTTCTTTCCATGCCCTTTACTGATCTCCCACTCTCAACCGTGTTTTTGCCTAATGGATTTTTGCATCTCCCCATGCCCCTCCTAGATATCACAGTTGCGTTTGCTTCCTGGTTTTCGACTCTGAATGTGATTACCAGCTCTTGCCATTTTTGCCCTCTCCCTTCTGGATTATTCAGTCATCTGCGTCCATGATTCTGACCCTTGTCTGTTCCTTGTCCACGCTCTGGTTTATTGGATTTTATCTGTCTGCCTCACGTATTTTTCTGTGCACCATATTCAAAACAGAAAAGGATTACTTACCTGGGATTTCCCCCACCTTTTGTGATGTCATCTGCCAGAAGGACTTTCCCCATAGATTCTCCCTTGCTCTAACTGACATCAGCGATTCACCCATTCTGGACTATGAAAATCAGTGACACCATTTTGGTTAGTGATCTTCTTTCTTTCTTATCGAGGTCATCCATATTTCTCCAAATCATTAACCTCCCCTCCCTCTTTCTAGTTGCTCTTGAGTGCATCTACCAGTGTTTAAGAACTTTCACCATCTCCTGTTTTGCATTAAAATCTGTCAATCGTATTCTGTGCCTGGTTGTCATTTTGGGTCCACTAAATCAGACATTACAGTTTAATCTGGCCACAATGGATAGGACACCAACACATGATTGGTGGCGTGATGTGTTCTTACTAGGCTCAAGAAAAATATGATCAAGTTTAGTAACTTGCTTCTTATCGTGAATGACTTCTCCTCAGCCTGTAGCCCCAGCAACTATTGCTGCCTCACCAGCCCAATTTAGGGTTACATCATCCCATGAGCCATATTTAGTTCCATCTGAGGTTTTAATGGAAGATCCTAAACAGTGTAGATCATTCTTGCCTAAGTGTAAGATTCAACCCTCATCAATCCCCACTGAGAGGTCTAAGGTAGTTTAAGTAATTTCTGTACTCTCAGACTCGGCAACATTATGGGGCACTGCAGAGTGGTTAAGAGACTGAGATTTGCTACTCATTCAGGTGTTTTTCTAAAGAATTCATTGGAATTTTGACCCAGTTCTTTTCCAGAGAGAGGCTATGAGGGGTATTTTCGCTCTGAGGTAAGGTAGCAGAAGACATTGTATAATTGATTTTTACACCATAGTTGCCAACAGTGGGTGGAATGAGGAGGCTTTGATCAAAGTTTAAAATAAAGTTCTGGCTGAGGAAATCAAGGCTGAGATTGCTACTTGAGAGGTCCTACTCCTAAAGTTCTGGAGGATTTGGCCACTGGAATCAAACCCAGACTTAATGAGCACAGGGGAGAGAAGGTTAGGATCAACTTTAAGCCAGCGTTTACAGCCAGGACTGAGCCAGGGGTCGCTGCGTCAGAGGGACACTAATCAGTTTCTGAGTGCCTACGCATATTGGTCTAACCAAACTAGAGAGACAGAGTGGCTGAACCTGTGTTTCTGTTTTGGGGCTAAGGGTCATGTAGTTCACAAATGCCTGTTAAAAGACAAGAGGCTCCTACATATTCATTCACTACCTGCTAAATCCTCCCCACTCATTTTAGTGTCTGTAGAACTACAAACACAGAGTGTTTTCTTTCTCAATCAAGTCATATCAATAACCTTGCCTCCCACTCTTCAGTTGCTCCATCGGTGTTCTGAAACTTCCTCTACCCTTTGTTAGGCAATAAAATCTATTAGCTGTGTTCTAGGTCTGGTTGTCATTTCGGGTCCACAAAGTCAAACATTACAACCACCCAATGATCATTAATTTAATGCTGAATAGCAATGCAAACTGATGCATCCTTGAAAGCAGTACTAGGTAGTTAACTACAGGGGAAACGGTTGTCATCGTTATGACAACCATTTTCCTTCTAGCCTTCCCAAATGGGGCACCCTATGTTTGTGTAACAGTGTGTATTAATCCCTTGTAGACCTTTGTTGTGAATTTACCTCAAACACACATATGTATGTCCAATGTACCACCACTGCCTATTGATGCATATTCATTGCATACCTACATAAAGCCATTAGTGACTGGAGTTCTACTTTGACAAATTTACATATTAAATGTGTAAATGTACACTACCGGTCAAAAGTTTTAGATATACCCTCTCACTCAATGGGTCTGTTTATTTTCATGACAATTTAAATTGTAGATTCTTATGAAAGCCAATGAAACTGTGACTGAACACACATGAAATTATATAACAAAAAGTGTGAAATAACTCAAAACATTTTTATATTTTAGATTCTTCAAAATAGCCACTCTTTGCTTTGATTACTGCGTTGCTCTCTTGGCGTTCTCTCCATGAGCTTCATGAGGTAGTCACCTGAAATGGTTTTCCAAAGAGTCTTGAAAGAACTACCTAGAGGTTCATTTAGAGACGGCCAAAGGTTAATATTTCAGTCATCACAGCAAAGGGTGGGTACTTTAACAAATCTAAAATATAAAACATATTTAAAGTTCTTTTACAAATTTCTGTTTGCTAAATAATTGCATGTGTTCGTTCACTATTTTAATGCTTTCAGTGAGAATCTAAATACAATGTAAATAGTTATAAACAAAAAGAAAACCATTAAATGAGAAAGATGCTCTAAAACTTTCAATAATTTCAGCTAGTGTAATAAAAACATTTAGAAATGAGTTTATGGGCCACGGCCCTATTTATACTCAGATGCATGCATTTGCACAGAATTACAATACAATCGCTATGCCTACACTTTCAAGATAATTCATTTGATTGTTGATCTATCTTTTTATATAAACTTCCTCAGTTACTCTTATCGTATTATATCATGCAGTTGTGTGATTCAGTACATTTAGTCTGCGTTAACGGAACATGATTTTGATTTGATAAACATTGTGTTTTAGGTGGAAATGTGTGTGTTTGATTCTGTGTGAGTGTGCACAGAAGGAAAAGCTGTTGCAATGCATATGCACTATTTCACTTTTAATCAACACTGAACAGATAAGCCCTCCAGACACATGGGAAATGTAAATACACACTCACGCACAGACAGCAGGGAGAGACAAATACATTTTTATCACATTACCCCATACCACCGCCGCTATGGTACAACGGCCTTTTTGGCAGCAAAGGCAACAGTCTATCCATCTCTCTACTGCACCACCACCCACCCTGACACCCTCCTTTACTACATAAGATTAAGTGCCATTTTCATTGCTCCCTGTTTAGCCACTTCGTGTCCCAATAATATATCTCGAACCGATTTACGGCAGATTCTCCTACTGGTTTAAATCTAAGAACTGATGCGTACACAGAAAAACAACATCATACCAGGGCTGTGAAAAAGTATTTAACCCCCCTACATATTTCTTTTGTTTTGGCTTTATAATGTATAAGTGTTAACCTAAAATGTTTGAGATTATCAAAAGAGCCTTAAAGATCTTAAAGGGCAACAAGTCATGTCCCAATCTAAAGAAATGTAAGAAAACAGATGAAAAACACAGGCACAGAAATCTATCAAATTGGAAATGGTTACAAAATCCTTTCTAAGGCTTCTGGACTGCAGCAAACCATAGTAAGAGTCAATATCTACAAGTAACCTTTCCAGAGATAGATGATTTACACACAGAATGTAATGCAAAAACAAATTACAGACAAATTAGCAAAAATACAAAATCAAAAAGATGTGAGTAATGGGCCAAACCTTGACAAGGTTTCACACAATAGACTTAAAAAAGGAAATACACACACAAACAAACACATACACATTAGAGTTAGTAAAGAATGCAGATAAGGGAAACGGCTGGATACGCTGGCTGGACTACATCTAAACAACGGAAAGAAATTGCCTCAAAGGCACTCTACTTTACACTGAAAAGTGACTGTAGTTGCAAACAGTGCTCAACAAGCACTCATTCCGAGATGACGCTGTTGCAGCATACTGCTAATGAAATTAAGCCTAGAAACGTAGTGCTTGGTTAGGCGGATAAAAACTCAACTTCCTTCCAAACAGATTGGGAGTTGGGTGATGCAGATAAAGAAAGGCTGTTAACATGAAGACAATGTCAAAAATACAGGCTTCCATTCTGCTGGGAAGGTGAATGATGAGAAAGAGGTAACAGGAAGGCAGAGGATCCTCAAGTGCTTTAGGTCTATGAGTGGGTTAATTTGTCAAACTTACTATGGATTTTCATATCCCGAAGAACAGAGGTGTGGAACTCTGTGGTAGGCAAAGATTTTTTACGGTGGCATGTTTTTTTTGATCAAATAACAGGCTGTTAAACATTTACTGGGGATATCATGTTTCAGCTGATTTTGGCTCACAACTGTGATCGGTTTAATGAGATGTAAAGGACAAAATCAGGGCACCTAACGTTTTTCTTCTTTTGCAGCTGGAGGTCTGTTGAGGTATGCATCTAACACTGGAGTCTCAAACTCCAGCCCTTGGGGACCGTTGTGTTGCAACTTTTAAAAGCATTCCTGGTCCACCTGAATCAAATGGCTGCAAAACTTCCTTAGAACACAAACGAGTTGTACAGTGTCCAACTAATACCCTAAGCACTTAATTCAGGTGTGATGAAGCAGATGTACGTCTAAACTTGGCAGGGCACTATCTCCGGAGGACTGGTGTTTAACACAACTAATTCGGGAGCTTTGCACGTGTACAGATGGAAATTTCTTGCTTCACTACAAGCTTTAAGTAGACCATCGTAAGGACTTTCTTTCAGCCTTCACTTTACAGAGTTAAGGTTGACTGATACTTTTCGTTGAAATAATCTGCTGCTCCCTTCTGTCCCTTATAGAAAGACTGATGTAGGTAAAGGCTTATGTCCATGCTGCTCCCTTTCCTTTGAACTTGTTACAGAAGACCTGTACGCTAAATGAATTTAATTCACTGAGTGCTTGTAAATCCAAACTAAGAGTTACTGATGCCATTCAATAACATGTACCTATTATTTCATAGTTTGTTGTTTAATTTTTAATGGTGTAACAATAATTGTGTTTCACAAAGTGGCTGCCTCTTGGCTAGGGTTCCCTTGAAAAAGAGATTCTCAGTTGGACTTTATCCTGGTAAATAAATAAGAAGATCATTGACACTCTTCTACAAAGGCCAGATTTGTACATCGTACTCTTGACAGATTCTCCCATCTGAGATATGGATCTCAGTTTTTACAAAGAAGAAGCAAGTGAAAACACAGTCCAAAGTACAGAACTCATTTCATTGCCAATGTTGTTCTATTTTGGGATAATAAGTCATGTTAGTACACATTTTATGAGCTAAATTTTGCTACAAAGTGTATTGATACTGAAAAAATGAGAGTGAGGCTGAACACATGTGATCAATCAAAATGAATGTATTGGTGTGAGTGTGATTATGTTTGTGTGTGTGTATATACAAAATATAGTGAGAGAGAGATGCTGGGAAATTCCCTGTCACATATTCAACACTTTGTTACAAGACACAAACAAACACATACTCTGAAATGTACTACTACAAAAATCTTAAACAATGTGAGTGGTAGAGAGAGGAGATGTCCTCTGGGACTGCATAAGGAGCTGTGAGAAAAAGAAGGCTTTTTGCCCTCCCCCATCCCTTTCCTTCTCTCACCTATTATTCCTTGGCACATAGCTACTGTGTCTAGCACTTGTATTTACTGTCGCAAAACTTCCAATTATTTTCCCTGTAAGATAAATAAAATTTAATCTCATCTCATCTCCTACATATACACGAGATGAAAATGGTGCAAGAAACTCCAAATGACCTTTATAATTACCAAATGTGAATCATAAAAGTGCTCAAATAAATGTTGGAAATGGTACTGAATATTGTAATTGTGACTTATGAAACTGCATGCAATGTATTTTGTTTCATCAGAATCAGAATCAGAAAAGCTTTATTGCCAAGTACATTTTTGGACATACAAGGAATTTGTTTTGGTGTAGTCGGTGCAATACAGTACAAATTAAACAGTATAAACATATCTACAGTATAATATAAATATATGTGCACAGTTTTAAGTGAGTGAGAGTAAATATAGAGCAGTATTGGGTGCGAGAGCAGTACATCAGTGCAGGTGATCATTGTGCAATTATGGCAGTGCAAGTAAAGCAGGAGTCCAAGCTGAGCGTTAATGTAACGCATAGAGTTGCAGGTTACAAGTGTCCTGTCAGCAAAAAAGGGGGTGTGTGGGGGAAAGGGAGAATGTCAAGGTGGTTTCCGGGCTTTGTTAACAAGGCTGGTGGCAGATGGGAAAAAACTGTTCTTGTGGCGTTTTGGTTTTGACCGCAGCCTCCTGCCAGAGGGAAGAGTTTGTGACTGGGGTGGGAGGGATCAGCCAGAATCTTCCCTGCCCGCTTCAGGGTCCTGGAGGTGTACAGTTCCTGGAGCGACAGTAGACTGCAGCCAATCACCTTCTCAGCAGACCGAATGACACGCTGCAGCCTGCCCTTATCCTTGGCTGTAGCAGCGGCGTACCAGATGGTGATGGAAGAGGTGAGGATGGACTCAATGATGGCTGTGTAGAAGTGCACCATCATAGTCTTTGGCACGTTGAATTTCTTCAGCTGCCGCAGGAAGAACATCCTCTGCTGGGCTTTCTTGATGAGGGAGCTGATGTTTGGCTCCCAATTGAGATCCTGGGGGATGATGGTTCCCAGGAAGCAGAAAGATTCCACAGTGTCAATTGTGGAGTCACAGAGGGTGATGGGGGCAGGCGGGGCTGGGTTCTGCCTGAAGTCCACAACCATCTCCACTGTCTTTAGAGCGTTGAGCTCAAGGTTGTTCTGGCTGCACCAGTCCAACAGATGGTCCACCTCCCATCTGTACGCAGACTCGTCACCATCAGAGATGAGTCCGATCAGGGTGGTGTTGTCCGCAAACTTCAGAAGCTTGACAGACTGGTGACTGGAGGTGCAGCTGTTGGTGTACAGGGAGAAGAGCAGAGGAGAGAGAACACAGCCTTGGGGGGAACCGGAGCTGATGGTCAGGGAGTCAGAGACGTGCTTCCCCAGCCTCACGCGCTGCTTCCTGTCAGACAGGAAGTCAGTGATCCACCTGCAGGTGGAGTCGGGCACACTCAGTTGGGAGAGCTTCTCCTGGAGCAGAGCTGGAACGATGGTGTTGAAGGCAGAGCTGAAATCCACAAACAGGATCCTGGCATAGATTCCTGTGGAGTCCAGGTGCCGGAGGATGAAGTGAAGGGCTAGGTTGACTGTATCATTTACAGACCTGTTGGCTGTGTAGGCAGACTGCAGGGGGTCCAGGAGGGGGTCGGTGATGTCTTTTAGGTGTGAGAGCACAAGGCGCTCAAAGGACTTCATCATCACAGAGGTCAAGGCGACGGGTCTGAAGTCATTAAGCCCTGTGGTCCTTGGCTTCTTGGGAACAGGGACGATGGTGGAGGACTTGAAGCAGGCTGGCACATGACATGTCTCCAGTGAGGTGTTAAAAATGTCTGTGAAGACTAGAGACAGCTGATCAGTGCAGTGCTTCAGGCTGGCTGGTGAGACAGAATCCGGTCCAGCAACTTTCTGGGGGTTCTGTCTCCTGAAGAGTTTGTTGACGTCCCTCTCCTGGATGGAAAGAGCCGTCCCCGGCGTGGGTAGGGGGCTGGTGGGGGGGAACTTCAGGGTGGGGGTTGGAGGTGCCAAGGCCCCTCTTGAGGTTGGGGAGGTGGGGGTGGTGGATTGTGGCTGCAGCTGTTGGGGGGTGTCGTGGGGGATGGTTGCAGGACTGTCCCTTTGTCTTTCAAAGCGGCAGTAGAACTCGTTCAGGTCGTTGGCGAGGCGTCGGTCGTTGATGGAGTGGGGGGCTTTCAGCTTGTCGTTGGTGATCTGCCTGAGCCCTTTCCAGACAGACGCAGAGCCGTTGGCTGAGAACTGGTTTTGGAGCTTCTCAGAGTACAGTCGTTTGGCCTCTTTCACTGCCTTGCCAAACTTGTACTTCTCCTCTCTGTATATGTCTTTGTCCCCACTCCAGAAGGCCTCTTCCTTATCCAGTCTCAACCTTCTGAGTTTGGCTGTGAACCAGGGTTTGTCGTTGTTGTAACTCACCCTGGTGCATGATGGTACACAGCTGTCCTCACAGAAGCTGATGTAGGAAGTCACAGCCTCTGTGTAATTGTCCAGACGGTTGGTAGTAGTCCTGAACACATCCCAGTCTGTACAGCCTAAACACGCCTGGAGTTTCTCCACAACCTCACTGCTCCAATTCCTTGACGTCCTCACAACAGGTTTGCAGAGCTTTAGTTTCTGTCAGGGTTTAGTCCTGCCCAGGCTAACCTCTATCCTGCCCAGTCGTAGGTTTTGAGGAACACAGAGACAGTTTTGTTTTGATCTGCTTCGCCACGGATCACTGATTGGTCAGCAAAGGACAGAATGGTCCCAGTAGCTTCAAAGACTGCGATTCATCTCACCCTTTGAACCTAGGGGGGAATGTTGGACCACTTGTTGCTGAATATTGGACTACTTGCACAGACACCAGGCTTCCTGGTGCTTTCGGCCATTTTGTATCCAGGACATGGCGGCTGATATGACACGCCCCAAGTCTGACGTTACAGGGCGCTATATATGGAGGCCTCCATGTTGAAAACTCCGCCTTCTGCTAGGAACCGGACTAGTTACTGAAGTGCGCCACTTCAAGAGAAGAACTCTTTGCAGAGTTCATTCATTCTCTCTCGTTGGACAACGAACAATTCATAACTGAGGTTTCTGGACTAGGAAGGCCAGAAATTTCACTTTGCTGATTGAAGACGTGTGTTTAACACGTAACTAAAAACACGGAGTTCGAGGAAACGTATTGCCACCGTGTTTTCATCACAAGTCGACTTTGATGGTCAGATCATATTTTTCCTTTTCGTCAAGAAGGCCAAAGGACTGGGACTGACCGCTTTCCTGGAGTTGAGCTGCGGACGCGCACAACGCTTCAACCCCCCCTCTTTCCCTCTCACTCGCTGACCCAGAAGGAGCTTCACCAAGTAAAACCCATCCTTTATTTTTATTTCTTTATTAGAAGGCCTGGGCAGGGTCAGAGGTTGTAGAGCGATCAGAATTGCTAGTTAAGATCTCATGTGTTCTGAACGATATGTGCATGTAATCTTGCTTATTGGAACTTTGATGTGTTGTGTTGATGTATGAAGCCGCTGTGCTAGCTCTGTGCGCGTTTTACCAAATGAGAGTCAACGCAGGTGTGTGGTAAGACTGGACTGTTAAAATCACCTCATGGTGAAATTCTCCATTTTCCTTTGTCTTCAATCTCACTGCTCGCTAGCTTGCCGCCAAAAGTTATAACCCTTTGTCTGCTCAGGAGTTGGGGGAAGTTTTATGATCAAGACATCACTGAGTTACAGTCGGAGTTGCGCCCTGTTGAAGCACCCCCTCCGAGAGGTCTTCGGCGTGTTCGTTTATTCACCGTAAGCTGAAAGAATTCACACCTATTGAAATAATACACTCAGACACCGTTATATTGAATTCAAAAGTACCTGGACCAGGGAAGCTCTCTCATGTGATCAGAACACACACCGAGACGACTTCGGAGCTTCTCACTGGGCACATGGCTTTTATTAAAACACACGTGAAAATGGGCAGCGCCCTGTTTACAGTTTTTTCTCACATATAGTCACGTACACACATTTTCCTGCCTACCATATTAGGACATGTTCCTGTCTCCCAGCACCTGCACTCGTATCTACTGATATAAGCAGGGAGTAAGTCAGTCTCTACTTTTTCACACACTCCTTCAGCTCTCCGTATGTTCTGCTTCATCTCACTCAAGGCCAAGTTTTGTGCAATAACAATTCTGCAGGCCACAATGTCTTATACTAACACAGGTTATACATTTCATTTCCCACACTGGTTATGAACATAATAATAATAATGCACACACATAATATATCTCCACAGCCCCCACTCTCCACTCACCCCCACACCTCTTTGTCATATTCTCAATTTTGCCATAAATGCTGGTTGATTCAACACCCACTGCTGTTTTCTTTATTTTTGCTTAGTTAGATGTGTTACCCTTGTTATGTAGAATTTTGCATGTTGAGTAGGTGAAGATGAATAAATATTCACATAGATAAAGAGAGAGCGTTTTGTGTTCATTGTGTGCGAAAGTGATTCATCAGTCAAGATAAGGTTAAAGTTCCACACGTTTCGGCAGAAACGGTCGATTAAACAGTGACATCTCCGGCAATAGTTATTAATTATTACGGAGTATTTAACAGTTGTAATTGTCAAAGGCGTTAAGCCACAATTACAACACCAGAAACATCTCTGGTCTCGATTCATAAATGAGGATTTTGGTTAAGAAATTGATTTTGTCAAATTATGATTTTTAATTATAATTATTGATCAAGATTAATCAATCAATAATCATAACCCCCAACAACCGCGTGAGCAAAGGTGAGCGCACCTTTGACCAGAATGTCCAAAAATTCCAGAGCAGTAGGCAGAAAAGTGGGAAATAACTCCTCTGGTGTAGTAGCCCTGATGTTCATGAGTTATTTTCTGGTGAGAGAGCTCCAGGTACCATCACAGAAGACCGTTTTAAAGCAAGAAACAAAACAAAACAATGCGCACCAACACGCCGAGGCGACCATCTTCGGCGCCATCTTAGGCGGACGTACAACTGAAGCCATATATTACATGCACTGTGTAAAAAGATGCATACCTTTTTTTTCTCACTGTCTCACTAAATCAGATTAAACCTTTCATGTTTCAAGACAGGTAGGTTACCAACAAGTATTTAGATTTGCTGAGTGCCAGAATACTGACAGATTTTTTATTACTTTCTTCATTTTCAGATGTTTACATACACTAAGATTACAATTTAAAACATGGAAAGGCCAGACGATGATGTTTTGGATGTATTTTAAGGCAACACTTCAAAAACAATGCTTCCTTGTGTTACATCTTGGAACAACCTAAATAAATCAGCCAATAAATTTAGAAAAGAATTGTGGACTTCCTCAATCTGGTTCATCTTTGGGTGCAATTTTCAGATGCTTGAAGGTGCTACAGTCATCTGTTCAAACAATTATATGCAAGTATAAACAGCATGGGAATGTGCAGGTACTGTACTGGATGGTATGTCCCTTGTATTTTGGTGTGAGAGATTCGTATCATTAGAGCAAAGCAAAAGACTTGGTTAGCTAAAGGTGATAAGAGAGCATCATTAGTACATAGTGAAACAAGTCCAGTTTACAGAAACATTCAGGGAGAAAGACCTTAAATGTTGGAGACCTGTGTAAAAAAAGTTGTATAACTTGTTTTCTCATTGTCTGACATTCAATCTAAGCTTTTGCTGTTTAAGAAATGGGTAGGATTACCAATAATACCATAAAGTGTATTGCAATCAAGTCCATTGCTATATTAAAATGAAAAACAGGACAGCTTTCAAGCCTGAGAACAGGAGACTGTAACGTATGAGGGCAGCAAAATTTTGTTTACAGGACCGTTTTGCTGCAAGAGAGGCTGGTGCACTTCACACTATGTGATCATAATATATTCTTGACCAATAACAGAAAATATTTAGTGTGACTGAATATCAGATGTTGAGAGAAAAAAAATATGTCTTGTTATATAGTATATGAAAATACATTTCAACTGGGTTGTCTCAAAAACTATATGAACTTAGGCTCTTCACATAACTGGTAAGTCAGAGTTGGAAAAGTCAATCAGACAAACTGATGAGTATGCAGTAATGGAAAACAAAATCAAGAATAGACAGACATAAACAAAAAAAAGTGGATAAAAAAGCCAATAAGAAACAGTCAGAATGCAAAGAGAAGGAAAAGCACACAGAAGGAGATATGGAGGGAATTGGCGTCAGTGGTCAGATCTAATCCAGTGAGCATGTCTTTTGTCCTGGAAGGGAAACACAATTATATGGCACTCTGTGTGTTTATGTGAGTGTGTGCACAGAGAAGGTTGGTCTCATTAGGCTGACTGACAGCTCCCATTTTTCCACAGCACTTCCCAGCCATTTGAAAACACACACACACATGCACATAAATGTTAGGTCCAGGGGTAATTTCTCAGTAACAGTATTTCTCTCTTTGAAACCCCAATCGCCAAAGCTGGAATTACTGTAAAAGGGATCCAACCTCCACATACATATACAGACACACCCCCAAAAGAACCTAGACTAAACCTTCCATCTTTAAAAAGCCGCATGGTAATTTCAACTACACAGGAGGAGAGATGGCTCTACATTAATTCTGGTTTATGCTTTTTGCTGTCAAGCCAGTGTGTAAAAAAGTGAAGCATGAACAAGTCATGAAATTTAAAACAGATAAGTATTCACCTCATTTGCCCTTCTTCCCTGTGTTATATATACATTTTATGTAAGTAGTTTGTCATCTTTTCTTTTTTTTATATCAATATTTTGCTGGCAAATTGTAAGGTGTCACACTTTATTTGGATTGCAAGTCTATGACATACAGAATGCTGGAGGCCCTCACAGGATTTTATAATAGTTCTACAGATTTTTAATTTATATCATAAATGGGCGTAATTCGTGCAGCAGGGGAATGGGTACGGAAATGTTGTTATCATATGGCAATTCCATTTACTGTCTTGACTTCAGTGTTGTATATAGACTCTTTTTGGATCAACTGACTTAGTTATTATTACAACGTACAACAAGGAATTTAGGTCAACATTTTTTTCTTACTAAATATATATCTTAATTAGGCTTTTGGGATACATTTTACACCATATGTCAGGAAGAACCAAACTGATTCGTACATACAAATAAATTACAAAGTAGCTAATAAAGTATTGGTAGTAAAGCGTGATGAATGAGGGGTTAAGTATTGACTGCAAGAGTAAACAGAGTTGGAAAAAGGCACAGAAACCAAGAAAATGCCTGAAGTCTGTTAGTATTTAGAAAACATGGTGAAGGAAATGGTTACTTCTGAATGTCAAAACTGTTGTGGCCAAATTCCACAACAGTAAGGAACATTATTTTACTCTAAACCAGCCACGACAAGCAGTCTCTAGCAAGACCTTTGACCAAGAAGTCAAAAGAATACCAAAATAGTTTGACAAAGGACAAGGAGCACTCATAGAGAACTTTAGAAAAACGTGGAATTAGTACGTTACAGTTGTTTCAAAGACAAAAGTAATGCACTCAAATACCATGGCCTCCATGAATGCTCAACAACCAACAATCCAATGCTTAAACTTGTTTACAGTTTTCTGTGGTACATTTTGCCTAGCCAGTGAAATAATGGGGGAATATAGTCTGGTCAGAACTCTTCGGATGTCAATGCACACACCATGTTTGGTGGATGAATTGCATAATACATTGCGCCAAAAATACTGTAATAAGAGTGAACTTTGGAGGTAAGAAAAACATGATATCGGGCTTTTAATGCCACTAGCAGACTTCATGTAATTGAAGAAAGTATGAAGGGAGAGATTTATTGAGACATTCTTAATTGGAGACTGAAAAATAAATAAGGGTGGGTTAACTAGAATCATAATGATCCCAATTACACAGTCATGGAAACTTTCAGTTGGTTTTAGAGTAAAAAAATAAAGGTAGTAGAGTGGCCGAGTATATAACCTGACTTGATCAACCAATTCCAAAAATATTAACGGAATTTTAATTATAGTGCATGCAACAGGGTCCAAGAAACATCAGGATTTGAAGACATTATGCATGGAAGAATGGATCAAAATCACACCATAGCAAAACAAAACTAGTTTCTAGTTTACAAGAGGTGTTTTGAAGCTTCCGTTAGCAATAACAGCTTTTCTACTGAGTTCTTAATAAATATCAGTGAGAGTGTTCAATACTTGTTTCCTGTGTCATTTCACTTTACCACACATAACCTGATTTATGAACGTCTTAAAATTGTTTTTTTGTATATGTTGATTACTTGGGGGGTTGCTGAAATCAGGTGCTGATTTTATGTCAATAGGCCCAACAAACACATTAACTGAGAAAAACTGTGACATGTTTAGCAATAGTATACCCCTTTATAACAAAATATTTCTTATAAAGGACTTTTTCAAAATGCTTGTGACATATTCCCATGTGCTTATGTTCCCAAAGCCATATTCATAAGTCATCAGAAACAAACCCAGAGTAAATAAGGCTGAGTGGACTGACATGGTGATGTCAAACATGTCAAAGTGATGTCAAAGTTGATGGAATGAGAGGAGAGGATTGTGTTTAACATAGACTGCAAAGTATCCACAAGCTGTTTTTCTGTGACTTTCCTTTCTTTCATCTGTTTCTCTTTGACAGCTTTTGTACTTGCATTAAAATATCCTTTCTGAAAGCTTTGTGCACTAGATGTACACTTTATTTTTTTACCTAACAGATGCACACTTATTTGACAATATCTTGAAGACTCTTAATACATCAATGCAAAATGTTTTGGAGTTAATGTACAAGATTTCCTCCATCTGTAATGCATTTTGACAGCAGAGTTTAATTATGATGACTTCCAAGTGTGACAGCACTGGATAGAGCAGGGTGTGGGTCTCAGTATGTTTGTGTGTTAGAACCATGGGATTTGATAAATGATCTGTCTGAAGCTGTGTCCTTTAGATGGGATGTTTTCCCCAAACAAGGTCTAAACATTTATCATGTGTACACGTAAATGGATGGGTTGAGGGATGAATAGTTAGACAGGTGGCTTAATGCATGGGTGGAAGGATGCATGGATAGATGAAAGAGTGGGTGATATCAAAACATCGGATTGTGAGGAGAGGCAGAGCAGGATGGGAAGGTGAAAAGCAACACCAGACAAAGGATTTCACAGATTCATGCAAGGAAAATACAGAAAGAAAACCTTTAAACAAGTTAGAGGTTGAAGAAATAAGAAAAAGAGTTTGTCAGCTTGTGTTGAATAATATCTATGTAGTCTGTATTCTCCTTTGCCATGACAGTGGTATTCATTAATCCTATTTTTGTTGGCGTACAACCTGTAATTTTAACACATCTCATGTTATGTACAAATAAAAACGCGTCAGAGCACAGTAAAACTAAAATGTCATGTTTATGTATCCATCTATTTTGATTTGAGACACTAAATTATGGGTGAGTCCCATTTCCCTATGTGTCCCTACACTTGAGTCATAGCCATTGACACTGAGGGGTAGTGATTGACTATAAGAAACTCAACCAATACAAAGTTATTTGTTAGGTAAAACAAAATCAACAACTATATCTTAAAAATCAATATAGTTTCTAATTTGGTGCCTTCAGATGTGGTGTCATAATTGATGTTCTTTGATAAGCATCAAACAAAAGCATATCATCACTGACATTGGATCTCCATCAAACACATTGAATCAATTTTACAGAGAATGGTAACAATTGGTGTTTTTGCCTTTTTGAAGGCAAGTAAAGGTATCCTTCTCCCTGCACACCAACAGCTGCACCTCCAGTCACCAGTTTGTCAAGCTTCTGAAGTTTGCGGACGACACCACCCTGATCGGACTCATCTCTGATGGTGACGAGTCCGTGTACAGATGGGAGGTGGACCATCTGTTGGACTGGTGCAGCCAGAACAACCTTGAGCTCAACGCTCTAAAGACAGTGGAGATGGTTGTGGACTTCAGGCAGAACCCAGCTCCACCTGCCCCCATCACCCTCTGTGACTCCACAATTGACACTGTGGAATCTTTCCGCTTCCTGGGAACCATCATCTCCCAGGATCTCAAGTGGGAGCCAGACATCAGCTCCCTCATCAAGAAAGCCCAGCAGAGGATGTTCTTCCTGCGGCAGCTGAAGAAATTCAACGTGCCAAAGACTATGATGGTGCACTTCTACACAGCCATCATTGAGTCCATCCTCACCTCTTCCATCACCATCTGGTACGCCGCTGCTACAGCCAAGGATAAGGGCAGGCTGCAGCATGTCATTTGGTCTGCTGAGAAGGTGATTGGCTGCAGTCTACTGTCGCTCCAGGAACTGTACACCTCCAGGACCCTGAAGCGGGCAGGGAAGATTCTGGCTGATCCCTCCCACCCCGGTCACAGACTCTTTGAGACTCTCCCCTCTGGCAGGAGGCTGCGGTCCATCCGGACCAAAACCTCACGCCACAAGAACAGTTTTTTCCCATCTGCCACCAACCTGGTTAACAAAGCCCGGAAACCACCTTGACATTCTCCCTTTCCCCCACACCCCCCTTTCCCCCACACCCCCCCCTTTTTTGCTGACAGGACACTTGTAACTTGTAACTCTATGCGTTACATTAACGCTCAGCATGGACTCCTGCTTTACTTGCACTGCCATACTTGCACAATGTTCACCTGCACTGTTGTATTGCTCTTGCATCTTATACTGCTCTAAATTTACTCTCACTCACTTAAAACTGTGAACATATATTTATATTATATTGTAGATATGTTTATACTGTTTAATTTGTACTGTATTGCACCGACTACGCCAAAACAAATTCCTTGTATGTCCAAAAACGTACTTGGCAATAAAGCTTTTCTGATTCTGATTCTGATTCTGGATCAGTGCTTCTTTGTTCTTTTTGTGTCTCTGCTCTGTTCTCTCAAACCCCCAGTCGGTCGGGGCAGATGGCCGCTCACACTGAGCCTGGTTCTGCTGGAGGTTTCTTCTTGTTAAAAGGACGTTTTTCTTCTCCACTGTTGCTACATGCATGCTCAGTATGAGGGATTGCTGCAAAGTCAACGCCAGTGACTGTCGCTACATGCTCATCCAGGAGGAGTGATTGCTGCAAGTCTCTGACTCGATGCAATCTGCTCGGTTTCCTTAGATAAAAAAACGTTTTATCCAATTTGAATAAATAACTGAATCTGACTGCACTGTTCAATGATTAGGATTAATTGGAATGTATGTACCTGACTTTTGTGAATTGCCTTAAGACGACATGTGTTGTGGATTGGCGCTATATAAATAAACTGAATTGAATTGATAATGTTATCTCATTGCAAAAAATAATATTAAAATATTATGATTGCTGAATCAACTATTCATTATTGTAAGTCAAAAGCCGTAAGAAATGTGGAAAAGTCTTACTGGTGAATTATTTATGGTTAGAAGTGAAGCAAGTTCAGAAATGTTGCTGTATAAACACATTTATGTTGCCTTGACAAAATATGATTCATCTAAGTGCTCCAGGGATATAAGCGGACTTTTGGCTAACATGTGTGGACAATTATTACACGGTTCAGTGGGAGATCAGGGAAAATCAGTATGTTAGTGATATGTTGGAGGGCTGATATTAAAGTGTAACAATATATTAAGGAAACAGATGTAAGGAAGAGAGAGAAAGATGAATGAGGACTGAAGAAACACTAATTCCTAGAGGCTGAAATAGAAAGTGGGGAGAATAAGAGAGATGGATGGGTGAGGGAGGAAGTAGGATGGCAGACAGAAGGACAAAGGAGAAAATATGTGGAATAAATAAATGAATGGAAGGTTAAGCTGTGCTGGTCAAGCGAACACAGATTAAAGGAAAAAGAATTTTAAGACCGCCTTTTTTCTCTGCTCTGGCTGCTTTGCTAATTGCGTCTTTTGCTTTTTTGTGTATTTGTAAATCATTACTTTTCTGCTCTGTTTTATGTATGAAGAAATTATATGTGCTATTTAATACAGGACTCACATGCATATAAAAGGGTTTATTTATTTTGAATTTGTATCAGCTCTAAGGACTTTTTATGCACAAGATCATCTGTTTTTAAAATGTACCACTGACAAGCTATGTGTTGGTTACAGCTCTAGTCTCATGCATCCAAATGTCCAAGCCTTGATATGGATGCACATCAATCTTATTAATTATAACAACAATATATATGCTTGTGTTTAATTATTTGTATACATGGTTAATAAGGGTCAGTGCATCTGACTGGAACTATGTGTTAACATGCGTGGAAACATGCATTGAAACATTCTTAACTGGATTTCAGCAGCATTCCTGAAGGGCAAGTCCACCATAGCAGATACAGTTACATACAACAAGGTGAAGAGTGAGCAATTTGAAATTGTTCTTATCGCATTTATCGGACCATTGCTTTAATTGCTGCTCAAGTCTGAGTTCCCGTCTCCGCGAGGGAACAGCACCACAAAGAGCCATGGGAAATAAAAGAACTTACTGAACATTTACAGATGTCCAGATATATTTCTTTTAATACAGTAAGTGAAAAAAATTGTCTAAACAATGACTTAGTCTTTGATATTTAAGACCCACTAGACCAAAATGGAAAAATAAATCATGGCAAAAAAATGAAAAATAGTCTTAAATCATTGTTTTTGAGCACTCATTTGATTAAAAAGCACCACAGCCATAGAACGAAGCCTTAATTCACACTGGAGTAAGAGGTAGCTAATACTGAAAACACAATGTGTATACCTGGGGAACAATGATGGCAAAATAACCACTCTTCTGGACCACTGATGCATGTAGAAAAAAAGTTAAACAATAAAGATGTGCTGATGTGGCACAGGGGTAAAACATGCGACCCACATACAGAAGCTACAGTCCTCGACACAGTCAGCATGTTGACCTTTGCTGCAAGCCTTCCCCTTTCTCCCCCCACCCCATTTCCTGTTGATCAACTTACAAAATAAAGGCCAATATATATATATATATATATATATATATATATATATATATATATATATACATATATATATATATATATATATATATATACACACACACACACACACACACAATATATCAGATTGGGTTGACACTTTTCCTTTTTTCCTCCCTCAAGTCATTCATGTGCTTTCCTTGATCTTCAAACATCTAATAACCGGCAGCTTTTAGAAATTCTCTTTCAAAGTCCACACTAGAGCTGCCCCTTTCTTGATGTCTCTTTAAATATCTGGCTCTCACAATGCTCCTTACATCTGATCACACTGATCTCCATATGCATTTTTCTCTTTTTTTGTTTGTAGTTCTTCCACCAACCCTTTATTTTGCTGTCAGCTTCAAGTATTGTGATCTCTGGCCTATGCCTGTTTTCTTGCATCATATATTTTCAGAAAGGGATTCTGTAGTATATAATATGTCAGTCACCTCTGTCTGTCACTAAAGATAATATCCATCTTTGCATTACTGACTGTATCATCCATATGTCCTGCTCATTTCTGTTTTGGCTGTCTACCAAAGTCTGCTATCCATTAACGCCCCTTCTGGTTCTCTGATGCGGTCCATTCATCTCTACTTAAAAACTTTTCCTGTATCCATCTGAATCTCCATCACTCTTGAATATCTGGGGCCGTCATCTCTTCATTCCTCAAGACGATGGATGGTTTCCTCTAAAGATGACTCTGATCACAGCCCAGCTTTCATTTTAGACTCCACACACATTTCATAATGTTCCATGTGAAGACCATACCCGAGCATCTCTATACTTATTAACTACATCAAATCAAATTCCTGAGGAACAGAAACCACTTCAATTAACCTTTGAGGCTGTAGTGATTGAAGTAACGGTGTAAAGCCAATGAGTATATTGCAACTTATTTTAGGGGCTTTATTAAACCCCTTTAAACAAATTATGTCACATCTCAATACTTTTCAACATTTTTTTTTGTGCAACAGACAAATAATGAACACATCGACGCTAAAATAAGTAATCAGTCATATGCTGCTATAACTAGGACAAAATGTAAAAAAATATATAGTGTTGCTTGTAAATATGAATCAACGTTTTAGTCAAATCCAAACTTAAGGATATCAGATCTTTAGAATCTACCATAAATGACACTATGACATAACAAAGTCTGTTTGTATACAATTTGTGTTTGCACAGGATTTAAGGTGGAAAGTAGCATTTTTTTTGGAATATCAGCAACTATCACCACCTCATAAAGCACAGCACAAATACTTCATTGTGACCGTCAAGTACAGGGGTTGGACAATGAAACTGAAACACCTGTCATTTTAGTGTGGGAGGTTTCATGGCTAAATTGGACCAGCCTGATAGCCAGTCTTCATTGATTGCACATTGCACCAGTAAGAGCAGAGTGTGAAGGTTCAATTAGCAGAGTAAGAGCACAGTTTTGCTCAAAATATTGAAATGCACACAACATTATGGGTGACATACCAGAGTTCAAAAGAGGACAAATTGTTGGTGCACGTCTTGGTGGCGCATCTGTGACCAAGACAGCAAGTCTTTATGATGTATCAGCCACGGTATCCAGGGTAATGTCAGCATACCAAGAAGGACGAACCACATCCAACAGGATTAACTGTGGATGCAAGAGGAAGCTGTCTGAAAGGAATGTTTGGGTATTGTATCCAAAAAACATAAAACCACGGCTGGCCAAATCACGGCAGAATTAAATGTGCACCTCAACTCTCCTGTTTCCACCAGAACTGTTTGTCGGGAACTCCACAGGGTCAATATACAGGGCCAAACCTTTGGTAAATCATACCAATGCCAAACATCGGTTTCAATGGTGCAAGGAGCGCAAATCTTGGGCTGTGGACAATGTGAAACATGTATTGTTCTCTGATGAGTCCACCTTTACTGTTTTCCCCACATCCGGGAGAGTTACGGTGTGGAGAAGCCCCAAAGAAGCGTACCACCCAGACTGTTGCATGCCCAGAGTGAAGCATGGGGGTGGATCAGTGATGGTTTGGCTGCCATATCATGGCATTCCCTTGGCCCAATACTTGTGCTAGATGGGCGCATCACTGCCAAAGACTACCGAACCATTCTTGAGGACCATGTGCCTCCAATGGTTCAAACATTGTATCCTGAAGGCGGTGTCGTGTATCAGGATGACAATGCACCAATAGACACAACAAGACTGGTGAAAGATTGGTTTGATGAACATGAAAGTGAAGTTGAACATCTCCCATGGCCTGCACAGTCACCAGATCTAAATATTATTGAGCCACTTTGGGGTGTTTTGGAGGAGCGAGTCAGGAAACGTTTTCCACCACCAAAATCACGTACTGACCTGGTCACTATCCTGCAAGAAGATTGGCTTAAAATCCCTCTGACCACTGTGCAGGACCTGTATATGTCATTCCCAAGACAAATTGACGCTGTATTGGCCGCAAAAGGAGGCCCTTCACCATACTAATAAATTATTGTGGTCTAAAACCAGGTGTTTCAGTTTCATTGTCAAACCCCTGTATGTTGATGATTGAACCACAGGTCATCTAACAAGTGATTGAGTCGACAATTAACAATAATTTATTCAAGAGTCAAATATTAAATTGGGTCATAAATACAACAAGAAATCTAAAACACTAGGTAAAGGAAGAAATTTATCAGGGTTTTGCAATAGCCCAACCAAAGTCTAGGCTTCAACTTGATTGAAGTGCTATATTGGGACCATAGGAGAGGTGTGCAGAAATTAATATCCCACTAACCTCAAAATAACTTCAAATTATGGCTGCCACAACCTACTGGATAATGGGGTGTATTTGGTTTTTCTCATCACAATATTGGCAGTTATGAAAACTTAATTTTTAACTCAACTGAGCATCTTTCAAATTAAGAACAATCAGTTTAAAGATTATTTTTAAGATGGTAGCCAAACTCTCCCTGTGCTTCGCCACAAAAATAACTGGTCCCCATCCACGGTTAAAATATGCAGAATTACCTTCAGGAAACCACACTCATGACAGCTGAAATCAAAAACCACAACCACAAAGACATTCATCAAAGCATACCACAGACACACAGGGGAGTTCGGCTGTCATCAAATGTATTTATTCAATTTCCAAATTATGTGTCCTTGCCCAATATAAATATTGACCTAGGCTTTCCCACCTATGTTCAGTTCATATATTGATTGATTAGTAGTACAGAGAGAAAGAAAGCTTGGATTGTTTGTCAGATTTAATTTTCACTTCGCACCACAAAGAGTTCAGCCTCTTTTACAACCTTACTCATTCCAGCTGCTTAATGAATGGAAAACATGTAAATATGAAAACGTATATATAATGTAAGAGAAAAATCAACAGTCACATTAAAAAAAACATAAACTACCTTATGCTTGATCAATTTCTTCAAAAGTGAAATCCATATTTGTCATTGCAATGCAAATATTTTCTGTTACCCAACTGTAGGTTCACTTAGAAAAAATCCTATTAACACATCTCAGACATGTTTACACCTATTGCTTATCTTTGAAAGGAAGGGAAACAATGAGAAGTGGTGCCAAATAGTCAAATTGTACATGAAACTGATAAACGTCACTACCAAATAAAATCAACTGCAGTGACAAACAACCTCTAATACTGTAAAAAGATGGAGGAAGTAGGCATAAAAGGCAAAAGCAATACTGAAAAACACAGAAATTAACGGTGTTGAAGGACATATGCATTACCAGGGTATAACAAATGATTTCATTTGAGAGTTTGTAACCTTAGCTCTTGACACAACACCTTAGCAAACCATTGACATGCACCATAATAACACTACAAGGTTCGACCTTGGTAGAAACGGCTTTCTTCCCAGGAATTCTATAGTGGACACATGTTTTTGCTATAAGGAGCCCTTAGGGAAGTACACCCACAAAAATTGCTTGAATAGAGTAACATACACCAAAGCAGCTGAGGAATGATGCCTGTCTTTCCAGGAATCAAGTCAACAGCCACAATTGAGGTCATTTCACAAAAAAAAAAAAAAATCTAATTTCTTCAGAAATGGTTTTCTTTCATAAAAATGTCTTTGTTTAATTTACTTTGAACATGATTTCTGAACATACATATATATGGTATGAAATAATATGGATTTAATGCTTTGGTCTCAAATGATATAGTGCCTTAGAAATGTATTTCTGTACTTTTTGTCCCATTAAAACCATTAACCTCTATGTGTTTTTATTGTGGTTTTATGTGATAGAACAACATAAAGGACATACCTGAAGTGGAAAAAAAAAGACACAATGTTTTCCACATTATTGATGAATACAAATCTAAAAGGTGTAGCAGTGTTACTTTTTAACCTCATTTAGACTATACACTTAGACTTTGATTATTGCTGTTGTTGCCCAGCCTGTCAGTTTAGGTGGATGACCATATCTTGTAAGGTTTGCAGCTGTACCATACATTTTTGGATGATGAACAGTATTATCTATCCGATAAACTTTTAATTAAAAATTATTACATTTTGTGGTTGTAACACGATAAAATATAAAAACGTTCAGGTGCTCTAAACACTTTTGCAAGCAACTGTGATTAAATACATAATGATAAAACATTATGCATATCTCCTGTGTGTTTTCAGCACACAAACACATACACACATATTGTACAGGGCAATACTCACATGTTGCCACCTCTCTTGAATGAGTGGTCGGTATCGAAGAAAGTACTTAAGTGGAAACGTGTCTATATCGGGCCACGTGGCAGGGCTTTGCCAGGACACCTCCAGCCTTCGAGGTTTAGAAAGGATCGGGGTTGCTGTCACACGCTCTGGGGGGTCCGGTTTGACTGTAGAGGGTGGATTAAAAAAAATCAGTTAAAGGGGCTCATAACATTCACTATGAGATGACATTTAGTGCCCTGGGGTATCTTCTCCCAAATCCTGACCAGGGCATCCCTGAGCTCCTGGACATTATGAGATGCAACCTGATGGCGTTGGATGAACCTGAACATGATGTCCCAGAGATCTTCTATTGGATTTAGGTATGAGGAGCATAGAGTCCAATCAGTGGTATCAATTCCTTCGTCCTCCAGGAACTGCCTGTATACTATTGCCACGTAATGGAAGAGTACAGCACAGTCTCAAGAGCATGGGGTCTGCTCCATGCTCTCGAGACTATGCTAGGAGACACAGCAAACATTTAGGCAATAGCACGTATTGATGTGACATCCTGGTGGCATGGGTCTGTCTGTGCAAACTCTGTAGGGTCCAGGTATCACCTCATGTTACCAGTAGTGACACTGATGCCAGTCAACTGCAAAACTACTAAAAAGCAGTCAAAAAAATAAGGAGGAAAAAAAATACTGTGGCCTCCACCTGCAAAACCATTCTTGTTTTTGGGGTTGTTTCATTGTTGCCCCTTTGAGAAAACCTCAATAAAAGAGAGATTGTGACAATTTAATTTGGAGCTTTTCAGACCATATCGAATGACCTGGTCTTTGTGAGATCACTCTCACAAGGGAGCACAGTGGCCTGCGACTTCAGCTACATGTAACCCTTTGCTCAAGTAAGACACCCAAGCACACACACATCACAATGGGAACGTACCCACAATTATAATCTGAAAGTCTGATAAAACACATATGCATGAAAGCAATTTGGTGAAAGGCATACCATCATACACTCACATGGCAAATAAATAAGAATTAACCAACAAACAGAAGAAAAAATACTGACAGGAATGCAACAGTAGCTTTACGTAACATTTACCAAAAAAACACTACAAGAGAGTGCTAGGTACAGACAGACTACTACAACAAATGATTCCTTTGAAGGAGCTACTTTTAATAGAGCAGCTGAAAGGAAAGGATCGGCACACTAAAACAATGAAAGAAGAACGAATATGGAGATATAATCATCATGGTGGAAAAACAAAACCTTTTAATGATGACGCAAAGTTTAAGAGAGGATGGAACAAAGACATTTTTAAATCTGAGTGTATGTTTCTTTGTGCATGTTTGGCCTTCACTTTATATGCTTTCCTTTAATTGCTATTGTGCTGTCATCCCAGCCCTTTTTCATTTATCAAGATGTCTGAAATGTACACTGTGATGAAAATTTGACAGCTTTATGTAACATTCATTATCTGAAAACAGAAGAAAGAAAACTAAAGAAAATCTTTCTCAGTAACAGAAGTAAACACTAAAACGTTCTGCTAAAGCTGAACAAGTAACCATTTCTCTTGAAGCTAGTTCTAAATGCACTTACTTCAGTTTGCAGTGAAATCTTTAAAAAATCACATTATGAAAGCAAAGGCAACAGAAAAACTATAATAAGTTGCTGACTTGACTGAAACCAGTCCTCTGGAAATGCAGCAAATCCATTCATTCTCAGGCAAATCTAGCCAAACTGTTTTGCAAAGTGTCAAAACTGTCCTACACAGTGAACACTAAATCAAATTAGGTAAATGATAATAGAGAAACTGTTAAGACTGATTAAACCTTAGCCAGCTATTCAAGGGAACCAAAGTGCTTACACCAGAGAGTTTGTCAAGCAACAATTATTCTGCACAAATAATTAGGTAAATGTATTCTTTGCAATGTACAGCTGAATTGTAGATTCTCACCAAAGGCAGCAAAACTATGGATGAACAGACGTGGAATTATGTAATAAACAAAAGTGTGAAATTACTCTAAACATTTTAAAATTTTTGATTCTTCAAAATAGCCACCCTTTGCTTTGATGACTGCTTTGCTCTCTTGACATTCTCTCCATGAGCTTCATGAGGTGGTCACCTGAAATAGTTTTCCAAAGAGTCTTGCAAGAACTTCCCAGACATTCATTGAGAGACAGCCAAAGGTTAATATTTCAGTCATTACAGCAAAGGTTGGCAACTTCAAAGAATCTAAAATATAAAACATCTTCAAAGTTATTTTACAATTTTTTGTTTGCTGCATGATTGCATGTGTGTTTATTTACTGTTTTAATGCCTTCGGTGAGAATCTACATATAATGTAAACATTCATAAACATAAAGAAAACCATTAAATGAGGAAGCCTTTCTAAAATGTTTGATCGGTAGTGTACCTGAGTTTTAAGCATTGGCCACAGTGTTTTAAAAAGGTGTAAGCCAGAGCTTTGAGAATGCCATTCAGAAGCCGAAAGTTAATCTGCGTTATCCATTTCAAAACCTGTTATGATGTGTTTTTGGGATTATTGTTCCGTCGGACCACACAATTGTGTCCACGTTTTAACCATCTACCTGTTTAAGGTAACGTTTAAACACTCGGAAGTAGTCTTTGATTTTCATTATTCCATCCTTTATTCAAAATGCATTCAGCCACCCCCTTGCTTGACAGTTCACAAAATGCTCTTAGATTTAAAAGGCTCACCTCGAGTCCTTCAGACCAATTTCACCTAGATGTCATTGTGAGCATATAGCTAATTTTTTGCTGCAACAAATTTTACTCATATTTGAAAGTTTGTAGATTCTTTCTTAGTTGGTGACCTCTAAATTTATGGAGATGTTAAATCTACCTTACTTTAGACTGATTATGGTATTCCAGCAATTTCCAGTATACTGTAAGGATGAACCTCAGTGGGTCTTCTTCTTTTTTAATATCACAACTTATTTTGATTCATTTGAGGCTGACAACTTGTGTCAGATTGGTTATGCCAACAAAAACATAATCCCAAACACACATCAGAACAGGTTTTTAAACTAAAAAAAGATTAAGCATCTGGGATGGTGTTCCCAAATGCCTGATTTTCACTCTTGATAATATTTGTGGACTATGATTAAAAGCCGAGTCTGTGCCAGGAAAACATCAAATTTAAATGAGCTCTACCAATTTTGCCAAGACCAATGGGGAAATATCCAGTCATAATGCCAACATGTTGTTAATGGAATCAGCCTGATGTACAGAACCATGAAAAAGTGTTTGCCCCTTTACCAGTTTGTTCTGTTTTTGCATTTCTAATTCACTTCTTATTCACAATATTTCACATTGTCAAACAATTTTTTATATCAGACAAAGACAACCTGAGCAAATAGAAAATGGATTATTCTATTGATTATTTTCTTTTTTTAAATAAAAAAAGAGATCCAAACTAAACTGGCTCTATATTAAATATGAATTGCCCCTAAACCTAATACCTGGTTGTGTCATCTTTGGTGGCAACAGCCTCCTACAAGGAATTTAAAAGTCCATATGCTGTCATGCTTCGGATCTTTGTCCCGGTGTAGAACTCAAGTGTGCTTGAGCCTGAGGTCACAAACTGATAGTTGGACATTCCCATTGTCTTTGTTGAATCATTAATATTGACCTTAACTAAGGCAAGTGCAATGCTTTAGAGGTCGTTCTGGTTTCCTTGGTGATCTCTTGGAGGCTGTTGATGTGCTCTTAATGTACACCGGCTACTCCTGGTAAGGTTTATCACTGTTCTGTATCTTCTATGTGGCAAATGGTCACTGTGGTATCCCTAAGAGGTGGAAATGGTTTTCTAATTTTTTCTAGACTAGCAAGTGGCAATGACTTTATTTCTCATCTGTTTTTGGGTTTCTTTAGATTGGGGTATGATATTTTGCTCTTATTGATCTTTTAGCTTTACGTCATGTTTTCAGACAAGTTCTATTTATGTGACTACTTGATTATACATAACTGGAAGTAATCAGGACTGGGTGTGGCTATTGAACTTGAAACAAAAATAATGTGGGCAATCAGTTAATTTATGATTTAACACGGGGGAAAATAATACTTTCACATAGGTCCAGGTTTGTTTTGGATGGTGCTATTTTTCTTTAATAAATGAACATATTTGTCTGCTATCAAAAGATGTAAGGGGGAAAAAGCATTTTCAGGGCACCATAGGACTTTTAAAGCAACACCAATTGTGTCTTAATTAGACAAAATCTTCAAAGAAATTCAGACTCATGTAATAATTACCACAAAGGTAACACATACAAAGTTCAAAGGCACCAGTTACAGTAATATGCTGAATCAGGTAGCCTTTGCTTCCAATGGACAATGCTGTCAGAGTTTACAAAGGGTAGAGTAAAACGTTTCCCCACACCTTTTCATTCCTTTACATTAAAAAGGTGAGTCATTGATGTATCATTCAGAACCTAAAGACGTATACTATTATTTACCAGTCTGGAGCTTTCTCAAGAGTTGTGACTGAATCAACACCGAGCATATTCGTGGACACCCACATCTCCTCTTGTCTAATTTTATCCAGCCTTGGTTGGATGAACAGGGGCATATGAAAAACATTTTACTCCCACTCAGAATTCAGAAGCATACTGGGAAGCATAAAATTGTTTTATTTATTTATGATCTGCCTCGTTGTCCCTGAAAATGAATGCTAGAATTACAATTGGAATTACAAAGAAAGACTCTTAACAAAGCAGAGACAAAGAGCAGATGAGGTAAAGAGTGACAGCATTTCAGTTTGCTGCAAGAGGAAAATTTCTTTTCAAAGGATTCTTTTGATATTTGCTAAATATTTTGCTTATG
This sequence comes from Girardinichthys multiradiatus, assembly GCF_021462225.1. Taxonomy (NCBI): domain Eukaryota; kingdom Metazoa; phylum Chordata; class Actinopteri; order Cyprinodontiformes; family Goodeidae; genus Girardinichthys; species Girardinichthys multiradiatus. Next base: position 33,286,964 of record NC_061801.1, on the reverse strand, counting down.
ATAATAATAATAAAATGACCTATTACCTTTAACTTGCAATTTTTTCAGTTTTACCATTTGTATTAGTATAATGTATTATGAAAGGAGAGCAATTATTGTAGTAAGTACTATAGAATAAAAAAGGGAATCTCTTGAGATCAGCCAGAGCCATAACCAACATTACTTACAAACGTTAGTGGATTATATGATTTAATGGTTAAAAAAACTATGAAGGGATGATTTCTGGCAAATAAAACACAGTATGTGAAATGTCATGATTTTCAATATCTCTGCATAATATACTAATGTCCTTTATTTATTTAGAAAAACAAACATTAAAATTCAAAATCTTGTGACAAGTATATACATTGTGAACCTTTTCCTTCATTAATTGCCTGGAGCTCTTTGTGAAGCAATAACTGCAACTGAATGTTTCCAGCAACTGTTGGCCAGTCATGCAAGCTGGTTGGAAGGAATTCGAGTTCACACTTCTGTCCAAATCAGCTCTAATCCTCAGATGCTGTTGGCTCTGTGGTCGTCGTCTCATTGTTTGATCCCCTTTCTCTTGGGATGTTGTGACATTGCTTTCTTTTTAATTCACTAGTAGAATTTAATTTAATATTTTAAAATGATGGCCACCTACCCTGGCTGGTCCTGTTCCTTTTTTTAAACAACTCACTTTCAAAGGTTGTGTCAGGTGTTTGTGCAAGACTATATGTGTCCAGAACTTTGATATGCTTCTTACGGAGCCACTCCTTGGTTATCCTGGCTGTGTGCTGTGTTACCCACAGCAACCTTGGAAACAGTGGTGCCAGCTCTCTTCAGGTCATTGACCAGCTCCTCCCGTGTAGTTCTGGGCTGATTCCTCACCGTTCTTAGGATCATTGATATGCCACGAGGTGAGATCTTGCATGGAGCCCCAGTCCGAGGGAGATTGACAGTCATATTTAGCTTCTTCCATTTTCTAATAATTGCTCCAACAGTTGATCTTTTTTCACCAAGCTGCTTGGCAATTGCTCCCTAGCCCTTTCCAGCCTTGTGGAGGTCTACAATTTTGTCTCTGGTGTCTTTGGACAGCTCTTTGGTCTTAGCCATGTTAGTAGTTAGAGTCTTGTTGATTGTGTGGGGTGGACAGGTGCTTCTAATTTAGAATAATAAGTGGAGTGGAGGTGGACGTTTTAGAGGTGGACTAACAGGTCTTTGACGGCCAGAATTTTTGCTGATTGGCAAGTGTTCAAATACTTACTTGCAGCAGTAACACAGAAATAAATTATAAAAAAATCATACATTGTGATTTCCAGATTTCTTTTTTTTAGAATATGTCTCTCACAGTGGACATGCACCGAAGATGAAAATTTCAGACCCCTCCATGATTTCTAAATGGGTGTTCAAATACTTACTGTATATATGCACCACCAATCAACGGTTTGCTATTTTGAAGAATCTGAAATATAAAGGAATTTGTTACATAATTCTATATATTTTACTTCATTCTTCTGATGTCTTTACTATGTATCTAACAATTTAGAAATAACAAAAATAAGCAAAAGTCATTCAATGACAAAGGTCTGCTCAAACTTTTGCTGTGTTTAGATCCACTGCTTTATCTTCACATTTCTATGGATCTGCTGCTGTAACATATGCAATGTGCCAAACTGCTTCAAAGGATCTTTTGGACGTGTCAAAAATGTACTGTTATGAGACATATTTACCACATATGCACTACTGTTACAAATGCTACAAATGATAAGTAACCGTTACACAAATATTGTAGCAATGTCCCGATAATAATGTTACACTCATCCTATGCTATGCAGACGCTCTGTCAGAGCTAATAAAGATTCAGTTACCTCAGGATTTCAAATGCATGGAATGGCTGAAGAGCTGGGCAATTGGACCTATTTTGTTATTCATTTTCTGACCCTTTTGGTCAGAAGAAAATATTTGGTATGGAAAAATTAAAAAGGAAATCATCAAAGACCAACATCCTTATATAAAACACTTAAAATTTAATACAATTTATTCTACTAAACGTACAACATACAAAATGTGAAGGCATCATAAAGTACATACATACTTTACAAAATGCAACATGATGAGAATATTCATATAATGCATTTTATTTCTTTCTATTTTGACCCATGTAAAATGTGTTTTCAGATCCATCAACAATTGTGGTGCGATGAGAAACACTGTGAGATGCATTTGAAATATTTAATAATCTTTTTGGGGATAATTTAGGAAGCAGTTGTTTCACATTTTCTTAAAATATGGTAAAAAGCAGAGACACAGCCGTTGAATTGTTTAGTTTAACTTAGAAAAACTGGCCATTTTATTTCAGTTAAAGACAAAAAACATCCCAAATCTTGATGTTTCTCAGAAATTCTCAGAGAACCGATTGCTAAAATTTTATCAAAACATGCTTCATCAAACTCAAAATTTACAATACTTTTTCTTCCTATTTTATTCCTAAAGTATTTATTGTACATTTCAGTTGAATTGTATATAATGAATGTAATATTAAAAATTAAGAAATAACTGATTTATCATAATCTCATTTTTTTCATCACACCATTTATACGGGGGTGTGTAAACTTCTATTTATATATATTGTACACAACTGCACTGCATTTTTCTGCTTAAAGGAGTTGAATGATAACCTGCTGATGTTTTTAGATCACATTTATCCAGAAAAATAGACATTTCAAAAGGGTTGACAAACACAAAGCACCATCTTGTTTTCCTTCTCATTGTAATGTACATGGTTTGGCACATGATGAAAGACAGACAGCAAACAAAGGAGAGAGATGAAGGAGGAGAAAAAAAAAGAGTAAAAATGAATGCAAAGTTAGAAAAAGTGCACACAAGAAAGAAAGTGAAAGCAGATGGAATGAAAAGGAGCGGTGGGGTATTTTGATATCTCCAAAAGGGATGTTTCCTCAGCCAAGGCGCTAATCCAGCTACCATTAGCATTTTCATGAGTCCTGTGTCCAGGGGTCAGCAGAGCATGTCACTCTCTCATTTGATTTCCTCTGTACACACTCACACACACAGACACGTTCTCTTTCTAAATACCAAACTGTTTTAACCAACACACTTCACACAATCGCTCAAGGCCCCGTTGGTGTTTCCGTGTGTTTATGTGTCATGCACACCGACGACACGTTGGAAGCAGTGCAAAAGGGGTAAGGACTGCTCACAGCTTCTCCTTATCTATCTAAGTTCTCCCTTATTCCTCCTTTGAAACTAATTTCTCCTCTTCACTGCTTTTCCTGTCGGAGTTGCTGATGAATACTACTTTTGCTGTTATTATGCACTGTTCAGGACAAATTATTTCCCATCAAATCTGCACTTCTTTAAAGAAGACTTACAAAATAATCCAATGAAATAACCAATGTTTAGGTTTTAAAAATATGCTGGCCTAGCCGCAGACTATTGTGATTCATTTAAATGAAATCAAGTAAAGGCAGCACAAATGGTTGAAAATGTGATGCTTTATTATCTGATGTTGTCAGTTATCATATGAGAGAACATCAGGTGATTTGCCCCTCATTTGGAAAAAAAGTATCATCCTCCTGAAGTTATGACATTTATTTGCAGTGTGCATTTTGAATTCCCTTTGGCTTTCTGGCAACAATTGCTGTATGTGCAACAAAATTCCAAAGGGAACCAGAAGTGTCAGGAAATCAGTTATCTATGGTCAAACGACTGCATTATTATTTCTCGAGTGTTGGCATCCTCAAAGGTTCGCTTCGACACTCATTTGTTTTTCTTTTGTTCGTTTGCCAAAAACATGTCAGCTATGGAACAAAGATGCTGGATCTATCTCTAAACTAAGCTCTTGTCAAACTTATGAAATACAAAAATATTCTACAGACTGGAGAAGTGATTTAAAAAATGTCAAAATGTTTCCTTTAAACCCCTTAAGAATGAAAACTAAATTAAAGCATTTAATTTTAAATGAAACTTTATCAGAAAATATAACTGGCCCTGGAGTAATTAGCTGGTGTTGTGATTAATTCACTCCCTAGCCTAATCTTTAGTCACCTTTAGAAACAACACATTAAAAGGTAGAAGAAAATTGTAGCAGCATGGAACCTATGCAAAATGAGAAACTGGAGAAAACATCCATCTTACCTATACTGGACTCTTCGAAGGATAGGGTACCAGAGGCTTTCCCTAAGGCGTTTACAGCTGTCACATTAACTTTGTATGGATTGGTGGAGAAGACCTCTGGGAACTGTACATGACAGCGATTCTTGTGGACTGGATCTTTCTGCACATCCAGTGAGCGCTGGTTGTACCTAAAGAGGAAAATAAAATAATTTTAATCAAGTGAGATGGAGAAAGGAGTTGAAGGTTTTAAATTAATGGAAATGCTTAGATTGCTTTTTGACTTAATTTAGATTTTTATTTATTAGATTTAATTAAGATTTTATTTAGATACAACTGGTGATATCTTGTTTTGGATGTATTTTGAGGTGTTTCTAATAAAATGAACCCCACCTAAAAAAAAAAAAACAACACGACCAGGCCCACTTCCAGCTGATCCTTTCACAATTGTGGTGTGATCAATAAGTCATGGAAATCAGAGCTTTAATGTAGGAATAATGTCACAACTACGTACAGCGTGTCACATTTGCAAATTAGAAAACTGGTAGAATTTTATTTGTTAGCTTTTGTGCTGCTAACTATTATTAATATTACAACAAACAATTTACTGTTCTTTATTTTTTGTGTTAAAACAGTAAAGGAACATATTACATTTGACAAATACAGTGCCTTGCGAAAGTATTCAGCCCCCTTGAACTGGTCAACCTCTTGCCACATTTCAGGCTTCAAACATAAAGATAGAAAATTAAATCTTTTTGTGAAGAATCAACAAGTGGGGCACAATCGTGAAGTAGAATGAAATTTATTGGATGTGTCAAACGTTTTTAACAAATAGAAAACTGTGGGGCGTGCAATATCATTCGGCCCCTTTACTTTCAGTGCAGCAAACTCACTCCAGAAGTTCAGTGAGGCTCTCTGAATGACCCAATGTTGTCCCAAATGACTGATGATGATAAATAGAATCCACCTGTGTGTAATCAAGTCTCTGTATAAATGCACCGGCTCTGTGACAGTCTCAGGGTTCTGTTCAAAGCGCAGAGAGCATCATGAAGACCAAGGAACACACCAGGCAGGTCCGAGATATTGTTGTGGAGAAGTTTAAAGCCGGATTTGGATACAAAAAGATTTCCCAAGCTTTAAACATCCCATGGAACACTGTGCAAGCAATCATATTGAAATGGAAGGAGTATCAGACCACTGCAAATCTACCAAGACCCGGCCGTCCCTCTAAACGTTCATCTCGAACAAGGAGAAGAATGATCAGAGATGCAGCCAAGAGGCCCATGATCACTCTGGATGAACTGCAGAGATCTACAGCTGAGGTGGGAGAGTCTATCCATAGGACAACAATCAGTCGTACACTGCACAAATCTGGCCTTTATGGAAGAGTGGCAAGAAGAAAGCCATTTCTCAAGATATCCATAATAAGTCTTGTTTAAAGTTTGCCACAAGCCACCTGGGAGACACACGAAACATGTGGAAGAAGGTGCTCTGGTCAGATGAAACCAAAATCAAACTGTTTGGCCACAATGCAAAACGATATGTTTGGTGTAAAAGCAACACAGCTCATCACCCTGAACACACAATCCCCAATGTCAAACATGGTGGAGGCAGCATCATGGTTTGGGCCTGCTTTTTGTCAGCAGGGACAGGGAAGATGGTCAAAATTGATGGGAAGATGGATGGGGCCAAATACAGGACCATTCTGGAAGAAAACCTGTTGGAGTCTGCAAGAGACCTGAGACTGGGACAGAGATTTATCTTCCAACAAGACAATGATCTAAAACATAAAGCCAAATCTACAATGGAATGGTTCACAAATAAACGTATCCAGGTGTTGGAATGGCCAAGTCAAAGTCCAGACCTGAATCCAATCGAGAATCTGTGGAAAGAGCTGAAGACTGCTGTTCACGAACGCTCTCCATCCAACCTCACTGAGCTCGAGCTGTTGTGCAAGGAAGAATGGGCAAGAATTTCAGACTCTCGATGTGCAAAACTGATAGAGACATGCCCCAAGTGACTTGCAGCTGTAATTGCAGCAAAGGGAGGCGCTACAAAATATTAATGCAAAGGGTCCGAATAATATTTTTCAGTTTTTTATTTGTTAAACAAGTTTGACACATCTAATAAATTTCATTCTGCTTCACGATTGTGTCCCACTTATTGTTGATTCTTCACAAAAAATTAGAATTTTATATCTTTATGTTTGAAGCCTGAAATGTGGCAAGAGGTCAACCAGTTCAAGGCACTGTAGGCATTGTACAGCATTTTGGTTGGCTTTGACCCAAGGAAAAATAAACCATCCGAAGTACAACTTCTACCGCTTTTCATACGCGTTGAGTGAATACTGGATGCTAAAATCAGGGCTGCACTGCTAGCCCAGACTTGTTTAAACAATACGTTCTCACTCCCAACTCGTCACATTTGGACGATTGGTCAGGCTCCCTCTGCGTCACGTATAGACGCATCGGGTAGCCCCTTCTCGTCATTATTTGACGTGCATGGTGTATTGCAAACGACCTCAGCGGCACACAGCACCACCTACGAGTGTGTAACCTACTGTATTCTTTGTTTTAATTTTGTATTATGTTAAAATAAAAACAAGGCCTTATCCATAACCATGATGTTACGATGACATCTTTGACTCTGGTTTAATTCTACCACATGAAATTATGTACGTTTCTGTTAAAATAAACAAAACAAAAAAAAAGAAAAGAAAGAGCCATCCAAAGCGGAAGGTAAAATCACGACTTAATTCGGCAAACCGGAGGACAGCATCTTTTACAGCTTAAGTAAAATGTGCACAGATTTTAGCACTTTTTTATGCCTTTCAAAAAATTATAACGGACTCGTCGTTCTTGTTCCCATATCGTCAGTTACCGACGTTCAGGGAGCTCTATAACAGTCAATGAGAGCACCCTGCACGTCAAATAATGACGAGAAGGGGCTACCCGATGCGTCAATACGTGACGCAGAGGGAGCCTGACCAATCGTCCAAATGTGACGAGTTGGGAGTGAGAACGTGTTGGTTTAAACACATTAATCTGTTATTTTTAGCTTAACCCCATTTTGGCCAGTTGTCTGTTACAAAATATGATAAATTATGATCCCAAATCAAAACAAAATAACTGATTTCCAACTTGTAGATATTTATTGGAGTCATTTAACCACATTTCCTTACAGCAGACTGAGTGTATAATATAGATCACTGTAAATGATCAGTTGTTTAAGTGCATAGGAATTGACGCCATTATCAATAAGTCATGGCTATCCATAACTAATTGGAAGAATTGATATAATTGCTGTCAATTATAGTTCTTAAAGAAAAATCTAAATCAGCTAAAATCAATGTTGGCAGCTGAAAGCTTAAGAAAAAAGCAGCATCGGAAATGAGCCACAAATCTCTGACCATTGCATCTGTACTTTATACTTTTTTCTATTAATGAATGTTCTTATTTACTGATCTGCATATGCATCTTCACTTTGACATTTGCCTGCAGACTGAAGCCTGTTAAACCTCCTCCACGTTTGAAGTAAGCAAGTCCACATTCCTTCAAGATCACGGAGTCAACAGTGAATCATAATGGAACACTTCATTTACTGCAGATAAAAGCCAGATGCCAGCGCCTAGTATCAGAGTTATGAATGACAGTAAAAGTCCTGTTTTAGATTACAAAGAGCTAGCTTGGAAGAATGTAGAGCTGAAAAAGCGTCACCTTAGTGATTGTGTCTTTTTTGTTCATTTTCCAGTCTCTCTTGTCTTAATAAAAATGTTAGCATAACAATGTTGTTGTGGTATTTATGAAGCTAGAATCCAGTTGCTGCTCTTTAATCTGTAATCCTGCACGGGCAAAGCTAATAAACTTTTTGGGCATTAAATATCATACTGCTGTATGATATTTGAAATAACCAGATATGTGAAATAGCCAGAACTAGTATAGTGTAAAGAGTGAAGTCTCAACCTTTAAATTTCAGAAATACTTTCGATCCACTATAATTTCACTGAGAGTCCTTATTGTTGTACTTTATGTATATACCTGAAAAGCAACAGAAATGTTCTAATAATTATCTGATTAAGGGTTAATTAATGTTTTTTTTGTCACTCATTTACAAAGAACCCGAAAATGGCACACAAAAAATTTGTAAACAGCAGAAAATGTATTGGACTTACTGCACGTCCACTTCAAAGCTGGTGGGTATGTATGTAGGATGCATCAGGTGCCAGCTGCAGTAGAAGCCTTTAGGGTAGGCGTTGGACCGACAGGTGACTTTGGGCTCCTGAGGGGGAACTACAGAGAGCAGAAACAAAGGGACACAGAGAAAGATCATTAACTGCCAGGGACTAAACATTTTTAATGTAGAGTTTGAGGCATTCAAGAGGGTAAAACAACACACTGCAGAAAAAGAGATTAAGTCCAAAATACATTAATCAAATACAAAGTAGCTATGGCTAATTAAACATTATTACATAATTAATTCTTGATCTAATCTTTTATTAAAAATGCCACGGCTTCTCAGTTTGAATTAAGTTGTGTATTTGGTATGTTTTATTAGAGGCTCTTTCAGTTTATTTAGCTGCGGATGCTGTCACATTTTCTTGTACTATGCATTCATTTTTTATATCAAATCAATTAAATTTTGATGAGGGTGGTGATGAAAGAAAGAAAAAGCTTAATCATACCCCTAATTATAGTTCATATGTGCAGTCTCAAATCATTTTACAGTTCCGTATACTTTCTATAAACTTCAAGCTCAGATTTGTGAATTGTTTTAAGGGAGTCTTCTGCAACTGAGGTGTCATATTGTATGAGTGTGTTGAAAGTCTTATTTTATTATATAGTTTTCTATTTCTTCACTTAGGCAGATTCAATAACACTTTTTGACTGAAATAAAAACTTTCTAATATTCTTCTTTTCCCTAAAATACTGGATGTTTTGTAAAGTAACACAAGCAGTTGTTAAGCTGCTGTATAATCAGTATAGTCAATACATTTGTTACTAATTTGAAAATAGCATAATTTTAGAGAGGGTTTTTGAAGAGACGGGCAAAGTAATTTAAACTTTAAAATTGTAGGAACAGAACATGTATGTAAGTTAAATGGCACCATTTGAATGGGAAAGAAAAGTAAAACATTAAAGCTTGTAGCATTAATGTCACTTCAATCATGTTAAATATTAATATAGATCTTAAACATGATGTGCATTTCCTAACAGATGAACTCAAAGCCAAATCTATTTAATCCTTTACTGCAAATGATGTCTATTGGTTAAACATACAAACTAATCGATGTTTATAATAAACAAATTCAACAATACTAATTTAAAAAACTCATCACACCTAAAACTACAAATGGTTTCTCCAAATTCAAAGCAATATACCACTTTTAAATCTATTGCAATCACAATTGCCTGCTGTAACCAACTTTTTCAAATGCCACCAAATATGTTCTGTGGAGTTTTGAAGTCAATAGTCACAGTTGCCTAAGACTTTTTCTGAAACCGAATGTTGATAGATTGTGAGGTATCCTTGGGACTGTTGTCCAGTTTGAAATGGTATAGGCTACAGCTTCCTCACAGACAATTTCCAGGTACCTGACTGAAGTCATAGTCGTTTTATTGGTAAACTCTCAGTAAGGCTAATGCCTTTGCTTTCATCACACTCCAAAAGGGGAAAATGTCTCAAATAAATTAGTTGCAAAAAATGTGTCTATAATTGTTGAAAAAATAGTTTCACAAATTCTCTGCCCAGTAGCATCCAGTAAAACGCTAATAATGTAGAAATGTTTTTCCCCCCAAGGGGCCAAGAGTTTCATGGATTTTTAATATTATAAATCAGTGCTCTTTTGCCCATTTGTGTATTAAATCATCCCTGTTTTGTTCATAAGTGGCCTAATAAATGCACTCAACAAAGTAACAGACACTGTGATTAATCTGGCTGTTTGTAGCATTTACTAAAAACAGCCCCTTCAAGCTACACTTGGTCAAACACACTTACATGCACACATCAACACGTACAAAGGTTTGCTTAATTGGTTGCTGTGGGGTCACTTGACTGTCGCACACAATCAACTGTGTTTTAATGGTCACCACAGCAACTAATTAGCCTGCCAATACTAGATAATAATGGATACCAAGGACGGTATCCAATCACACTCAATTAATCACAGAGACTAATTGGGGCCATCTCAATCAATTGGCTTTTTATCTGAAAGCTTCAGTCAAAGTCACACTAAAGCTTATCATAGCGGACAATTACAGTCAGAACGTACCAACACACATATACCCCTCCTTAAGGTTCTATAGAGTTAGCTGTAATCAGTCCAGCTTATTAACATTGGAGAAACGAAAAGCATTGAATGACTGGTTAAGAAATGTTTAACAGCAATGAGGTCAAGAACAAATAAACAAAAAAGATGTGTTTAAATAGTAGCCCTGTTTATTGTGGTTTCCTTGCACTTAAAAGGTGTTTATTGCATTAAATCTGGTAATTTTCCCCAACAAAAGGCCTAAATACCTCTTGGTCTTTTAAAAGGAAGCTCATGGTGGATTTTTTCTTCTGATCCAGATAAAGTGAACTAAATAGGATTTGTATCAGTATTTGTCCGATTGGACACACACTGATACCAGAACCATTTGTGTCAGAAGTCAGGTAACTTTGTTGGCTGTGGCAAACCATGAGTGACCAGTACTGCAGTCTCACTTAAAAAAATAATGCAACATTAAGAAAATAAAAAGTAGCAGTTTAAAATTTGTATCAAGTAATGCTTCAAACATAATAAAAATACCAATATTTTGCTCTATGTAGGGATATTTCCCAGTGGCAACCATCAGTCAGGAAATTATTGTAGCTGTTGCTGAGGATGTTGCATTATTTCTGGGTATTACTAGCCAGTATGGTTCTGTATGAGTCATGGCACCATAGTCATGAGATGCCATGGTTTCCTAAAAGACCAAGTCTGTAAAAAGCCAGTAGGCAAGCCGGCACAGAATTACTGACACAGCAAGTAAGTGAATGAACTCTGTAGCTCCACCTAGAAAAGCTATGTTCTCTTGTGCCTGCCTTTTTTGATCTAAACTCACAGGCTACCTAATTGGGTACATCTGTTTAACAGTTTAACAAAAAAAAATGTGGTAAAGATGAGTTGCTTAAGTTCAAACGGAGCATCACATGCTCAAGGTCACATTTTTCGGTGACTTTGAACATGTTTTTTTCATGCCAAGTGGGATGGTCTGAGTACATTAAAAACTGCTGATTTACTGGGACTTTCACTCACAGATATCTCTCAGGATTACAGAGAATGGTCTGAAAGACAAAAAATATCCACTGAGCTGCATTTTTGTGGACCAAAAATGCCTTGTTGATGTCAAAGGTCAGAGAAGAATGAGCAGACTGCTTCTTGATGACAGAAAAGTAACAGTAGCTCAAATAATCATCCGGTACAACCAATGATACCATCTCTGATGCTCAGCTAAGAACACAAAGCTAAGACCCTAGATGACACAGGCTCCAACAAACTTGAACAACCGGAAAAACATTGTCTGGTAAGGTGAATTTGGATTTTATATTTAAAATTCAGATGACGGTCAAAATTTGGTGTAAACAACATGGATTCATACAGCCTTGTTTTAACAGACATGCAGATGGTTGTGTTATTGTTTGGGAGATATTTTCTTGATACACCTTGAGCACCTTAGTACAAACTGAGTATCATTTAAATGCATCGGCCTAAATGGGTATTATTGCTCTCCATCCCTTGCTTACCATCCCTTCAATACCACTGTGTACCCATCTTCTGATGGCATTCTGGGGCTAAGGGTCTTGCTCAGGGACCCAGAGTGGCAATCAGATTTCAAACATACAGTGGTTGTATGTGAAACTGTGTCAATCTATTGCTAGGAAAGCAAAATAAGGGAATTAAAAATAAAATGTATTCTTTTTTTATTTAATCAGATAAAAAAAAAAACCTCAGTAAGAATAAATTCTTGTTTTCATAATGGACCTGGTGAGACAGCAAATCTATAGTTACATAAAAACAAATACATTCATGCATACAATAAGCAATAAAATAAGCCATTAAAGGTAAAAAATAAAATAGGTTAAACATATAAAACAGACTTAAAAGCAGGTACAATAAGTGGAAAAAAGAGGTGTATTGAGGGTTGAGACAAAGGAGTGAAATAGAAGTTGGGACAAAAACAGACATGAAGTGAGCACATCTGAAAAGATGAAAGGAAACTTTAAAAAGGGACTGAGCCAAGAAAGCTTTCTCCTCAGAAAGGACCAATGTGCTTTTAAAAGTTTTCAGGCACAACACAAATGCTTGCACATGCACCAAAACAAAAAATAAAAAAACAGTCACACAAATGCTTTAGTTACTTGGAAATATCAAAAGCTGTCCACATATTCAGGAAAATAGATATTAAACAGAGAGGTGGAAACAACAAGGGATAACACACCTGTTAGAGAAAAACAGAACAAAGACAACATGAATATTAAAGCCTATGAAACAATAATTTGAATTAAAATTACATTGTGCAGATTTCACCTTGTTTTTGTGAACTGCGCTGACATAGTGCCTAAATCAATGGCACACAGGACACCGCTCATGAATAAATGTTATTTGAATTAGCCCACTTTCATCATCTGTTTTGAATAGCTGTATAAAATAGGATTGTGAAGATGTTTTTTGTTAGCCTCATGAAACCTACACCTGCACATCTGCACAAGCGCACATGCATAAGTGGCAGCCAGGGTTACTTTTAAGTGGTAATAGGTTGCAGACTGTGGCTCATAAATGATAATAAGGTTTAAAAAGATGGGGGAAGGTAGAGTAGGAACATGTGCATGCAAATCTTTCCAAATCTTTTTTAAATGGGTAACTATGTCAGTTTGTATTAACAATTCTCTCTGTTCCTGATTCATGATTCATTGGATAGACTTTAGAAATAGTACACTGTAGACATATGACCTTAATAAACTACTTTTGATTCCTTTATGTGTAGTTTTAAAGGAGCCAGACTTTGTGTTAATCTTTGGCAATTGAATGACCAATAGTTCTCCTGGCTATCTAAAAGTTTAAAATTAATGTCTAGACACCTCATTGGTGTTTTCATTGAGTTTAAAAGACTTTTATGTATAAATTGAATTAAAATCCATTGTAAAATTCGTACCTTTTGAACTTGAATATCTATATTTTATTGCAGTATTTGTGCATGCTTGTAAACTGCTTGGAAAAGTATTCATGATTTTTATTTTTATATGCAAATTAAAATCTAAAGCGTGTGACAAGCTTTTCAGGGGTAGAGGGGACTGAGTGCAAATGCATGCCACTTTTGAGATTCTTATTTGTAACAAATTTTACTGACATAAAATCCCAATTAAATATATTACAGTTCGTGTGTGATATGATAAAATGGGAAAAAAAATCAGGGAGTGTGAATATCTTTGCAAGGCACTGTATATTTTGTTTTAAATATGAAAAGAGATTTAGTCAAATTATCTCCTCCTCAAATGAGCATACATTTAGTATAAGCAGACATGTTGAACACATAATAAGAACAAGGAACAACATTCGCTGGAGCCGTAGAATAATACAGATGTTCTTCTTGTACACGGATTACATTGCATGATCAAAGTCGGGCTGTAATTAACCTCAGAGGAATGTATTTTTTCCTCCCCCCTTTTACATAAAAACATCAGCCAACAGCTTCTTATTATCTCTCTCTTTCTGAACTTTCTCTTCTCCTCTGCCACTAATCCAAACCTGTCACACAAAAATCCCGGGTCTTGGGGTAAAGGATTTTTTTGGCACAGAGGGGCACGTACAAACATACGCACAAGCTAAGAAATGTGATGAGAGACAATGACATCCAGTAACCTGGTTGCTAGGCTGCAGACAGTGTAGTAATTGCTATTTAGTTGTATTGGTAGCCTCCCTGTTGCTTTGTGTTTTGAGTGTGTGTGCGTGTAAGAGAGAGGGTGTGTGTGTGTGTGTGGGTGTGTGGTTGTGTGTGTGTGCATGATTGTGCGTGTGTGCACATTAATTTATCCATAGCAGTGAGAATATTTGTTAGCAGCTAATTCTCTTGACATTGCTGAAAAAGAGGAATGCTGCCTGCTTCCTCATTGAAACTTCTCTTTGCTGATTAACTTGATAATAAAAATAAGGTTTATTGCATCAACAAAAGTGGAATGTTACAACTTTCCCAAACTTGTTATGGGTCATACTTCTCACTTATGTTTCCCCTGACTGATTTTTTTCTGTGCAGAATCAATTTAACTTTAACTAACGCTGTGAAGCGGGAGATAACAAAAGCAATGGGTGTTCCTAACTACTAATGTATTCACCTATTAGTCCATTTATGTATCATGTGCATCCTTCAATGTTTGACCTGATGCTTTGTTCTTCCTAAAAATTACACTGGGATGAAGTGGATCGTCTTGGGAGTCTGTATTGCATAACTCATTTAGGCACACAGCTCTGCGTGGCTTGGCCAGCTAACTCCAGGCATTCTGCATTTTATATTAGCTTAGCTGTATGTCATGGGAGGAAAAGGAATGTAAATAAAATTGTAGGAGAAAGTCATGAAGACACTATGGTGCCTTTTTGCCCAGACCAGCTGTGATGGGTGAAGGTAATGTAATTATAGTATAATATTTTTATCTGGCATCTCAAAGCTATGCAGATATACTGTGAGATCGTCTATCTTAATAAAATCCTGTACGTCATTATTCTGTAAGTGCAACATGAATGTACTCACAATATACTCAATATTGATATCTTTATGTATGTACTTAAAATCAGACCAATTTTTTACTTACTTTATACTTTTGCAGCTGTGATACATTTAAAAGGAATCTGGGCCTTGTGCACACCCATGGATAGTCTTTTTAGTGCTGCTCACCCAAACAAAAATACTAAGTTGACAAAAAAACTATTAAAAGACTACAATTTCTTCCAACTCCTCTGTCCGTATAACTTTATTTTTATAAAGCACAATTAACTAACAATGTGAGACTTACGTTCTAAAGATGGAGCTCTTATTACATAAAACTTGTTTGAAATGGCTAATTCTTGGTGTTTTACCATCTTTTCAGACACCAATCAATTCAGAATCAGCTCTATTGTCCAGGTTAGTACACAAAAATGAGGAATTTGATGTTATAACAACAATATTAAACCTTCAGTTTTGTTGTAATACCATTAACATGACAAACCCCAAACAAATCAATCCCCTTATTCATTATTTGCAAAAAGGATTTGGAATCTCTTTTGGTTATGATCCATATCTTTTGGCCATAGGTGAAGGTTGGAATGTAGACAGACTGGTCAAGTCAAGAGCTTTGCTTTTTGGGTCAGCTCTCTCTTTGCAGCAGACTTGATGTGCTTCTGCCCCATTCCATCCATATACATGTGAGGCAGAGACTGACGAAACCAAACCAGAGGACACAATCCACCTTTTTTTCTGTTAAGCACCATGGCCTCAGATTTACAGGAGCTGACTCTCATGACAGCTGCTTCACACTCAAAAAAGAAAATATGCTGAGGTTCCCAAACCAGATATCGTCTTTTCCACAACTACTCCTTGAGAGCTTTTCCATTAACACCTTGAACAGGATCAGGGACATGGTCTGCCCTGGCGAATCCAGCCCGCACTGGAAGCACGTTGACTTAGTGCCAAGAACTTTCTCAGTACCCCTCACAAAAATGGGGAAAGATCTGGTCCACTTAGCTCAGTATGTCCTTCATGGACAGAATAATTCACAGAGTTATTGGTGCCATTAACATTTTGCACTGTCTCTCGTTTTTCTATCACATAGAAAGTACTCCTGGAAGGTGTTCCTACCTTTAGCCACATCTGTTTCCAAAATGAAACCATTGATGGCTTCTGCAGCCATGTCTCCTTTCTTTGTTGATCTTTGTCATAGACAGCAAACCTGGCCCAGTGCAAGTGTAGATCACATAATTAGTTGTGAACCCTTTCCCATTCCTCAGTGGAATAATCCATAACTTTGCATTCATGGCCAGTGGATAAAGTCAAGCATCAGCATAAAGGGAAAGTGCTGGACTAAGTGGTGACTCTAAAAAACAGGATTTGGCAGAAGCAACCTAAATTCTTAAATTTGATTGTCGTTTTTCTTTTTCCTCATCTTCATTGGTATCTTTTTCCCTGCCTCCCATCTAATATCACAACCACTGCTCTTTAAAATAAGGGAGTGAATGATGGATAATGGGGGGGTGGGAGGCAGCGACATGCACACACAAACCACAAACACACACACACTGCACAAATCAGCAATGCCCTGGCATTCCAAGAATTTTTCTAAGCCAATTGGAAACAGCCGAGTGTGAGATGAATGAATGAAAGGAGGGCGGAATACTTTATGAGAGCATCAGGAGCTGATAAGTGAGAGGTAAGAAGAGACAGACAGAACAAAAGGATTATGCAAGCAAGTCAGAGAAGGTCAAATATTTGTTAGCGTTACTCTGTCTTCAAAGTTCACCTGTTTAATGATTTGGTCCAGTTCCCTTATCTCTAATTATCTTTGTGCAAACACAGTGGTAATTATCTAACCAAGATCCAGTCACTATCAGACAAGAATTATCATTTAAAGGTATTTAAGAATACGTGATGTTACTGACGAAAGGTAAACATTAAACTTGGATGCTTAGATTTCTCTGTGGATATGAATACAATGACACAAAATAAGTCTCCAAAAGAGAAAGTGAAAAGAAACAATGTAGCACTGTGATTTTTAACTGGAGAATGAAATTAATTATTTTACTATATATGTTTGAAACCAGTGGCATCTTCATGCAGGGTGTTTGTGCATGAAAAAAAAACAACAAGCAAAAGTCCTAATATATGTCCCTATATTTCTATCCTCTGTCCTTTGTGCCCTATGTGCTCAAACTACCCCAGACATCTGCAGAAACTATCCACACTGAATCCAGAGGCGTTAAAGAGGCCTAGATACTTTTTTAACGATGTGTCATCATTTGTGTTGTCAAACCTGCATAAACTGCCAGAACACAAAGTTAGGAAATTGTACAGTGGTTTCTTATGAGTAAGCTGTTTAGTTAAAACCAATATGACTCTATTATAGTTTATGTTTCATTGAGAACATATTTTAGTTAAGCTTTAGTTCAAACTCAGCTTTTTTTTGTTTATTGGGAATACTCTGTCTTTAGATAAAAATATGTGACCTGTCACAACAGGTGTTCAAGGATAAACATCAACATATAGAATTACAAATCAGGTCAGAAACAGTCGAGTTCTGGAAAGGCAGGCTGAAATCAGGTAAACATGTTGTTTTGTTGCTTAAAAAGGAAACTATACACTCTCCCCTTTTCAATTAGTTAATGTTTTATGTCAGAATGAGCTGCAAATTTATGTCTTAAAAGACATGCAATAAGCCTCCAATAAGCCTCTGGTGAAGTTCCTGAAAAGTTAGACTGTCCCCAAGTCTCTTAATGTTGTGTAGCTCATATAACAAGCAGCCTTGTAGTAGTTCTGCTTTGGTGATTTTTTCGCACTGAATAAATCATATTACTATATTTTATTCTTTTTTTTTTTTCTCCTTCTTGCTATTTTTCTTTTGTGCTTTTGTCTCATACTGTATGTTTGGTCCCTTCTCATGCTTTATATCTTCACCTTTAAATGTTGCTGCAGAAAATATTCAGCTTTCAAAAAAGTAAAAGCAAATTCTAATTTAGTTTGTATTAAGGTAAAACACACCAGTTATGTTGTATTGCACTTAAGAACTGATTGGTGTCGTGATCTCAAACTGATCTGCTATGCAGCAATTTATATATCCATCCATCCATCCATCCATCCATCCATCCATCCATCCATCCATCCATCCATCCATCCATCCATCCATCCATCCATCCATCCATCCATCCATCCATCCATCCATCCATCCATCCATGCAGGCAAAGAAAATGGAAAAAGGAGGAGCTATTTGAGCTGGAGATAATGGAAGAGCCTCATTTTACTTCACAAAACTGAAATTTGAGCATGTTAAAGCTGTTGAGTTGAGATCCATCTTGTCTCATTAATAGTTACAGCTATGTGTCACCGTGGCAATGATCGCCAGGGGGGACTCTGTCACTGCTCTGCGACAGTTGCCTTTAAGCTGAACTGTCCAAGGTGGTGTGATGAGTGACAGGCGGGGATTGACCAGTCAGAGGTGTCAATCTGCCACTTGCACAAACAACTGCCTCTCACAGAAAGTGGGAGATGATGGGAGGCAAGTATCACAGGAATTCTAGGCAACTGAGTCGCAGCAGCAGACTCCTTGCAGCGGTCAGATTCAAAGCTATAGACAGACAAAGAGAAATCAAAACTGTGTTTTCTGTAACGCTCAGAGAAACTGCTTCTAAATTCAAAGGAAGCCGTGTGCAGTGGTGCTTTTTAGGAATTAATAAATAACTCACAAATATGATATGTTTACTATGAAACTATGGAAAATGGCATATAAGTAACTACTAACACAGTGAGTGCCCCAGGCAAAAAAAGTGGTTACAGCACAGCAAATAAGAAGCAGACAGATCTGCAGGTACGCGAGGTGAAGAAGTAGAAATGACCTTAAAATAAAATATTTTTAAATATTTTATTTTATTTGGAATGTGATGTTGACTTGTTCAATTCTTGTTTAGGAGCTGTAAATTAAAAAAACAAAAATATCTTTATTTAACCAAGACGTTTGTTTCTGCCAGGAAAAACTGAAGAAAAAGAATTAAGATTAATTTAGGAAAAAAATAATCACCTATTTTAATAACGTTTTTTAAATGGCACGTTAAAAATTATTTATAACCTTCTTATTAATCAATGGAAAAATCTTGATAATTGTTCCCTGTTAACTGTGTTTTCACAGGTATTTTGACAACCATCTTAAGTGATGAGCTCCAAGTCTTTGATGTTGGAAAGCTTCCTTGCCATCACCCTAATCTTTAGCTCCCTCCATAGATTCTCTATCAGATTCAAGTTAGGACTCTCACTGGGCCACTACAAACAATTAATATTACTTCCAGTCAGAAGAAACATGTAACTGCAATTAAAATACTACTTCAAACGTAAATATACCAGAACAATAATGTTGGATTTAAGTGTGCAATTTTAAACTGGCAGTCTCTCCACTGAAGAGGGCATTATTAAGTAAAATAAAAACAAAAAACACAGTACTGGGACAAAAAAGGCAAAATATTAGGAAAAAGTACCAGTTACATTTATTTGAACATGAATGAATAGTATACAAATCATTATCATGTTATTTCTTACAATGAGATCTTTATTCATACTGGATTTGTTTTTACTTTCCAGTGTGTGATACTGCAGTTAAAGCTGAATATATTTTAAGATTTTTGCACGTTTACTAAGGATGCCAGCAATTTTTTCCATGTCTTTACATTATAAATAACAGTAACAGCAGTTTATGTTCCACCACAACGGGGCCAACGCAGTATGACTGTAATTCTTTATAACACTGCAATGCCATTTTTAACAATATGTTTACACAAAAACCTAAAACAATATGGTTTCAGTCGTGTCCTCTTCTCACCGGCTATGCACAAGCCAACCCAGTCTAGTTCCAGTCAGCCCAGCTGCAGGATCTTAACCCCCTGGCAACATCAGCAAGAGCATGAGTAACTGCAATCAAGTCCCAAAATAGACATGTAATGTTTGTGACAAAACACATGTCTTGGTTAGTTGGTCAAAACAACCTTTAAAGAGTTTAATAGTCCATAAAAAGTCTTTGGAAAACTACAATAGAATATCAAATCTGCCACAAGACAACTTTACAGACAATAAGTCAATGTATTAACAATTAAACATTTACTATAATTAAATGACAATGCTGGTTTTCTTTCTTGAACATATATCTGTTTCCATGCTCTAAAGGTTCCAAAGAAATTGCAACAATTATGAAAAAATAACTACAAAATTATAGTGAAAACATTGGAGAACAGTTAAATAAAACACAAAGTATTCCAAGCCATTATATCTCCGAAAGATCTGGTACAGAAAAGATGTATTCTGGCCTTCCAAGGACAGCCAAGTCAGAAGGTTTTTAAACTTTACAGCAGAGAAAGAGCAGTGTGGACTCAAAAGATGCAGTAGTAAACATAACAAGGCTTCCAGTTTTAGTATCCTTGCTTGTATCTTAAAAAAGATAGCAAGGATGGAGAGCTGACATTAGGGACTAAAAACCTGAAGCATTTTAAAGAATCTGTTATTAGTGTAGAAATAATTCTGTGCAGTTTTGACCAGAACATAAGTGAATTATAAGTGAAGAAATGCAATTCATATTCTGTAAACAAAGTGAAATAGCCTTTTAGCACAGATAGGAAGCTGCAAAACTGATGGTAATTTACAATTATTAGCTGCTGACAATTAACCATTTGCAACATTCACAGACTGACAAAAAATTAAATAAATAAATAACAGTCATAAAGTCTATGTAACGAGGCTAGCAAGCAGTCATTTTCTTGACATTGACAAAACATGCTTTTTGGATTGCATAAATGATTAATTTGAGTGTTGTATAATGGGTATTCATTTTGTTATCCAAATTCAACCTAGCAGTTGTAGTATGGAAAGACATGTAGTCCCTCAATATGCACTTATTGAACACATAGTAACACACAGTCAATGTCCAAAATAACCAAAAAGAAGGTCCAAAGTTGGATTTATTCCTGTCAGATTTTTTGTAGTTGAGCACTATATTGGAGGTTTCACAGCTGAATTAAATAGTTGTTTAAAATCCTCATTTGTGTTCATTTACATACTCTCCACATCATGTCTTGTAATGGTTATTGGCATTTTGCCAGTTCATAGTTGGACATATATGTTTTGTAGCTATTTTTCAAAGCACCATATGTTGAGTATTTGACATCAACACTTTATCTGTGTCAGAGTAAAAGAGAAAGGCTCAGGGCAGTACACGGTGTTTCTTTCATGGTGTCCCTTTTATCCCAAAAATATGCCATTCTCTTTTTTTTCCGCTTCCAGTCATTTTGCCATTGCTTTCTCATTCTGTCTCATACTTTCTTTGTGTTTTCTCATCTGTCCTGAGGTTGAATTGTGGACATCAACCAACATCAAACATTTGATCTGCTGATTACAAACATCTCATCAATCTTGGCCTGCACTCCACTACAGCTGTAGAAGACGGCAACCTGTTGTTAGATTTCGTCCAAACTGTTTTTAATGAAGAATGAGATAAGTGATATTTTTTCTTTATTGCACATTTTGCATTTGTGGATCTCACACTAATTTGCATGTTTATTCTGTTATATTTCTAAAAAAAAATAAGTCTACTAAGTATCAGAATTTAACCATCAAAAAAGGCACACAAAGATAAAAAAACTGACTGGGATCAGTGTCAGAAATTAAATGTAAAAGAAAAAAGTAAAAAAAAAAGTAAAGTGGAAAAGACAGAAAAACGAGAATAAATGACACATATTGTTCCTTCCTCTTGCTGTCACTTCTCAGTAATGCTAATCAGTAGGATAATCCGATAGGACGACACACACACACACACACAGAGCGCTTCCACCCTCCCTCCCTTGTGCTACATTCCGGTGCCCACTATCAATGCGAGGGAACCGCCACATTACATGGTTGTTTGTTCCTTTTGTACGTTCGCCCGCAATGCTATTAGACCTCCAGAGTATTTATATGTATTTGTGTGTGCGTGTGTGTGTGTGCTTGAACAGCTATTTGTTATGAGAAACAGTTTTGAGTTACAGAGTGCAGATTTTTGTGAAAGTCCTCAGTTTCTCATACCGCTTCAAAGACTTGTTTGAGGTTTAAGACTTGGGTTTGGGATTATGGGGAGCATTAACCTAATGCTAAGGTTAGAGGAAGGTTTGTGGTTAAGTACTTAGCCATCACACTTATGGTTAGGTTTAGGAGGTTAGCGGATGCATCATGTCAGAAAACGCTAGAAAAAAAGAAAAAAAAAGATGACCATGAAAACTTATGTGTGATTTAAAGCACTTTCCAGATTAATCGGATATTTGAATTTATATTTTGTGGAATTTACGGTTTTACTAACACCATGTTTTCATATGCAGGGGAAAACAGCTGCAGTTTCTCATTGGAATACTGCTTAATAACTGGCTTGGACCTGTAGAAAACAACTTATAGGAATTCAAATAAAAAAATACAGTTTTATACAGACTTTAAAGCAAATTTCAAAGTTGTCAGTAATTTAATTCAAAGAGTAAAACTAACTTGTTATATACACTCATTCTGTAAGCAAAGAAATAATCATAATTTACAGAAATTATGAAACAGTGGTCTGGTCTTAAATAATCAGTATAATTTGTTGCACTAAGTGAACTGCTAAAATGAATTATTTTATTTACATATTATGATTTATTGAATGACTCAAAATTATATTTTTAGGCATTTATTCATGTTAATTTTGATTGTTATGGAATACAGCTAATACAACCTATAATAAAACCTAAAACCTATTAAAACCTAAAACTTGTTCAGAAATTTGGATTATTACATGAAACTGACCCCATTAGTACATACATGCTATGTTATGGCCACAGTCATGAGAAAAATTGCTAGCTTGATGATTGTCCATCAGACAGTTTCTGACACCCTTCACAAGGAGGATAAGCCACTAAAGGTCATTGCTGAAGACATTAGCTGTATACAGAGTGTTGTATCCAATAATAACATTGGAAAATTGAGTGGAAGGAAAAACAGATATAAACAATGTAGGAGCATCAGGGGTAACTGCAGCCTTAAGTGCATTGAGGAGTTTTGGGGAATGCACAAGGTGTGTACGGATCATTTTCATATTTCATCTGACTAAACAAAAATTTATTTTCATCTTTTCAGATAAAAGTAAATTTTGCATTTCATTTGGGAACATAAGTCCCAAGGAAGATTTGTGGGTAGAGAATCTAAGTTGCCTGAAAACCCGTTTGCTTTTCTTTTGTTTCTTTTCAGGAAACTTGGCACATGTCCACAGTCATAAAAGCACCAGTACCTGGTTTAATGACCGTGTCTTCATTGTGCTGGATTGGCCAGCAAACTGAGCTGACCCAAATCCCACAGAGAATCTAAATAGAATTGTTACGAAGAAGATGAGAGACAAAAGAGCCAATGATGCAGAGGAGCTGAAGGTCACAGTTTAAGCAACCTGGGTATTCTTAACACCCGAGTAGTGCCACATGCTGTTTGCATCCATGGTATGTTACGCTAAGGCAGCAAGTCATGCCAAAGGAGCAAGTATGGAGAGCATATATTGTATAGTCCATGGACATTCTGTTCTGTTCAGTAAAATTACATTTGTGTATTAATGTAAAAAAGCATTTTTTTGACTTAAGTAATAGTCACATTTCATGAAAACTGATCTTTAATCATCAAAGGCAAAAAAATAAACTCTTGAAATATATCACTGAGTAACACTTTTGACTAAAATTTAAGGAATTCTCTTTGGCTTTAGGGGGTGCTATTGCTGCAGACTTCAACCTAACATTCTTTGCAATCATGGACTGAGAACCATATGCTCGATGTAAGCAGGACAATTACTCTGAAATGTGAACTTTTAGTGTACAACCACTTCATTCTATGGTTGTCAAACTTCCTGGAGATAAAGTCCCAGACTCCACTGTTTCACCTCTTTTTTTATAATTTGCTCTTCTCAGCTATCACATATGAGGGGTGCTTGCAACAAAGGCTTGGCTCTAGTTTTCCCACTGGTGAGAGTAAGTTCAGCATTTCAAAAAGCCAAGGTTCACCTACAAACCTGCTGCCATCACTGTGTTTTGTTTTCTCCATCTCTCATGTTTAGGTTGCATTCCCTCAGAAGCCAGACAACTCCAGGTACAAGTTGACTCTGGATACAAAAAGTTAAAAGCTAAGTCTTCAAGGTCTAAAACATCTAAGTCACTTCTTTGAAAAACAAGAATGAGCCAAGTAGCTTGACTCACAATGGCCAGTGGAGGTCTCCAACATTTCTCCATTTATGAACAAGACAAGTTTGCACCAGGATACAAAGAAATCATCCAGACTGTTAACAAAGAAATTAACTGGGCACAGCATAGCATTAGTGTCAAGCATAGCAATAAGCAACCTGCAACTTGTAAATATCCTGAACCTATTAATTTTTTTATTTGCTGTTTTTTAATTTATTTATGTCTGTTATTTATCTTGATGGTTATTTTATTGAGTGGTGATAGTTGTGTTAAAATCCTGTCTTAACACAACCCACTAGTGTTTGCCTGGCACAGAATACACAACAATTAACATTTCCTCTCTTATGAACCTGGACTAGGTCCCAAGACAGAGTCAAATATCCCACTCTTCAAAGATCCACTGTCCTCTCTCCCACTTGTGTTGAAACATCAACCAGTGCAAAGCAGATGCCTTAATCTGATCTAGCAGATCCACCATGTTGTTAGTCATTCTTTGCTGTAGCCACAGCAGCCATCTTGTTACAAGACCGAACCAACCTCATTGGGGGTGACATTAGGAAATCCTTTAATCTTTTGTTTTATATGTTTTCACGCCTACCCTGATAGACAGACGTACACACACACACACACACCTTCACATGAGTAAAACGATGATAATTTTCAGTTATAAATCATGAAAATAGAATGTTGGATAGTAGGCAATGGTGTTTAACAGATGTTAATAGAGTCAAATCAAGAATGTTTTGCTTTAAAAATTATTTTGCACATTTTAAAAAGAAGTGCTTTGCCATCATGTTTGCTTCAGCTGCTGACAGAAAGTCCTCTGAGTTCATACTTTTAGTAGTTTGCACTGTATGTTTTATATTGATAAAGACTGACACAGGCAGACCAACAAACATTTGAGAATGATGCAGTTATTTCAATTAGTTCATGGTGCTCCAGAAATGATTTATCTTATTGGTAATTGTAATATTTTTTTATTGATAATTAAAGACACTTGTTATTATTGTCTAGTAACAAAAGGTCTGTGCAGTTTACAGTATGAACACAGTGTAAAACTGACTCATTAGAGGAATGTCCCAAAACAAATGCAATGCAATTAAAAGCCCTTTGGTGGATTTGTGATAGGGATAAAAAGGTTAGGATAAGTACATTCATTTGTAGTGGTTTTATCACCCAAAGACTATCCTCACGATTTCTTCTACAACAAAAGACTATATTCATTTGATTTAGCGTTAAACCTCAAGATCCTCTTTTCAACTGAGTAAACAGGAAAAAAGTTCTCAAGTCTCTACAGGGTGAAATTCTCATTCTTAGTGAAAGTTAAAGAAGCCACACAGTCTTGGGCTTAAGTGGGATGCAGTACTTTTAAATAAGTAGTTGTGTGTGCGTATGTGTGTGCAACACTGTGTGTCCTCAGGGGAAAGAGGGATCTTAGTTTAGAATAGGTAACAGTGGAATGTAATTGAGCTGAAAATTGAAAAGCGGAGCCATGGCAAAGCCAAGCCGGCGTGCATTCGTGTGTGTATGTGTGTGTGTTTACGTATCGCCATGTGTTGTGCAGGTACAAGCTCAGGAATGTGAGTTTCTGTGTGTAGCACCTGTGCTTGTTTGTGTTGTAAGACCAGAGTGGGATGCCAGTGTAATCCTTGCACAGCCAGACCCCCAAGGATAGCAAAGTTTACTGGGAGTGGGTGAGTCGTGAAGGCATGCATATGTGAGCGAAAATCAAATAAACTCAAATACACACATATGTGCACTCACAGGTCCATGCCAACTACCTGAGAGAATGAAGAGGAGTGAGGATAAGTGCCTGTTGAGCTCTTCCCAAAAACAATAACTTGGGAAAGTGGAAAGATCTTTGCCAGGTCCTTTGAGCAACACGTCTGATGAATCAATTTAAAAACTACAAAAATAAAATGAAGTAGCCATAGAAACTGTGATAGGCAGCATCATTAATCCCTTTTAGATGTCTGTTGGTGCACTTGAATAATCTGGTTACATTATAATATAGAGAAAATCAAATGGTAATAGGAACAACAAGACTAGGACATAGACACCTACAAACGTTCACATATTGTGAAAAAAAACAAAAAACAAAAAAACCTAGTGTGAATTTGTGAGTAAGTGAAATCACTTTAGGTTCTCAAAGTGAATATGCAGTGTTCCTATTTACCTCTATGCTAGTCTTAGATCATAGTACAATGTCTTAATTTCTATGTCACTCCTTGTCCCTTCCATTTAATGCTACTACTAGGCTTAGAGCATAGTAATAGCATTTCTTTGTTTTTTTTTTCCCAGGTCAAGTCTCCATTTCCTCTCAAATCAAAGTCAGATCCCAAGTCTTTTTCCCTAAGTCTAAGTCAAATCTCAAATTTTTGAGGGGCAAGTCCAAGAAAATACTCAAGTTTTCTTCCCCACATTAAGTTTCAGGTCCTTTACCTAAAATTGGAGGCAAGATTCAGATCTTCAGGCAGGCGATCCCAAGTCAAGTCTTCAATAAAAAATCCTGTTTGTTTCTTGCTTTTCATAAAAAATTGTATCTCTGTAACTGTATACACCTATCTCAACAATCAATGGAAAAGTCTTCCTTGTCTTTAAAGCGATCGAACTCTTCTTATAATTGCTGATCAGCTGTTTACATGTTTCCACTGGTATTTTAACCATTTATCTTTGGTAATGAGCTTCAAGTTTCGATGTTGGAAGGGCTCATTGCCATCACCTTCATCTTTAGCTACCTCTGCAGAATAACAATAAAATGCAAGAAACTCTGACGAAGCCACTCTAAAAACATAACATAACTTCGGGTCTGAGGAAACATGTTAAAATTAAACGATTACTTTAAGTCTTACACTTAACCTGCCAACGCATGTCAATATTTTTGGGCTTATGTTTATATGGGCATAAAGAACACTAGTTGTTATTTTCATTTTTATTCATTGATTGTTGCTTGCATAATTTTAACAGGTGCAACATCTCTCCTCCACAAGGGGCTGACGCAGCACACTCTGTACCCCTACTTCCCATGACTTTAAAAAAACATAATGGTGATGGGGCAAAATGACCAGCACACAATGGATTCAGCCTAATAATTTTAGGTGTTCTCTGTAGGTGTCACAGGTTGTGAAGCAGTCATACCTAAATGAAAACCTGCATAGGTTAAAGTTAAAGAGGCAGCTTTGCTATGGCTAAACAAACTATAAGAAAAGCCCAATGTAAACTAGAAAAAAACACACTGAACGTATAGCAGGTTGGGTTACTTTAGTTTAACTCCACAAGGCTTCACTTTTTTGCTGTACTGAAGAAGTTTGTTTGAAAAAACTCAGGTGGTCCACCCAATGAAAAATAAGAAAGATGACAAAAGGAAAGAGCTTTTTCCCTCTAGTTTTTACCTTTCCTTTTCCCAATTCTTTACTGATTCAACCACTCAGCTTCGATCAGGTCAGAATGTCCCTCCCTTTCGGAGGTGTATTTGTTTCTGCGCAGGTCCTTACTCTTTATGTGTGGGAGTATGTGTGTGTGTGGTCTGCAGATTGTGGTTAATGACACAGTGACAACTTCATCCATCACCATGCCTGTCTGACCGACAGTTCTCTGTGGAGAGGTCACCGTTCACACGCTGGTCTCCATGAGTGTGTCTGTGTGGTTACTCATAAATAATCCTCTGTTGGTTCTTAATTTTAGCTCAAATATGACTGAGATGTCTGCTGAGCTCCTGTCTCCTCTGTCTTCCTTCTTCTCTAAATTTCAGATGATCTATTTAGCCTGATTTCTCTGTTTTTTACTATTTTCCAAATTTTTTGCAAGGTAGGCTATGTACCCTCTACCCTTGACAAGAGTTGACATGAAAATAAGGAGAAACCAGTCAACATGTTTATATGTTGTATTCAGTCAGTAACTCGAAAACATTGGAAGAGATGTTCAATATTCCTTCATTTTGCTTATGCACTCCAGTGACAACGCTGCTATGTGAGAACATGCATTCCAGCAACAGGAAGAAAGACCGCTGTCACTCACTTCTTGGCAGGATTCAAATAGTTTCCAAACACCCAACAGGGCACTTCTCCTTGGCAACAGAAGAAGGGAAAGAAAGTAAAGAGGAAAATTACCCCTAATGAATTCACCCCTAAATTTGTTGAGACCTTTTGGTGCATGTTTCTCGTGCTAAAAACACCTTACCAATGGTGTGGGATGTTTTTATACAGGTTTTTTTTTTTTTTATAATTAAGCTTTCATGCTTCTGTTAAAAAAAAGTTAGTTGTCACAACAGTAGTTGTTAACAATATCACATCAAAATCCAAAGGAATAACCTCCTGATCATCCCATCACGTATATAAAATTGAAGGAATGTTTGTTTATTTGCGTTTCAGACAGTTTATGTCTCATAAAACCAGTGCCACAGCAATATAGTATAATCTGTATTTGTGAACTTATGTTTTTAAAGGTGCAAAATGGAGAGAAATATGGAGTAATTCACTTTCATTGTTAATAGAAGATAGCCTGTTCCACAACAATCAGTAAATCCTATAATTTCCACATTGCAACTAGAATTAGCTCAATATGGGTGTGATGTCATTCCCAGATCAGAGAATACATTACATTAGACTTCTAAGGCAAGTCTAATGTATCCTGTAATGTTGCTAGATGAAATATTCTCCCAAAACAACGGTAGAGTGTTAAATACAGTTTGTAATTACGTCAAGATAACTTTATTTTTTTAGTACAGAGGCAAAAAGTAACAAACTCAGCAAAAAGTGAAATACTGCAAAAATGGCTTTAGTGATGTGGTATATAATGCAAAAAAAAAGTAGGCTCATGTAAAAATCTTACTGCGAAGTTTGCAGGAAGGCATTAAAAACTTTTTTTGTCTTCTGTTATGTTCATCAGACTGTCTAGAAGCTTTTAATTATTATTCCATGACTTTCTGTTTACCTTAGGTTTAAATATGGCACAAAGGCCAATTTTTCGTGCACTCATCAGAAAGGGAAACGCAAGAGTATAAGCAAGGCAAAACTGTGTTAATTTATAATATAGAAGAAATTGCTACATAAAATTGTCCAAAACTCTCCTAAACTTGACCATATTCACAGTTGCTGATTGCTTACTGAAAATAATTTATTTTAATGTTAATATTTCTTAGGAAAAAGAATAAAGTAAAAGAGATGTGCAAGCAGAAAAAAATAAAATGCCAGTTTTGTAAATTATCCATCTTGGTTTGGACTGGACCTAAAATCCTTTTGAGATTACATTCTATTTTTTTGGAATAAATTACATCTGATGTTTTCAAGCATATTTTATTTACAATTCACAGTAGGAACTGATCCAAACGGTTGCAAAAGGATTTAAACTAGCTTAATTACAACACTTGCATGTACCTGTCCCTTTAACCTCGCTATTTTTGCTCTTCTCTACACTTCCTTAGTGCCGTACAACTTTCCCATGTCCCGGATTTTGAAAATCTCTTACCTATTGACTAAAATAAATGTTCCACAGCTTCATAAATATAATTTATTTTTTTCCTGAAACTGGAGACAAAACTGGGGCAAACTGTTTCATGTTATCTATACATACACAAAATATTTCAAAAATCAACAGATCTTTTGTCTGCTTGATGCCATTCAGTGAGCTATTTTCATGGCTTTTAACATTTTACCACTCGGTTTTCCCATGTGTTTAACTCTTTCCCAACCATTTTCTCTCAGAGTCAGCCCTTTCAGTCCAAACTACATTCCAGGCGAGCTTGGCTTTATTGTTCTGAATGACATCACAGACGTGAAGCCATGACAGCCCGGACAGGAGGAATGTGGCGCAAGAGGGGGATACAATACATTAAAGATTGGAGAAAAAGAGAGAAAAAAAGAAAATAACTAGTTGATGGAGAGACTTGGCCAGAGAGGGAATGAGAATATTTGAAAAAAAAGAAAAAAACAGAGAAGGAGAAAGAATTCCATTCAGCAGGGCATGAATGGACTTCACACAAGTCTCTCCAAGCAACACACATACAGACATACACACATTCTCACCTACCCTCACTTCAGCCCTCCTCCCCATCAGCTCTCTCCCTTGCGGCCTCTCTCTCATCCCTTCGTCTCTGCCCTCCTTCCCTGTTTGTAGTCCTTTCATTAATCTCCTTTAGAGGCATCAGACAACAGCACCTTCTCACAAACACACAGGTCCCAAGGGAGAATGTTTTCTTTTCGCACAAGCAGTGGTTAGCACGAGGTCTAAGCAGTTGCACACTTTTTGGAGATCAACTTTTTACAACAACGGCCTTGCTGAGCTCTTGCAATATTATTAGAATTATTTAACAATCGTGCATGTAGACCTCAACCTTAAACCAGGCAGCATTGAAAACATGAAAGTATAAAACTACATTAATTCATTAATAAAGTGTAAATGGATATGGCCCTGGTGGTAACAGGAAATGCTCCCATTTGTAATTGTATACATGATCATCTACAATTATTGGCCCTTGGGCAAAGATGTGTAAAAACCCTTAAAAATAAACTCAACTTTTATTAGAGTGGCATACATTTGCACTGAAAACTTTATAAAGTCAAATTTGACTTATAAACTAAATAAAATCTACTTTTTAAGATGATCCTATCAATACCAAGAAACTTTAAAAGGAAATTAGGTCCAAGTTATATTAATTTCTAAATATACACACACACATATATATATATATACATATATATTATTATATTATTATTATTATATATATATATATATATATATATAAAAACATTTCAGGTGACTACCTCTTGAAACTCATCAACAGAATGCCAAGAGTGTGCATAGCAGTAATCAAAGCAAAAGGTGGATACTTTGAAGAACCTAGAATATAAGACATTTTCAGTGTTTTCACACATTTGTGTTCAGTATATAATTCCACATGTGTTAATTCATAGTTTTGATGCCTTCAGTGTGAAGCTACAATATTCATAGTCATGAAAATAAAGAAAACTCTTTAAATGAGAAGGTGTGTCCAAACTTATGGTTTGTACTGTATATATATATATATATATATATATATATATATATATATATATATATATATATATATATATATATATATATATATATATATATATATATATATATATATATATATATAAATAAATATAATCAAGTTAATCCTAAACAATCCAGTCATTTTGATTTGTTAACTATTGGCATTTAATCTTTCTAGATAAAAAAAAAAATAAAATAAAAAAACAGTGCTTGCCTCAAACAGAAGAGTTTCAGCGTGAGTCTTCTTCGTGTGAGATGGCAGTGGGAAGTAAGAAACTAACAGACAAATCATGGCTTTGCCTGCGGCAATAAGACTGTTGCTCAGTGCTGAAGGAGTGGACCTCAACACCGTGCTTGAGTTTTGCTGGGCACGTTCTTTGAGAAGACCCTGGGGAAGACCTAGGTTTCACTAGAGGGATCATGTACTCCTTCAATCCTAAGAACACCTTGGTATTATCCCTCTAAAGTTACTAGAGAGAGAAGTGAATATGTTTCCTTGCCTCTTGCCTCCTTAGTTTAAACTTGGCTTAGTTGACAGATAGATGAAGGTATGGATAAATGTACCAATAGCAGTAATATAATATGAAATTTGCAAATTGGAGAAAAGTAAAGTAACGCTTAAATTTACTGAAAATAAAACTTTAAAATAGAATATGCAAATTAGCTAATCTTAATCGTGGGTGAATTAGTTATATACAGTGGAGTAAACAGCCTACTTTTTTTTTTGCCAAATTTACCTTTTGGAATTTTGGACCAAAAGTTCTAGTTTTGTTTAAACAGATCTTAACATTTTATTTCACAAGGTCGTGGGAGTTTTTCTTTAACAAAATTGCTTCTGTCTTTGAACCCTACTTCTTAGTCCACCCATATGGAGAATACAGGAGTACAAATCTGAATTTCAGGCAGCTGTTTGGGTTTTATTGTCAGGCTCCTGGTAGCCTTCATCACCAGTTTGCATCTACTCTTTTAATTAGTTATGGATAAAAACCTCCAGCTTGTGTACACTTTTTATATCCACCAGTAGTACTTTTAAAATGCCTTGGATCCTTAAGCAGACAAAACATTTCAAGTTAATGTTTCAATTTTAATGTTTGAGTGTATTCAAATTGGCAAAGGTTCTGGGTCCCCATTTCATCAAATATTAGAGACAAAACCAAATATAGTAGAGTGTAATTTCTGGAATTTTATGCACTCTTATTTGTTGGTCAAATAATAAAGATCAAACAATAGTGAATGAAACTACCCTCTTTTTCACAGTGGAAAAATAATTCCTTTGTTAACGTAATGAATACAAATATTTTAATGCATTAATCTTCTATTTCATGCCACAAAGTTACCTGACTCATGACTTTTTTTTTTTTTGATTTTCCAAAACGCAAATCACTTATTTAGCTTCACTTAGAAAATAAGGTTTACTTGTTTTTATTGTGAATGCCACAGAGGTACAGAAGCTTTTACAAGAGATATGGACATGAGCGTGAATCATAGAAAATCTAATAAATACTTCATCAGGAAAAAGTGCAACGTGGACAGTTGGCATCAGTAAGCCAGTTCTATTTATTTATATAGTGCCTTCATCACAAACAACTTTATTACAAACCACTTCATGTTATTAAAAAAAAGGATAACATTATAGGAGTAAAGGATTCGCACATTGATAAAATACATTGAATATTGTAAGCCAAAACAATTAAATGATATACAGGGGTTGGACAATGAAACTGAAACACCTGGTTTTAGACCACAATAATTTATTAGTATGCTGTAGGACCTCCTTTTGCGGCCAATACAGCGTCAATTTGTCTTGGGAATGATATATACAAGTCCTGCACAGTGGTCAGAGAGATTTTAAGCCATTCTTCTTGCAGCATAGTGGCCAGGTCACTGGTGGAGGACTCGCTCCTCCAAAACACCCCAAAGTGGCTCAATAATATTTAGATCTGGTGACTGTGCAGGCCATGGGAGATGTTCAACTTCACTTTCATGTTCATCAAACCAATCTATCACCAGTCTTGCTGTGTGTATTGGTGCATTGTCATCCTGATACACGGCACCGCCTTCAGGATACAATGTTTGAACCATTGGATGCACATGGTCCTCAAGAATGGTTCGGTAGTCCTTGGCAGTGACGCGCCCATCTAGCACAAGTATTGGGCCAAGGGAATGCCATGATATGGCAGCCCAAACCATCACTGATCCACCCCCATGCTTCACTCTGAGCATGCAACAGTCTGGGTGGTACGCTTCTTTGGGGCTTCTCCATACCGTAACTCTCCCGGATGTGGGGAAAACAGTAAAGGTGGACTCATCAGAGAACAATACATGTTTCACATTGTCCACATCCCAATATTTGCGCTCCTTGCACCATTGAAACCGACGTTTGGCATTGGCATGAGGGACCAAAGGTTTGGCTATAGCAGCCGGCCATGTATATTGACCCTGTGGAGCTCCCGACAGACAGTTCTGGTGGAAACAGGAGAGTTGAGGTGCACATTTAATTCTGCCATGATTTGGGCAGCTGTGGTTTTATGTTTTTTGGATACAATCCGGGTTAGCACCCGAACATCCCTTTCAGACAGCTTCCTCTTGCATCCACAGTTAATCCTGTTGGATGTGCTTCGTCCTTCTTGGTGGTATGCTGACATTACCCTGGATACCGTGGCTCTTGATACATCACAAAGACTTGCTGTCTTGGTCACAGATGCGCCAGCAAGACGTGCACCAACAATTTGTCCTCTTTTGAACTCTTGTATGTCACCCATAATGTTGTGTGCATTTCAATATTTTGAGCAAAACTGTGCTCTTACCCTGCTAATTGAACCTTCACACTCTGCTCTTACTGGTGCAATGTGAAATCAATGAAGACTGGCTACCAGGCTGATCCAATTTAGCCATGAAACCTCCCACACTAAAATGACTGGTGATTCAGTTTCAATGTCCAACCCCTGTAAGCAACTTTGAAAGGTGAATCATGCCTTAATTTTTGAATAAGCATTTTTTGTGAATCAGCAACTTTCTAGATTCACTTTAATGAGAAGTCATTTGAAAACAGCTGCAGTAATCATTGGGGAGAGCTGCAGGATACAGTGGCCTTCCACAGAGATCACAAGCTAGACACCAGAAAAATAGGATAGACACAGGATATGGGGACTTCCACAATGGCTAACTCTTGTGACCACAGAATCACACATGACAGATTGATTTCTCAGCAGAACCACATCAAGGAAAAGTCTAACAATGTGATGGAAATAAAAGAAGCAAAAGTTGACAAAAAAAGAAAGAGACACTTTCAGAGGAGTGAAACTGGATCCTGGGAGAGCGAATTGAATTATAGGAAGAAAGACGTCATATGCTGACCAAAAGACAGGCACCCAAGCTGAAAAAAAATAATTATCTCTCATCATTAAAATTCCTACAAATCCTTAACTGAGCACATATATATTTATCCAAACTCACAGGTGCATAACAACCACCTTAACACAGAATTGGGGGTTAATGATACTGAGTGTTTGGATGAACTTCTAGAAACCTGTTTGCTAATGCAGTGAAATAATTTACTCTATTAAAAACAGCAGAGGAGCCTACACCAAACTAATTAAAGCGATTTCAGTCAAATGCAAGCAGAGTGAAGCGACAATATTCAGCCTGCTTGCGTCTTATTTTATATGTGTTTGCATAACTGCACACAATAAAGGCATTCCGTCATAATTATTCTGTCTGTAGACTGAACTAAGGGCTAATCCCGTACAGGGAACCTAGAATCAGCTGCAAAAGCCTGAATTCTTCCTATAAAAACTTTTGACTTATTGATACAGCTCACCAGTTAACTGAAAATAGGTCATTATTGGGTCTTTCAACAGGACAATGATAGAAGTTGTTGCCGTCCGTAGACTGAACTCAGGACTCTAGGCAATCTACAACAATAGTACATCGAGGAATGATCAAAGATCCCTTTCTCGGTATGCTCCAACGTCCAACCAATGACTTCAGACTCAAGGGAAGATAACCTGATTAGTTGTTCCACTAATACAGGCTTGTTATACTGGTGTTTCTCAATAAAGAAAGCTATTACCATATTTAGTGTGTGTTTATTATACAGTTTTGCTTATGGCTATGTATTTAAATCAAAATAGCTTTAAACTGTCTTAAATCCTTGTGTTAATACAACAATAGCATTTTTACAACATAACCACTGAGCCTTGCATGGACACACTGTACACTACTTACAACATAAACCACAAGAGATGATGAGATGTACAGACAGCACTCAAACAGGATGAAGAGCTTGCCTTTTTTTCTTTTAGTTTATGGCTTGAAATATTAAATATTTGGTTTACAATAACGTTAAGTGGCCAAGCCCTGAGTTATGGTGCCATGGAGGCTTCTCTGTTTGTTTTCTTGTTTATGGTTTTGAAATATCAATCCCATGTTGTAGACTAATAAGACTAAGTGGTCTGGGTGAATGAATTATGGTCTGAGCACGAGCCGTTCTTCTTTCTCTCTCTAAATGGAATACACTCACGTGCACCCACACTGATGTTTTATCAGACCTGAAATGGACTGTCTGAATGTGTCTTCTTACCCCGAGCCTTGCACCAAAAAAAAACTGAAAAAACGATTTAGTTCAAAAGAAAAGTTGTATTCAAGTTTTGGTACTGAGCAGGGCATAGGTAACAGTAAATAAAACGCTGTAGTGGAAAGCTGGGATAAAACAGAAACATTACCTCACCAGCTACTCAGAAATGAAAAAAATACCTTAAAGACTGGAAGGTCAAAACTGCTCATCTGTTTTCATATATCTTTTAAAATCATAACCAGCTTATTTGTCCAAATTGGTTACACTGTGCCTTTATCTGACATTAAGGGTCCAAAAAGCCTCTGTGAATCTTTCTTAGTGTTTAACTAATGAGTTCAGAATGTTCTATATAGATGAGAGCTATTTTTCTCAAATGCCATGTCTGTAAAAGTGTGTGAGGTCCTGTTGTGTGAGCCATTATTTAGTGTCACTCCAAGGCATTTTCTGCACATATTTTTGCAACAAGTCCCCCAAGCTGTTCAACAAGCATAAGGAAGGCTTGCACATTACAGATGTACACAAACATATAGAGCATTAGTGTCTATCAGCATTTCACCACTGAAGCAAACATTTTTGTAAGTGTTTCATTTATCAAGCAGCTTGATATCCATAGCATGCAGGTGGTGCAGTTATTTCTGTGCTTTAAAATGTGGCCTTTAAGTACAAGAACAGAATGAATAAACAGGTATATTTCTTGGTGTCCAGGCATTATGGATAAAATTTCAGTTCATGAAAGGGCTGTGTGAGAAGAAATTGTCGTCGTCGTCTTCCGCTTCATCCGGGATTGGGTCGTGGTGGCAGCAGACTCAGTAGAGACACCCAGACGTCCCTCTCCCCAGACACTTCCTCCAGCTCGTCCGTGGGAATCCCAAGGTGTTCCCAGGCCATCCGAGAGACATACTCCCTTCAGCGTGTCCTGGGATGTCCCCTGGGCCTCCTCCCGGTGGGGCGTGCCTGGAATTCCTCCTGAGGAAGGCGTCCAGGAGGCATCCGGTATAGATGCCCGAGTCTGCCAGTTCAGAGGCACTGTCCCCGACTGCCACACAATGTTTAAGAGGCATGTCAACCATGACAGCCCCAGAACATCCAGAGACTTGAGGTACTCAGGGCAGATCTCATCCACCCC
Organism: Girardinichthys multiradiatus; assembly: GCF_021462225.1. Classification (NCBI taxonomy): domain Eukaryota; kingdom Metazoa; phylum Chordata; class Actinopteri; order Cyprinodontiformes; family Goodeidae; genus Girardinichthys; species Girardinichthys multiradiatus. The sequence continues at coordinate 33,250,208 of NC_061801.1, read as the reverse complement.
CGAAGCCCTGCCACCGTGGAGCTTTTTAACCACCTCGATGACTTCAGCCTGGGTAATGAAAGAGTCCAACCTTGAGTCCCCAGCCTCTGCTTGCACCAGGGAATACGTGACAGCAGGATTGAGGAGATCTTCGAAGTACTCCTTCCACCGCCCGATAATGTCCCCAGGCGAGGTCAGCTGCTCCCCACCCACACTGTAAACAGTGTTGGCAAAGCAGTGCTTCCCCCTCCTGAGGCGCTGGACGGTTTTCCAGAATTGCTTTGAGGCCAACCAGTAGTCCTTCTCCATAGCCTCACCGAACTCCTCCCAGGCCCAAGTTTTCGCCTCTGCCACAAACCGGTCCGCAGCAAGCTTGGCCTCTCGGTACCCGTCAGCTGCCTCAGGAGTCCCACAAGCCAACTACAGCCTATAGGACTCATTCTTCAGCTTGACAGCATTCCTTACTGCCAGTGTCCACCACCTGGTTCAGGGAATGTCACCGTGACAGGCACCGCAGACCTTACGGCCACAGCTACAGGCAGCAGCATCGACAATAGATGGGGAGAACACGGTCCACTTGGACTCTATGTCTCAAACCTCCCCTGGAATCTGGTCAAAGCTCTGCCAGAGGTGGGAGTTGAATACATCCCTGGCCGGGGGCTCTGCCAGACGTTCCCGGCAGACCCTCACTATGCGCTTGGGTCTGCCAAGTCTGTGCGGCTTTCTCCCCTTCCAGCGAATCCACCTCACCACCAGGTGGTGATCGGTGAACAGCTCAGCCCCTCTCTCACCCGAGTGTCCAAAACATGCAGACGAAGGTATGAAGACACGACAACAAAGTCGACCTCCTGCCTACGGTGTGCTGGTGCCAAGTGCACTGATAAAAACCCTTGTACTTGAACATGGTGTTCATATTGGACAATCCATGACTAGCACAGAAGTCCAACAACGAAACACCATTCGGATTCAGATCGGAGAGACCATTACTCCCGATCACGCCTCTCCAAGTGTCACTGTAATGGAGTCCCCAGGAGGGGCACTATCCAGGAACCCCGACAGGGACGACAAGAAGGCCGGGTACTCCTCACTACCGCTCCGCCCTTAGGCCGAAACGACAGTTAGAGAAACCTGCACCAACCCGAAGGCGCAGGGATGCGACCCTCTCATCCATTGGGGTAAACCCCAACACAAGATTGCTGAGCTGGGGGGCAACAACTAAACCCACCCCAGCCTGCCGCCTCTCCCCGTGGGCCACTCCAGAGTAGAAGAGAGTCCAGCCCCTCTTGAGGAGATGGGTTCCAGAGCCCATGCTGTGCGTGGAGGTGAGCTCGACTATTTCTATTCGATATCTCTCGACGTCCCGCACACGTTCAGGCTCCTTCCAACCCCAGTGAGGTGACACACAATGTCCCTAGAGCCAGCCTAAGCATCCAGAGATAGGGCCGCCGAGGTCTCCACCCTCGTCCGCTGCCCAATCCTCTTTGCACCAGTCCCTCATGGTTCCCCCCTGCAGGTGGTGGGCCCACTGGGGGATGGCCTCGTGTCTCTCATTCGGGATTGGCCCGGTCGGGTCCCTCAAGGAGCAACCCAGCCACCAGGTGCTCTCCGACGAGTCCTGACCCCAGGCCTGGCTCCAGGGTGGGACCCTGGCTCCGCCGTACCAGGCAACGTCACATGCCTCGATTTTGTGGTCCTCATGAAGGTGTCTTGATCCGCTCTTTGTCTGACCCGTCACGTAGAGTCTGTTTGCCATGGGAGACCCAACCAGGTGCATTGAAGCCCCAGACAACATAACCTCTAGGATCAGTCGAGCACTCAAACCCCTACCCCATGTTAAGGTGGCGGTTCAAGGAGGGGCGGTTTAAGGTAGTGCCCCAAAAAAGTCATTCAACGTGCACGAGAAGAACAATGTAATTGTGCAAAGAACAGCATGCACAGATTAAACTTAAATTATAGCCACTATACCATGGATCATGCAAACTCAGTGCTAACCCCCGCACCATTTTGCGAATATAAACTACAAGATACATTTCTCTATAAACTGCATAAGGTTTTTTAATGAGCAGGCAATAAGGAAAGCTTCTTGTCTAAAATGTATAAAGAAATTAAAAATGGCTTTCTTAATCAAAATCCTACTACAGAAAAGTAAAAAAAAAACAATTTAACTTTGTTTTGAACTACTATGTCTGTGCATAAAATCCAGAGTTCTCTGGCATATGAGCAGAACCAGGTGGAACAGTTTGCATGTCAGTTCAATTAAATTTTGTGCTTTACTATGTAAGAGTTATAAAGACTGCATAAGGTGAAATGTAAGCACAACGTTCGGTAAAGCTAAAATCAAAACTGTCCAGCATTTTTGTACAAACACATGGATTTTGTCTCAATGTGTGGTTCAAGTCTTAAGGGGGGATTATAATAGGGAAAATAATGTCTGTGTGATAATTAATGGGATTAAGAGATTAGATTGAAGATTTCGTTTTAGCTGTCTACATCGCTGCTCTAAGCAAGACTGATACAAAGAAACTGGGAAGAAAAAATAAGATCCAATAAGAGGGCCAGAAATCCCATTTACAAGAAAAAACGTCTGCTTGCTGGCTGTGACCATCATATAGGAAACTAGTAAGAACTGAAAGATGTTAGAACTGTTTACTCAGGTCACATTAGTGTTTTCCTTGATCAGAAAGGACCTATCTTAAGGCAACATTTTTCTACTTTAATACTTTAGAAAATTTAATAATCATCTGAAGGAAAATAAAATATTGTGTGGGAGGTTGTGTTTAACATCTGAAAACTATTTTTGTTAAAAGAATAAAAGGGGTTGTATGAAAAAAAACAAAAAACGATTATATTTCTCAAAGGATATTTTGTATATTTGATCAGTTCAATAATGCAAGCTAGTTTATTTAAATATGGATAATAAAAGTTTTTGCTTTGTTTTGTCTGACCTTCCTTCACAGTGCTATGCACAATGATAGACCACCTTGAGGTAACAGTGTTACTGCCTCACACTATTTAACTTTAAATAAAATAATAATAATAAAGACAGGATTTGGGTTTCACATCTGGAGGGAACCCTGAGGGATCTCACTCCAGTTTGATTGAAGTGAAGCCCAGATAATTCTTTTGAGGTAGACCTGAGACAGTTCCCCTGCAGAGGACCTGAGTTTGACACCAGTCACACTTCACGAAACGTAACGGATGCCTAGCGGAAGCAGCGAGGTTCCTGTGGAAAAAAAAACTGTTTTAAGACCACAGAGTCAAAAAGGCCCTGAGAGACCAAACAACAGAAAGACAGCCTCAGTTTCCCTGTGAGTACTGTTCAACCACTTTCAGTGGTTTCATGTGCAAATACACTATCATTAAATTAAACTAATTTGGTACACGCTCTGAGCCACATCCTGCAGGATGGTTCCTCTGGTATTTTAATCATGCAAACTGTTCAGTATTTCTACATTTTTGTTTTTGTGTGTTTGGTACTGAAATGCTATGTTCCACCACTTTGGAAGCAACAACACAACAACGTCTAAAATCTGTCCTGGTTTTGGAATATATTGAGGTTCATGGGTTCATTTTCCATGCAGCTAAACACTACCTGCTACTATTAACAACCGCTGCATCAATCATGTAGCCACACAGTAACACACTGGACAAGGTCAAGGATGGACCTGGCCAAGACCACAGGTCAGCAAATCACTTGTCATAACAAGGCAGGCTTCTGTCTTGCTTCTTCCTAGATATTTGTGGCCAGTTTGTGTTCGCTGTTTTAGTCTGAAGAAATTATGGGTTAGGGCTGTCAGCAAAAAAATACATATCAGTGACCAGGGACGTGCACAGATAGACAATAGGTGGTGCTAGAGCACCTGCCATTTTATGCTATGGAAAAACAGTGCCCTCCTAAAATCTTTTTTTTTTTTTTAACAGCGTATAGTGTGGGGCCCAAGGTAACATTTCTGAATTTAAAGGCTTGCAATACCAGTGCCCCACGTTTTTGAAACTACCACCCCGCCTCACCCACACACATACGTTCCCCACCTCCTGTGTCTCTCAACGCGGACGGGCTGCGTGCAGAGCGGACAGGTGGACACACGCTGGTGCCGCTTACCTCTTCTCTACTCCGCCTTCAGGTAGAGCCCTGCCCTGCTGACAGGCCGGCTAACCATCCAGGGAACAAACAAAACGAATGTACTTGCTTCCTAATCTTTAGATGAAAAAGTTAAAACTTCACTTGCCTCCATTTTACCTTAACAGAACAGGCCAATCAATGGCATTCCACTGGTTATGTCTGCCACCAGGTGCCAAGAGAATGTTTATTATTTAATTCTTAGATTAAATTAGAATAAATAAATACATTTAAATCTATCTCATAGATTTATGCATTACATTTGCTATAATGGTCCCTGATGACTTCTGCTGACTCATGTTTTTTTTAATTGCAAGTTGGCAATGTAACCTGCTTTGCTACAGCATTAGGTTATTTGGTGCAGAAGATATTTTGTGATAAAAGTACAGAGTGATATAGTCAAGACAAACACGTTGTGCTCAGTGTGTAAAAAAAAAATTAAAAAAAACATTATATAAGTTTCAAATTTGACTCAGGAAGTTCAGGTTAAAGGCTGGTTGTGAGTCAGTGATCTAACTTTTAATCAATCTTTGATTATTTTGTTGCCTTATTAATCTTAAGAATTTTGTAAAATGCATTCTTGTTTTGAGTTTTTCTTTTTCCTGTGAAGTTATTTCCCTAGATCCCACAGGACATCTTGTTTTGTAGGTGCTTAGTAATACATATAAATTATGTTCATACTGTGCCTGTAATAAATCTCACACTACAAAGGCAGCAGACAGCTCCATGTGCCGCACAAGATGCCCTTTTTTTCACTTGAGCACCCTACCCCCCAAAATGTCGGTGCACGCCACTGTCAGTGACTAATACACTTTTTACAATTTTAACTTCGGTAAACAAAAGGGTTTTAATAATACATTCAGCCCAAATCAATCATGTGTTCACAAAAGTGACACAAAAATCTAGCAATGTGTCTGGAAAAACTTAAAAGTAGAATTGCCATTTTATTCTTTTCACAAAAAACTTACAAACTGCATCATAGTGTAGAATAATGCAGTTAAGGTTTTAAAAACTCTACATATTACACTTTTAATACTTGTCTAATTTTAAGCTGTCTTTACAGTCTGCCTGTATGTTTGGATTGGATTGGAATAGAATTGTATCACTTTATTTGTAAAGTGCCTTGAGATGGCATTTGTTATAAATTAGCACTATATAAATAAACTGAATTAAAATAAATTGAATTATACAAAAAAGCATCAAAAATGCTATTTTAGTTTTTTCAGTACAGACATCAATTCCTGGATGTTTTTGAGATGTGACCTGACATTTTTCCAAAGACTATAATACATCAAATCTAAAAAAAAAACAACAATGTGCTACAGAAAATAAAGGGATACAAGTTTATGCGCTATTTATGGATCAAAGCATATTTTCCTAATATTTGTCTGTATTTTACTAAACTCAAACGTACATCAAAGTATATGCAGTTTGTTGAACCTTTTATAAATATACATGATGGGAATGTTTAGTTTTGAGGTATTCAATGTACAAAGAAAAAGCAAAATTGGATTTGTCATAATTTGATCTGCCAGTCACTGATCAGAGTCGATTAAGGAAAAATTGGTCAATTCCGATCCCTCGCCAATAAATTGGTGCATCTCTAGGTTTCGTGAAGCAAAATCTTCAGACATTTCAAACTGTGTTTTAAAGAATCTCTGTTTGGTGTAAAAGTCTCTGGTTCGGGTTTTACTAGTATAAATATTATAATATATAATATTATAATATTATAAACAGTGTAAATATTTTACATTTTAACCACATGATCTAAATGCAGTCCAGATTCTCAAAAAATATATAAATAAAAAAACATTATCAGCCTTTAAATTTAGTACCAATGGGAAGCGGTGAAGCACATGCCAGTGTTCAAGATAGCTGTTAAATCATCTCATTTCAGACACCTCTAATTTTGGCAACACTGGTAAAATATTGTTTATCAAGACCTGTCCAAATAACAGTGCAGCTTGATGGGAGTTAAGTGGGTAGTGGGTAGTCTTTCACAGTGTACTTGGATGTTAGTATCCATCCAGGTTCACGAAGTAACTAATGCATAGACGAGTGTCCCAGGCCAGCTCTGTAGGTGGTCTAAAGAAAATATCCTTAGTGTGTCTTGAGTGCACTCACACCTATATTTCAATATGTCTAGACATGACTGGACTACTCAAGACATGTTAGTGCCAGGTGAGAATGGGATCTGAATGGATGTATAAATGCTTGGTGTAAATGCAGTCTAACCTTAAAGTGGAACTAAACCCCATGTAAAAGAATAATTCCACCCCAGACAAAGTTTGAAAAATGCCACTGAAGTAGGCTGTGCCAAGTGTGGGGATGAGCAGAGGTGTGGTCCACAGGACGAGGGAAATTGGCAGCTAGCTTAATTTGGTATATTGAAATATGAAGAATTGTTCCCCCTCCCCCCATCCTTGGAGGTTAAGAGAGGCATGTGCCTTACAGTATCAGTTCTAGCCGCTGGCTCGTTATGGGGGCGTGTCTGAGTGAGATGGTTTTATACTCAAACGCAGGGTCTGTAATGTAAGCATGTACCAAGATGTACTTTTTGAGCCAAAAGGAAAATTCAACTGCAGTAACTACCAGTCAACCCAAAGAGGGCAGCACTAAGATGATTTTAGAACAAATATTGCAGAACAAGTTTGCATGAAATGTAAAAGAAATAGCACAATGGCATAAAGATAGCACACCTAAGGCCTAGTTTATACAGTTTATCTGTAAAAAAAAAGTAGATTTAGGGTTTAATTCCTCTTTAAAGAAAATATCTTGGTTTAAATCAGTGCCATGTTTACACTAAATGTTGAGTCACATTTAAAGGTGTTGTCTCAACTGTTAAATCACATTTTATGCTAGGTAGGATAAAAAAACACTATGTACTAATGGTTACCTATGCAAATAAATGTATTTACTTTAAAACGTACATTTGCATAGTGTCTCCATTTAGCGTCTACCCGCCGACACCAATTCCTAGCTTTCTTTGCCGTTTGACCCACTGATTCACTTTTTCTTTTCACTTATTTCAACAATGACTTTGTTTCATGAAAAATGCATTTTTATTGAGTTATAAAAAATAAATAAATAAATAAAGCAACATTATTTGCACCACACTGACTGGTCCCAAGTTTAATGGCTTTATTTTAGACAAGGAAAAAAAAAATAGGACTCTTAGTCAAAACATAAGAAAATGTTTAGCCTAAACATAATAAAGACTCCTCTGCAAAGCATTGTGCATGGCAGCTAAAAGGGAAGGAGTGCATTAAGAGAGCAGACATCAGTAATGATTCACTTTGAAATTCATTCATTCTGGCATTAGTAATAATACACTTGTTCCTCATTATAAACACATTAGTGTTCTTCTGGCAGGTTGAGCGGCTGTTCTGGGTCTGCTCTCCATTATGCTGAAATGGTACTAAAAGGGAAGAGCCTCTTGTTATCAGGCCTATTTAAATATTGCATATTCAAGAATAGCTGATACAGATTTGTTGGAAAGGTTACAGCAGATTCAAAATGACTTTGAAAATAAAACTTGAAAGCGGAAAACTTAAACTAAGCCTCCTGGATCACATTAGCAAGAATGGGAAACGTTACTAATTAAAAAGACATGGTTAGTCTCCTGTGAGTAATGACAGGGATTTCTGGAGGTACTCTAATGTTATGTAATTTGGATCTTCTTTGTTTTTCCTATTATGGCCCTGATCATCTAACCCTGTGGCCTTATTTTGTAAACAAACTGTTATAATTATACTCAGTCCCTCTTGCAGAATAGCAGAAGCAAATGTCCTTGAAATTTTGCCATCATGTTAAATGCAATATTTTCCTTTTACAATGTTTAAGGTCTATTTCTTACATCTCTTTTTTTCTAAATGGAATGAGGTTTACTTTTTTGCCTGTGTGTTAAAGAAATAAGATAAATAAAAGGACCCAAGCTTTATCTTGGGTGCAGTAAATCGCTGGCAAAAGGAAGTAAAAATTGGCCCACCTGGTTTGTGGGCATCATATAGTGTAAATGTAGGAACTGCTGGCAGAGGTGTTGCCTATACTACGAATGTAGATTAGAAAGAACCTGCAAAAATAAATATTTGAGCTTGGAGGAGAATATGTTTTTTTTTTAAAAAGGCACTTTTAAAAAAATTCAAATATAAGCTTGATGTAAAAAAACACTAGCATGTATGGACAATGACATTACAAGGTGAAGAGTGTATTTTGGTAGGACATGTTGAGGTTTGGCAGGATATGACATTTGTTTTGTTTCTCTTTGCCAGTTTTCATAACTTTAAATCTGACAAAAATCTAATCAAATGAAAAATTCAGTTGAAACATTCCTGACCACAAAAAAAGCTTAAATATTGTTACTACGCAACTGGTAGGTGAGGTACAGTTTGTTGAGTAAGGTATTTTATTTGTAAACATTTTATATGTAGAAAACCTAAGTGTATTAGTAGTTTTTCAGTAATGAAAAAACTTTTGTAACTTTAAGTTGTTTTTGAGAAAGTCTGTGTTTTATTTGAATACAAACATTTTATTGTAAATATGGATTTGATTATACGGAAAGCCATAAAACACAACTCTGACACTCTTTATAGTTCTAAAAGTGGAATAAAGATGGTCTGAAATTACAAAATTGGTGATCAGAAATTGGCCACAAAATCTTTCTTCAGTGCATCTCTATATTCTGAAATTTCTGCAATATAAAATATGTTCTATTTCTACCACAACAAAATTGTAAAAAAGAGCGAGTGAGAGCTTGTTTCTCTAACTGTGCAGGTTGTGTATCAACGGGCAGGCTCTGGTGGTAGCTGGATGTGGATGGAATGTGACACAGCAAACCACTTTGTGGTGAGGCACAAAATACAACCAATGTCACCCAAGAAAGACATTTTCTATTCCATCTCCAGACACAAAAATCACACCGACATGCACATAGATTCAGACAATATAACACAGACTTCAATGAGAACACAAACAGGTAAAAGAAAAAAAGAAAGGGAAAATTTGAAAACTGCAGCAAAGGTTTTTGCTCAGAACTGAGCTGCTGTTGATTGTGCGGTCACTTTGAAGGGCAATTTTATCTGGCTGACGGAAATGTGTGCAAGGGAAGTGTGTATTTTTTCAGCATCGGGGGGTCAGTCACCTGGAGTGTTAGGGAATTTTCTATCCAAATATTCCTGTGTAATTGAAGAACTCTGGGTATAGCGCTGATTGTGTGCATGTCAGTGTGTTCGCCCGTGTGTGTGTATATCTCGTCAAATTATTTAGCAAGTTATAGTCTTTAGATAGATTGTGTGAATGCGTGCCTGCATGTGAGTGTCAGACTGGCATTGGGCCAAAGTGAATAGAAGGTTTCTTAGTGTTTTAAATGCCTTCTTGGATCTGACAGGGGATGTGGAGGCATATAGGGATGTTGGTGAGGTGTGTATGGCAGTGTGTTTGCATTTATTGTGAGAAGATTGAAGCAGCCACTCTGTTAGCATTTATGTATGTGCGTGTAGTTTACTTTCTTAAAAATAAAGTCATTATTAATTGCACTTCTGTGAAGAGGTGTGCTTTTCACATTATAATCTTGATATTCTGCTAATTTTAATTGTACTTAAAAGTATTATTTAACATTGGCAAAAGAAAACAAGTTGGTTTTAGTTTTTGTGGTGACATTGGCGTGATATCTGTTGTGAAAGCAGGATGCCATTTTCCTTGTATGTTGCTTGTTTTTTGTTTTACAATTGATTTATAGTTTTTTTTTTGTTTTTTGTTTTTTTAAGTGACTATGCCCAACCACGAGAAATGAACCAGAGAAGCTTATCAAAACAAATCAAATGTCAAAAATTAGGGAGAATTTTTAAATTGCACACATATGTGTCTAGGCCAAAGTAATCTTAGCATGTTTGTGTCCTTTACTATTACCCTGGCCTCCCTGCTCATTTTATCATTAATTTTATCAAAATATATCTACATGTATATGAAATGTTTGCATGTTATTGCAACAAGGTAGTTTCACTTTAAAATGATTAATACATTGGGTATGAAAATCTGTAATGAGGGATATTAACAGATGATTTGTCATCCAAGACTCTTTGACTGAACTCTTCATTATCTGATTGAAGCGGTAATGTTACCTGTGTTTTGGAGGGTAAGGAATAGTGTGTATACATTGAAAGCAAAAGATAAACCTTATTTTTGTATCATCACAAATGATAGGTTTAACCAACAGTTTCTCAGTAACTGGGAACTTTGGAAACTTTTGTGATAAATTCTATGCCCCCCCACCACACTATTGCACATCAGCCTTGCATTTTATTAGCACTGAAAAACATGATGGCATCAGAAGACAACCCTCCTTCATCATTTCCCTGCACATTTAAGACTGTAGCATACATAATTTGACCACCACATAAAGTGGTGGAGTTTTTTGGGCATGGGCAAGGAGTTTTTTGGGCATGTCGAACACGACATGTTCACAAGTGTTCTGCCACGAGTGTTACAGCTCTCACATTTCATATCGCACATGCTATAAAAACAATGCAAATGTGACTCAAAGACTGAGGTAACAAGCCAATAATAGCATAACCTAATCTCATATGTACAGATGTTATACACACCCAGGTTAGTGGATCCTTCAATATGAAAAAAAAAATTCAATAAAACAAGATGGTGATGTCACGTAAAGTAATTTATCCAGTCATGACATCAAAAGTGAGATGTGTTACTGCAGAACATGGCTTATTACAGTTTTGATACAGCACAGACATTTGGAGATGACATTGTAAACTGTCTTTAGCATCTAACACTAGAAACCAGCACAATTACCAGAGTTTTTTACCAGAGTTAGGGTTAAAAACCCTATTTTCTCTTTTTCGGACCATTCTCTGTAAACCCTAGAGATGGCAGTGCGTGAAAATCCCAGTAGATCAGCAGTTTCTGAAATACTCAGATCAGCCCGTCTGGCACCAACAACCATGCCGCGTTCAAAGTCACTTAATTCACCTTTCTTCCCCATTCTGATGCTTGGTCTGAACTGCAGCAGATCATCTTGACCATGTCCACATGCCTGAATACATTGAGTTGCTGCCATGTGATTGGCTGATTAGAAATTTGCATTAATGAGCAGCTGGGTGTACCTAATAAAGTGGCTGGTGAGTGTAAATAGGACAGTGTTTTTATTATTTGTATCCTAAGGTTGGATTCATGGATTGGATTCCTGCATCACTACAGACAGAAAAGGGCTCAGCATAAAAGAAAATATGGGGAGATCTGATAATGACACATATAATAAAAACTTTAGAAAAAAAAAAAAAAGCGTTAAGCTAAAAACAAGAAGAGAGACAGTAGGCGGTACGGAAAAATAGTGAGCAGAGAATGTTTGAAGACACAGCAGTTGAGTAGACGAAATGCTGGACAGTGGACATATAACTTAACAAATCCCAGGGGAAAGTGGAAGGAAACTAGTCAAAATCCACTGATAAAAGAAAGAAAAAAGAGAGAAATAGCCTTGCAAATGTGAGAAAAGTGATTTAGAGGAATAGGCAGTGAAAGCACAATGTGAATAAAGCAGTAGGACAGATATGAAAAAGAAAAGGGAGCATGGGAAAGAAGCAAAGAGCAGCTGAGAAAAAAAAACGCAGTGTGTTTAGGAGAGCTTTGGCGATGAAATCATGAATGACCCCCCACCGTGGATTCTTCTTTGAGGAAAGCGTCCCTGCTCACACATAACACATAAAAACAGATTTGAAGACAAACAAACACAAAGAAACATAATGCAGGCTGGCCATACTGACACACACTCACACACACACCAAAACCTTAAGCACCAAATCCTATCTCAGCTGTCATCCAAAGCCCCCCCCCACTGTTCTCATGGCTTTCCCGTCATTCCCATTCCCATTTTTTCTCCTCTCCATTGCTCGTTACGCTAAACGTGAGGTGACAGTCCGTTGCCAGAGAAGGAAAGACTGACATACAGGGAGAGACGACAGCAGAGACAGAAAAACCAGAGGGCAAGCAACCTCTTTACAAGAGCAGAGAACAAGGAATAAAGAATAAAAAGGTTTTAAATGGACAATTACCCCAGCAGCCAACTTGCCAGATTATTCTAATTTTCAGTCATACTTTTGACTGGCTTATTTAACTCAATTTCCTTAAATGTCCAATATATGGCTGGTATTACAAGGCCAAAAGCACCAATATCAAAATACACTTCTCACTAAGCATACATTAATTTATGGATTCAATTTTAACCTAATAAACAATGTTATGGTTTCAAAACCAGAAAAACAGCCTGTCAGTCAGTCTTACAGATTGCGAAGACAGCAAGGTTTTTACCAGTAGTATGGGTCACATACTGTAATAACACTTCCCTCCAACCACCTGTTGCTGCATGCTGTCAGTCAATGCTTTAAAAACGTTTTGCTCAGTAAAAAAAAAGCAAACAAAGCAAAAAAACAGTTGTGGCCTGGCTACCAGTGGACACCACCCCATCAATAGAATGTTGCTGTTTTCCAGCAAATGTTGCCAAAGAGATGAACATTTTAACATATCTGTTGGTTAAAGAAAAAGCCCACTGAAGACTCACTACCAAGGCAAAAAAAATGACTGTTCTGCTCTATTCTATACACAGCGAGCATGTGTACATTAGAACCTCTAATTTTAGCTGGAACTAGAGAGAAAGTCCAAGTAAATACAGTTTAATTTTTTTTTTTTTTTGATGATCCATGTCCAATTCAGCTACTAGAAGCCAACACATAACCTTGTCATAAATAACTTAAAGCCATTAATGCATAAAATTGATGATTTGATAACAAGCTGAATTTGAGGTAAATTAGAGGAGAGATGTCCCTTTGATGCATCATAGGAAACCACATGAAATGCTGATAAATACTGAGCTACCGACCAGACAGCTGTATCTAAATTTGTAGCCTGTGATATTAGAATATGGAAAAGTATAAAGTGCAATCACAGTTTCTTTTGATGCCATTGACAAGTTTTACAGAATTTAAAATGAGGCATGACATTAATCAACACTATTTGATGAGCTTCTCCAAGCCTATGAGATGGCGTGATGCTCAGCATGTTCATGTTGAGAAGACACATTCAGTTTCCAAGTTAAAGAGTTGCTAACATGGTTACTCTCCGTCTGTCTGTCCATCCATCACTTAGGCAACAGATCCAGGAAATAAATTTAGGCTTTTCTTTTCACAGCTAATTCTAAAAACGTTTTCAGGCAAATAGGGATATGTAGACTGTTTACACAAGCCCTAAGATCCCTCTTGAGTCTTCCGATTGTGCCTGAACAGAGCTTAATAAAAATGTAAACAAAGTCTAAATGCACTGAGAATGTTTTTTTTTTTTCAGATCACCTTCAGAGGTGACCTGGGACACTTGTATTTACTTTAATTAGGTAGTTTTCAACTAAGGAAACATTGAAGGATCACCCACTGACGTGACTCACCTAGAGCACCCCACAAATCAGCAAAATTGTTCACTGTGTGTTAAAGGCACCAACTCATGCGCAACATTTGATGTGATGCACTCCTGATGTGCACTTCCATTAAAGTCAAGTCATCCTTTAGAGGAAAGCTTATTTCAGCTTCTTGTATCCAGGATCTTGTGAGACAATAAAAAAAGATTTCTGGATCTTTACCCTGGTGGAAATGCTAGGAATCTTGGCAGTTTGCTAGCCCAGTCCACATGTGTTTTGTGAAAAAGGCTTGTGACCATGTCCTAAAAGGGATTTAGCGGTTGCTGCTTTGGAAGTATGGGGTACCAGGAATACCTCTGAAGGGCTCACTGGAGTCTTTTTCACCAAAGCCATGTTCGCAATGTCAACACTAAGTCGAGCTTGGTTACAGTGCAGGCTGGAATCTGCTAGGGCATCCAACCTGCCCCAACTCTATTTGCAGTGCCCGTTCACAGAATCTTATGATGTAGCTGTGGAGAAAGCCGTATTTTGTATGGGAACCTCAAAATCTCAGGATTTTGCAGATGATGTGGTTCTGTTTTAGCATTTTCAGGCTAGGAGCCCCATCATTCACTGGAGTGGTTCACAGCAAAGTATGACGTTGCAGGAAGGAGGGTCAGCTCCAATTTGTCTGAAGACTATAAATAGATAGACTGCAACTCTCCAGTTTTTGGATCAATCTCTGATGTATTTTGTCAGTGTTTCAAGTGTGGAGTGTTAACCTAGTGGAATGCCAGGGAAACTTTTAATGACTATCTGGCCCTTGTGAAACCAAAGCAAAAGGTACAGTGCCTTGTGAAAGTATTCGGCCCCCTTGAACTTTTCAATCTCTTGCCACATTTCAGGCTTCAAACATAAAGATATAAAATTAAAATTTTCTGTGAAGAATCAACAACAAGTGGGACACAACCGTGAAGTGGAATGAAATTTATTAGATGTGTCAAACTTTTTTAACAAATAAAAAACTGAAAAGTGGGGCGTGCAATATTATTTGGCCACCTTGCGTTAATACTTTGTGGCGCCACCCTTTGCTGCAATTACAGCTGCAAGTCACTTGGGGTATGTCTCTATCAGTTTTGCACATCAAGAGTCTGAAGTTCTTGCCCATTCTTCCTTGCAAAACAGCTGGAGCTCAGTGAGGTTGGATGGAGAGCGTTCATGAACAGCAGTCTTCAGCTATTTCCACAGATTTTTGATTGGATTCAGGTCTGGACTTTGACTTGGCCATTCTAACACCTGGATACATTTATTTGTGAACCATTCCATTGTAGATTTGGCTTTATGTTTTGGATCATTGTCTTGTTGGAAGATAAATCTCCGTCCCAGTCTCAGGTCTCTTGCAGACTCCAACAGGTTTTCTTCCAGAATGGTTCTGTATTGGGCCGCATCCATCTTCCCATCAATTCTGACCATCTTCCCTGTCCCTGCTGACGAAAAGCAGGCCCAAACCATGATGCTGCCACCACCATGTTTGACAGTGGGGATGGTGTGTTTAGGGTGAGGAGCTGTGTTGCTTTTACGCCAAACATATCGTTTTGCATTGTGGCCAAACAGTTCGATTTTGGTTTAATCTGACCAGAGCACCTTCTTCCACATGTTTGGTGTGTCTCCCGGGTGGCTTGTGGCAAACTTTAAACGAGACGTCTTATGGATATCTTTGAGAAATGGCTTTCTTCTTGCCACTCTTCCATAAAGGCCAGATTTGTGCAGTGTATGACTGATTGTTGTCCTATGGACAGACTCTCCTACCTCAGCTGTAGATCTCTGCAGTTCATCCAGAGTGATCATGGGCCTCTTGGCTGCATCTCTCATCAATCTTCTCCTTGTTCGAGATGGAAGTTTAGAGGGACAGCTGGGTCTTGGTAGATTTGCAGTGGTCTGATACTCCTTCCATTTCAATATGATTGCTTGCACAGTGCTCCTTGGGATGTTTAAAGTTTGGGAAATCTGTTTGTATCCAAATCCGGGTTTAAACTTCTCCACAACAATATCTCGGACCTGCCTGGTGTGTTCCTTGGTCTTCATGATGCTCTCTGCGCTTTGAACAGAACCCTGAGACTATCACAGAGCCGGTGCATTTATACAGAGACTTGATTACACACAGGTGGATTCTATTTATTATCATCAGTCATTTGGGACAACATTGGATCATTCAGAGATCCTCACTGAACTTCTGGAGTGAGTTTGCTGCACTGAAAGTAAAGGGTCCGAATAATCTTGCACGTCCCACTTTTCAGTGTTTTATTAGTTAAAAAAGTTTGAAACATCCAATAAATTTCATTCCACTTCACAATTGTGTCCCACTTTTTGTTGATTCTTCACAAAAAAATTAGAATTTTATATCTTTATGTTTGAAGCCTGAAATGTGGCAAGAGGTTGAAAAGTTCAAGGGGGCCGAATACTTTCGCAAGGCACTGTATGACCTCAACAAAAACCAGAGCATGTTCCTAATGAGGACTGGCCTTTGCCAGGACTGCCTCTTGTCACCCTCCCTGTTTGTAGTGTTTATAGACAGGATTTTAATCCATCGTCATGTAGAGAAGGTTGTCTGTTTGGAACCTCATTGTCTTATCTTTTAGCTTCTTAGCTTTCTGAAGATGATATGGTTCTGTTCTGGCATCTTCAAGAACTGGCCCTCATTGTGCAATGGAGGAGTTCCCATCAAAATGTGAAGTAGATGGGGTGAGATTCATCTCCTCTTAGTCTGAGACCATGGTTTTAAACCTTATTTAGGTGGACTGGTCTCTCTAATTTGTGAATTTGTCTCTGCCTGAAGCACAGCACTTCAACTATGTATCTGAAAAATAATAAATTTTTTAATTAGTTAAAAAAGATTTGATTGCCTGTGATGGACAATGTGTACCCAACCTCTTGTCGACTGACTGCTGGAGACTGCTGGCACCAGCCCTCTGCAAACCTACAAGGATTAAGTGGGTACAGATGATGGATGGCTTTGATCTCTATTTGTTTGTTTTTCTTTTAATAGAAAACTGGATTTGGATATGAATAGTTTTAAAAGCAGACGTGTATGTGGTGTATGTATCTCTTTTCTGACTCTTTCAGTGTGTAGTGTTAGATCCAGGGTGAGGTAGCAAAAAGTGAACATTAAAAATGAATCTGACACTATGTTTAAAATGAGGTTACCCTAAACCTCTCAAATCCTCCTGTCAGATACACACAGAGGATTGAGCTACATGTTATGATGTACTAACAACTGTGTGCCAAACTATAAGTAACTGTGACGATGCAGCCCCATCATTGTGAAGTTTAATTAGCCTTTTTATGTTGCTCTTAGTCTTATCAAAGATATTTCAGCATATTTTTCGCCATACTCATGTTCCCTTCAAAACAGTCATCATGCCACAATATTAATCTTTTCATGCTCTTTAGTGAAGCACACAGTCCTCACTCCTAATATTAGAAACAAAAAAAATCACAAGACAAATGTCATTTGGAAAAAGGAAAAAAATCTCACCTTGTCTGAATGTCTTTAGAAAAATGCATTTACTTCTGAAGTGAAGAATTCAAACAGACAAAGAAACAAAAAGGGCTTAAGGAAAAAAATCATTCTGCTGTCAAGTTAAATAAACAAATTTTACCCAGCATTAAACTCATTTAAAACAACTGCCAGGTTTCTCTCTCTTGTGCTTTTGTGATTACAAAGAAATAATTCTGCTGTAAACATTTATAAATCCTTGGTATTTAAGGAATTCAGAGGCCCTGTGATCAGCTTTGCTCATTATTTTGAAATGATGACAGCACACAATGTACTGTGGCACCATTTCAAGGTGTCTGAACCTTAATTAGATTTTTAATAAACTCCTTGGCATGTGTGTGTGTATGCGTGTGTTTATAGACACAAATTATACACCCAAGTCATGTGTGTTTGTGTGCTTCTCTGCTTGTGCTAAAAGGTAATTTGCAGCCTCACAGTTGCAGGAATCCAGATGCAGATATACAGTGCAAGCATGCGCGTGCGCACACACACACACACACATACACACACACACACACACACAGATAGATGGCCAGATGCTACATGGACCGTATCTGGTGAACTCTAAGATACGATGATATTGAGTCTTCTAATGGCCATCATTAATCACATGATACTAAATCACTTTAGAGATACAGAAACATGGGGGAAGGATGATGAAGGAAATAAAATGGAGAATAGGAGGCTGGGGAGCAAGGGAAGTGAAAATGAACCCAAGGAGGCAAACAGAAAGTAAAATAAATGAAGGAGATGGAAAATAACGGATTGCCTATAGCAACTGATGAACATTAATGTTAAAAATCAAAAATCAAAAACTGGCATGTGGCTTATAAAGCCTAATGAACAACAGGTAAAGGTAATAAGCAAATCCCCACTAAGGGTCACAATGGTCAGAAAAGAGTAGAACCAATTGAAAAGTTCCTAAGTGATTTAAATTATGCTGCTTTTCACACATTTATTATTACTTGCTCAGTAATCACACCCATAAACCCAGAAAGTATTTTTTGCCATCGTAAAGCAAAGCAAGAGTAAAGCCTAATTTATAATAATCTAAAAATGGACCATACAAATATTTAAAACAAATATACAAATATTTTATTCTAGAATTGCGCCGCTCAAGGTGGCAGCAGGTTGGAGTAGCTCTGTTACTTTTGATTCTGATTTATTCTTTTTTGGGAACTATTCCTCTTGTAGTGGTTACAGTTGATTTTTTTTTGGATGACTGTCCTCTCCGGTGTCAAATGCTGTGTAGCTTGGAGGATTTTTCCTAATACTTTCTATTTTTGGACATTTGTTATGATGCATTGCCATGGCAACGGGGTTGTTTCTTACAACCGGGAGCAGCTGATTAATATCTCAAAAGCTCAAATAATACTTCAACTACAACCCCAAATCCCCGATGAGTTGAAAAGGAGATGCCGTGGATGCAGAGCAGGAGCTAAGAGAAAAGAGAGAAGGAGGAAGTTCAAACCATCTCTTCCGTCGATTATGATGGGCAATGTGAGATTATTGGCAAACAAGTTGGATGAACTCCAAGCCCTACAAAGGACCCAGCCAGAGTACCGTGCATGCAGTATTATGTGTTTTACTGAGACATGGCTGCAGGATCATATCCCCGACTTTGCAAAGCTTTGCAAAGTCTTTTTTTTTTCATCAGGACCCCCTTCAGTTTGCTTATCGCTGTGGAGTTGGAGTTGAAGATGCCATCATGTCATCTGGCCAAGCCAGCAGCACTGTGAGGATCATGTTCTTTGATTTCTCCAGTGCATTTAATACAATCCAACCTAATTTGCTTTGTCAGAAACTCCAGAAGACTCAGGTGGAGGCCTCAATAATCTCCTGGATCAAAGACTACCTGACAAACAGACCACAGTTTGTGAGACTGAAGGGTTGTGAGTCTAACCAGGTAGTCAGCAGCACAGGAGCACTACAGGGGACGGTACTCTCACCATTTCTTTTCACTCTGTACACCTCAGACTTCCAGTCATCTGCAGAAATACTCGGATGATTCTGCAGTCTAGGGGTGGATCAGAGATGGACAAGAAGCTGTGTACAGGAAGGTGGTGGACCGCTTTGTGGCATGGTGTGGAAACAATCATCTCATCTTGAACGTGAATAAAACAAAGGAGATGATTGTAGATTTTAAGAGAAACAGGAATAAGTCAAAAACTATTTCTATCATGGGGGAAGAAGTGGAGGTGGTGGAGGAGTATAAATACCTCGGTGATCACCTGGACAACAGACTAGAGTGGAGATGCAACTGTGAAGCCATCTACAAGAAGGGACAGAGCAGACTGTACTTCTTGAGGAAGCTTAGGTCCTTTGGTGTTTGCAGCAAGATGCTGCATATCTTCTATAAGTCTGTTGTGGAGAGTGTGATCTCTTCTGCCATCATCTGCTAGGGAAGCAGCATCAGAGCCAGGGACTTAAAAAAGCTCAACAAGCTGATAAAGAAGGCTGGCTCTGCTCTGGGGACTCCTCTGAAACCTCTGGAGATCATTGTGTAAAGAAGGATTCTTCATAAAATGAAGAATATTATGGAGAATCCTGAGCATCATCTTCATGAGACTGTCCTACAACAACAGAGTGTCTTCAGTCAGAGGCTTCTTCAGATCTGCTGTAAGACAGAGCGCTACAGGAGATCCTTCCTGCCCACAGCCATCAGCATCTACAACGGCTCTTTGAAGAAACCTTCATAATGACCTACAACAACATTTAATTTCCCTTTGGGATTAATAAGGTATTTTTGAATTTGAATTGAATTGAATTTAACTAGCATATGTTTTGTACATTTGCCTTATTCTTCTATATTTGTTGCTCATGTTGCTGTCGAGAGATAAAATTACATTTACAGGTGCTTCTATAAAACGATAAAAGAGTCTGATATGTTTTTGTGTGTTTGTTATACATTCTTTCACAACACTGTGTTGTGACCTTGCAAGCCTGAGCGCCCGCCTCACAGCTACTCATAAAAAAGCTGTCCGATAACAAGCTGTTTGTTTCATCTGATCCTTGGGCCAGGGCTGCAGTTGCCAAAGCTGGAAACCTCATTTCATTTTGATAATCTATTTTTCCTCTACTGTATTAAAACACAAGAAAACAACCTTGCTATGTTTTCTCACTTTACCACCTAAATTTAATCGTATTGTATTTAAAATGTATGTGATAGGTGAACACAAAGTAGGGTAAAGTTGTGAAGTGGAAGGAAAATGATACTGGTGTCAATGTTTTTTAACAAATAAAACAATGTCATGGTGGCATGCAATTGTATTTAACTATCAACAGATTTTTCCACCTGTTTTGACCTGTTTTGTTTTTGGCTCCTCCAGAGTTACCATGGTGGTCACTGCTGGGCGGCAATGTTAGTATCTTAGTAGAACTTATAGTTTTCCCATACTCTTTCCGCTGTAATTGTAAGGATTTATATTGCAATAACAGCAAGCTCTGATGCTTCTACATAGATTAATTTTTGGTTCTGCTTTCAGTCATAGCCATGAATTAAATAAATTATTCCAGCCTACCATTTAGCAGTAAGAATGACTTGCAATAAGATATCTAACGGACACTGTGTGACATTGTACATTTTTATAACAGCGCTGAGTGGCTTTTGGTGTGTGGCAAGACCAAAGGTTGCACCCATATCATTAGTTGTTGAGAAGGTCGAACACACCCTGTTTCTAACCCTTCAACAACATTGACCCAAAACATACCAACCTTGAATGTGACTCAACAACCAAAAACCACACATCTTCATGGGTTTCTTCAGTGTCCAACTTTAGTTGCTGTGAGTGAGCACATCACGTAACCGCTGTATGAAGGCTAAATGAAAGCATTAAGGGGGGTTCCCAGGTCAGATTATGCGCAGAAAACGCTTTAAGTGGGGTTTACGGGTGACCAGAAGTCTCCTTTTGTTTTGGCATACTGCTTTACAAGAGACAAATATCATCCCCAAAGCAGAAATGTAAAAAAAATGATTTATTGACTGTGACAGTTACATTGAAGACTGCAAAAGGGTAAAAATAACTACTAAAAACACATTCTCTGCTACAAATTGTAATTTTTAGATTGAAAAAAAATATATCTTGAAACTGGGATTGATCCTTTGAGTTGAAAGTCAATCTCTTTACCTTTTTTTCCAACACATATTTTGATTTACATGAAACAAGCTTCTCATGGAGTAATTTCTCCTTTCTAACAAACCTAAGGTCATGCGCAATGACAAATGAGTGGTAATGGATACAAACATAAAGGGATTTCTCAAGAGCTGCACTTTCAGCTAATGAGTGAAGATGTGGACTGAATGTCAACCTGATAGGACTAAGAGGGTCCTTAACCCACTGGAGAGAAGAAGCTGATAAGAGCAGGTGAAGTGCCATGATCACTACAAGCAAGTGAGACAGAGCCTGTAGAGCAGAGCATCTAACACATTACTATGGTAGAACTTAAAAGCTGTCTACCTTTTACTTGGATCGTTTTTTTATTTATTTATTTGTTGCTAGAATACCAGATGCTTTAACATGTCAAGACAAATGTATCATCTTACAATGTGTATTGACATATCACAAAAAGATTTGGATTTGGGTCCAAATATGAAGACATGAAGCTCATTTTATGAAACCTGTTATATATCAAGTATGTGTGTCGCTCTTCAATACACCCCTATTTTGTACTTTACGTCTTTATTAGGATGAAGAAGAGAGTAGATAAGCTGAGAAGCTACAATCGTGTTGTTTTATTATTTTATATCTTAATGATCGCCTCATGATCCTAAGATAAATGTGATCAAATAAATATTAGCTAAATTATTCAGAAAATGCTGTAGGCTGAACTGTCCTAGAGTGCTGTTGGATTCGGCATGCCAAAGTGAATGAATCTTCATCCACGAGATAAAGCAATGTTCATATATAGTGGCTTTAAGTTCTGGCACTTAGTGAGGTAGCTTGGCTTAGCCGGAGATAAAATTGCATGTGTTACAGAACCAAACGTTAATAAAACACTTAGAGCAATGCAAAGCTAACAGATAGTCAGCAGCCCCTGTTACAGCTAACTTTAGCTATTTAAAAACACTAAAACTGTTCATATTTATGAAATAGAGCTCTATATTACAATATTATAAACTCTATACTTCTGCAACAAACTGTGTAGTTTGTTGTTGATGTTTTTCTCTGGTGAACAACATCTGGGTTACTACTGTATGCAAGGTTACATTGATGTTTACTATTGGCTGTATTCAGCTTCAGCTTGTCATTCTACTCTAAATCTGCCAAGAGTACAGTGAACATTTGGATTTCATGATAGGTTATTTGTACAACAATACCAAAGATTGTACTTTTTTTTCAGGTCTCAAAGTTGCTTGGAAATTATCCAGGCAGACTGGATTGATAGTTTAGATGACATAATTTTATGTTGAAACACAGACATTGTTTTACTGAAAAACAGTAATAAACTTTTATTTATCGGTCCCCTTTGAATATGTAGATGTTTAATGTCTGCTAATGTAGTGTTATATCCAATGGATACAATATGAAATATTTTTGTCACAGGCACGGAAAGTATTACTAAAAATGAGTTCACTTAAAATAATCCAAACTATCCCTCAAAAAATCACATCTTCATATTTGATTGAAATGCAAGGCTGACATGTAGTAGAGGGACGGGGTTTAAGTCTAAGATCTGCTTTTGAAGAGTAGATTTAGCCTACATCTCTTTTAAAAAGAATTACAACCTGGCTGAACAGTTGCCATGTTCAAACACAGCTTTAGTAGCCATTAAACCAAGGATAAAATGAATAATGACATCCTGCATCATATTACCCCTTTAGCCTTCAACCTATGACACCAGTATGTATTCAAATAAATCATGTTCAATTTACACATGGGTCCATTAATCCCAGTTTAATGGCTTGGCTTTTGCATCTGATTTCAGTTTCAATAGCCTGTAAAACCCTTTACCTCTAAGTAGAGAAGAGGAACAAATGTTCTTTGAAAGAGTAAATCTCATGTGTTTAAAAGGCACATATTGCCCTTGATATTGCTAGATTGTGAATTGGATAACATACCACTCCCTAGCTTCCTGTATCCAAAGGATTATCTAAAGATATGAAAAAGTGTTATGTAGAAGGCTCAAATGAATAATTCAGTTATGTTCAAACTGCAATGGACAGCAAGTCACTCATAAAATGTGTCCCGAGCCTGGAAATGAGTCAGACCACTGAGATTGAATTCTGTAATGACACAACTGGGTAGATCTAATAAGCTTTTCCAATACCTTTTCTAAAAGGGCGTTTGATGCTGGAGGTGTTTGATGTTGGGCCACCATTAACCTAGAGGTCAGAGGATCAAGACAGAAAGGAGAAAGAAGGAATTTGCTGCACTTGGTATTATAATTTAAAATGGTTAAAGTAACAAAAGAGACTTTAAGAATTCCCAATTATCTTACAAAGGACATCAAGGAGAATCTAAAACTAAATCACAGCCTATTAAAAATTTTGATTACAGTTACTATGAGGGGTCCAAATTATAGCAAGCAGCCTTTTTGTTTGTCAAAAGTAAGTCACATCAAGCAAACAAACGCTTTCTTTAAACAGCTTTGAGCTATTTGTAATGTCAAAGCTGTAATCATCTTAAATGAAAGATTACATTTCAAAGACAGATATTGGGTCTCTTCTTCTCATTGAGTTTCAAATAAACAGTAAGCCCACCTATAATTAGCTTTCATATTGAAGCTGCTGGAGACACTTGCCATAACAAGTTGGTGAACGCTTTAGTTTATGCAATGAGAGAAGGTTTTTTTCATTGATGTCTAGAAAAATATTTAAAAAAAAACCTTTATGTCTATAAGGCACTGTAGTCATTTTAGCAAGCATATTGAATGTGGTAAAGTTACAAAAATCTATCCACATTCTCTAGCTGGACGGGGTATTTGGCACCTATGTCCAACAAAGGGCAAGAAGGAGAATGTGGCCTCAAAGAATTTGCCTAATGGGAATTTAGTTTCCAATTGACCTAACAAACTGATTTCCAGTCAGGATTCAAACGTTGTACCTTTGCTGCAAGGTGACAGTGGATAAAAGATGTTAGAACCAAAAACCTACTTAAGTGGGATTTATGTGATACATCAGTACAAAGTAGCTAATAATAAAAAAATGGAATGGAAAATATCCATAAAAGATTGTTAAAGGTTGGGCGCGTGTATGCACATCCCCCTTCCACCCATCCCCCAAACACACATGCAGACACACATACACTTTTTGCTGCAAATACAGCTGCAAGTCGTTTGGTATTTGTCTCTACCAGTCTTGCATCTTGCATCTACACAGTTGGATATCTATCCATGCTTCTTTGCAAAATAGCTCAAGTCCACTCAGATTGGACGGAAAGAGTCCGTAGGTATGGTTTGATCCAAACCATTCCTTTCTGGCTCTGGTTGATTGTCCAGCTGGAAGGTGAATTTCCTCCCCAGCCTCAAGTCTTTTGTAGCCTTTAACAGTTTTTCTTCCCTAAATTTAGGTCTGTCTTTTTTCCCGTCAACTCTGACCAGTTTTCCTGTCACTGATAATAAAATGCATCCCCACCGCATGATGCTGCCACCATCATGACTCAACATCGGGATGGTATGTTTAAAGTGATCAGAATAGCCCTGCAACCATAAAACTTTGCATGTAGACCAAAAAGGTTTATGTTGGTCTCACCCAGCATTCTCTTCCACATTTTTGCTATTCGCTTGCATGGCTGGTGGCTAACTGGATTAAAAATGTAGTTCAGAGTTTTATTTGTTAATATACACTACTGGTCAAACATTTTAGACACACTTTCTCATTTAATGGTAGTCTTTATATTTCTGACTATTTACACTGTATGTAGATTCTCACTGAAGGCATCAAAAACTGTGAATGAACACAGATGGAATTATGTAGCAAATGAAAAATTGTAACTTTAAATATGTTTTATATTTTAGATTCCTTAAAGTAGCTGCCCTTTACCGTGACGACTAAATGAACCTCTGGGAAGTTATTTCAAGACTCTTTGGAAAACCATTTTAGGTGACCACCTCATGAAGCTCATGGAGAAAATGTTAAGGGTGCAAAGCAGTAATCAAAGGAAAGGATGGCTAGTTTTGAAGAATCTAAAATATAAAAATGTATACAGATATTTCACACTTTTTATTTACTATTTAATTACATGTTTGTTCATTTATAGTTTTATTGCCTTTGGTCAGAATGTACAATGTAAATAGTCATGAAAATAAAGAGACCCATTAGGTGTATCAAAGTCTGTGTTTGGAATATTCAAAAAAAGGGGAAAAAGTGTAAGGGGTGTGAACACTTTTGCAAGGTTGCAGTATGTCTTGAGGGTGTTCTTTTGTTTTCTGCAAGAAAGAGTGCATTTCTATCTCTCTGGGAGTGTTACATACCTAATTGCTGTACACTTTAATAATTTACACTTACTTGTCTCTTATGCCCATCATTAAGAAATGGAGCAATTATTCCCAGTTGCATTTCTGACTGCATGAAGATGTGTGTTCATGTCTGTGTAGATGGCATTATTTCTGTTTCTGTGTGTGCGCTGGCTCGGGTGAGCTCATACATTCTTGATAAAGTGTCTAAGTGTGTGCATACAATTAGGGAAGTTTGCTAATGTATGCTGTAGCGTTTGTGCATGCATGAGCTAAACATTTGTGTGTATATGTATGACTCTGGTGTAACTGAGTTCTCTCCTCCTTCTCTGACCATTAAGGTAAGTGTGCATTATTTATTGTGGCCTGCCAAGATCATTAACATGATGAGCAGGAGGAAATGAAGTACTTAAGGAACAACAGAAGAGTGTTTTGCTCTTTTAGATAAAAGTCACAACATTTCACCTTTCCTCACCAATTCCAGCCTAATCAAATTGAATTTCATCTCACTCTTTTTATCTAACTAACTAAACACAAACAGGATTTGCACTCATTTTAGTCTACCCATAGATAACTTTATAAAAGAAAATATTTTCTTTTGTGGCATCAGATGAGTTAAACTAAATCACTCTAAATAATTCATGAAATCCCTAAGTCCTGAAGTAAAACCTTTTCTAAATGTGTGTGTGTTTGTGGGGGAGTGGGGTTATTGGTTTAGTTCATTAGTTTACCAAGACTAATTAAAACAGCTTAAAGTGTATTGTACACATTTAGGAATATGTAAATTAGGATTCTATATAATTGGTCATGAATTACATCAGTTTATAGTATAATTGCTAACATTAATTTTGTTGTGAACTGCTGTTACAATAACTGAACTCAACAAAACTAACTTTACTGAGCTGAACTAAACTACATTAAACTTAACTGAACATTAGAAACATTAGCTGAAGTGAATTGTACTGAATTGAATTTACCTGAACTGAGACATGTAGTTTATTGAAAAGATCTCATAGTTTGGTGTAGATCTCTGAAACTACATGAGTAGTTCAGATCCTGCCTTTTAAACAAAAGTTTCACCACATAAACCACGTCTAGAATGTCAATATTATATATATATATATATTTATATATATATGCACATCCCCTTGGACTGTTTATTAATTGACGTGGTAATGTATTTTATTGTCCCATTGTCAGTGCCTAAAAGAAATAATAAATTGTTTAAAAACTCCAGTCAACTGAATGGAAGAGAGAAGAAAGTCAGCTGAGAGAAGATCACATGTCTGATTACACTTTGCTCCTCTGATCAGGCATCAAATTGGTAATTTGAATTCTGTCGTCGTGCCAAATGTAGGTGTTATTTTTGACCCTTACAGGTCATTTAAAACACATTTGCCTGACACTGTTTTTATCATTTGAGGAGTCTACAATTAAAGGGTGTTGCTGTCAAAACAGGAACTTGAGATGGTTATTCATCCTTTTTTATTTATCTTCTCTTCTTGAGTATTGTATTTTTCACATGCATCGACAAAAAAGCCAACTTTGGTTTTAATTTCTTTGCAATGGTTTTCTCTGTTCACTGTTCATTTTAGAATTAATTAACTTCAACTTTCAATGTCCTGCATGGTCAAGCTCCTTCCTATTTTACTCAACTGTTATTGCAACCTAAAGCCACACACTTGAGCCCTGAGGTCCTCAAACACAAATCTAAAAGTAGTCTCAAAGACCAGATGTAAACTCGAGTAGATCGCTGTTTCCAGACACTTACTCTATGACCGTGGGATGAGCTTAGCTTAGCTTGTTTTTCATTGCCTTAAGACTCTGAGATCGTTTCAGAATCATCTCTCTATTTCATGTTTTAATTTTTATGCACTTAGTGATTTTTATCAGTGAAAAGTACCCTGCAAGGACAATCATTACTTTACAAGTTTGCTTTTTTCACATGGAAGCATGCACTTACAAATAAACCCTTGATTTCCTAATACACTGTACCTTGGGATAGAAAATTAACATCCAGCTGTATTTTAAATATCACAAAGACCACCATTTAAAAAAAAACACAACAAAGTCTCCACCTGCTGAGAAAACTGCAATCTTTTAATGTACATTTTAACACTGATTTATAAATCACTAATTGAATCTGTCAGCAATTACATTATTTTATCGTTTCTCACTGTGAAACACAAACCAGGCCAGCAAAATAATCAGTTCACCTCAAACCTCCGTTTCCAAACTGTACAACCTCTCTGCGATCAGAAAGGCCACCCTGATCACAGAAGATCCTTCTCATTCCCTCCATCACTCATTCCAGCTGCTCCTGTCAGTCCCTCTGTCACAGAAACCCATTTAAACAATTATTTATTCAGTTTGCAAAATCCACCTTGAACAAGAATAAGAACTGTAATTTTACACATTTTTAACAGTTGCTTTAACTGTCCCCTTTCACGTGTTTTAATGTGTTTTCTGCATGTTTTTGAAGTTTTTATTTTAATGCAGTAATGCTGTTGTTAGGGCACTGTCAAACGTTTTCTGTCATCAGCGAGGTATTCTATTCTATTCTATTCCATTTAAATGACTTTAACAAAAAAAAAAAAAAAAAAACAACTGATAAATATATACTGGAGTTGGACAATGAAACTGAAACACCTGGTTTTAGACCACAATAATTTATTAGTATGGTGTAGGGCCTCCTTTTGCAGCCAATACAGCATCAATTCATCTTGGGAATGACATATACAAGTCCTGCACAGTAGTCAGAGGGATTTTAAGCCATTCTTCTTGCAGGATAGTGGCCAGGTCACTACGTGATAATGGTGGAGGAAAACGTTTCCTGACTCGCCTAGATCTGGTGACTGTGGAGGCCATGGGAGATGTTCAACTTCACTTTCATGTTTATCAAACCAATCTTTCACCAGTCTTGCTGTGTGTATTGGTGTATTGTCATCCTGATACATGGCACCGCCTTCAGGATACAATGTTTGAACCATTGGATGCACATGGTCCTCAAGAATGGTTCTGTAGTCCTTGGCAGAACACGCCCATCTAGCACAAGTATTGGGCCAAGGGAATGCCATGATATGGCAGCCCAAACCATCACTGATCCACCCACTTGCTTCACTCTGGGCATGCAACAGTCTAGGTGGTACACTTCTTTGTGGCTCTTCCACACCGTAACTCTCCCGGATGTGGGGAAAACAGTAAAGGTGGACTCATTGCAGTATAAGATGCAAGAGCAATACAACAGTGCAGGTGATCATTGTGCAAGTATGGCAGTGCAAGTAAAGCAGGAGTCCATGCTGAACGTTAATGTAACGCATAGAGTTGCAGGTTACAGGTGTCCTGTCAGCAACACCTGTAACCTGCAACTCTATGCACTGCCATACTTGCACAATGATCACCTGCACTGTTGTATTGCTCTTGCATCTTATACTGCTCTATACTTACTCTCACTCACTTAAAACTGTGCACATATATTTAGATTATATTGTAGATATGTTTATACTGTTTAATTTGTATTGTATTGCACCGACTACGCCAAAACAAATTCCTTGTATGTCCAAAAACGTACTTGGCAATAAAGCTTTTCTGATTCTGATTCTGATTCTGATCAGAGAACAATACATGTTTCACATTGTCCACTGCCCAAGATTTGCGTTCCTTGCACCATTGAAACCGACGTTTGGCATTGGCATGATTGACCAAAGGTTTGGCTATAGCAGCCCGGCCGTGTATATTGACCCTGTGGAGCTCCTGACGGACAGTTCTGGTGGAAACAGGAGAGTTGAGGTGCACATTTAATTCTGCCGTGATTTGGGCAGCCGTGGTTTTATGTTTTTTGGATACAATCCAGGTTAGCACCCGGACATCCCTTTCAGACAGCTTCCTCTTGCGTCCACAGTTAATCCTGTTGGATGTGGTTCGTCTTTCTTGGTGGTATGCTGACATTACCCTGGATACCGTGGCTCTTGATACATCACAAAGACTTGCTGTCTTGGTCACAGATGCGCCAGCAAGACGTGCACCAACAATTTGTCCTCTTTTGAACTCTGGTATGTCACCCATAATGTGTGCATTTCAATATTTTGAGCAAAACTGTGCTCTTACCCTGCTAATTGAACCTTCACACTCTGCTCTTACTGGTGCAATGTGCAAACAATGAAGACTGGCTACCAGGCTGGTCCAATTTAGCCATGAAACCTCCCACACTAAAATGACAAGTGTTTCAGTTTCATTGTCCAACCCCTGTATGTAATAAAATGTGTAGATGTTGGAAGGTTTATTCAACATGGAACTATCCAAAATAAATATATTCACTTGTATTTAATTTCTGTAAGCACAGAAAAACTAGCTCACTGCGTTCTCTCAGACACACCCAATGATTTTGGTAAAGTCAATGGTTGAAAGCTGTAAGAGGAAACAAGCAAATTGTGACATTTGCAAAACCTTTTAGATGAAAAACAGAAAACTTGTTAAGTATCTCAGCTTGACAAAGAATCATTATTCTCCTCACATCTGAAACTTAAGTGTACATAACAAAGCTTCAAATAACAAATATTATTACATGATATAATAAAATACAATTTAAAATTAAATAACGTTTTAGTTTTTGTTTGTTTTTTCCAGCAGTTTGTTTTTTTCAGATTACCTCAATAGCTAAAAACAAAAATTGAAATAAAAAGATGACTTAACATTCTTCAAATTCTTTAGAATTAATGTTGGTTAACAAAGTGTCAGCTGTGCGAGTTTTTTTATTTTGATTTGAAGGCATCAAAGAATGAATAAAGACTGTCCAAGCACCACTGCCTGGGCAATTGTTATTGGCCATGTTTGACCTATTGGCATTTCCTCTGTGGTGTTTGCAGATGATTGAAAAACATGATCTAAAACCTCTTGGTCTTGCCTTGTTAAAGCACATAGCTCTGTGAGTTTAGGGTTAGACGATCCCTTTATCAAAAAGATGAGAAGGACAAACGTCTTTGAAAAGACAGAAATAATTGCATAAAATGTGTTTGATGTTAAACATTGGGCATATTCTGTGAAACCTCACAGTCATTTTTGCCTATTATTCATTTTTCATTTGCTTTGTTATTTCAAAACATTACCTTCAAGACTTGACTCATATTGTAGTAATGAACTGCACACCCAGAACGACAGTGCAATGTTATCATTAATTTCTGTATTCATTTCCCAAAAGTGTTTTCACACTGTCCACTATCTCTCCCTTCATTGTAAGTCAGTAATATGAAATACCATTTGGGAAATCTGCCTCAAGCAAAAGTGAATAAGGTTAATTATTTCTTAATGAGCTTTAGAAAGATAATACAACAGGGCTGCATTGGCAAAGCAGTGTTTCTTCAAATCAATGTTTTCAGATTAAAATCTACTTGAAAAATGAGATGGACGACTCAGGAGAATAGATTTAGATTTGTTGCAAGAAATGCAAAAGACGGAGAGACAACCAAGAGAGGCATGTATTATTATTTTTAAGCCTAAAAACGACAAATAAATCTAGTTTTTCACTCTGAATGCCAAACATTCATGTTGCTATTTGCAAAAGGATTTCTGTGATTTTTTAGGATTACACTGGGTAAGCATCTGCTGTCATCACAACACTGGCTGTCGCAAAAATAACTCAGGCATAAACATGATAAGTGATGGCAGATTTTCTATCAACAAAATCCTGTTATAGAGAATCCTTAATCCAGTTCTTGGATGTGCAAAAACAAAAGCTTTATTCCAGCCTTTCCTTCTCTGCAGATTCATTGTGAACCACCTGACAAAGGGAAAATTAGCACACACATACACCCACACACACAAAAGAGTAATTTTAGTGATTTGTTTCTGAAGAGGCATTGGATGATGAGCTAGGGTGAAAATACTACAGTTTTACATAATTACCCAAAAAATGAAAAGAAAAACATGATCTGAATTTTTATTTAGAGGAATACCTTTAATCACTCCTGTTGTGCTAAACTATTTTGTACCGTTTTTGAAGACCCAAAATATTTCCCAGCAGGCAAGGAAAACCAAGGAAAATCTGCAATTTCCTTTTCTTCAGCAATGAAACTCACAGTGTCCAGCAACAGGTGGGGAAGGGACATTCCTGTTGTTACAATATGCTCTATGGAACCAGAGGAACCACTAGGCATTTGCATCTCTTCTACCATCTAATTACAGGAACTTTTAAGTGTAGAAACTGTATGACAAAAATTGTAGTAGTTTTAAAATGATAACTTTTTCAAAATCTTGGTATAACTTGGTATAACCATCACATGCCTATTTGTGAGCAAGTGAGAAAAAGTTTTTGTTTTTGTTGACAAAACAAATGACCGAATCCTTAAAAAACACAAAAGGTTTAACGTACAAATGAAAAACAGAAGATAAAACAATGGGAAACTGAGAGCAGACTCACAGTATTGTTGCTTCCATAATTTCTCTGATTAAAACACAACAGCATTCATCTTCTGAGATCCTGTTTTTTTTCTCTTTTGTAAGTTTCTGATAAAGTTAATCTTACTTTCCCACAGAGTTGCAGATGAATGTGGGCACAGATTTTCTTTTTATAACTTAATTCTCTGTCTCCATTTCAACATATGTGAGTTTATGATTTGTACAGTGAGTTTTAAAGTTACTTGCTTTATTATTGTGTTTCACAGTAGAAGGGTTCATTAATTTTAAAAACACACTACAAAATAATCAGTGAAGAATAAGGGGTGAATTCCAGCTACAGAGCTTCTAGGAATCCATTACAGGTGAATACGTAATAAGCCTCAGTTTCATTTGGCAGGAGCTACATCAATGTTGTATGATTAAAAATGTACAGTTTCATTGATTAAAAGTGATTGATAAAAGAATGTTGGATTTTAACATTTTGGAATAACTGCAGAAAATTAAGAGGGACGCTGACAGAGAGAATGACATTTTATCAGGTTTCTTAGAAAATTAAAAATATACATAAGAACAATAAAAGAAGGAACGTAAGGCAGGAATGTTGGCCTATTGAAGAGTACAGAAAGTAATGCACTCAGTACTTGTTTGAGTCTCATGACACTGCATCAGTGTGGCATGGGATGTGGAAATGTAGAGTTGTTAAAGAAGCCCTGTTTGCTTTAATAGTGTCCTTCAGCTTGTCTGCATCGTTTGTACTGGTGTGTTTAAAATTCCTTATGAGAATACCTCATAGATTCTCTGCAGAGCTTCGGTCATGCGAGTTTGTTGGCCAATCAAGCACAATGATACCATGGTCATTAACTAGGTACTGATTCCAAGGCATGATCTTAAAATTTCCTGGTAGACGGCTGCGCTGACTCAGACTTGCTACAATACAGGGGACCAACACAGTAGATAACTTGACTCCCCAAATTATCATTGGTTGTGGAAACTTCACACTAGAGTTCAAGCAACCTAAATTCTGTGCCCCTCCTATATTTATCCAGACTCTGGCACCTGTTGTTTTAACAAAATGCAAAATTGACTTTTACTTAAAAAGAGGACTTTGGGCCATTAAGTCCATTTCTTTTTCTTCGTATTCCTGGTATGATGCTTTTGATGCTGGCCATGGTACAGAAGTAGTTTCACAAAAGGAATGTGGAAGTTGTAGCTCCCGTCCTGGATACATGTGTGGGATGACTCCAGCTGCAATACCTCTCTAGGGAATCTCAATCAAACTCTTCAATGAGCTTTGGTTCCTATAGCTCATATATATCATTTGCTTCATATAGTTGAAATAGCTTTGCCTCATAACCCTCTCAAGGCTGTGATTATACTTGTTGCATCAGCATTTTATTCTACTATGCTTTTCTACTATTTTCTATTAAAATCCTTATTTTCTGGACTTATGTAATATTCAAATTAAATTATTCTGAAAGCGTACTGAAAGAAATGTACTGTATTTTTTGCAGATATTCTGAATTTTTGGGATACGCTTATAATCAATTGCTTATAAGTATTCTCCAAACAAAAAATAAATAAATTTAATAAATCCTTTACAACTGGCAGTATGTCAAACATGTTACACTTCCTGGAACTCCCCAAGAGATAAGATTTGCTCTCATTGTGTTTGTTCTCTGTGTGTTGCTGCTCTTGTCCATATGAACGTAGGTGCGTGCAAACTGTTTTAAACAAAGCCTTTACAAATAACTGAGATTTCACCGATTGCACACACACTTCAGAGCACCGAGTCGGCCCACATTCCTGTCCGGCCAAGACCAGCATCTCTGTGTTTTTCCACAATAAGAGTGGCTCATTCGACACAGGAGCTTGTGTTTGTGCAAAACTCCTTTCATCGACTTACCTCAACATGTGTGCATAAGTCCTTCTGAGAATGAATGCGGTGTAGGTGTTTAAGTGTCTGCAAGTCCAGGAGAAAGTGTTTGTTTATCTGAAACACAAGATGTCTCACTCCCTATAGGCAATTCTGTGAAACTCTTAGATCTGTCTTCTTTTATTTTCTCATACGTTTCCGGTTGGTATATTCTTAGCCTTGTGTAGAAAGAAAATATTTCAGGCATCAACAGTCCGAGTCCGGACTCACAGCAGCCTTCTCTCCAGACCAACAGCCTTAAAAATTTGTATCATTATCATTATCACTTTACAAATTAAGTTTCATTTATCTGCAACTTTGACTAAAGATTTTGCTATACTGGTACATCAGACAATACTGTAAAGACAAAAAGAGATGCAAGAATGTTTGCGTGAACGGGCCTAAAAGATAGCTGGTAGTAAAAGGAACCAGTGGCAGACAATATACAAAGGATTTATAAACATTGTAAGAACACAACTGCCTAGCCATGAATCGCTAACAACACTAAAGTTGGAATCTGCCTATGGGCTTCCTATTGGTGCTAAACTAAAATACTACTTCTTTGAAGAGTTTTGCAACTCTAATTTAAAATCCAAGATATTTAAATTTGTTAAACCTAAATTGGAAATTCAGTGTATCACTGTTTAATATTCAATGCAATTGATTGTAATTCTGACTGCTTTTACAAGAAGACCTGCTTTATTCATTCAACTAGCATTAAGAATGCACCTGTGGAAGATTTAAAAAGGGCCTTTATTTTTATGTAACTAATTATTCTTAAATAATAAAAAAGAAAAAAAAGCATTTTTATTGCTGTGGCATAATCGTATACAAAGAAAATATTAAAAATTTGACTTAATTTCAGAACAATTTTTTTAGCAGGTTAGATACAGTTGCTTTCTGCAAAAATACTGCTGCAAAACTTAGCTACATCCCAGAAACAGATCCAAATATGCCGTGAAACAGACCATTTCTCTCAGCCACTATTCAAAATGGGAAAGACAATTAGATGTGTGTTGATTTTTATACAGGTCAGACAATGTTAAAGAAGAAGGACCTACTCACCTAACTTACCTATACCTCCATCTACAACAATATGTATTAGTGCATTTTTTACATCTTTACCAGGTATGCCGATACCTAGTGGGACACTGTAGTAACTAGGTGACTTTTACAGCTATACCACCAATTTTACAACCAATAATTGCTATTAAAATGGCTGCTACATTTACCAGTGCCTAAGATCTCCAATCTATTTTGTTTTCTTTGACAGTATCTGAAACTGTATTTTTGGTGTAATCTTTTAGCATAACACATTAATGTACACCAAAAGTGTAATCAAAACATTTTCCTGAATTGAAGAAGGTAATTATAATAGCCTCATAAATGTAAAAAATGGATCAACTGAAAATGAAGAAAAAGCTAAAATGAGAAAGAAAACAAAGCATATAAAACATTATACCCATAATACCTCCCCTGTTAGAAGGACTACATGCCAAATATTTTACTACAATTTAAGCATTTTGAAAAGTGATACTGTTATTGTTAACTAAAAATTGATTATTATTATAACATTTTATGATTTTATGGGTTTCTTTTCACAATGCTCTCCAATTCCCAATAGGAATTTACTCAGGATGATACATACTGTATCCGGGAGTGAAAATGCCAGAACATTTCCCTCCTTCTTATTTTTTATAGTGGCACGAGCAGAGTTCATTTTTGAAGCACATGTAGGGGGCATATCAGGCTGCCTGTATGTTATTATCAGTTTAATATGTCAGGGAGTGAGGTAGGAACAATCTCCTTTAGCAGACCAGATTAGTTTGGCTGCATCAAATCCAAATTGCCCCGATAGACTAAATAGGGAAGGCAATTTTTTTCATGAAGCATGAAATTATGTTAGAGCGTAGTCTATTACATATATATGCATATGGACATATACAGGAAAACATAATGCTTAGATATGCAAGTTGGGAGTACTATACTCCAAAATACGCCCATGTTTTGTTCATGAATACATTCAATCAACAAACATGTGGCTATGTTTTTATGTAGATACTTATTAAGCAATGTAAATATAAAAGTAAGTGAGATGAGGAAAATAATCTCCCTAATCTCACACATTAAAAATGGAAAAATGTCAATTTCGACACATGCCATTTTTCATGTTAAATTGCCTCGGGCTGTGTCAGAACAGGAAAGTTAATAACGATAAATAGCATTCTGCTTTTGACCATTTCTGCATGTGACGAAAATATTGAAAAGTAATAAGGAAAATGTCAGACATGCATCCGAGGTTCGCATTATTTTTGTAGCTGACACAAACACTTCATATCTCTGGCTTTTACATCTTGCATTTGAGCTTAAAAGGCTTAGTTGCGTCTAAATAGTTACATATACCCATTGAGATACAAAGTTAATAAACTAATGGACTTTTACATATAATATAAAAATACACTGCACCTTCCATACTTATTGGCATCGCTGATGTGTACAGACTTTAAAATAAATCTTCTATCGCCATAGCATAATCTAATCAAAACATAACATGCTTTTACAAAATATAACTACTGTGGTCCAAATGAGGTTTAAGGGCATTGATTCCGCTATGGAAGTAAAAAATTGTGTTAACATAGGGCTGAGTTAGAAACCTTTTGTCCCACTAAGGGTTCTTGTTTTAAACCAGCTTTTTTAAAGTTGCATCAGACTAAACTAAATGTAACATGTATGGCTGAACGGGTCATCAGAAGTGTACAGTTGCACCTCTCAAAAACATTTGACATTTGGATTTACCAAAGAAACAAATCTACATACACATAAACGTTCACAGAGTAAGCATGTTTTTATATCTGGCCATTCACATTTGACGTCAGAGAACAAAACTGCTCAACCTCACTGCAGGACACTGAGCCATAGGGAATCGTTTCTGGTCAAAGTCCTTTTTCCCCACCACCCCTCTCTCTTTCTCTCTCCAGTACACACAAATACATGTGGGGATCGTTAAAGGGCAGAGGCAATGCAGACATTTCTTTCTCACTGGGCACTAATCAAGAGGGCACAGACCTTTACGTTCCTGGCGGATGTAGAAAACAAGGTTGCAACTATAGGAAGAACTGCAGAGAAATGCACCACAGTGTCACATATCCCATGAGGTTACACGTATTATTCAATTGGTTAAAAAAAAAAAAGGTCAAGTGTGGCAGCACACTGTGAGAAAGATGGAAATAATCAAAGGGTAACTGTTTGAAGCTTGCAGACAAAAATTGTAATGTTAGCAAAATGGAGCAGAATATCAAAATTGTTTAGCGCAGCAGTGCCAATTACCAGATATACTTCATGTCTTCTTTTTTTCCCCTCTGCTGAACATTTGAGTGAATTGAAGCTGGAGAAGTAAAAATTTAATTGGATCAGGAGGAATAATTTTGGAAGAGTAGAAGCTCAAGCTGCTAAAGTTTGCTCCAATTAGTTATAATTCCCTTGACAAAAATCTCATTTTTGTGACAGAAATGTGCCAACTTTAGGTTGACCAATTCTCAACTCTAGTTTCATCATACAACACCACACACAGACACCTTGCCAGGCTACTGTTCTTTATGAAATGATTCAACCCTTGGCACATTTCTGCTCTTTGTCATCTTAAAACCATAAACTTCATTGCATTCTATCCCACAGAGTCCCACAAAGTACTGGATCTTCAAGAACCATAAGGATACGGATAAATAGTTTTCACATTTTTTTTTACAAACGGGATTCTTAAAAGTGGTCAATGCATTAAGCCCTCTTTGCTATATTATCCCTAAAGTTGAAGCATATTTATGCATTAGAATTCAGTTTTCTGTAGAAAAAAAAATGATGCTTTCAGAAATTATCCATCTAAATTGTACTTTCTGTAAAGAATAGAATAGAATAGAATAGAATATCATTTATTGTCATTGTCACAAGTACAATAAAATAAAAAAGCTATCTGGTCAGTACATAAACTAATTAATGGAAAATGGAAAAACAGAAGCATTTTATTGAAAACTACACATGTACACACATTCGTACTGATTGCACTATTCCCCTTATTGCATTTGCTGTACATTCCTGCTTTATTGAGTTTAGCTGTTGCTGTTGGATAGAGACAGTTGTTGAATCTACTTGTCCTTGCTTTAATTGATCTGTAGCGTCTGCGTGACTATGACATTTCAAACTGAGCTTGACCCAGCTGACAAGTCTGTTTTTATGATGTCATGGGCTTTTTAGAGGCAGAAGGAACTGTGAAGTTCTTCATTAACATGTGAAGTTTTAATTTTTTCTTGGTCTTTTATGTACTCAGAATGCAGTTGCAACATGACTAAAATGGAAATATCTCAAAGGGTATGTGCACCTCTGTAAGGCACTAAAATTCATACTGTTGTTAGCCATCAACATGCGCCACCTGTGCGGTGAATTTCCTCATCACTGTGTGTACACTCTCACTTTTGGAAAAAAAAAAAAAAAAAAACTCATAAAGATTCTGGAGCCTTTTTTCTGCCTGCACCATTTCCTGTGTTAGGCGGTGGTTTTTCAAACTAAGCCCCTCTGTCTGTTGCAGAGCTTAACTCAACTTCACTTCTCCATCCACTTCAACTTCTTCCCAGCAAGACTTTTTCTGTACTCAGCTGACTTGATCACATCTCTGTTTGCAACTTCTCCTCCTCCTAAAGCTTACAGTGTTCTATCCTCTGTGAAAATCTGTCTAGGTTTCAGAAACAGAGGAAAGAAAAATACTTGAAGCTTGAATGTCTCTGTGTGTTCTCCCCCTCCCTACAGTTCACTACAATGTGATACACCTTCTCAGCCCTTATTTCTAAAGTGGACATATCAGCCATGTAGATAATGGCTTGTGTTGTGAATTGGCGCTATATAAATAAGACTGAATTGAATTGAATTGAATTAATATTTATGGCCACATACAACCTAGCAACACATATTTTACAGCAAAAAAAAAAGCCTAATTTAAGGGATGTCAGTGACAGTCTTTGTAGTAGAAGCTAAACAAACCAAACTACTTTGACAAAGATGACAAGAAAATGAGAGAATAATAGGTTGGATGTGACAAACTGGGGGTGCTATAAGAGGATTAGCGGAATACATTGAATCGTACAGGCGGAAATTAAAGATATGAGAAAAAAGTGGTGGATGTGCAAGAGTAAATGATACAGAGAGATGTATAGGTGTGATAAATTAGAAGAGTAGATTTGGACTGAGGTAATATAATGTAATGTGTAGATTAGAATACCTAACTTGAGTCTTGAGAAAAAATGGCATTGCTGCAAAATCTTCAAGAGTTTTTCTCTCCTTCAGTCTGACTTTTCAGAAGATGAAGTTTAATCTGATCCAGAATCATGTTGCATAAACAACTTGTAGGGACAACCGTGATGCTGCTAATGATTTGTGCCTGTCTCTTTTGGAGAAAACAGCTTTGAGAAAAAATTAAGGGATAAACAGTCTGCCAGATTACTTCCGATATCCAGCAGACATAAAGAACCAATGGCACATATTCCTCTTTTCGTAAAGATTCCAGTTTATTTTGTGGCTCCACACTGATTTCCTAAACCAGGCCCATTTCCCCAATTGTTGTGGTTGTCTGTTACAATAAAGTGATGAGAGTTGCTGCCATGTTGCAAAGAGGGAACTGGAGAAGATGAAATTTAGGACATAAAGCAGAACAAAAAAAGAAAAACTGTAAAAAAAAGAAAAATTAGAAACAATTATGGAAGTGATAAATATTTGGAATATATATATATATATATATATATATATATATATATATATATATATATATCCATTTTTTTTTTTTTTTTTTGGAAATGAGAATAAAAACAAACATGGCATGATGTTATATTCCATGCCTATACATCTGCACCCAATGATGCCATACAACCCACATCCCATATTGTCTGATACAGAGAAACAACATAGTCATGGAATACCAAAGTAAAAATACAGATAAAGCTGAGTTAAGATGTAGTTCTCAACTAAACATGCTGATAACACATAACTTTGCCCTTTTTGCCATTCTGCTCTTTTTGAAGTAATTTTATTGTTTGACAAATTATTGTTCTTCTGCCTGATTACCTCCTTAACTTATCTTTAGACAGCTGAACTCAAATCAACAGGTGGGGGAGGGTGGGAGCTACTATGTACTACATACAAATGGAGACATTGGAGAAATACACTGTTTTAGTATAATTCTTCTTAAGCACCATGCTGTCTTACCCAAGACCTTCTACACAGGTTAATTTAGATAACAATCTGTGTGTGTTTTTAGCTTTTAAGAACAACATGAAAATGTGATTTAATTGTTGAATACTATGAAGCCAATAACTCCAGTTGACCCACATTTTTCTCACTTTTTCTTTTCCATGATCACAGTTACAACACTTCTTACCTTGAGCTTAAGTATCTTGGTCACTAAAACCTATATCTGCCATATTATGATTAAGTATTCTGTAACCATTATTGAAAAACAGTAATGGCCCATTCAGAGAGCTAAATATGTTACTGGCAAGCAGAGTTTGAATGTATGGGCCCTGAAATGTTGCAGCCTATCAACTATTATATCTGAGCAGGTCCTCTACAATTGCAGTATTGCACACATTGAAACTGATTGTGATTAAAATTAATGTGAGCTCTAGTTTTTAGTCCTTTGATGTCATGCTTTAATGTTTATCTAGAACAGATGCACTGGAATAGACACCACTAGAAAATACTTCACCATCTATGCTTTTTTTATGTATAGCTGCTTCAGTTGACCAAAACCCAAAAGAATCAGCAAAGATTGCCAAGGTGACTCTAGTTCTAAGACTGTGCAAGTCCTTTACATGTTCTATTTACTGGCAGTGACTAGACACTGGAGCAAGACGGAGGACTAATTAACCAAAAAGCTCAATAGTTCCACCAGTGACCTTACATGTGGGGCTCGATGCTTCTAAGTTTAAAGAGGAGGTCCCATCAGAGCTGTATTAGTTCCTCCTCCTCTATAGTGATCTGTCTGCAAAGAGACAATTCCATTACCCCGGATTGTAGCACAGGTCCCTGGAGTGAACGCTTATATGGGCAGGGATTACCCCAAAACAATCTGCCCAGGGAAAGGAAATAGACACCAATTGGTGTGTCTGTGTGAGTAGAAATAAGCAGGCTGCACATCAATTTAATAATATAACTCACTCCTCCTTTTACTTATCCTCAAAAGCCATAGTGACCAATCAGTGTGAGCGTGAGCACTCTGCCAACATTTGAAAGTGGCGTTTGAATTTGACCAATAAAGGATTTATTGT
This sequence comes from Girardinichthys multiradiatus, assembly GCF_021462225.1. Lineage (NCBI taxonomy): Eukaryota > Metazoa > Chordata > Actinopteri > Cyprinodontiformes > Goodeidae > Girardinichthys > Girardinichthys multiradiatus. Next base: position 33,209,150 of record NC_061801.1, on the reverse strand, counting down.
CATTGTAAAACTGTTCATATGTTCCTAAATACCAGTTCACATAAAATATATCTTTAGAATCAGATAGTCTTTGGAGCCTCATTTGTTACTATAATGGCCAACAGGAACCTGCAATGAGTAAACACATATGTGACAGTGCATTGTCATCTAATACCAGCTATCCCTCACTAGCAGCCCCTGTCAGTTGAAACAAATACAATAATGCTTTTGTAAAACAGATATAATAAAACGTTCACCCTTACAGTGGTCACATAAGGGAAACGAAATTTCCCATCTTCTATCAGCTGGCATGCAGAGTGATTGAGTAGCATAATAACAATCAGGGGGTTGATGGACTTTGTCATGCCTTGTGAGCTTTAACCGTTTTACAGCTAAATGCCAGATCATAGCATTTGTGAAAAGTTGGCTACCATGACAGAGGAAATGGCTGCTTAAACCCCATGTATCCCCCACCCACCCCTCCCTTTCTTTCTTTCTTTTCAACAGTTCAAGTTACCTTGCAAGGCCATTGGATTCTCAACGGAGATTTGCAATGTCAAAGTCACAAAAAAATAAATCTTTCCAGGCTTTAAGTTTGTAGCTTAAGCCAAAAGGTCAATCATTATTCTGTACTGGCAGCTGGGAAATTTTAGGTTGAGATGTCGCAATCCGCTCCAAAGTAATCACTCAATACCCCTATCAAAGCATTTTTGTATGATCCAACTTGGATTTTGGTGGCAAAACCCATCTCCTATTCCACTTTTGTTGAAGTACTGTGTAATATTATTTTTAATATTACACAGCGGCCTCAATTTGCAATATCAAATTTTTAAAAATCAACCTATTTAAATGTTCACTGCTTGCATAACTGTATTATAGGCTGTTCCTATTATTTTGCTGATTCTAGGAGTCTAGGTTTTCCTTTACAATGAGGTTCACAGTAAAACTACACTGCTTAAAAAAATAAAGGGAACACTCAAATAACACATCCTAGATCTGATGGTCTCCTGAGGGATCTCCTCCCAGACCTGGAATAAAGCATCCGCCAACTCCTGGACCATCTGTGGTGCAACGTGACGTTGGTGGATGGAGCGAGACATGATGTTCCAGATGTGCTCAGTTGGATTCAGGTCTGGGGAACGGGCGGGCCAGTTCATAGCTTCAATGTCTTCATCTTGCAGGAACTGCTGACACACTCCAGCCACATGAGGTCTAGCATTGTCCTGCATTATGAGGAACCCAGTGCCAACCGCACTCACAAGGTGTCTGAGGATCTAATCTCGGTACCTAATGGCAGTCAGGCTACCTCTGGCGAGCACATGGAGGGCCATGTGGCCCTCCAAAGAAATACCAACCCACACCATTACTGACCCATTGCCAAACCGGTCATGCTGAAGGATGTTGCAGGCAGCAGATTGCTCTCCACGGTGTCTCCAGACTCACGTCTGTCACATGTGCTCAGTGTGAACCTGCTTTCATCTGTGAAGAGCACAGGGCGCCAGTGGCGAATTTGCCAATCCTGGTGTTCTCTGGCATATGCCAAGCGTCCTGCACGGTGTTGGGCTGTGAGCACAACCCCCATTTGTGGACGTCGGGCCCTCATACCATCCTCATGGAGTCGGTTTCTAACCGTTTGTGCAAACACATGCACATTTGTGGCCTGTTAGAGGTCATTTTGCAGGGCTCTGGCAGTGCTTCTCCTGTTCCTCCTCGCACAAAGGCGGAGGTAGTGGTCCTGCTGCTGGGTTGGTGCCCTCCTAGGGGCTCCTCCACGTCTGCTGGTGTACTGGCCTGTCTCCTGGTAGCGCCTCCAGGCTCTGGACACTACGCTGACATACACAGCAAACGTTCTTGCCACAGCTCGCATTGATGTCCCATCCTGGATGAGCTGTACTTGTGTAGGTTGTAGAGTCCATCTCATGCTACCACAAGTGTGAAAGCACCACCAACATTAAAAAGCATAGGTACTGAGAAGTGGTCTGTGGTCCCCACCTGCAGAACCACTCCTTTATTGAGTGTGTCTTGGTAATCGCCAAAGATTTCCCCCTGTTGTCTATTCCATTTGTACAACAGCATGTGAAATTGATTGTCAATCAGTGTTGCTTCCTAAGTGGACAGTTTGATTTCACAGAAGTTGGATTTACTTGGAGTTATATTGTGTTGTTTAAGTGTTCCCTTTGTTTTTTGAGCAGTGTATATTGGCTGCTGCAGCTCTCTAGCTGCACGTGTCATCATCAATGACTCAAATGCCTAGCACCTTTAGCAAATCACTCCACATGAAAGGATGCTCTCCAGGACCAAGACATACGATTACTGAAGACTGTAGTCTGTGGAGTCAGAATTATGTTTAGGAACAAAAGGCTCTCCTTTGGACACTGTTGTTGGTATAAAATACATTTCTGTGCCAAAAAAGGATACTTAGGAAACATAATTGGTAAGTGAGGTAACTGGGACAGAATCACACTAAAGTGGACCATGTAATTCTGATGGAACGTATTGTGTGATTTGACAATATGAATTTGAATGAAGTATCCTGCTTGGACTCTGTATCAGCAAATGCCTCATCTTAAATGACTTGGATCACTATCTGTGACAAAACGTCCAGATCGAGACATCAGGACGGTTTTAGATATAGTAACAACCAATGATCGCTGCTCTAGTTTTAGCACTTTTTGTGGAAACACGTACATCTGATCTGTTTCCATTTAACATTTGTGTTAGTAACATTAGCAAGTTTATGTAATACTTGTTTTTTTCTCATACCTTCTTACAAGTCTGGAAGTTAAATATACAGTACTGTGCAAATGTTTTAGGCAGGTGTGAAAAAATGCTGTAAACAAAGAATGCTTTCAAAAATGAAAGTATTATCATTTATTTTCATCACTCAACAAAATGTAGTGAATGAATAAAAGAGAAATCTAAATCAAATCAATAGTTGGTGTGACAACCCTTTGCCTTGAAAACAGCATCAATACTTCTAGGTACACTTGCACATAGTTTTTGAAGGAACCTAGCTTGTAGGTTGTTTAAAATATCTTGGAGAACTAACCACAGACCTTTTGTGGATGTAGGCTCAAATCAGTCTGTTTCTCCATGTAATCCCAAACACACTTAAAAAGATCAGGGCTCTGTGGGGTCATACCATCACTTCCATAAATTTGTGTTCTTCTTTACGCTGAAGTTAGTTCTTAATGACTTTGGCTGTATGTTTGGGTTCGCTCACTCAGCATTTTGTAAATTGATAAAAACAAACAATCATTTATATTTCTGAAAGTATTCTGTGTTTACAGCATTTTTTCACACCTGAATGAAACATTTGCACTGCACTGTATATATATAGGTAGGTAAGTCTGTAGGTAAGTTGTTAGATGATAGATCGATAGTGTTTTAAAGAATCTCTGTCAAATCCTGTCTAGACTCACTAACATATCATTTTGACAAACAGCCAAATAAAATGCTGTGAATTAAATACCATCTTGAAAGTTATTAGCCAGCTGTGGTGTGCTGCCATATTTTCTTCCCCTTGACTGGACATGCAAAAACCCATAACTGACAGGCAGCTTTTCATTTCACTTGTCAAGATCAAGTGCCACCACTAAGGCAATATCACCCTGGGCAGTGAGCCATATTGCCCGTATCAAAAACCACCTCTGATGACCTCTAATGAGGATTTGGGTTGAGTCATCTGTGTTCAATGTTACGTAGATTACTTTAGACTTTGAACTAGATCTGTTAAAATACAGTCTAGATTCCTTTCAAAATCTTAAAGTAGTTATTTCATTAAGTACTTAGCACTGGATTGTAAAAAAAATAAAAAAATAAAAATAAAAGAAGAAACTGTTCTTCCTGAGGCCATTCAAAAAGTACAACCTTCCACAAGAGCTGCTGGTCATCTTCTACACTGCCATAATTCAGTCTGTCCTGTCTTTGTCCATCTCAGCGTGGTTTGGCTCGTTCACAATACAGGACGGGTCCAGACTACAATTAAGTCTGCAGAGAGAATCATCAGAGCAGACGTTCTCTCTATCCAGGACTTACACGGGTCAAAGGTCAGGAGAAGAGCAGCTAAAATATCTGCAGACCCCACACATCCTGCTCACAAACTGTTTAGGCTTTTACTTTCAGGTCGGCGCTACAGAGCACTGTCTGCTAAAACCAGCCAACACAGAGGTTTTGTTGCCCAGGATGTTTCTCTGATTAATACTTGACATTCAGAGTTCCAGAACAACACCTTGCATACCTGGACTGATCTCACATTATGTCCTATTGTAAAGTCAATTGTGTGTATATGTACATTTAAAAAGATATTCTTAGTTATTCAGAGCAAAGTGTACCAGAGTGTAATTCCTTGTTTATCTGTACAAACTTGGCAATAAAGCTGATTCTGATTGTAAGACATTGGTCAAATCCCAATTTTAGCGTCACCGGCCCCCATAGTATATAGCCATTTTTTATTCAGTGAACACTGTGCACACTACAGTGGGTAAGTATTCCAGATTGACTCAAAACACAATAAGCAATAGACACTTTATTTGGGGTTCAACTGAATGACTACTTTTTTACTTACATTAAACGTGCCTTTTCAGATCCTAGTGCCCTGCATCACTAGCCATATGTGTCATATTAAAAATCACTACTGTCTGAACATACTACTGAGGACCCCACGCCTTGTGCCCCATGTATGGTAGTGTATCTATTTACATCCATGCCACTAATCCATTTGACATTCATTCTTATCTTTGTGTACTTTTTGAAACAACTCAAGATTTGTTTGTATCTAAAGTGTCAGAGAAAATGTAAACACCTCACAGTTTTACAAAGTGTTGAAATAATGCACAGAGGAAGGGAAGGAATACGAATTTTCCAAACCTCACAACTGCTGTCTTGTGCTGACATTTTGTTGACACAGTTCATAAATTTAACAGGCATACACACAGAGTTAGAGCATGACGTCCTCTGTTGTTAATGTGAACCAATGTAAGCACAAAACTAACAAATGCAGCCACCAACTGAAGTCAGAGAACAGGAAAAGTGAAGGCAGGCGGTCTGTACTCTTAGGGTATTTACCATTGTCTGAAATAAGATTTTATCACAGAATTTTAGAGGAACAAGGGAAAAAAAGTATAGAGATAGAGTAAAAACAAAACACAGACAGATGGCTTTGTGGTATTCTCTAGATCACACTGCTATCTTTGTGAAACATAACAAGCCCCTAGTGTGAGCACTAAACACTGGATAAAATCAAACTATCATCATGATGATAATCACAAGAAGTGTAGCCTGCCATGACTGCATGTCACATTCAACCTCTGGAGGTGACAGATAATATAATGAAAATGCAGACAGCCTACAGAGATTAATTTGGAGAACAGATAAAGAGCAAACAGACTGATACGAGTCTCTCCAGTTTACAGTAAATGAATAAAAGTTGTTCCAGTGTGTCTTGAACATGTCATAAAATTAGTTACTCTTAACAAGGCAATTAAACTCAATGCCAGGCTAGACCACAGAGGTATTGTTCTCACAGAGTTGTAATTGACCCCTAATGAATGGTTGCACAATAAAAGTCTGTTTCTCTCTTGATGCATAGTTTGAGACCACCAAAGTGTCATTATGATGCAAAAACAGAATTGACACAATGGCTGAAAGGAAACAAACTGGTGCACTGGGCTGCATGAAGAAACGTAGTACACATCTACATTTTAGTCCTTTTCTTCATCTCAATCCACAAATTCTCTGTACTGTTTATGTATTGCATCATCCACCCAGCTGACACAATCTACCATAACATAAAAGTCTCATTAATTCGGCTTTGTTTTAGCTTTCAGTAATTCATCATTGCCAATATGATTAACCAAACTGTCACACTCCCATATAGTCTCATCCATCAAACATTTGCGTGGAAATGTTACATTTAACAGCAGTGCCGCAGTGCAATCTTCATGGGAGGTGTGCTTGGCTTACCATTTACTCTGTTGACAAGCAGATACAATCATAGAGGCAGTGTGTACTAATTAACCAAAGCGAGATTAACTGACCCCTTTTCCAAAATAATTTCATACTTGTGTTGCTTTGGTTTAATTTACTTCTGTTTGTTTATAGTGTAATTGTGTTAGCAAAAATAGGTTTAGGTAGAAATAATTCATCTGCAAAAAGCCTCTGTGGCGACTAATAAAACAGCACCATAACTAAACTGGCTTTTCAAAAGTTAAAACAGACTTTGTGATCAGATATACTAGGGGAAATGTTATCAGTAGAACTGTTAAAGAGGAAAGAAAAAAAAACAAAAAAACACAGCTGTAAGTGAATCTTAATTAGAAGCCAACAATAGCAGCACAGCTAGCCAGAATAGGAAGTTAGAAGAGAAATAATTTAGAAACTATATTAGCTATTGCTTTAGTGGTCATGGAATTAGTTATTTATTTATTTATTGTTTTCATTTCATGTGGAAACCATTTAGCCAGAAATTTGTTGCAATAAATTTATTTAGTAAATTTATATTTATATGTTTATATTCTTGTTGCTAAGCATGTTTCTTTATTAGTGGTGATAAATAACTAACAAGATAAATGTTCCTTTAGCAAAGAGTCATGCTTAAGACAAAGAAAGCTAAAGAAAAAACATTCACCTATTGGTATATTTACAGAATATAGTATACTCAGGTCCCCCTTTATTAGCAACACCTTGTGAGTACTGGATTTGTCTTCTTTTTGCCTTCAAAAGTGCCTCAAATTCCTGGTCTACGTTGACATGACAGAATCGCCCAGTTGCTGCAAATTTGTCAGCTGCAGACTGAAGATTCAAAGCTCCCATTCCACCATATCTCAAAGGTGCTTTATTGGACTCAAATTTGATGAATGCGGAGGGCACTGGAGTACAGTGGACTTATTGTTATGGCCGAGAAACCCGTTTGAGATGTTGTGAGCTATATAACATAAGACATTACCCTCCTAGAAGTAGTCATCAAAAGACAGATACACTGTAGTGATAAAGGGGTGAACATGGCCTGCAACAACACTCATTTAAGGTGAGGCATTAAAATAATGTTCAAAATGCACTAGGTGACCTGAAGTGTGCCAAAGTAATTTTCCCCACACCATGACACTACCACCAGACTGAGCCTTGGATACAAGGCAAGATGTATTCATGTTTTCATATTGTTTATGTCAAATTCTGACACTATTATCTGAATGGCACAGCTGAAATTTAGACTTATTAGACCAGACAATGGTTTTTAGCCTTTGTCTCCTGTTCTTAACTGAAAAGTCTACAACCCAGGGTGGTCTTCTGCTGCTGTAATCCATCTCCTTACCATACCTTAAGTCATAATGAGTGGTTCTTAGGCTAGTTACCTTGCCGTAATCTGAAACCAATCTGCCCATTCTCTTCTGACCTCAATTATCAACAAGGTGTTTTTGTTTATACTACAGCTCACTGGACATTCCAGCTGAACACTGAGTTGCCATTATGCAGTTTAAGCAATGCAATTTAGGGAATGCCCGAATTCAAATATGCTATTCATGCAATGTAACAGATATTTTAAGGGTTTCACTTCTGAGTTCCTTGTTATTTCTTTTCCACAAGGACAATGCCATATTCAACAAAGCAATTTTCAATTCCACCATTCTCAGGGGGTTCCTATCATTTGTATATCCCACCCCAACAGTATTATTATTCATAGACCGAGCATATAAAACCGTCCCCATCAGAATAATGGATCTCAAAGGAGGCTGCTGCCATCACACATCACACAGGCCATTCAGAAATACTGTTAAATTGACTCTCAAACGTCTTTTGTGTCACTATTAAAATGTCTAGTCATAACTTCAAAGTGTCATTTTCACATCTAATCATTAGTTAGTTAAAATGTATCAGGTGTATCATCTAGTATCAAGCGCAGCAGTGGGGAATGTTGTCATGACAATTCCTGTTTGATACCAACAAATAAAAATGGATTTAAAATGTATTCAGGTATAAAATACCATAAAGATTGTCATTCGCAGCTAATAAGTGTAACGGAACAAACAACAAAAATATAAAAACAAAATGTCACTTGTAAAAAATTAAGTTCCCAAATAAAAACACACATTAAAGACTAAGTGTATTAAATAGACTGTTTTCTTTGTAGTAGAACTTAAGATGTCTCAAATCTCATCTGAGGGTAAAAATGCTTGGCTACTTACCACCAACGTGGAGGAGGATGGTATCCCTCCTTTCTCCAAGCGGATTCTGAAAACAGCTGTAGAGTCCATTGTGGTCAAGGTCAACCTGGGTCAGAATCAGCTTGGGACCATTCAGCTGGTGCTGGGCCTCGATGTCTGTCCCGTTCACCTTCCATGACACCGATACGTCACTTTCCAGGGAGCCACACTGCATGGTGACATCGCTGCCCCTCCGCTCATACTGGTTCCTAGCAACTGAAAACCAAGAAAAAGGCAAAAATAAACTATTGACAATGACAAGGCCAATTAAACATGGGGGATGGTCATGTTGTATATTTGCAATTTTGGTTGTTTTGTACCAGACCAAACCATTTTTTGTTGACCTGGTGTGAACTTGTACCCACCTGGGGGATATTTCATACTATACTCATATTTCATGAGAGTATGGAATTAAACAATCAAAGCAAACAGGGTGTCATAGCACGTCTTTGAGAACCCCCCCCCCCAAAAAAAAAAATATATATATATACATATATATATATTAGGGCCAGGATATGGCAGTAAAACCACTGGGAGGAGTCAGAGGACTTTGATTTTTTTACAGATTATCTGGATTATATTGTACTGTCAGGACATAGTGACAATTTTAACAAATATGTAAATTTGTACTTTTAATCTGACAAATGAGCCTGATAGGAACCCTTATTTTATTTATGAAATATGACTGTAGAAAATGGGTTAGGGTTAGGTGAAAAGGCTGAACCAAAAGACACAGTTCTTGATTTACCTATTGTCTATGATACAATATTCACATATGCTCCTGAAATATTAATTGTGACTGAAAGAAAGAGGTTCTGGGTACAAGTAACTCCAGTCACCCTTCTTCCACGTGGTGGCTGGAATTGATCTGCTGCTTCTCTATATTTAAAGGAGACAGTTGATGTGCTTTTGGCTTTGAGGAAGCTTCCTGGATGTCTCCTTTTGGGGACATTGTGGCAAACCCAGAACCCACTGGTATCTTTCTGGTCTGGGGACACCTTATGGTCTCCCAAAATGAGCAGGAGAGTCTTGCTAGAGATGTGGATGTATGGATTTCCTTCCAAGAATTGTTACTCTTCCAACTCAATCTTGGATGAGTGGAAGACAATGGATGTAAGACTGCAGGGTAAGAAATTATTTGTTTATGGGTACAAAATGGAAGTAGTGAACTTGTTGATACAAAATGAGGTATAAATTGGTTAACGGGCATTCTGGCATAAAGCTTTAAAATCAAGCAAAAAGTATAAAGCATTTACTGCAATCTGTACATGCTAAATGTTGGCCAAGACAGTCATAAGGAAAATACGTATTTTCCTCAGTGAGCAATTGTTTTCCCTTTACCCCTGCTTTGAGAAACTGAGCAAATAGGAATTTCTTTTTTGGCAACATTCTTTTGGCAACATTTTTGAGCTAATCTAAAAATGGTGAAGTAAAAATATTGTTATAAGGAATATATCTGTGTTCAATTATTGTTTGGCTTCACTGTCTAGTTGTAAGCATCACTTAGCATCTGATTTATTGCAAAACGGAAGGAAAATGTGGAAAAACTGGAGATTTTTGGAGTCCATAGTTCAGGGCTTTTCCCCACTGTTTAAAGTGGGGTAAAGAGTTCACATTCTTTTGCATCCATAAAGCCTTACAAGAAATAAAGGAATTACAGAAAATTTCTGTTGTACTTATATCCTTGTACTGACTATCTTGCTACCAAAGCGAAGAGGGCTTTGTAAGAAAACTTGTAGGGTCCGTGACCTCTTAGGTTAAGAGATTTACGTGAGCCTAATAGGAGTTTCAGCCTGGACACCGGAGGTTAGCAGCCTTCCTCTGCTGATAAGCCTCAAGGGTCTTTTTTTTCAACCGCAAGGACTGAAGACCTCAGATTAACACTCAAGCACAGCAGATCAACAACACAACAAGAAACTACAATAAAATATTGATCCCCATCTCAGGAAAAAAAAAACACTGTGGATGAAGAAAAGAGGAGAAAAAGACACCCCAACTGGTCTCAGATCAAATACTGTCATGACCCTTGTTAAGATGTCTTGTTCCCTGCCTCTTTCTTTGTGTGCCTAAACCTCTTCTCTCTTTTTTTTCTCTCTACAATACTTCTTTTTTTTTTTTTTTTTCTACTGGAGCACACTTCCTCCTATCGGTCTACTCAGACATGGGTCTTAACACAGCTGATATAGATGTCAACACAGTGTTTCATGTATATTTCATGTCCCATAACAGTCATTTATATTTAATAGGACAAGATCATTGCTCCTATTAACAATAACCTGACACTGTTTGTTCTTTCTGTCTTCTGCTGTCTTTCACTCCTCCTCAGCATCTCTAACTCTCATTCTCTATTCTCTCACCCTATCATTCCATGCCATCTCTCCATTTCTCGCTCGCTTCATCTCAGTTACCTTCTATGGTTGCCCTTCCAATTTTTCTGAAAAAATGTGAGCACATGTATGCACATTAGTGCCAAGAAATGCCAATTTCCTTTGATCTCCGTCTCTGTCAAGCTACTCTGTGCGAGCCTGTGTGACTTTATTTACATAAAAAGCTATTTGCATCTGAGCAAAAACCATACGGTTTCACTTTGATGTCAGCTTTGATGATGATGCCGGTGCCCAGCGGCTTTATGTGACAAGTATGAGAAGGGAAACTTGAGAAAAGTATTATTAAATCAACTGCTCCACCTAAGTGAGAGAAGATGTTCTTCGGAACTTTCATAATATAGGAAAGATCCCTGCTCAAAATAACTCAGACTGCTTTCACATGCCATTAAGATGGTATCAGAGTGCAAGTGTTAAATCAGGATCCTCTTTAGGAGTATCTACTATCAAGTTTTCAATAATAAAAAAAAAAAATAAAAACAGATCAAGTGATTTCATCTGTCTTTGCCTGAACAATGGCCTCTCACCTTTCAGTTTTATCTTTTCTTTTGAAGTTTCTATTGTTTTTCTCTTATTGTATTGAAATCCAAACCCTCCTCTTGATCGTTCTCTCTCTGTTGGTGGCTGTCTTATTCCTCATCCTCTATCCTGTTTCCTTTCTTTCCTCCCAACCATCTGCTTCTACCAATGTCCTACTTTTCTGTTGCTTTTCTTGCTTTCTCCTTAGTCAACCTTCTCATATTATGTAAACATAAAAGATTGAAATACCAGACAAAACTTTTCAAGTATCAATTATTGACTAGTTATATCTGAGGAGTTTAATTTAACTCTTAGTTTCTCTGATTGGTTTAAGTTATTTGGAAAGCACAGATAATTCTTATTTCCCTATTATGATACTGCACATCTGGTAAGAAATAGTGTGAGCCTAGTTTTTATTTTATTTTATTTTTTTAAAGTTTACATATCCACATTTTTCCTAGACTTTAGATTTTAGGAATCATGCCTAGATCAAGAGGATAGAAGATTCCTGATAAGCAGTTTGAGAGTTAATCTGCATTTTTCAAATAAAGTCTTTAAAGGTTGGTGTTTCTTAATCAAAGTTATTTTATGATTTAACAAAGGGGGAAATTACTTGCTCACATCATTACTGATATTCATGTTGCCAGCCAACAGCATGGGCCTCAGTCATTCCTCTTACTGTTCTCTTCTTTTTCCATTAAATACTCAAAACTTATCAAAGCTAAGTCTTTCTCTGTTATTATTACATTTCCTGGCACACCTGGAACACTGTCACCTTGGCATGATGAATTATTGGAGTGGCTGACACAGCACGAAAATTGGCCCTGATTTTTCAAAATCTTCTGTGAAAAGTTTAAATAAATCAGAGAATCATTTGCCAATGCAATTAAGTTAATAAGTTAATGAGTCTCTTTCTCCATTCTTTAGGATTTTCCCATATCAATTTTAAACTTGTACTTCTTCCCCCACCATCAACCCTTTTCACATTGAAGCTATTCACTCCATATTGATCGTGTTGAAACTTTAGCATTCTTCAGTAGTATATCCCTGATCATCAGCAGTCTGCACAGACATCACTCATGCATAATAAACATGAGAGCAACAGTGGAAACACAGGCAGATACTTATGATTACACTCATGTACTCACTCACACATAAGAACGCTCCCCAGCATAAAGCCCTCATTTCTCATGACCATGCAGACAAGCAGGCCTAATAACCATAATGACATTCAACTCAAGTGCTATTGATTTCTTTGTAATGGACTAGGCATTATGAGCCGCATCAGATGACTGTTATTTCCCACCAAAATGCAAATGAAAATCAACAAAACCATTTTTACACATTATTCTCCTTATTTATGTTTATGTCACATGGCCATAACAGATAATTGGTTTACATCCTTTCAAGGGGCAAAGCAGATGAGATAGCTTAAGTTGTCTTTAAATTTAGACACATTTTGTTCTGATGAAGTCGAGTGAGATGAATGAAAGATAACAGAAAATGATATAAAACAGAGAAAAAAATTATGACAAAAAATGGAGCTGCAGACACTTTACCGCAACATCTGAGAGTCATATACAAGGTGATCAAGTTTTGTTGAATACATGAGAATGCACTGCAGTATTTCTAACATAATCCCCCAGGGTATTTTTGCACTGGTTTAAAATTTCTCAAAGACAGAAAGCTTTAACTCTGCGTCCAACATAAAAATTGGTTTCTTTGACACTGTTGCAGTTCTTTGGTATTTCTGTGATGTTCCTCCAGAGATGTGCATTACCATAAAGAGTCAACATAACATCTAGCATTTTTTTATGCATGCATATACAATAGAGTTGTTAACAAGACATTTTTCCAAGTCCAAGTGAAGTCTCGAGAATTTGAGGCAGGTCAAAGTCAAATCTCAAGTCTTCAAGGAGTAAGTCCAGGACAACACTTAATTCTTTGACCTCAAGAGCAACTCTAATAAGTTATAATTTTTTTAAAAATGCATGCCATCTAGTCTAACACTGCATTGCCACAGGTTAGGATGTGGGAATATTTGTCCATAGGCCCAATCTAACAAATGAAAGTTTAACAATTTTGTTTTGATCTTAAACATTTACTAACAATTATGTTTTAGGATTTATTTGAGCATTCAAAAATTCTGTTATGAGCTGTGCTGGTATTTTCAAAAGTGTGAATGTGTGAATGTGCATTTACAGTAGTAGTCAAAGGTTTTAGACCCCCTTTTACTTAATAGGTCTGTTTATTTTCATGACTATTTAAATTGTAGATTCTAACCAAAGGCAACACAACTGTAAATGGCCACACATGGAATTATGTATAAACAGAAAGTGTGAAATATCTAAATAGTTTTTAAAATTTAGATTCTTCAAAATTCTTTGATTACACCCATTTTTGATTACTGCTTTGTTCTCTTGGCATTCTCTCCATGAGCTACACGAGGCGGTCAGCTGAAATGGTTTTCCAAAGAGTCTTGAAAAAACTTCTCAGAGGTTTATTGAGAGACGGACAAAGGTTCATATTTCAGCATTACAGCAAAGAGCGGCTACTTTAAGGAATCTAAAATATAAAACATATTTAAAGTTCTTTTACAATTTTTCATTTGCCACACAATTCCAAATGTGTTCATTCATAGTTTTGATGCCTTCATTGAGAATCTACATGCAATGTAAATAGTCAAAAACTTAAAGAAAACCGTTAAATTAGAAAGGTGTTCTAAAACTTTTGGTAGTGTATGTTTAAATAAAAATAATAGAAGGATATTAATGCTTTTTGGAGTTGGTGGTTACCTGGCTTATTGAGTGATTCACAAAACGTGGGCGGCTGTTCAAAGCATTCCAAAGCTGCCTGTAAAGCGATCAACACTCAGACCGGAATGTTAAGAGAGCAGAATCGCAAGCTGGACACGACTCTTGAAGAGAATTGCAGCCTGGCAGCGATTGGACTCAGAGGTTAAAGGATATAATCTTAGAGAAGTTGTACGCTCGAGATCTGCGGAAAGTACCAGAAATTTGGCTATTTGGATTTGCAATTGAGACATACCAGTAAGACCCTTAAGGTAGTTGGAAATTCACAACTGCCTGAACCACAACATTTATTGTGGCCTTGGCAACTTCTGCTAACTGGCTATCGACAAAATATCTCCTAGATGTTATATAAACACAACGCTCTTCCACCGTACCCTAGCTACTTCTTTACTTATGTGTGTGTTGCTTATCTCTTCTCAGATTTTTTGTACAATTTCAGACTCTATTCTGCTAAGAATAGAGTCTGAAATATGATTTTTTTTCCCTCCTGTCTTACTTTACCTAAATGTGTGATTTCATTACTTTTCATAGATTTTCAGATTTCTCAGTAGGATTACCAGCAAAAGCCAATTATTATTAGTATTTATTACTTTTTCATTGATTCTTAGTTTTATCAGAATGATTACCAGCGAAAACCAAATATTATTAGTAATTTGGACTTTAGCTGCTCTTACACCAATGACCCAGTTTTCTTAATTAGCCTACAATGGACTGTTATTACTTAGTTCAACTTCAGTACCAGTTAAAGCAATATATTATTAGCACCTGAAAATGTGTATTAAAGCTGTTTTGTACCTGTGACTCAGCTTCCCTAGTTAGAATTCAGTGGAATGATGAGACTATCAATATTATCATCTTCTATTAGCATAAATGGTAAATGGACTGAATTTATATAGCGCTTTTCCAGTCATACAGACCACTCAAAGCGCTTTTACACTAGAGCCACATTCACCCAATTGCACTCACAGCTCACACATTCATACACCGATACGCAGATCAGTAGGCAACTTGAGGTTAAGTGCCTTGCCCAGTGGCACATCAACATATGGCAGGAGGAAGCTAGAATCAAACCCACAACCTTCTGATTGCAAGACGACTACTCTTCCTACTGAGCCACAGTCGCCTCTCATAAGATGCTTTATTATTAAGAGTGGCTTGGAACCAATTTCTACCAGTAAACTTGGAAGGATTATTAATTATTATTACTCCCAAGGATTATTAGTGTCATTTGATTTGTTTTTCTGTGTTTATTTTCTTTGTGATTGTATTGTAATTATTCTTCCTCATGTACAGCGCTTTGAATGTCTTGTTACTGAAAAGCGCTATATAAATAAAGTTACCTTACCTTACCTAATTTCTATTATTTCTGAATATCTGAATGAATCAAAGTGCTCTTTATTTTGTCTTTCTAATAATGTCATTTTCTGATTATCCCTGTGTTCCCATTGTTCACTCCTTCACCATATACTACACTATGCAGAGTTTGTAGATTTACTTCTCCTCATGTTGAGATGATTTTTAATGAATATTATGAAACCGTGTTTAAAACGTACGTGCAAAACGTGTTGTAATGATCAAAGAGAAAGTATGTTCCAATTAAATATCAAATGACAACATCATGAGAGAAATGCAATGTAGTCGGTAAAATAATAATAATAATAATAATAATAATACCTCCGAGTGAGCTCTTACTGGCAGGTATCATTTATTCCAGTCACACAACAATTTTTCCTTTTGGTACACTGAGCAAATTATGTAAAATAATTCTCTTGTAGTTACACATTGAAGCATGCTAGGTCCAAAATGTTTTTGTGGCAGGTGACTGGTGTTTCCTTAGCACCAGTAATGTTTCCACTCAGGCTACCTAGCTTTCCCAAGCTCCCTAGCTCCAACTCCAAGCTGGAGTTAACCTCAAGTAGACCAGCAACCACTCGAAATCTTATGACCGCCATGTTTGAACCTCCTGAGTTGGTTTCGTTTTTTTATTTGCCTGATTAATACCCAAAAGAGTCAAGTGCCAGTGCTTGAATATGAACACAAAGTCATAGTAGCATTGGAATAACACAAGCTCTCTTTCTCTTACTATGAAACCATCATGGTGCAAAAACTCAACTTGAAAACAAAAAAAGAATGTACAGATTTGGTGGAAAATGTTAAGGAAACCAGCAGAAAACTATCATAAATAAGGATACAATAAAAGCTACTATTCCTAAGAAAACCAAATAAGTAGATCATGTGAGTCAACCTGGAAGAAGAAAGAGATTAAGTGCTCTACTACATGCTTTATGCAAATTGACACAGAGGAATACATCTCTTAATTCATTCTATGTTGATCAGGCATTACAACCTTACATAAATTAGTCTGGAGCGGGGATGTGTTAGCGAGGATGTTTGTAAGTGACTGTTTGATTAGCTGATTGAACACTGTTAAAATTAATTGTTAAATAAAACAAGTACCATTTGGCATTACATTGTTTCAGCCTCAGCTGTATCAGCAGATGCCTGGATGACTTCAGACACCAAGCCCCTTTTAAAATGTTTATGAAAATAAGACCAGTAGAATAGACTCAACATACACCAATGAATGTTGTGAAGTTCAAATTTGCATCTATGTTTTGATAAATATATGACTAAGTGTGAATTTAAACTGACATACTGTAATATTCCTAACTTTCTTAAAGGTCATTGGCAATGTTGTATAGTCGTTCTGGGATGTAATTATGTACATTCATGATGACTATGGCAAAGAATCCATCAGTAAAACCGATATGTTTCCAAATTACATATTTACACATCAGAAATAATCCTACACCAACAATGATTAAAGCACCACACACAGCTGACCAGAGTGACATCCACGTAGACCCACACAGAGATGCATCCAGAGAGCGCACAACTCATTAAACAAACATGTACTCCCTCTTGAGTTGATTAGATTGCACACATGAAGTTTGATTATGGAGAACCAGCTGTGTAGGACTGTGCCTGGATGTTTTTGCATTTCAATTTGAAAATCGTGACTCTATCATTCTGCATCTATGACTTCTCTCATGCATGCAGGAATGTGTTTTAAAGTGCGAGTGTGAGTAACCACTTGTAAGTTATGTTCTGGCTGCACAGCAACGGCATGAAATGCAATTGAAATTCAGTCTGATTTACCATCTCAAAGCATCATGTTCTTGTGACAGTGCATGCCTGTGTGTGAGTAGGTGACCGTGTAAGCGCTCCATGCGCGTCCATCCTTCCTAACGGATTCATTGGCACGACCACATCAGGCCATGTTAGAGGGCGTTGCATTCCAGCCGTGCTGTAACTCACTCGAACGTTTATACCCTAACATTTATCAGTGAATCCAATTTTTATGCCCTAGGGGAGTCGTGCCTTTTCAAAGTTCAACAGTGAAATGGTTGATTTGCAGACATACACAGACAGAGCCCCAGAAAATGATCAGTTTAGTTTAAGCAGATACATTTTTCTCACTTACTGGTTTCAAACAGCGATTCCGCATGAAAAGTTTTTCTTCAAAGAAAAGTACTGAGTTCATTATCTTGATCATAATTGTTTTTTTGTTTGTTAGGAATATATTAAATAGATCAATTTTACAAGCTCTACTAATATTTTAACAGAATAAATAAAAACTAGATCATCCCACAAATGTTTTACTTCTGTAAGCAATTGCTCTGTGAATGTAGTCTTCTGAGTGGCTGTAATAATAAGATAGCTCAGAAGCTGATTTAAGATGACTGGGTTATGGGTTTGACCCAGCATGCTAGGTTAGGTGCTCAGTCTTAAATGTGAAATTAAGGTTACCAATAAGTGGGTTGTGGCGAGGCAACAATGCTAACAGCCGTGCCACTTTCTGTCGATTCTTCAAACTTGACACTTGGAAATTTCAACTTTTAAGTAAAAATGACACATGTAATTCAGTTGCATCCTTTATTTATTTTTACAGTTACAATTGAATCAAACCTCATTGAATAATTTTTTACTTTTAACTATAGCCAGGTAAAAAAAACAAAAAACATTTTCTTTATCTGTTACTGTGCAATAAAATCCAGGAAAACCTCTGGATCTCCAGCTGAATTAATGTTACTATGAAAGGATTCAAAATACCTAAACACTGTCCCCATTCACAGCATTCCATGGGCAGCTCTAAATGGACCGACAGGAGCTAGCACCCCAGTAGAACTGGTCCTGGCCCCTGTCATGGCCCTTGTACTGAAAACATAATACTAAATCTATTTCTTATGATGACATGCAATGGCACAGAAACCTTACCTGATTGGTAATTTACCTTTTACAATTTTACTTTAATAATGAATTTAAAATGAAGGTGTTGCACTCCTAGCTTCAGTCGTATTGAGACAGGATCACAGTTTTCATCTTCTAGATCAGGGGTCTGAAACCTGCAGCTCCAGAGCAATGAGTGGCTCTGTGGCTCACTTAATATTTTGTTCTGTGATCCCATAAAAAAGCAGTGGCCCCATTGGTAAATTTGGTCTAGAACCACCACTGCAGCATTTCAAGCACTGCTCAGGTCCCTAATTTCACAAGTTACGAATTTTAACAGGTATCTGTGTAAAGACAGTATTTTAAACGCATCATTGCTCAATGTTTGATAAATTCTGAGTCATATCAGATGAACTGTGTCAGAAAGACATAGATTTAAACTCAGAAGAGGTACTGCAACCAGAGTAAGCTCCACTCTTATTTACAGTGTTACTCTACAGCCTTCTATCACAGGCTGCCATAGCTATTTGCTGTGTACACAACCTCCAAACTAGGAAGATCTTACATGCTGTTTTAAACACAGATATGTTATCTTCATCTTTGCATTCTCTCTTTGGAGCATACATCAGACACAGGTTAAAACACATTTAAAGGTGTTTTCAGCTAACCTGGCACATCACAGCTTGACCAGTGTACAGTGATGTTAGGGACAGATGCTTTCATGTTACTATACAAGCTTCCATGTTTTAGAAAGAGAATCTCACAGTGCATTATTTTTGGTTGTTTCCATTTTCAATTAAGTGTTGTCTCTCTTAAACACCTGAACAATAAACTTCTGAATATACCAGTTGGGTCATATTCCAAACGTGTAAATATCATTTCTCTATAAACCAGTCACAACCAGTTGCTCCTTACAACATTTCTGCCAGATGAGATGGAAAAAAAAATAGAGGAATTATCCAAGAGCCAAGGACCACATATACAAAGCTTCAGAAAGATCTGGATTTAGCAGATACATTTTATTCTTATAAGTTATGCACCCAACCACCCTATCCTCTAGTCACATTCACTGCACAAGACTCCTTTGTTGAAGAATCAACATGTTAAAGGTTGTCTGCTGCAGAACTTTAGGCCCAAAATTGTAACCTCACACATAGTATTTGGAAAGGAAAAAAAACAAAAACACTCTTATTCTTCCAAAAAATATTAAACAATAAAGTTTGGAGGTGAGAACATCATACTGTGGGAGGAAGAATGAACATAATGTACCAGGACATTCCTGTTAAGAATCCGAAGATTAAACAAAAATGTATTTTTAGTATGGCAACAATCCCTATCACAGAACTATGGAAATTAGTTCTTACGATTCTCAGTCCATTTTATGATGCCCACTTTAATTTATGGACTAAATTGTGTTTAATTATTTGTATACTTGGATTACTTGGGTTGCTACAGCATCTGGTGTATGTTTTATGTCAGCATCCCAATAAAAAAATAAAATAGAAAATGTTGGGGTGTTCAATACTTTTGTCATCCACTGTAGCGATCATTTAATGTTCTTTAAACAAGGAGATTGCCCTTGTTTTCACATTTACTGTGTAGCACAGCTGGTTAGTCAGTTCCTCCGACGTTCAAGAGGTATGACACAGCAAAACAGTAAATCCCCCTGCTGATTTAAAAGCCAGGGATCCGATTAACTGCAGCATGACATAAGTATTAGCAATAAACTCCTGTTGACACTTTCACAGTCTCGCGCTGATAAAGATGCACTCAGCCCACGTGTGCTTTAATGTACTTTCACACACTCACCCAGGACACATTATTGCAGAAGAAGCAGGGGAAAAAAAGAAAACACTTGGCCAAAACTATGCATGCACATGCTCTCACATATTCACTTCCTTTCCAAACATATTGGAATGAAGTTATCACTTCATCCTCTCCTGTCTCTTTCCCACAGAGAGATTAACATTCACTCCCCCCAGCTCTTTCTGCATTTGCCTCTCCTTTCATGTGAACACTGAGGCAGCTGCAGCTGTGCGTGTATTTGTGTGTGAGTGCATTTGTGTGTTTTCTCTACATGTCTGTGTCTGAGTCAGGGCAGCAAAGCTCAAATAAATCCACTTCCTGTTTCCTGCCCATCTTATCTCAGCCCCACCGCTGCATGTAAACGTACGGAGTGTTTTGGATGGTCTGATCATTGCCTTCCGTCATCTAGCTGCTAGAGAAGATTCACAGGCAGGCGGGGGTTAATTGATACTTCATTTAGGATGTCTGTGTTCTGAGATGAGCCACAGAAACGAGTGAGATAAGAGAAGAGAGTGGGGAGAAAAAAGAGAGATGGAAGTGAAAGGGAAGAGAGAAGGAGTAAAAAAGATGAAAAGCAGAGAGGTTTAAAATGAAAATGGGTACACCAAAGGAAGGAGGATATATGGTGAGGGCAGTTAATATTTTACAAGCCTGGATTAGAGAGGTCATGAAATAAGGAATGGGAGAAAAATTCTTGAGAGTCAGATACAGCAGAATGAAAGGAGTGGGGCCGCTGGATAGCTTTGATCAGAAACATCTGTACCTTTCAAGACAGAGTGAAAAAACTGCAAGAAGTAGAAGAGAATTTATTGCATTCTGCTTCATCTGTTTGTCTTGACGAATTTCGGTCCATCTACTACTTACTCTGTCCTGTGCAGTTTGACTTTACGTTTAATGGGCCACTCTTGTGTACAAATAACATTTAAATAAGCTATGTGGCTCTTTGTAAAATCACAGAATTAATAAGAGACATCAAGATGTCTTGCTGACAATAAATACCATGTACAACACACAATCTCTAACATTCAGCATGATATAATGCAGTGCTGCTGACCTTTTCCCAAACAACACCATTAGTTTTTGAATTGATTTCCTATCCACACAGCCTTAGCTTTGGAGTTTGACTCTACTTACAGGGAACAGATGAGTGTTTCATCAAATAGGTCATCCATCATATTGAGTTTTCAAACTTTTTTGTCGCATCGGCACGGAGCAAATTCAAATCGCTTTCACCTTTTCTAATATGAAAGACAGTGGTAGATCTTGGTGGAATGGTGCCCTCATTCTGTACCACCATTAGGTCCTTTATATATATATATATATATATATATATATATATGTATATATATATATATATATATATATAAAATATTCCCCACACCATTACACCACCACCAGCCTGAACCCTTGAGACAAGGCAGGATGGATCCATGCTTTCATGTTGTTGACACCAAATTCTGACCCTACCATCTGAATGTTGCATCACAAATTGAGACTCATCAGACCAGGCAATGTTTTTCCAATCTTATATTGTCCAATTTTGGTGAGCCTGTGCAAATTGTAGCCTCAGTTTCCTGTTCTTAGCTGACATGAGTGGCACCCGGTGTGGTCTTCTGCTGCTGTAGCCCAACCTCCTCAAGGTACAAAGTGTTGTGCATTCAGAGATGCTCTTCTGCATGCCTTGGTTGTAAGGAGTGGTTATTTAAGTTACTGTTGCATTTCTATCAACTCAAACCAGTCTGGCCATTCTCCTCTGACCTCTGGCATCAACAAGGCATTTGCGCCCACAGAACTGCCGCTCACTGGATATTTTCTCTTTTTCGGACCATTCTCTGTAAACCCTAGAGATGGTAGTGCGTGAAAATCCCAGTAGATCAGCAGTTTCTGAAATACTCAGATCAGCCCGTCTGGCACCAACAACCGTGCCACATTCAAAGTCACTTAAATCACCTTTCTTCGAAATTCAGATGCTTGGTTTGAACTGCAGCAGATCGTCTTGACCATGTCTACATGCCTAAATACATTGAGTTGCTGCCATGTGATTGGCTGATTAGAAATTTGTGTTAATGAGCAGACCGACAGCTGTACCTAATATAGTGGCTGGTGAGTGTGTGTATATGTGTATATGTGTATATGTGTGTGTATATGTGTTTATATATATATATATATAAATTCATTTTTCCACAGTGCTTAAATTGTGTGCCATACCATGGGGGAGGTCAGTCATTCCCTATTCACTGAACAGGCAATAAGCAATAACTTCTGGGGAAAACTGACAGATAACCTTATTTTGATTACCCGTGCCACCTCAAAAACTGTACTGTCTTCGATGGTGAGCCTTGTTTTCCATTTCAAAAATAACCACTGCTTAGATATACAGTTTCAGCTCATAGCAGACTGAATCTTTCAGCTCCTCAGTGTCCCTATTAGATCCAGTTTCCCTGCCAAGGATCCTCATATTGTCTTTTAAAAGGTAAAAAAAATTAGGAACAACAATATAAGAGGCAGGATGATAACCTCAGAAAAAGGTTATGTGATACATCTGCGTTCGGAATACAATGTGAATCTATATATTTTTTCTCCTTTGGCTAGGCTATAATGGCAATCAGACCTAGGCCTGCAGGAGCCTCTCTCACAGTTCTAATCTTAGTGGTTAATCACAAGGCTAGCATCTCCCTAAGCCTTTCCCAAGAGCCCCTCAGAAGGTCAATGCTAATATCAGTCCTCTCATTTATTAAACAACATGAGCGTATGGAGACATAAATGAGGGAGAGAGAGAGAGAGCTTAAAATGAAGGGAAACTGGAATTTGGAGAAAGATAAAAACTAGTCATTGTGGGAGAGCAATGAAAAAGAGAAAGAAGGTCAGCTAAATGAGTAAATTGAGTAAAAAAGTGAATGTGTAAGAATTTAAGGTGAAAAAAAAAGTGATGAGAGATGAAGGGGAAAAGGGGGAGGAAAGACTTTCAAAGGGAGATGAGAAGAGGGGAATGAGAGAATGATCGCCTTAATTAATGGACTGTATAATATGTGACAATATTTCTAAGTTCCAAGATAATATCAGTAAAATTACTGCCTTCATCACGGGAACACTCTGCAAATATACCGCCTGACCTTGACAAGGGAGCTCAAGCTGCAAGAACTCGAAGTGTCTTGTCTACAAGTATAATTTTTACTGATTGTTATTGTAAAAAGACGAATATAAAAATGAATGCGAGCATTTTTAGCTTGTTTACTGTGTTCCTGTTTTAATTTTAGTATATATTATGCAAATTGTAGTATGTATGTAATGTATATAATTTATGTAAATTTTAGTGTAAACTAGAAAATTTCGGAAGAAATTTAGACGGGGCCTGCCTCTTGGTGCGTGCTTCTCGGACCACAAAGTTTCTCTGGCCGTTAGGTTTGGCTATTTAAAAATCATTATGTATGTAATAATCACCTTAAACAATTACTAGTAACTCTGGAAGACTGAGGCTTTTATTTTGAAATTTTCAGCAAGCCTTATTTTAAGAGGCCAACACTGGGTGAGCTCCAACATTAGTGTGAAGCCCAGTCCTGAAATGATCTATTGTTTAAAATGCAAAGGCTTTTATTTTGTAGAGCATGCTTTGTGTTATTTTGAAAGTCCAGCATTGTTGTCCCTTCAGGTCTGAGTTAGTTCCATTAGTTAAATAGAACCCGCTTGCTATTTAAAAATCATTTTCTATGCACTTGTCAGCTCACAAAATTCATAGTAACTATGGAAAGTGTGGGCTTTTATTTTGGAAGTTTCAGTAAGCCTCGTATGCATTGCTATGGCAGGCCCCAATTATGTAAATTGTTGTTACATAGGAACACAATATAATATGATTGTATATATGATACAATGTCATTCAATGCATTGCTATGGGACATGGCACCGTGTTAAGTAACTTTTTATCGTGTTTTTATTTAACCTACAAACCTTGTTTGTGATGTGCTTTTAATGAAGTGGTGTCAATTTAAACCATGATTTTATTAATTCATTTAAATGCTTATTATATTTGTGATGTTATGGGAGAGTGCAATGTGTCTATACAGTGTAACCCCTCTGTCCACGGCAAATTTCTCCCCTCGGCGAAAGAGAATTTGATCGAATGAGGCACTTTCTAAATCTATTTATTACATTAATTTTTCTTTGAAATTTCTTATAATTCTTAATATAATCTTATTTACTGAAATACTAATTTAATTTTAGTGTTGATCCTAAAAACATCCTAATCCTGAAAATCATACGAATATCTTCCAATTCTTTTTAAAATGTGTAATAAAGATCACCCAATGCAAATATCAAACGTTCATCCCTCAGATTGACTTTTGTGAGGTTGTCAGACTAATGATTGCTTGTGAACCATCATTTAAACTTCAGGCTACAAATGTGAATAGGTGTTTTATTTTAAAAGCACATGTATGGTTCTGTGCTCCAGTTACCTTCTAGGTAGGGGCAGCTGCCACAGAGCTATCAGTCACCCAGTCTTAGAACAGCAATCAGCCTGGTTTGTGGGCTTGTACCTTCAACAACTAGGTAGAAATCTGTGTTTCAAACATTATTTTCTTTGCTACCCGAGTTGGCAACAACCGAAACACCATTGCAACCTATATTCCTGTCACAACAGAGTTTCAATGAAACTCAACACAGATTTTATTTATGACATTGTGGCTCCAGTGTTGGCTTAGCACCACTAGCAACAGCACCAAATGACCTGGATATGAGTAGTTCGTGGAGTAGATTATGTGCATCTGTGTAGTTCTATAACAAACATTAATAAATGAAAATGAACACATAGCCTGCTTGCTTAAATATGTGCACGTCTACCTTCTCTTGGTGTTATCAGTCTCCCATACAACAGACTGCTGTTGGGTTTGGCAACTGCCAAACACACTGTCATATCTGTAATTCAAGGAGCTGAGGAGACACAAAGATGACTTCTCATTCTTCTGAGTTTTAGCTGGCAAGTTATGAAGGATTATAAAAAAGAGGGTGTGAAACAAATAACTTCAGAGGAGCCCTGCAGAGCAGAATACACACACTGACACACCAACTCTCTCACACATGGATTTATTTGTACTGAAGGAGAGCCTGGAGTGTTGTAGCTCTGTGCCTCATCCTAAAGTTTACTTACAGTTTCACACTCATCATTTGTCAGAGGAAGACTGAGAAAGCTGAACAGAACATCAGCTACAATGAAAATTATTATCATTGAATAATTTTCTCTGACAGCGCTGACTCTCTTTCTAGTAGTCCTCATGAATACAGTTGGCTTCAAAGAGAGACTTGATGAAAATGAGTGGTGTACTGTTTCCAATTTCTGCTGTTGGGATTTCAAAGGAATTTAGGTAAATAAATACAGCAGGTTATAATGATGATTAGGAATAATATCCATGCTGATGATAAGATCAAAGCTGAGCTCTTACAAATACAAACGAGCATTTAATTAGTCAAATCTTATCATTAATTAAAATCATCATCAGACACTGATGATGGAATACATCACATTGCCAAAGTATTCAAACCCTTAAATGTTTTTCACATTTTGTGATTATACAATTACAAACTCCAGTGTTTTTTACTGGGATTTTATGATAAACCAAGAAAAGGCAGACTATAATTATGAAGTCGATAGAAAATTACATTTACTTTGATGGGGCTATTCTGACATGACACTAAGCTTGATCTGAAAAGTCCATTGTAGCTCTGGTTGTATGTTTAAGGTCATTATCCTGGTAGTAGGTGAACCTTTTCCCAGACCTCAAGTCTTTGTCTCTGACACAAGCATCTCATACACCAGTCCTCTAGCACCTGAGTCCAGAATCTTTTAGAATCGTCTGTGGGCTTTAACATACCTGACTCATTTAAAGCTGGGATCTTTAAACCTTGATTGCATGTTCAAGGGCTAATTCAACCATTTGATTCAGGTGTATTGGACCAGGGACACATTTAAAAGATGTAGGGCACCAGCCCTTGAGAATTGGAGTTTGGAACCCTGCTGTAAAATGCTTTCTTCTGGAATTGCCCAGTATTTAGCTTCATCCATCATCATCTCATTAACTCTGACCACCTCCCTTGTCCCTGCCTAAGACAAGCCTCCCACATGTTGCTGGCACCACCATTTTCACCTTGGAGATGGTGCTAGATTAATGTTCAGTGATGTTTTTCTGCCACACACAGTGTTATGCATGAGGGCCAAAAAGTTTATTTTTTTGTTATCAAACCAGAGCACCTCCTACCATGTTTGTTGTCTCCCCTACATGGCTTGTGGTAGGTTGCAAACATAACTTCTGTTGACTTTCATTTCACAAATGGTTTCCTCTTGCCAGTCTTCTGTAAAGGTAACATTTGTGGAGTGTCCCCTGTAATAGTTGTGATGTCAACATATTCCTCCACCTAAGCTGCAGCTCCTCCATGATTACCAACCTCTAAATACCATCCATACATGCACTGTCACAGTTTAGGTTATTGATGGCCATGTCACTCTGTAGTTGTGCCATACTCTTTTCGTGTTCTAGTGATGGATTGAACAGTGCTCTCTAAGATGTACAAATCTTTGGAAATTGATATATAACCCAACTCTGCTTCATGATGCTGTTTCTTCACTAGATAGCATAAGGTAATTTTTGGAGACAAATTTTTCTTAACACCAATGTGTAATTTCCCTTCTGCTTCAGAATTCTACATGTTATTTGCAATGAGTTATCATGTAAAATCTGTCTAAAATACATTAACGTTTGTCCCTGTAAAGTGACATGATGTGGAAAAATCCAAAGGGCTTGAATATTTTTGCAAAGCGTGTATTACCAAACAAACATCTATGAGTATTCGTCCACCTCATGTGAGAAAGGTCCAAAAGATTGGCTTCTCTCTAACACACACACACACATCAGCAGAACAGTAAGCACCTCTAAGCCCTAATCATACATGGTCCACACGCTAAACTGGGAGAAAGACGTGACGATAAAGTACAAAACACAAAAAAACACCATCTTGAAGATGTTTATGTACTCCTGTGCAATGGTGAATGTATGCAGTTTACCTCTGTGTGCAGGGAATAACAGAATAGGTTTGCAGAAAGAGCTGGTATATCTGTGAGCAATCTGTGCAACTCAGTTGTGCACACAAACATGCAAATAGGTCAATAAGCTTTAAAACAAGCACTTGTTCAGACTGCATGCCCAGGTGCATGACAGCATTTTCACATAAACATGTGTACTGTTGCTTCAGTTCAGCAGGGTTTGTATTAGTGAATGTCCACACCCTCTTATTATTCAAGGAACAACATTTTTTTTTTTCCCTGCAGTATAATGCAATAAAAATTTGCATATTCTACTCTGTGTAATAAATATATATTCCCTTATCCACTAAAAATAAACTCTGCAATACATGAAAAGCAGTTCTAATAAAAACAAAAAAGTGCAGCCTCAGACAGTCGATAACAAGTGGAAAGCAGCAGGCAAGGCAAACACAGCCAGAATCAATAGTACTATAATGGCCCAAATGTCAGCTGTTTCCAATGTCCTTCTTTCTTTAAAAAAATATTTCCTTTATAGCTTTTTCTTTGAAACAGGTGCTATTGATATTGAATATTGGTCACAGCAAGAGTGGTTAGCTTTTTTTTTTTTTTTTGTGGGTGTTCATTCTGCCAGTTAAACCCAAACAAGCAGAGATGGAGTTGCGCCATCACTGTCATCATAACCACCTAAGAAGCAAAAATTACAAACATATGTAAACGTGTTTTATTACTCAAATTAACCTTCATTTGCCTCCACACTGTCTCAATCTGCAGAGTAAATGTACTCTCACACACACACACACACACACACACTCCTGTGGCCACAGACAGGTCAGGCTTTTTGTTTTAGACTGCGAAACCACAGAAATGCAGAAATGTCAGAGCTGCTACAACTGGCCAAGCAAAGGATGGAAATTAAGGGGCTTTGTTTGTGTTTAAAGAGAATGTCAAAACACAGGTTTCACGGATGACTGTGTGTATTGAGCATTCTTTGAAGGAAAAGAGGAAATTCAAATAGAAAAGTGAGTGGCAAAAAATAGTAACCTACAAGTTTTAGTGTCATAAAGGAAAGCTTTTGCTTTTTTAACATGTATTTATGTAGGTGTCACATTTGTTGACCCGTTTATCCACAATGCTCAAAATGAAAAATTGCCACTGTCTTCATATGCTTTCAAAATCATCACCGCATTCATCTGCTGGCATGCAAAAAAGTAAAACTTCATGTGCAAGCACTTGTACAAATAAAAGGCATATGCTAACATGCACGCACTCTCATGCACGCACTCTCACAGAGCACGGTTGCAGGCCCCTGTGTTCCGGCAAAAGGCCAGTCTGCAGCCCAAGCTATAATGACATCCAGGTATGTTTGCTCTTCATTTTACACGGCTCATCGCAGCTCCAAACAGGGTACCGGCGCAGGGGTTGGGAGGTAGGAAGGGGAGTCTGTGTTTCTGCATGTGGATGTCAGCACTGAGCATTTCCCTGCACATACCAGGGCCACTGTGAACATCTGTGCTATAGTCTGCACTTTGCTTGCGTCTGAATGAGCTGTGCAGTACATTTATGTGTTTTCATCTTCCTTTGAGCTAATTTCATTGAATTCAAACACACGCAAACAAAACAAGGCTTCACCCTGGCTTGTTGACATTCCAGCAGCTTGGCCTTTCTCTGCTCCAAATTCTCCTCATTCAAAACAGACCTTTGCACTTTTTCTCTCACTCACTCATTTGCACACACACACACACACACACACACACTTTTAACCATTATTCCATCTAGAACCTTCCTTTAAAACAGATGAAACCAGTGATCCTAACTGATTATTGTTTAATATTGCAGGAGCAAAGGATGAACACTACGTTAGGCAGGCAAGAAGATGTTTTGAATGATTTAATGACTTACAGTTTTTACTAGAGATGCACCAATCATTTTTTTTTTTTTTTTTTTTTTTGTTGAGGTCTAAGGAGCCAAATATCACTTTTTCTTTCTAAGTAACACATACAGACTTGTTTTAATTTAATATTTAAATATAGTAGGGATTCACCATGAAAGTAAAATTATGTGCAGCAAGTTCCTTGATAGAGGCAGTAGCTTTGAATGCAACACAAAATGAAATGCAAAATGTTCCCACTTTTGCATCAAAGGATACTATGTAATATTCTTCAATTGTTTTGAAAATCTAAATAAACTGCATCATCTTAATGCATTTAGAGACTGAAAAAGTGGAAGTTTAATAATTTAAGGAACCAAAAAATTGCCTCTACCTTTTCCTTTTTAATTTAAGTAACTCCAGGTACAGATTTATGAATCAACATGTGGTTAATTTCGCCTCTGTGAAAATTAGAATCTGTGAATTTTGATGTCATTAAAATGATAACATGGTAAATATTAATGTTATAAATATTAAGGTTATCAAATTTAATGTTGCCTGTTTACATTCACTGCCTTGATTTTAGTGCCTCCATTTTTAACACTTCATTGCATTCACAGTGTACTTTTTGTTACTTCTGGTAGATTGAAATACGGCATATTTTAAAACAGCAGAATTAAGAAACGTAAGAGTAAATTGTGTCCTTTCCTTCCACTTTACCATCAGTATTATCCTCTCCTACAGTTTAAGTAAACATACAGTGGAGAAAGTTAAGTATAGAAACACATTGTTTTCCTTAGTAAATATATTTCTAATGAACCTGTTGAAATTACACGGTGGCGCAGTTGGTAGCACTGTTGCCTTGCAGCAAGAAGGTCCTGGGTTCAATTCCCAGCCGGGGGTCTTTCTGCATGGAGTTTGCATGTTCTCCCCGTGCATGCGTGGGTTGTCACCGGGTACTCTGGCTTCTTCCCACAGTCCAAAGACATGCCTGTTAGGTTAATTGGTAACTCTAAATTGCCCTTAGGTGTATGAATGAGTGTGTGCATGGTTGTTTGTGTGTTGCCCTGCGATGGACTGGTGACCTGTCCAGGGTGTACCCTGCCTCTCGCCCATAGACTGCTGGAGATAGGCACCAGCTCCCCCGCGACCCACTATGGAATAAGCGGTAGAAAATGACTGACTGTTGAAATTAAGTTTACACCCTGCAGCATGATCTGATAAGCCTCCTGGTAATCTAGGCCACTCACTAGAAAATAATCCACAACTCTGTTGTCATTAGGCAGAGGATATAAAATTACCACCCTAGATTTTCATTTTTGACTGATCTAGGATCAGTCTACTTACAATCCATTCTCTATTATTTACACATGCCTTCTGCTGGAGCTTAGAAGCCTGGGCATGCACAGTTCGTTGTTATACACTTTGTATCTCACTGCTGACATGGGTGTGCATGTGTTAACCCCATAGCTGAAGAAAGAAGCATTCATGTCTTAGGTGCTTGTCAAAGAAAAAAGGGATTCAATGTGTCCATTTCTGTGAGCACACATGCGCCCGCATGTTTTACTATTCTACTGGAGGCAGGCACATATCTGACTGAGAAGTAATGAGGCCTGACGGTGAGTAATGAGGTCTCTCCTGAAAATAAAAAATTTACCAAAGCAAAAGTCCATTAAAATTACAAGCAAAGGTTTTCAAGGCATAACATGCTTTTCTCCAGACAATAGGAATATGAAATAAAAAAAAGGATCCTATGGAATGTTAAGATGATCAAAAAAAGCTAATATTTGTTAAAGATTTCTAAATTCTCACTTTTCACAATGTACAAGGTCTCAGAATTATGAGCGCCTTAATATAGTTTAGTTTGGCTATATTTAAATGACTCTCAGACCATTTTCCATCAAAAGTAGCTTAATAAATTACATTTTTGTTAAATTCAGACACAGCAGTGAAAACCAGCCCATGAATTTCTTTATCCTTGGCTGTTGTCTCTTTTTGATTTACAAGGGCTTATATGCAGGAACTAAAAATACCTCCAAAATAAAACAATTGTGTGATAACAGCATAAAGAAAAGCATCACATTGTTCCCCAGATGTTCCCCCCCAAAAAATGAGGTTGAGAGATTGCAAGCTCCGCTTTCCAGTCTCTTTGTAGTCCAGTTATTCCCTGCTGGAAAAAAAGCATAATGCTGCTACTTCCATGTTTTACAGTGCAAATGATGTATTTAAAGTGCTGCAAAGTTCGCTTTTTCTCCAAATATAGTATTTTACATGTTACAAAAATGTACCTTTGCAAAAAGGTAATTTTTTGTTTTATCTGATCAGAGCACCTTTCTCTTGTGGCTCTCTTTCTACAGTGGCTTTCTTCTTGCTACTTTTCTTTCAAGGGCATATGTGTGAAATGCACATTATTAGTTGTTCTGTCAGCCAATTCTTCCACCAGAGCTGCAGATCTCAGAAGCTCCAATAAAGTTACTATGGGCATCTTGGTGGCTTCTCTGTTTACCTCCGTCCTTGCCTAGCCTGCCAGTTTAGGTGGACAGCCATATTGGTAGGTTTTCTGTTGTGACATACTTTTTCCACTTTCGAATAATGGATCGATGAATACTCTATTCAGTGTTCAGAACATAATTTTGAAATCTAATTTTTCATTTAAGGTTTCATTGACTTAATCCCTGATAAGTTTTAATTAGTTGTATCAGATAATAGGGCATGTAGTCAAAAATGTTTAGATTTTTAGTCGCCAAAAGAATTACATGTATCTTTCCCTTCCCCTCATAATTATGAATTAATATCTGTTGATCTATCATATAACAATAAATTAATTTGATGTTTTTGGTTGTAAGGTGCCAAAATGTGAAAAATGTCAGTGAGCTTGACTGCTCGTGAACTTTTCCATTAAATTAATATAATGAATAAAAGGTGAAAAAAAATTGAGGGAAGTGGCAAAAGTGGAGCGAGATGTTTTACATGTTGATATGTGGGAGAAGATAGGGGAGAAGAGGGGCTTTCATTTGTAAATTTGCATATGAAAAAGGAAGGAAACTTTACCATCTCATGCCACATCATCCTGTCATCTGCTGTCTAAATCAATAAAGGTTCCAAATAACACGAAGCAAAGATCACATTGGACATCCTCAAATTAATGCAAGGAAGGCTAAAGAAGCCCTGATTTTAAAAGCAATTTAATGCAAATTAGAACCCATTTTAATGTGTTACCAGAAACTATTGGTACAACGTGCTAAAAAAAATCCAAAGTTTTTGTGTTTGAAAGATGCTATCCACAAGATAAGCTTGGTTTGCTTTATAGCTTTTAACGACAAGAAATCTTACAATATTCGACAAAAACATTAATTGCGAATTAGAATTCAGAATTAGAACTTAGTGCATTTCATGACCTATTAATTGAGTTTTATACTGCAAAACTGGGACACATGCTAGAAATATAAAACCAATCTTGAAGTGTGTTTGAGCACATTTATGTTTTATGCCAACAGATATCAAAAAGGTTACTTCAGGGTTTTGCAATGCTGATCCAACCATTGTAGACACAATGGTTAAACTTTATTAACGCTGACCAGTAAGTGATATGAAGTCAGAAATCCTTTACCACATTGTCACAAGATTCGGGCTTGCTATCTGTATTTTGTAGCTTCTGTAAAAAAGACTGATAACAAAAGTAGAACAATTTGTATATGTTTCTCTGTAGAATTAAAATTAGATAATATATATTGCGGACATGTATAAAGAACTAATAGTTTCATTGTGTTTCTTCTGTGAAGAAGTCTTTTTTTTTTGGCTTTTTTGTCTAGCTTAAATGTTTAAAACTAACAAACAAATATAATATCAGACCGAGATAGCCAAAGTAAACAAAATTGAGTTTTCAAATTACAATTTGATTTAATGAGTGAAAAATAAAACATCCAAACCAGCCTGGCTTTAGGAAAAAAGAACCACACATTTTAATAATACATCACTGTGATTAACCATGTTTTTTTGAAAGCTGGGTTAAATTTCACATGCCACAAACAGGCCAAATTATTTTCTAACTTGTAGAATCGATAAATTACTTAACTTAAACATATACAACATCATGAAATATTTCAGAAAGAAAATTATAATGCCTTGATGCAATGAAATTCAAGAACAGATAACAAAGTCACTGACATCTCACATTTACCAAAACAAACAATTTAATATTTCCCAAGACTTATTCTGTGGACTGATGAGACAAAAGTGGAACTTTTTGGGTAGTGTGTGTTGCCTTACATCTGGCACATAACTAATAGCAGTTTTAGACAATTAAAAGCAGCATACCTACAGTCAGACATGACAGAAGTAGTTTTGTAGTTTCTGACTGCTTTGCTGCTTTAGGACCCAGACAACTTACCATAATTGATGGAACCTGAATTCTGCTCTCTAAAAGCACGGCCATCATTTTGTGACCATAAGCCTAAGAGCACTTCTGGTATGCAGCAGGATAATAAACCAAAGCACATTAGCAACCAACCTCTGAATTGTTCAACAAGAGACATTTAGAGTTGCCTAGCCAAAGTCTAGACAAAAAACCTTACTGAGATGCTGTGGTATGGCCTTAAACGGGGCTTTCATGTTAAAGAACTGTATAGTGTAACAATTATATAAAGACTGAGACAACATTTCTACATTGCCCTCAAGTTATCACTTGAGGGCAATTGTTTGCACCAAGGGTGGCTCATCCAGTTTTTAGGTTTAGAGGCAATTAACTGTTTACATAGAATTAACTGTTTACATAGGGCCATGTTGGTTGGGATAGCTTTTCTTTTCCCTCAATAAACAAGGGCTTCTTTTTAAACTGTGTTTTGTATTTGCTCAGGTTAATTTTTGAATCAAAAGTGTTCAATCTGAAACATTTAAGGGAGACAAAAAATAAGAAAAGCAGAGGAAACTTTTAAAGCACTGTCAGTAGTTTATAGTTTTTATTTTTTGCAGCACTAGTGGCCTGTATTTTTGTTTTGTCAAAGTAGGTAGACAGGAAGTGGGGTGGAAAAAGACATGCAGAATAGGTCTACAGGGGTCAGGACCTGGACCCGGGACAGCTGTGTTGAGAACTGACGACACATGTATATGGGTCATATGCTGTACTGCTATGCCACGTGCCACACCCAAAGCAGTGTAAGTAGTTTTGTGAATTGCTGACAAATATGCTAACATAGCATAAAAATATATCAGAGGCCTAAAAATTTTATGTATTTGGATATTAGTAGGCCTGCCACAGTTTATGACAATTTATTTGCCTGTCTTATTTCACATTGGTACACCAACATTTCTGATGTCTATGTGTGAAACGCTCCACGTATTGAAAAAAGGGTATAGGCTAAGTTCAAGCAAAAGCTTAATGCTACCTGTGTTAGATTTCCTTAACAGTGTGTGTGTGTGTGTGTGTGTGTGTGTGTGTGTGTGCATGAGTAAGGTGCTGTGGTGAATACAGTGTTTTATCAATTTGACATATCAGACTCCTTGTTATGGGTGTTGAAGAAATATGACAGATGTACACACAAGATATGGGTGAGATGGTGCCTGTGTATACCGATATGCTTTTGCATTGATTTTTCTCTGTGGTTAGTGTATTTTCAAAACATGTTCATGTTACGTTAGCATGTCTTAGTGCCTATTTAAATCTAATCTCTTTATTTTGGTAAACTACTGAATTATTTTATCATTATTCAGGTAAATAATAAGAAAATTAGTTCACTAACAACGGAAGATTTAGAATACTTGTGTTTAAATTACTTTACACTACTACAATGTTGAATCACTAGTTGTTCACTCTAAAAAACCACTGGAGGCATCCATATGCTTTGCCTTGCAAAAGTCTTCAGACCCCTTGAACGTTTTCATGCTATGTTATATCCAGATTCTTGTGATGTGCCTTTGTATTTAGCCCTCTTTAATCTGTTATGCCGAAATGAAATGCAGTGCAACCAATTGTCTTCAGAACTACCTAATAAGTAAATAGATAAAACAATGTCTTAACATTCCAAAATTGAAAATTATGGCACGACTACAAACCTACAAACACATGGCAAACCTGTCACGGCTTGTGTAGTGGAGGACCCCGGAATGCAGACGGACAGCCAGCATAACGGTAAGTAGAAGATTCTCATAATCAAAAGAACACAAACTGGCAGACAGGTTGATGGTTGCAGGTGCCGGCGCGGAGCTAAAGACAAGATAATCCTGGTAGAAATGTTAGACATGTTAGAGGCTACTATAGATGAGAGACTAAGGAGATGGTTTACCCTTCAACAGGAAAGTGACCCCAACAATACCGCCAAATGTGCAAAATAATGGTTTAGAATAGGGGTGCCCAAGTCCAGTATTCGAGAGCTACTGTCATAAAACTTTTGAATGCATCACCGCTCCAAAACATTTAAACCACATGGCCGAATTCCCTTATCTGTATGTCATTCAGCTCTGCAGTGGGCTGGTAACAAGTCATTAGTTGGATTCAGGTGTGTTAGAGAAATGATGCATCTAAAAGCCACAGGAATCGTAGCTCTAGAAGACTGGACATGGGCAGCCCTGTGTTACAACCAGGGGGGAAAGTAGTTTGAAATTTTTGCCAGTACTTTAGGGCGGAGCTAGAGGGGGGGGGGGGGCATATATGCATGCATATTATGTAATATATATATATATAGTGTATGTGTGTGTGTTAATTGTTACTCTCATATGTGGCCCCCTCAAGATCTCTCTCTCTCAGCAAAGTCCAAACTCAAACTAATTAAAATGAATCAACATTTTAATTTACTGTAGGCCGTCTGTATGAGGCAGAAATAAGAATCACTTGACAATGTAGACTATATATATATATATATATATATATATATATACATATATTATTTCAATTGTTAAAGAACTGCCATGTATGAAACAATGATAAGCCATTTTCTGATGCATAACTTTTCATCTTCAGTTTCCATCTTTTCTTTTAAAGACAAAAGTAATTGTTCTCTGCATTGTGGTCAAGTTTTGATTTCATTTAAATAAACAAAATTGGACATTTCGGTTGTTTTTTGCGGTTTTTATTTAAAAGTCTTTAGATGGTGGTTTATTGTTCATCCTGTCCTAATGCAAGTGGCATTTTTTTTATGTCTGTGCACCACTTGTGTAAAATCTCCCAGTCCATTAAATCGAACGCATCAATCTCCATGGCAACCGCTCTGTTTTGGAGGTAAGCGCGCATGCGCTCTCGTGTAGTGTATGTGAAATCTCTGGTCGTAAACAGTGTTTTCGAGCTACACTGAATCTTTTAGTGGTACGCAGTACCAGACCGTACCAGCTCTCTTTCACCCCTGGTAACAACATAATATGTTCATGTGTTAGAGTGGCCCAGCCAAAGTCCTGATTCAAATCCAATTGTGAATTTGTGGCAAGTTGATATCAGCAGACCCTATCAGTCCAATCTGACTAATCCTAACCCATTTTGCAATGAAAACTCAGCACAATTTTTCTATCTCTATCTCAGTAGCTAATTTCCAATCTCTAAACACATAAAATCCCAACACAATACATTTATGTTTGTTGTTTTAACAACATAAAATATGAAAGAGTTCACAGGACATAATTACTTTTGGGTGTTACTGTATGTCACATGAGTAGCTAGTCATGCATTGGCAGGAGGAGAGCCTATTTTTGTTTTCATGATCCGCACTTTTGTCTTTTTGTTTAGCTAATATCTTATTTGTTTCAATTTCATTTGCAAAATATTGCCATCAACATTTTCAAGTACTTTGACTGGTCAGAGCAGGGACCCACTACTTTTGAGTAGCAGTAAGACCTTTTGTTCTAGTTCATAATTCCTGCTACTCTATCGGAGGCTGATAATATCCCTTTCAAGGTTTCAAAATGGCATGTCTCATTTTAACCCTATTGTTGGTCACCTTGGCTATAGCAGGACATTAAGTGTCACAATGGTCCATTAGTCCTAGTGGATTATGCAATTCAAAGTCCCAAGGAAGCGGCGATGCTGCATGTCTGACAGTGACAGAGCAGGCTGTTCTTCTGTGTCTGCTTAAGGGCAAATGCATTTTGTACAGAACCAGGCTGTTATCTATTAATAATGGGACAATCTTCCCAACCATTAGACCATGTTGCCACTTGTAAAACATGTGGAGAAACTGTTGGTTGAGAAGAACCCCATATTGCTCCCAGTCAACCTATATGTATAAAGTAAGAAACCTATTTGTCTTGTTTTGTTAGAATTTAGTTTTGTTAACACTTTAGAAGATATCATTGCTATAAATAGATACTTTTTAAACAATGGTTTGTAAAAATAATACTATCTTCTTTAGTTTCAATATACAGCACAATCTTTTTATAAGGTTTTAAATAAAATGCCCTTTATTCATTAGTAGCCGAACAGAAAGAAGGGCGAGACATGCAGCAAATGGTTCAGGGTCAGGAATCAAAGGACACACACACCAACGCACCAACACACAAATAATCCGAATGGATGAAAGTCATACAAATACACGTTACTATTACATCAAAGTCGGATGCCTACTGTTGTGCCCCAGCCATGGATAGAAACATGGCTTGAACTGTACACAAACAGAAAGGCTGGTAGGAAATTGTAACTTTAAATACAGCATTAACCTACCTATGGTCTAGCCCAGGATAGAGGAGTCTTAGTTGGAATACCCATAATGTCATGGAGCCACTAACAAAACCATTTTCCCAGCACACGTTCTAGTTGGAAGAAGGAAATCTTCGTCTGGGGGAATCCCAAGGTGTTCCCAGGCCAGCCGAGAAACATAGCCTCTCCAGCACGTCTTGGGTCTTCCTCCCGGTGGGACGCGCGGAACACCTCACCTCACCCTATCTCTAAGGGAGAGCCCTGACACCCTGCAGAGTAAACCCATTTCGGCCGCTTGTATGCGTGATCTCGTTCTTTCGGGCACGACCCAAAGTTAATGACCATAGATGAGGGTAGGAACGCAGATCGACTGTTATATCGAGAGCTTCGCTTTTTGACTCAGCGCTCTCTTCACCACGACAGACTGGTACAGTGCCCACGTCACTGCTGACGCAGTACCAGCCCCTCTATTGATCTCCAGAATTGGTGACAATGGGCAACCTTGGTGGAGTCCAACCCTCGCCGGAAACGAATCCGACTTACTGCCGGCAATGCGGACCAAGCTCTGACACCAGTCATACAAGACCCTAACAAGGTGTATCAAAGGGCCTTGTACCCCATACTCCCACAGTACCCCCCACAGGATTCCCCGAGGGACATGGTTGCACGCCTTCTCCAAGTAAACAAAGCACATGTAGACTGGTTGGGCAAACTCCCATGCACCCTCCAGGACCCTGCTGAGGTGTAGAGCTGGTCCAGTGTTCCACGGCCAGAATGAAAACACACTGCTCTTCCTGAATCCGAGGTTCAACTATTCGACAGACCCTCCTCTCAGGAACCCCCGAATAGACCTTACCAGGGAGGCTTAAGAGTGTGACTGCCCTATAGTTGGAAGACACTCTACGGTCCCCCTTTTCGAATAGGGGGACTATCACCCCAGTCTGCCAATCCAGTGGGACTGCCCCCGATGTCCATGCAATGCTGCAGAATCGCCTTAGCCAACACAACCCTACAACATCCAGAGCTTTAAGGAACTCTCGGCGAATCTCATCCACCCCCGGGGCCTTACCACTGAGGAGCTTTTTAATCACCTCAGTGACCTCAGCACCAGAGATTGAAGAGCCCGCCCCAAGGTCCCCAGGCTCTGCTTCTTTAGTGGAAGACGTCCCGGTGGGATTGAGGAGGTCTTCGAAGTACTCTGCCCACCGACCCACAACGTCCCGAGTTGAGGTCAACACCATACCCTCCCCACTGTAAACAATGTTGGTGGTGTACCTCTTCCCCCCAAGACGCAAGATGGCAGACCAGAATTGCCTCGAAGCTGGACGGAAGTAATTTTCCATGGCCTCTCCGAACTCCTCCCACGCCCGAGTTTTTGCCTCAGCAACCACCCGAGCCGCATGCCACTGGGACTGCCAGTACCCATCAGCTGTTTCTCGAGTACCACAGGCCACAAAGACCCTGTAGGACTCCTTCAGCCTGACAGCATCCCTCATCGCCAGTGTCTACCAGCGGGTTTGAGGATTGCCGCCGCTACAGGTCTCCGCCTTCTGCCGCCACCCATACCACATTGCACCCGACCCCTTTCGGCCACTCCCACAGGTGAGGAGCCCATTGGAAGGGGGACCCACATTTCTTCTTCGGGCTGTACCCAGCCAGGCTACATGGGTGAAAGCCCAGCCACCAGGCACTCACCAGTGTGCCCCACCTCCAGGCCTGGCTCCAGAGTGGGGCCCCAGTGACCTGCTTCCAGGCAAGGGGTTTGTGGGCTGCGGTTTGTCTGATCCCTCACCTAGGACCTGTTTGCCATGGGTGACCATACCAGGGGCATAAAGCCCTTGACAACATAGCTCCTACGATCATTGGGACACTCAAACCCCTCCACCATGGTAAGGTGGGAGCCCAGGGAATATGAATAAGCATATTAATTTATTCAGATATCTCTAATTATATTTTGACAAGGCAAAATACCAATTTAAGATATCTCTAGGTACATTCTGATTAGTATAAATGAAATCAGAATTACCATTAAACTGTATGAAGGCTCCAATTCAAGTTATCTGCAATAATTTACTAACTATCTGAAAAATATATTTCTGATATCAACAATTAAAAGAGAACTATTCATAAAGTAAATTTGAGATATCACACTTTATGTTCTGACTAGCCATCTTAAATGACCTCATTATTCAACACATCTGAAATGTATTTTAGATATCTGAAACTAGGATTCGACTAGTGCAAATTAAATTGCAGATATTTTAAAAGAGATATATAGAATTGTATTTTTGACTAGTTAAAATTCCTTTGTAAATATCTCTAAATAAATTAGAGATATTCACAAAGGAATTTTGACTAGACTAGATATTTTTTGTTAACTTAACAGCCTTTGTATTTCAGATATCTTAAATTATAATTCTAACTATTTAGATGATTGGTATTGAATAATATTATTGAGGTCTTGAACAATTATTCTGTCTAGTGAAAACGTCTCAGATTTACATCACTGATTTACAAAATGTCCCAGGTGGCATTTTTGTGACATGCTTATAAGGCATTTTAGCCTTACTTGCATTTGCTAGCCAGTGGTCTGCAATGTCGAGGCAATCAAACTCAAATTCTCATGTTTGTAACAATTTGTAGTGCTGCAGCTGTTTATTTTGTTTCAACAGAACATGCCAGTTTTAACGGCAAAGCATACTTCAATATCTTATAACTCACATTGTATATAAGTGAGGTATCTTTTCAAGGTAGATTTCAAGCTGTATTTTATGATTTCAGGGACATTTTTGACAAATACCTGGCATTGAACAGTATTTTCATATCTTTTTGTGTAACATCAAGTTCTGGTATGAAAAAACAATATTGTCCCTTTAAGTCAGAATATACAGGTGGTCACAAAAATATGTAATATGTCAGGAGAAACTAGGTTTCTTAAGCAGTCTTCAAGTATACAAAGTTTGTGTTCCCATATCCAATATTGCTGAGCACTTTCAATATTACAACATTTTCTGACATTTTTTTTTTGCGTGCCATTGCAGCCACCAAAACGTTACACAGGCAACATTTTGGATGGCTCAGTGGCAGCACTAGGGGGCCTTCTGTATAATTTATTTAATTCAGATATCAAAAAAATTTTATTTGAGATGTTTTAAACACTGGCTTTTACTGTTACTGTTAACCGGTAATATCAGTTGGCTCCATTTATGTGTTTTTTTCTTATTCTTCTTGAACTAACCAGCTAAAACTTAAGTAGCACATTTGCTTAAACATGGTAAAGGCTGCATACGCTAGCAGCTATCAGGCTAATAGCTCTGCTTATATCACATAGTTAACAGCTTTGTTTTACAACAGAGTTTGTTTTATTAATTACGTAGTCTTTACCTAATGCGGCTTCAGCGCTCGTATATTCCTTAGTATTTGTGTTAATAGTAAGAGATTTGTGAAAAAAAATAAAAAATGGGACAGCTGTGTTGAGAACTGTTGCCTTTGCTTATGGTGCACCTGCTCTATTACTGAGCTATGAATGGAGCCAAGCATGATCTGTTAATGTAATCACATTGCTACTGTGATGTGCATGCAAATACAAATATGTGCTTTATTGAAGAGCAACAAATGCAAATAATAGAAATAATAATAAATAAATAAAAACGTGAACTCATTGTTTTGTTTTATTATATTGTTTTAACTTCACTAGCTTGAAACACATTGGATAGGAATAGTTGTTTTTTTAAATGTGCTATTTAAATAGACTCGGCATTAAAGTTATCAGTGCTTAAAATTTACTCAAGTGCTACTCAACTGCAACAATGACCCATTAATAACGTTGCTTAATATCATGCTATGCTATCCAGATGGCCTGCCTGCACTGATGAAGATTTTCAGACCTATTTTATAATTAATTTAACTAATGATTATTTGACCAAACGGGGATGTTTATAGACTATGTGTAGAGCATTGAACATTCAGGTTAAGATGGACCGGTGATCATTACAAATGGAAAAAAAGGAAACTTTGACATTAAGTAAAGGCTAAAGTAACTGACCCCTTCTTCATATCACACTGTAAATTTGACATTAAATTATAAATTATGGACATAATTTATAATACAAAATATTCTTCATTTTCATTTTCATGTTAACAGTTATAGAGAATTAGTTGCTAGACAAATACATGGCAAGAAAGAAAATGTGTGAGAGCAGCTTCACAACTTCACAGACTTCCAAAGTCAATTTAGAAATATAGTTCTATATAGTAATGAAACATCACCCTGTAACAATCAGTATGACTAACACAGTTCCCTTGATCTAGGTATCCAATCAACAAGTTCATTTTTAC
Organism: Girardinichthys multiradiatus; assembly: GCF_021462225.1. Lineage (NCBI taxonomy): Eukaryota > Metazoa > Chordata > Actinopteri > Cyprinodontiformes > Goodeidae > Girardinichthys > Girardinichthys multiradiatus. Next base: position 33,167,366 of record NC_061801.1, on the reverse strand, counting down.
TTGGATGAAAATGAGAATGTATATGAATAACTTCCTAGGATTGTATGTCCATGGGCCCAATATGCCACATGGTAAAAGCATATGTCATTGCCACATTACTTTAAGCCTCTTTAGACGTCCAGTATCACTAAGTTGTGTACAACCTCATTCTTTCCAGTATTTTTGTTAGAAAGGCTTTGGAAATTAGAATTCAAACAAAGTAGAGGAAAGCTTTGGTCCCTTGATGATAAAGTTTCAGGGTTTTTGAAGAGCAAATGGTTTGTGTATGAATCCATTCCACAGCAGCAAATCATGCTTCAACAAGGACAGATAGGACTGTCCTTGCACAATGTCATGGGCAATAAATACAAACGTCTAAAACCGCCAAGCACATGCACACGGGTGAGCCATGCTACATCTTCGCCTCTGTCGCTGCTCATCTACAAGGACGCAGAGTTCTTTCGGAAAAGCTGTAGTGTTTTGTTGTTGCTGTTTTATTTCACCTTTTTATGAAGCCAAGTCAGCATTGCTACCCAGTTACTGGCTCCCAGCAAAATACCTTGAAAATGTGCTTTGTTAAAAAAAGTTTTCAAAAGAAATACAAAATGACAAAGACACAAGCTCAAAGTGACAGGACACAACAAAACATATTTCATGCAAGACAGCATTAAAGAAAAAGTATCTTCAGCTTGCAAAGCAATCAGAGGAAGAATGTACCCTGGGAGCCATTTCTATGACACTATCATTCTACTGAATCTCAAATCCCAAGATACACACCTGTTAAAGTTTTACTATCTTTGTCAATGTGATGAGCTCTAGTCTGAAAAGACATATAACAATAGGTAAAATGTCTACATTGAAAGATCGTATTGAAAGACCAAAAGCTACTGTATATTGCTCCGTGGAACAGATTAAAACTCTCTCGGGTCTATATGAGATTGTGCATGTTTAAATAAATAGGGTATCATTATCAGTTTGCATTCAAATATTACCTTTGATTTTTGTGCCTTCTTTTTTTTCATTCCACTCACATTTAAATCTTTTTACATAAATGTTACTTATATTTTCTCCTACTGCTTGAGTTAGTGTGTTACCCACCACTTTATTAGGTACATCTGTTCAATTGCAATTAGCAAATTCAACCTATCACATGACAGCAGTATTTAGACATCAATCTTTGGGGAAAACATCGTGTTAAAGTTCAAGCTGTGCATTGCAAAGAGGCGATTCAAGTGATTCTGAAAATGTAATCAGTTGAGGGCTTTTTAAATGTTGCAGGCACCTGAGTACTGTTGCTGAACATGTCGATCCCCTTTGACCATGGAGAGAGAGAGACAGAGAGAGAGAGTCTCACATAGTCCAGAATTTTCTTCCATGTCTTGGAACAAAACTTTATTGCAAAACAACATTAGCAAAAACTCTACTCAAACTGGCTGGAATACCATTAGGTTCCCAGCAGCAATAATTTATTGAATAGTCTATCAGGAGGAATTGGGGACAACTAGGGCTCTGTGATTTTTAATGACACAGGAGTATGCAAGTTTGGATTTAATGGGTTGGAATCAACAAAATAGCTTTGGAAACAGAAAATATATCTTACAAATGGTCTCTTAATTCAATATTAGGGGGCTGTTTGGCAACCTATGAATGAAAAGCCATTTTTAATGACTAGATAAATTGATTTGTTAAGTGTATTTCTTTGAAATTACAGCATGCTCTTTAATTTCCCGCATTAACTCTGCCAAAGTGTCCTCACAGAAACACATAGTGTATAAAGCTTTTTTTTTAAAACCTTAGTTTAAAAAAATACTTTGCCTTTTCTGAAACCACTGTAATTTTTTTTTATACTTTTATCACACCTTCCTAGGTACACGCTATGGCAGAGCTGTAGCACTTGGCACTTTGAGATTATGCAAACATGTTAAGTGCTTTGCAGATAAAATGTATTATCATTATTAACACAAATGTACAGATGCTGTATGTGCTTTAATATAAACAGCCATAGATTTTGTTGCTACTAAAAAAAAAGCTGCCTATTCGCATTTGGAAAATCCATCTCAAAAAATCCACTCAAGATTTAGTACAGTTTAAAAGTGAAAGAGCAAGATAATCAATTACTCACAAATAAACCGTCAAAAAATATATCACTAGGTATATTCAGTAGTTGTTTCACAAAGTATGATGATATAGTATATATGAAAAGTGCTTTGGTTTGTATTTGTGTGGAATAATGAGTGAGTATATATTTATTTGGCTTGAGAACCATTACATAGTAAAGTTTGCTTAAGCTACCACTTTCTGTAAAATAAAGGTTACACCTTCAAATTTAAGCTACTAATGTATCCACTACCCACATCAATACTTGCTCACCGTGCATTTCTGTGTTTTAAAGTCTATGTTTAGAAGTCTATATGAAATCTAAAATGCCTATAGATTTATTTGTCTCAAAAAGTAAAGGCTTGGCAGATCTCTAAAGACAAAATACATACATCTACGTTTAGCTGAGAATGGCAAGAGTAAATACATGCATTTATATATGCAAACAGACCATATGTGGAACTGCGGATCCCTGCCTCCATGTTCTACTCTCATAGAGAGCACTGGCAAATGTGGCTCAATGGGAAGAATAGTTGTCTTCCAGTCTGAAAGTGAGTTTAACTACAGTTTCCTCCTGCCACATGTCGATGTGCCCTAGGGCAAGCCACTTAACCCCTACCGATCTGAGTAGCGGTGTATGAATGTGTGCACGTTTGTGTGTGATTGGGTGAATGTAACTGCAGTGTAAAGTGCTTTGAGTGGTTTATATGACTATGAAACTGCTATATAAATTCAGGTCATTTACTTGTAATACTACTACTACAGTATAAAACCATAAACATTGTTTCAGCCAAAGAGATCAAGATGAACCTAACTCTTGGTACCAAATTATTATAATTTCAATTTTTACAAATTATAATTCAATGCCATATGCTATGAAGTCCTGGAGGTATCTTATCATTAGCAAACAGCTTATATACCTCAATGTTTCCACGTCCTGTTAAAAAAACAATTCTTGTAAAATGCATTGACAAGTACCTGTTTAATATATGAATTATTGTCTCCTTTTCTGCCCTTTTCTCAACCAACGACCAGTTTTCCCCATTGGGGAATCGTTATATGTTTAGAAAGTAAATTAACCACGTTTAAATAATGTTAAAATGCAGTTTAGGCCTGTGTTGCAGTTTTACATATGAAACTATAAATAATGGTCCAGTGTCAATTTTAGATGTATATTATACAGTATCACACATAACGTGATCTCGTGATATGTCACGCTGCAAGTGATCCGTATATACCTCACATATGTGCCACCACTATGAAATTGACATAAATGCTACACAAATGTCAGAGCAATGACCAAACAATAATTTCATGCTATGCAGATGATCAACCGGCACCGATAGACATTCACTGACCTCAGCATGCCATGAGTGCCTGACATGTCAGGGGAGTTGGCTACTTATTCTGATCGATGTAGCTATTAGTTATCTAACTAGATTGAGGCTCTCATAGACTGTGTAGAAAGCACTGAATTTTTAGCTCAGGATTAGTAATGTGTCGGTTGTGAACAAAGCCGCTCTTAGAGCCGACTTTTTGAAGTGAATAACAGGAATCTCGCTTTTCTCTTTCACTCATTTTTTTCTCTGTAAACCACACATGGATTGGTCAATATATGTGTCTCGTTGTCTATATAAGTCTATCTGTCTCGTAGCATGTTGGTCTCACTGCATTTTAAATTAATATTTCATTTTGCATGTAGTCCGAGGCCATGGTACTCGACCGGAAAAGGGTGGCTTGTCCTCTTCAGGTTGGAGGGGAGTTCCTGCCGGGAGGAGTTCAGAGTAAAGCCGCTGCTCCTCCACATCGAGAGGAGCCAGTTGAGGTGGCTCGGGCATCTATACGGGATGCCTCCTGGACGCCTTCCTCGGGAGGTGTTCCAGGCACGTCCCATCGGGAGGAGGCCCGGGGGACGGCCCAGGACACGCTGGAGGGAATATGTCTCTCGGCTGGCCTGGGAACGCCTTGGGCTCCCCCCGGAGGAGCTGGAGGAGGTGTCTGGGGAGAGGGACGTCTGGGCGTCTCTGCTGAGTCTGCTGCCCCCGCAACCCGGTCCCGGATAAGCGGAAGACGACAAGTACGAGTACGATTTTGCATGTATATTTACAGTATTGTAGGCAATAACTTAATTCAAGCAACAAAAGTATTAAGAGCCAATCGGGAGGTGAAAGAGCCAGTTCTCTAAAAGGAGCCAGAGTTCCCATCACTCCTCAGGAGAGTCAGGTAAGTAGTTAGCACAGAATACTGAAAAACAAGATGGAAGTACCATGCCAAAATGTTCTACCTATACCTATGCAGTGGTACACTTTACGTTTGCACCCTTCATCCCAGTGCATGAAAAATTTAACAGTAGTGTCAAAAACATTACAAATAATATGTTACAGGGCTTGATGTCAATTGACTAAACCTCATTGTTAAAATGGCCACTGTTGCTCAGGGGCTTGAAAATAAAAAAGGGAGAAATAAGTCAGGAGGAAAGAATGTGTTAACACAAACGCCAGCGAAGCACTGATCGGATTTTGAGAAGTTTATTTAACACACTCAAGTGACATGCATGTGCATTTGTACCTTATGCTGTGTGTGTGTTCTTGGCACACAAAAAAATATTCTGAATGTAAAAGGTATTATGTCAGCTTCAAAATGTTAAACTCTGTCTGACCCTTAAAGCATCACGTTACATTGTTCAGTTATTTGTCATCAAAGGCTGGCTGGTTGTGACCCGCTGTAAGCCTCATCAGACATAACTTCCACAAATGACTCACTTTTGACTGCATGCACACATCAGCCAACTTGTATTAGTTGGTTCTTTAAAAACTGTGCAAGCCAAGGTGAGTGTGTGTAGCTTGACTGGTGAAGTATGATACCATTCAAGGATAGTTTTACCTGGATTTTATTTTCTACTTTCATCTCAAATGTGCATTTCAAGAGATGGGCACGTACAGGAAGATGAAGAATAGGATAATAATGAGTAGCTCGACAATTTGTGCTCAACTATGTTTAATGTCAAAAATCAGGGAAGATTTCATGTGTCTACTGAATGGGCTGAATGAAGACAATACCAATAAAACTGGAATTATTTTTCACCATATTGAGACCCATTCAATAATTTTTATCCCGTATGATGATTTCTGCTCAAAGCTAATGAAAACACATTTAAGATTAAAATGGTACATAAGACCAATGAAAAAACAAAAAAAAACATGTTTAATACAGAAACGTAAGCTTAATAAACAGTATGTAAAATACTTCCTAAGAGTTGATATTTTCCAAAGGTACTTTTAATCTGGCAAATGAGCCTCATCGGGTTGAATATACTGTTGCTCGTTTGTGCTGTTGTTTGCGTATGTCCTGCTGTGTCCATTTTGTTAGGGGCATAAGATAAATTACAGTTATGGTTTTTGCAAGGGTATTTTTATTTCAACCACTATGCTCATAGGGTTAAAATGATCATTTGGATTTTCTAAAGTGCCATTTTGCAGAGTTGCTATCAGGAGCCATTCTTACTAGCTGCAGAAAGTAGCCACAGATTTTATAATTTAAAGGAAAAACAAAGCTTGTGTCTCATAGTCTAAGCAAGGCAAGGTAATTTTAAAAGAATTAGTGCTATCCTCAAACTGACAAACAGAATTTGAGCACCAGCACAACCAATCCACCACTGACTTTTGAACATGTCGAAATATCCCGCCAAATGAGCACATCAGTTCATACACCCATGTGCACTACTGCTATACACTCAATCTAAATGGGACTGAAATATTACTACAAAAACCCAACAATAACAACTAAAAATTTAATTAATGGCTTTATTTGTTGTCTGATTAATTGGGCTAATAAATACCTGACCACTCAGGGTCTCTCAGGGTACACATTTTATTTCCAGATGATTAGCTGACCCTTTAATAGAGAGAAAACAAAATGGGAAGTGAGGTCAGGGAAAAGTAACATGTCTATCTATGTCTACCTATCTATCTATCTATATCGAAGAAAATTTACTACGTGGCTTTTGACATTTGGGAAAGTGCCATCAGAGAAACTAATAGAACTAAAAGAACAAATAGAGACAGTGACCCTTGATGGAAGCTTTACTGGTAATCCCTTATTAAAGATTGATGAGTTAAAAGAGTTACACAACAAAAACACACATACATATACCAACATGATCAGACATAGCACAAACACAGACACTAACACTCAGAGACAATGAGATTCAGAGATTCCATATCTTGAGGTAAAACACTGCGATTGGTTGGAAATGGTCCATTACTTGAAAGATTTTATCAGGCAGTCGGGAATCCTCAATCCATAGTGAACAAATTACAGAACTCTCACAAAAATATTGGATTCTTAAGACATTTCTCATTTGTTTCTCTTATCTAGACTTGTTCTATATGTCACAGTGAATTTTGGTGTCTGGCACTTATTAAGGAAAGAAAATGGAAACTAATTGACAGAGTGGAAAATTAATTTTAGTTTACTTGAATGGGGTTCCAATGTCAAACTGTATTAGGAATCCATTTTCAGGCAATACCTTTTATCCATTTTTTTTTGTCCATCCTTTTTGCAGCTATGAAGTATAACCAAAACAGCTTCATGATGAAAAAAGGGTTTTGAGAAACCGCATGGTAAAATGCTATTTATACAGACCTTAATAGAGGTGTTTCATTTCATACACTAAATAAATAAATATATGACTGTTCTTTATTTAAGTCTCTGTAACATATCCGGTAAATTGGTGAATATTTGAAAAAAAGTGAAATCTCACAAAATGCATTGATATTAGGGTTGCACAATATATTGTAAATTTATTGTTACATTAGTGTACATTATATGTGTATCACAAAGAACTGCCTGGACATCATAAAATGTTTTAGAAAGAAAATAAATGGTAGAATTATCAAGTAATTCAGAAAAGCTAAGTTGTTTCATTGCCAAAACAGCAGACATGAGCCAGAGGCAATTTTTTCAAGTTTTGGTATGAATTCAAGGCAGGAAGACATAAAGAAATACAAATTTCTTTATTTATCACAAGTTAAACTGGTATCACAACATTCTTTTATTATTCTAATATCATCACATGTTGCATGTTTTTTTCCTAATAGATATTCATAAATGTCTGTAAAATTCTTAAAATGATGAACAGCATTGGATAAGTTTTTAATACTTGGTCTCATCTAATAGAGATCTCTTGGACAGCTCACATCAGTTTATATTGTGCTAAATACTTACAAAAGATGCTAAGGAACTTTTAAAACTTCATAATTTTGTCGAGCCACTCATGATGCACATCCTTTCACTTCTGAGTATTATGCCATGAAGCCCAAAATCTTTCTTAAGATGTTAGTTTTATTTTTTTTTAATAATACTATTTGATGGTTAGATATACATACATAAATATGTATTTAGATTGACATATCGATATGCATACATATACTTAATTAAATAACTAAAACAAATAGACCTCATAAATTTCAAGCTGTGCTTGAAGAATATCTGTTCAGTGAACAATAATCAGGTTCAGATTTGAGCAGTCGAAATCTTTTAGATTTGGAACTAGTATAATAAAATGCATTACAATAAAAGAATAAGAAAATGGAGAGCTACATGGTGGTGCAGTTGGTAGCACTGCTGCCTTGCAGCAAGAAGGTCCTGGCTTCGACTCCCAGCCGAGGGTCTTTCTGCATGGAGTTTGCCTGTTCTCCCCGTGCATGCGTGGGTTCTCACCAGGTACTCCGACTTCCTCCCACAGTCCAAAAACATGACTGGTAGGTTAATTGGTCTCTAAATTGGCCTTAAATGGGAATGAGTGTGTGCATGGTTGTTTGTCCTGTATGTCTCTGTGTTGCCCTGTGATGGATTGGCGCCCTGTCCAGGGTCAACCCTGCCTCTTAGACTGTTGGAGATAGGCACCAGCTCCCCCGTGACCCACTATGGAATAAGCAGTATAGAAGATGAATGAATGAATAATAAAATGCAGAATTTCTAAAACAGATTGACATTAGGGGTGCAAGGTTTTTTAGCTTCCCTTCATTGGCTCCCTGTTAAATCCAGAATAGAATTTAAAATTCTCCTCCTCACATATAAAGCCCTTAATGATCTAGCTCCATCATACATCAGAGATCTGATTGTTCCATCTGTTCCTAACAGAGCACTTCGTTCTCAGACTGCAGGTTTACTGGTGGTTCCTAGAGTCTCTAGAAGTAGAATGGGAGGCAGATCCTTTAGTTATCAGGCTCCTCTCCTGTGGAACCAGCTCCCAGCTTTAGTTCGTGAGGCAGACACCCTGTCTACTTTTAAGACTAGGCTTAAAACGTTCCTTTTTGATAAAGCTTATAGTTAGAGTGGCTTAGTTTAAAAGGGAGGGAGCCGTCCTCCCTCCCTGTTGGTTGGAATAAGGGGGAGTCAGGTTTAGCCTAAACCGGCTCATTTATGGTTGAGGTGCAAACACACCCTCCATTTCTGCTACCTGTATGACCCCTTCTCTTTTCCGATGGTTGTGATCAGTCTGACAGAGAGAGGTATCCCAATCCTTGTGGTTTTTAGTATAACAATGACCATCAGTGGGACCCTTTGTGGGGTGCCTTGAGACGACATTGTTGATGCCGTTTAACTAAATAATCTGAACTGAAACTATCTGTGTAGTTATGCTGCTATAGGCTTAGGCTGCTGGAGGACATAACGACCACTTTCACCCTCTTTGCTACATTCTCACACTACTCTCCAATTTTGCGTTGTTTGCTGTTATTTCAGCTTTTAACTTTATGTTCTCTCTATTCTCTTCCTAGAAGCTACACCTGGCCTGGCTCTGTGTCTGCCTGTGACACCTTTCTGGAGAGGGGAATCATCCGAGCTTCTGCTGGCAACAACTTAATGCTCACCCTCTACCGATGATCCACATAGCCCTGTCTTTTAGTGTTTAACCCTTTCTCTCTCCTAGACATGGAAATTGAATAAGCTTTTACTGTAACTAATTATATGTGCTCTCTTTCAGACTCTATCCTTGAAAACTGGCTCAGAGTTTATCTGTTCTTTCTTTCTTTCTAGGTGAAACGACTAAAGGAGCTACATCCATCAACATTTACTTTTCCTTCCCATAGAAAGTACTTCTGGATCAGTGCTTCTGTGTTCTTTTTGTGTCTCTGTTCTGTTCTCTCAAACCCCCAGTCGGTCGTGGCAGATGGCCGCTCACACTGAGCCTGGTTCTGCTGGAGGTTTCTTCCTGTTAAAAGGGAGTTTTTCCTCTCCGCTGTCGCTACATGCATGCTCAGTATGAGGGATTGCTGCAAAGTCAACGCCAGTGACTGTCCACTGTCTCTACATGCTCATCCAGGAGGAGGAAATGCTGCAAGTCACTGACTGGATGCAATCTGCTGGGTTTCCTTAGATAGAAAAACTTTTTATCCAATTTGAATAAAAAGCTAACTCCGACTGCACTGTTCAATTGTTAGGATTAATTGGAATGTATGTACCTGACTGTTGTGAAGTGCCTTGAGACAACATGTGTTGTGAATTGGCGCTATATAAATAAAACTGAATTGAATTGAATAATAATACATTTTATTTGTATAGCACTTTTCCAAAAACTCAAAGACACTTTACAAGAATCAAAACAAAATTACAAAAAGAGCAGTTAAGAACATCATATAAATAAAGGAAGAAATAAAACACAGTAAATACATAGCACTGGACATAAAAAAAAAAAAAAAAAAAAAAAAAACAAGCATAAAACAGGACATTAATTAAAGCTGTTCTTAAAAGGAATGTTATGAGATTGGATCTGAATGTGGATAGGTCTGTACAGTTATGGATGTGTTCGGAGAAAGAGTTCCAGAGGGTGGGAGCAGCTGTGGAGAAGGCTTTGTCACCCCAGGTCCTGTGCATGGTTCTGAGTGGTGGAGACAGGAGGTTAACATCAGAGGAGCAGAGGCTGTGGGAAGGAGTGTGACGGTGGAGCAGGTTGGTGAGGTAGCATGGGGGTCGGTTATGGAGGGCTTTGTGGGTGAGAAGGAGGACTTTGAAATGAATTTGCTGGGGACAGGGAGCCAATGGAGCTTCTGAAGAACAGGGATGATGTGGTCACGGGAGCGGGTGTGGGTGAGCAGGCGAGCAGCAGAGTTTTGAATGTGCTGGAGTTTATGGAGGACTTTGTATGATGTACCATAAAGAATCCTGTTACAGTTATCAAGTCTGGAGGTAATGAAGGCATGGATGCTAATTTCAGCAGCCGAGAGGGGCAGTGATGGGCGGACACGAGCAATATTTTTCAGATGAAAAAGGCAGTTCTTGCGGTTGACGTGGTGTTCAAAGGAGAGGTTGCTGTCGTAGATGACTCCAAGGTTGTGCATGTGAGTGGAAGGAGACAAAGTGGTGTTGTCAATGGTGAGACTGAAGTTGTTGGTGGTTTTATTGAGGGATTTGGGACGGATGATGATGATGTCTGACGTGTCATAGTTGAGTTTGAGGAAGTCCATCCATGATTTTATCTCAGTGAGGCAGCTGGTCAGGGTGGAGTGACTTCCAGTTGTGATAGATTTGGTGGAGAAGTTGGACATCATCATAGCAGTGAAAATGAAGACCATGGCTTTACTCTCTTTAGGCTCTTTCAATAGACTGCAAATGTTATGTTTTATTCGAGTGATACCATTTTTGATTTATTTTTCAGAATATGAAAATAAATTGGCAACAAAGAAACTACTGATTATTTTGTATCTCTTTTTAAAAGCTTTTTTGTATTAAAAGCCAAAAATAAAGATAAAAAAATATCAACATTTACATTTTGAAAAATGTTGTAAAGCTCTACAACTTTTTCCTCAGGGCGAGTAGATTTTATGGTTCTAGAAAGAATATAAAAGAATCAGCTATGGTACCCAAGATTGCACAAACAGGGAATTTGACTTTGGTTTTGAGACATTAAGTATAAATATATAAACAAATAGGAAATTAAGGATAAAAGGAAAAGTATGTGTATGTACAGCCATTATTTTTATATAAAGAAAAGGAAAAAAATGAAGGCAGGTTGTGGTAATGCAAATATGCTTGTTTTGTTTCACAGCAGACTCTCTGTGGCAGCTGGTTTTTGCAAATAGCGCTCTGAAGCACTGACCTGAAGGTAAAAGTCTGAAAGGTTTGTATCCAGGATGTGTGGGGTCTGCAAATATGTCAGCTGCCCTTTTCCTGACCTTACATCTGTACAATTATGGATGGAGAGATGGTCAGTAAACACTCTGCAGATCTAATTGTGCATTGTGGTTTGGACCTGTCCTGTTTTGTGGATAAGCCAAACCACACAGTGATGGATGTGCACAGGACAGACTAAATAATGACAGTGTAGAAGATGATTAATTAGCTGGATCAGGGGCAAAAATGGCTCAATGGACTTTAAAGGTTGCTGACTCCTGCTCTAGGCAAGTTCCAGTATGAAACTGCGCTACAAACACATGAAAGACGCAAACTCTAAAACACACACACACCTAAAAATCCAACAGAAAAAAACTGCAATTACAGAAAATACACAGAAGCAAAAGGAAATGTGCTGCAAATACGAAAACAACAGCAAGTTAAACAGAAGTACAGCAGACCACCGGGTGGAGTCAACCACCATCATATGGGACCAGACCCTCAGTAAAGACATTGTCAAGATGCTCAGAAAGTACATTTGTGCTGTTTGCTGCACGTCTGCACTTGTTGGCCACCGTAAAAAACACTGTGGCAAACAAGCAAGCCATCTTTGGCTCCAACAAAGAAACATATGGTTTGGATTCTCCCCAAATTAATACATTTACACTAATTGGCAGGGACATCACCTGATGATGCATGCTGGTGTCTATTTAGTGTGTTGGGACCATAGCCATGGGTTTCAACACTAAAACTCCGGTACATACTTTCCTGGAACTTTTCAAAATAAAGTGCATTAACCTTCTTCCAGCACAACCAGGAAAGGGGGTAACTGCGGACTTCCTGTGGCGCCATTACCCAAATAAAAGCACAGCCAGCAAAGGGGGTAACTGCGGACTTCCTGCAAGGACACTGACGCATATAAGCCCCCACCTTTCCACAAGACTTCCTCTTCCACGCGGCCTTCCATAGGGACCGGATAGGAGAGGAAAGCGCGCTGATGTCTTTTGCTGGCAAAAATACATAAATTCAACTGGATCCAAAGCCATACGATCATCGATCATATGCAAAGTTAAGTAGAATGAAATACTGTCTGTGTATCCGGTATTTTCATTCATGAACGGCGAAATTAAGGTGTAAGAGTTGCTTACATTTTCTCTTCGAGGCCCCACAGAAGCAAAACTGTGTCGCAGAGAGATCCCCGACAGAGAAGCTGTTTCTACAAGCTGAGTCTGGAGGAAGTTACTACGGCCTGCACAACCGTGTTATGGTAACGAACAGCTGGGCAGCGGACAGGCCGAGCCGCCAGCTTTCCGGAGCTAACGCTATTGTTCACAGAGCGAACGCAGAGGTTAGCTGAAAGCCAACCGCTTGTTTGACTGTGGCGTTTCGTCGAACTTTATCGCCCTTGGACAACATATCCTCGCTACGGTCAGAGGTTAGGTTTGGGCAGATTAACAAATAGGTTTAGGATGAAATGATCTAAACGTTTTCATGTTATGAAGTTTTGTTTTGTGGAACCTGGCTACCTTTAGTGCTAGTGGGCTAGCTACGACATGCGCCGGTTCTGTGTTCTTTGTATATTTTAAAGCTAAGATAAACTTTATTTAAAGGGTGGTTTTAACCAGAACATTGCTCATAACGCGCCGTCTGCGCTTATGCATTTTAACCCTGGTATTTTAAAGGTATGTGTTGATTCTGGTGCTAAGCTATCTTCCAGCTTAGCACTTTAGCTAGCTTCTTTGTTACCTTAACGGCTAACCGGTAGAGAACATGTGCTACTAAAGACTATTCAAAAGAAAGGTTGTTGGTTTTCAAGCTAGTGAATAATCGTCCCTGAACATCATTTACTAGATTTGATACCTAAGTAAACACCATTAAGCCCCATTTCTCCAGAAAGAATTGGCTCTTTTCCAAAATACTCAATAATATTTCTTCAAATATTATTTTAATAAATAAAGGCAGTTAATTAGACATCGTTGAGAATTAGTCATCCAGGAAGTTGGTTTTATTCATCAGATCATTATTTAAAACATTATTTTATTAAAATAATATTTTATGTGATTGGTTGTCTAAACGTTTGCTGATTATTTCCTAAGTTAATTCCAAGACTAACTTAACTTCACTTCCAGATTCTTCAAGATAATCCTTGGTTCTCAAACATAAACATTGCATGGTAATGTTGCATCACTCTTTTTGGTCATGATTTCCAATCATCTTTAATCAACTTGTTTATATTGTACATAGCCCATTAGTCTTCATTATTCTTTAATTCTGCCTGGTAGTTTAGTTGAATTGTTTTAGCATAGTAAAGAGTGTGTTGATTGAAATATGTTTGACTTTGAGTTGACTTATTTTTGTTAATAAATTCTTGTATTTTAAGAAATTGTGTGAATTCATTCCATATATGTGCAGAGTTTATGCTGTTCAATAATGTCAGAGCTCGTCTCACACCTTTCTATTCTGTCCTAATACCATCACCTTACTGGGCTGGTATTCACAGGACAATCCTTAACAGACCGAGATATTATTTGGTAAAATATTAATATTAAAATATTAATATTAAATATTAAATAATATTCTCAGATTCATATTTACAAGTGTCTACTGATTTTTTTTTTTATTTACCCTGACTTTTTTAACCTGCATTAATTAGATTTTATCAGACATTTTTGATAGTTGGAAGACTAAATTCTTCAAGAGTTTTTAATAAATGGTTTGTAAATCCATAGAAACATGTTTTCTTAAATTAATCAATTATTAAGATAAATTTCTTCAATTATTATGTAGGGTTCGTGCTTTCTTTTTTTCAACTCACAACCGCAACTTAACAGGATCAGTATCACTATACTCAAAGACTGTCTGTCTGCCAGTCTTCGAGTCAGTCAGAATGTAATGCATCTGCCAATGCTGTCAGTCAATCAACTAGATGAGCTCAATGCTGAATTTATTGCTAGCTGCCTGCCAAACAGAGAGTACTGATTACATTGAGTGCTACTCTGGAAAATGAGAATGATAGAGGTTCCCCCACAGCATAAACAGTACATGGCTTAAACACAAACACATGATTTTTTTGTGCTTCTTTACTGGTTTACTCCTTCTGTCTATTTTCTCTAATGACACATCAGAGAGCAGTTAAATCTCATGAATAATTGATTACATTTAGCTGTCTGGAACTGTCTTTTGTTTTGATTTGTGTGGAGCTGCAGAAATTAAGGCATCTTTGGGGGATGGTTTGGCACTCAAACCACAATGTCCTCTAAGTCAATTTTTTCATGATTTCTTTTTTGATGATTTGTTTTTAATACATCAAAGTTGAAAATGTACGATTATTTAATTGGACAACATACTAGAAATGTGTTAAGTTTTATGTTTTCTGTATGCCGCCTTTCTTTCCAGAAGTTATGTATCTATGCTTATTTCATCTGTCTATATGAGGCTCCGCACACAAATTGAATTAGACTCAGCTGTCATGCATGATAGGGGTCGGTTACAAGATTTCAAGGATTAATTTGATTTAAACAATTTAAACCATCCATTCTCAGGAATGGTTAAGTAGGTCTTCATAACAGAGCATATGCCCAGGCATGTTCAGGAGTCATACCAGCGCATGTTGAATTCTCAAGAAATAAATACAGCTTTGACAGCTGTAATACCATGGAATTAGTTGGGGAGTTAACCTCTTACTTTCCTGCTGTCTCTCATTTGCTCACGTTCCCTCTCACATTGGGTTGCTTGAGCTTTTCCTCTTTTATCCCTTCACTCTTTTGTTGGTAGAAATTAGACAGAGTGTGCGGTTCAGAGATGGAACAAAG
Source organism: Girardinichthys multiradiatus (assembly GCF_021462225.1). Taxonomy (NCBI): domain Eukaryota; kingdom Metazoa; phylum Chordata; class Actinopteri; order Cyprinodontiformes; family Goodeidae; genus Girardinichthys; species Girardinichthys multiradiatus. The sequence goes on along the minus strand of NC_061801.1, from coordinate 33,152,364 downwards.
GTAGAAATGTAGTACACCAAACCTTTCAGTCACAGTGAAGACAGAGAAAATGATACCAAGGGTGGTAGATGTTCTTTAAATCGCTTGATGTTTGGATTAAGGGGTAAGACAGGCAGAAGCTGGCTGAATGCAGTGCAAGGATTTCCTGGGGAAAAAAAGAAGGAAGTGCAAATGATGTGCAAGAAATGGAAAGAGAATGGAGTATTATGTCAGTGAGTGTTGAAGGGAGGGATATGAAGCCATAAAAACACTAAGTAGGAAAGTGAGATAGATAGAATCATTATAGGTGGAAATTTTCACCTCTCAATCTCCCCATAAATAGTGTGCCCTCTAAGTCAGGAGCATGTCGTCACCACAGTCACATATTTTCTTTATACAATAGCTTAGACATCAAGGTATTACAATGCATAAGACCCAAACTAGATTCTAATATATTATATACTCTATATTTCAAATTTAGCAACTTTTTCACTTTATTTAGCAGTAACCGAATCCCTCTAAAGATTCTTGAAAATGCAATTAATGAAAAACCTACCAACTGTTTCTGGCGTTATTGCAGACAATGATGTGAAAGCAGGTTTAATTTTTACTCTTCTCAAAAAGTAGCTCACACTGCTGTAGGCCCCTGCTTTTTCTCAAAACATTTACAGGCAGCCTGGTCCTCACCCAGCAGTCCCTCCCAGCTGCACTAGATGTTAAACCCTCTGCATTTAGAGCGAGACTACTTCGCATAATTTCATCACCTTCCCACAATATTCTGTTGCCTTGTGTGTGCTGGGAGAGTTTATTCTACTTTCTAGTTCATTTGTATCATCTACTGCTAAGTTGTCAATTCATCATTTTGTTGACCTAATATACATGTCCAGTGACATCTGTTATTGGTACTATGCTGAGCTCTCCTCTGGCAAGTATATGTCTCCTTCACCTGACTCTTCAGGTATGAGTATTTGCGTTTGCATTTCATGTGGCATCTCCTTTACAGAACTTTTTTATAATAGACAAACATTTGTAGCCCATCCTGTTGTGAGTCTTCACCTGCTTCTCCATCTGGACAGAGCTATTAATCAACTATAAAACTGAGCTGATGTTATTCAGATGCTGGCACTAGGCCTAGCACAGTCCTTAAAATAGGTTAAACTATTAAAATGACAACAAACAACAAACTCCACCAGGGGGAGGGTTTGAAATGTAACCAAAAAAACAAGTGACAGAAGTAAATACATATGTAGTTCTAAGCATATTTAGGGTTTATACTCACTACAGTATTCATCATAATTATGTGCAAATAGGCAACTTTGCTAATTAGCTAATGGCATTCATTAGTGTTTTTCTGATATTTTAAGGGCAACCCATTGCTATGCTTTTTACTGAGGAGTTGGCAACACTAGCGACACCAAAACAAAGAAGACCAGCAATGAGAACACACATACACCATAATTTAAGGACTAACTGCTATCTTGAAAGCTATTTGGGAAAATTTAATTTTCTTAGTGAACTACAGACATGATGAGAAAGAAAGGTGGATCAGACAAAAGGTTCATGTCAGCATTGTTCAATAGGAACAGTGGAATCTATCTTAATCCCCAAATCTCACTTGAACTTAAGTCACCCAAATGTAAATGTAACTGGTTTGATAACATTTGTACTTTAATGCTTGTAACTTTGTTTACAAATTTTTTGATTTAAGACAGAGCTCTTATTTAGTAAAATGTGTATTAATCTTCTACATATGTTAGTCACTGTTGAAATCCCCTAATTCAATCATAATGACAACATTTTGAACTTGAACTTGAAAAACAAAATACTTCATTTTTAGTAAATATTATCAAATTAACTGTGAAGTACAGCTAATGAGCACCTACAACCCAGATAATGAGCTTTTCCACCACTTCAAACAGAAACTTCCCAAAACATAAGTACAGTGAAGTTAGATCTAGGAATTCCATCAAATCCAACTTAAACTTAATGGTGATCCAGCTCCAAGTTAAAAAACCAGTGGGATTTGCTTTTGAAGTTCAATGACCAGGCTAACTAATATTAGCAATACAGGGTAATTACAATGAAAATATCTGGGTTTTGTCCTATGCTGGTTTATGTTTGTGTTACAAAAACTGTAAAATATTTAAAGCGATACAAATTGTCAAAAGAGTCAAACTATTTTTACTGTGCCTTTCACTACATGCATATCCTAAGGAGCCATATTTAATTTTGAGTTCATGGTTGGTGAGAAACCTTCATCTTTCTCACTTGAAATTTTTACCTTTATGAACCTTTCTGGGTTTTTTCCAATTTCATACTTGAAATTGTCAGCTTCTCTGTGAAACTTAAAAAAAAACTATTAAGTCATCCTTCACTTAATCAAGTTTTTTTACTGGATAATAAAACAATAAGGAATGAAGTGTTTCAAAATTTCAGTCAACATGGTGGTAGTTGGAAAACTTAGTATTTACCAAACTAGTTAGAACCACTGCCCTAGATGATTTGTATTCTTGTTGTGCTTTCTCACAGTGTTTTAGTATTTACTGGCATTCTACTCCATGCAGGCTATTCGAAAAAAAAAGTTTAGGATTTCTCAGGTTTAAAACAAAACAAACAGACATGCACAGAAAAAGAAAGAAATCAAAGAAATAAATATACAATAAAGAGACAATCCCATACAGGGGTAAAAAGGAAAGGCTTTTATTTTCTACACCTGTTTTATTAGGCTCACGGCCATGGCAGGGGTTGCTGCTTAATGAGATATAGGATACACCTTGGAAACGTTGGTCACTTTGATTCTTGTAAATAGGAAAAGGGTTGCAAAGGATACTGCAAGGTCCCAGATAAAACTCATTAACATTCAAATTTCTTGACATTTAAATGGAATCAGGAAATGTATGAAGAGGAAAAAAATTGTCCCTGTATGTTTTTTTGACTGAAGCTGTTTTGAAACATGTTGCAAGCTGAATCACCAGTGAATCATATCAAAACAGAAATTAAAACATGCTAACATTATCATAACACTTTAGCAAACTGTGCAGCTTAAAATCATCATCATTAAAAGCAAGACATGAGCTTTTTGATGACTGTAGCCGAATGTGTCCAGTCAGATGAATGTGTCCAGTCAGATGTATCTATAAACAACTGAAAAAGTCATAAACATTTTAGTTGATGTATTGTCATAACAATATAGTACCTTTTTTAACCTAGCATGTTCAAGCTGTCCTGCAGAAACTCATGTTGGAACAAAATACATACCTGTTGTAATAGTTTTGTTTTCAGGCACATTACTTTTTATTGTGGTTTAATTTTCACTGAGATATGTTTAAAGACATTGATCAATTACATTTTGACTACAGGTCCTTCTCAAAATATTAGCATATTGTGATAAAGTTCATTATTTTCCATAATGTAATGATGAAAATTTAACATTCATATAATTTAGATTCATTGCACACTAACTGAAATATTTCAGGTCTTTTATTGTCTTAATACGGATGATTGTGGCATACAGCTCATGAAAACCCAAAATTCCTATCTCACAAAATTAGCATATTTCATCCGACCAATAAAATAAAAGTGTTTTTAATACAAAAAAACGTCAACCTTCAAATAATCATGTACAGTTATGCACTCAATACTTGGTCGGGAATCCTTTGGCAGAAATGACTGCTTCAATGCGGTGTGGCATGGAGGCATTCAGCCTGTGGCACTGCTGAGGTCTTATGGAGGCCCAGGATGCTTCGATAGCGGCCTTTAGCTCATCCAGAGTGTTGGGTCTTGAGTCTCTCAACGTTCTCTTCACAATATCCCACAGATTCTCTATGGGGTTCAGGTCAGGAGAGTTGGCAGGCCAATTGAGCACCGTGATACTATGGTCAGTAAACCATTTACCAGTGGTTTTGGCACTGTGAGCAGGTGCCAGGTCGAGCTGAAAAATGAAATCTTCATCTCCATAAAGCTTTTCAGCAGATGGAAGCATGAAGTGCTCCAAAATCTCCTGATAGCTAGCTGCATTGACCCTGCCCTTGATAAAACACAGTGGACCAACACCAGCAGCTGACACGGCACCCCAGACCATCACTGACTGTGGGTACTTGACACTGGACTTCTGGCATTTTGGCATTTCCTTCTCCCCAGTCTTCCTCCAGACTCTGGCACCTTGATTTCCGAATGACATGCAGAATTTGCTTTCATCCGAAAAAAGTACTTTGGACCACTGAGCAACAGTCCAGTGCTGCTTCTCTGTAGCCCAGGTCAGGCGTTTCTGCCGCTGTTTCTGGTTCAAAAGTGGCTTGACCTGGGGAATGCGGCACCTGTAGCCCATTTCCTACACACGCCTGTGCACGGTGGCTCTGGATGTTTCTAGTCCAGACTCAGTCCACTGCTTCCGCAGGTCCCCCAAGGTCTGGAATCGGCCCTTCTCCACAATCTTCCTCAGGGTCCGGTCACCTCTTCTCGTGCAGCGTTTTCTGCCACACTTTTTCCTTCCCACAGACTTCCCACTGAGGTGCCTTGATACAGCACTCTGGGAACAGCCTATTTGTTCAGAAATTTCTTTCTGTGTCTGACCCTCTTGCTTGAGGGTGTCAATAGTGGTCTTCTGGACAGCAGTCAGGTCGGCAGTCTTACCCATGATTGGGGATTTGAGTGATGAACCAGGCTGGGAGTTTTAAGGGCCTCAGGAATCTTTTGCAGGTGTTTAGAGTTAACTCGTTGATTCAGATGATTAGGTTCATAGCTCGTTTAGAGACCCTTTTAATGATATGCTGATTTTGTGAGATAGGAATTTTGGGTTTTCATGAGCTGTATGCCAAAATCATCCGTATTAAGACAATAAAAGACCTGAAATATTTCAGTTAGTGTGCAATGAATCTAAAATATATGAATGTTAAATTTTCATCATGACATTATGGAAAATAATGAACTTTATCACAATATGCTAATATATTGAGAAGGACCTGTATATACAGTCTATTTTAGAGGAAATTGTGTATTTGTCACTGCCAAGAAAAACATGATCCGCTGCAGTGTCATGAACATCTAGAGTGAGCTAAGTGGGACACACTCAAGCTACCATACCATGTAATATTGATGAAATGTAGTGTGGTAGTGGTCTTTTAAAGCTATTAATTTTCCATGCACTAGTGACTTACAAACACTAACAATTGTAGTATGAATAGGATCTTGATATTGGGAAATACCTCATCTTAAATGAGCCTGATCAGGAACTAGTTTATTTAGACAACACAACACATTCATTCAATATCCTTAATTAGTAGGCTTAGGAGCTATAAAGCCAGTTTGTTTCTTGCCAGTGTGAGACTATACTGCGAACATAAGTCTACCATTTTTATGAACTGCTGCTCTACCAGCAAAACATCCTGCTTTCACTTTAACACTACACAACAAAGTTTTTTGGTGAAAACTGAAATGTTTTGTTGCATTTCTGCTGTTTGTGTACACCACAATGACGTGTGCACAATTTGAAAACAAGTTCCAGAGTGTTGGGGTTTGAATACATCCTGGTCTATGTTGTCATGTGAACAGACAAAATGGAATCTTCCTGTACAGGAAAGCCCATACAGGACTTTCTACTGCAATCGGAAGAAATTAATGCACACGCGCACATCATAACGGATTCTGAATACAACAATGGCTCTCCAACAAAGTGCTCATTTTCCACCCTGTTTTTAAGCGAGGAGTGTTTGTACCCTTGTGCATGTTGTTGAGTTTCAAAGAACATAACACCTACTAGGGCATAGCTGGGAAATTATACTGTTTATAACACTTCTACTAGTCTGGTGTACACGGAGGTCACAAATAAAATGTTGTCATGTAGATGTGCTACCAGAAACGAAAAAACAATCCCGTTTTCACTAGATCGTTGTCATGTTTGCAGGGCTTAAGTGTCAACAGTAATCTGCACTCTCTAGTTTGTTGTCAGATAGGAGTTTTTTTTTTCTTCATGTTATCTGTTCTTTTATGTATTTTATCTAACAAGTGTCCATCTTATGTCTTTTCCACCAACATAATATTTTATTTTCCCCTTTAAAACACCTATGTCTGTTTTTGAACCTGGAATATTTAATACAGCTTAATTGGCCTTACCTCAGATCCTGCCTTGCTGCCTCTTGGTGGGTTTTTTTGGCTTTCAATTATTTTCTTTTCCTTCTGTTGTTTCAAATGATGTTTTATTGAGCGACTGCCGTTTGTGGTGCTTGGATTTCCATTCAAAGTTTTCTGCCAATTTCTTTGTCAATGCAAATCTCTGACAGCAGCTAAATAGGTATTTGGTATGTAGTCCTAAAGAATAGTGTGCTTGGTTTTATGTTTAACGGTTCTTGCTGCTGAAAAACATTTCTACATCTTATTAATTCAACTCATGTTTCTGACATGTGTTGTTAAACACTGGAAATGGAAATTTTGTTGCAGTTTAAATGCTGTCTAAAACATTAGCTTTTCCATTAGAAATCACTCTAACATCTGCCTTAGTATAAATTAGCTGCTGTAAAGTTGCTGATTGTGTCAGTTTCCCTCTTTCTGCAGCTGTATCACAGAATCTTATTCTTTGTTCATTATTATTGACAGCAGTCGATCACTGAAGTCTCAAATAGACTTCCAACCCACTGTATAGCACAGACATGGATTTCTTACAGATGGAGACCAGACCAACAAAAGGTTCCTCCTATCTCCTTAAACTGAAGATGTATAGGTGTTTGAACATTTGAAATATATTATGTGAGCACTTCTGTGTGGCACCAGTGGACGAGTAAGTCAGAAGCATGGAAAGTATTACTCTAACCCAAATGTACAGAGCAAAGTGTACTGGAGTCAAATTCCTTGTTTGTATGTACAAACTTGGCAATAAAGTTGATTCTGATTCTGATGTTGTGTTTATGCCTTTAACCAAAGAAAATGGGTCAAAAATTGTGAGCCAGTTTTTTGGGTTAGAGAAGAGACTGGCAAAGGATTACCAGCCATATGAAATTATCCTGTTTGTGACACTAAAAAAAAGTGATCAATATTAGTTTCCTGTGGTATGTGCTTTGTCCTGTATTTTCAATAGTCAGCGTATGTTCCAATTATAGAGAATGATAATAATATGTCGTAACTATAACAAAACTTTTTTTTTTCCTCAAGCGGTCTTGTTTCTCATCAATCCAAACCACATATTCATTAATCATTGATTGTAACATACCTGCCACACTATTACATAATTGCTTTTTATTTCAATAGTGTAAGAAGACACAATGCCATAGAAAACTAGCTCTCCAGAATTGCATGTTGTACATTTAACACTGTAGCATTCACAGTTTTTACACCTGGATATGCTTGACTGCCACAGCTCTCACACACAATGTATACCACAAATCTGTGCTACTATTATAGATATCACACAACTGCAAGTCAAATAATGCAGCAATGATCCAAAAATAACATTGCTTAATCTCATGCTAAAATGCAGATAGTTCAGTCACTTTGGCATGTAGGATGCTTCCAACTGAAATTAAAACATTTTATTTACTTCCTCAATGATTCGGCTGATACTTATCTGACCACTTGTGTCCTCAGCATCTTTTTGAGTTTTCTGAAACACTAAAAACAAATTTTTGTCCCTTTAATTTGATTTAGCATATGGCTATGAAAATCACTTAAAGTGAAATTATACTTATAGTAAGTTATACTCTTCTTTTTTAGCCTAAGCATAATTCATTAATTGTAGTTTTTCTAAGGCAAAAATAAATAGACCATTTTAATTTACATAGAGTGTACATGAAACGCATTAAAACTGCATGCTTAGGTTCTCACTAGACTGTTCAAATGAGAATTAATTTTAATTGTGTTTAGGTTTTCATCGTAATGAGAATTAGAGCAACTAATGTCAAAATAAAAATCAAATGTAAATGTTTTACATTGCCAAAAATGAAGTTTTGGTATTATAATGTAATACCTGCAAATAAACCAATTTGGGTTGTTTTTAACCCAGCTGTTTTAGGAGTTACAAATTAACAATGTTTTCCAAATCAGATACATTGATTACTTTTTATGTTTTATATGCATATATGCCTTAGTTGATTTATGTGGCAGATTTAATAGTTGCCAAACAAACAATGTTTCAAGATGAAGCTGTTTATGACTTGTGCCTCTCATCACATATTTAATTTGCCCATGTCTTTGCCTTTTCCCCTTTTTCTGTTTTAACTTGTTTTAACCTATTTTCCTATTTTAAGAACACAAACACAGTGTTTCTGTCTTCCTCACATAGCCAAATGTTTGGTATTACTCTCAGCTTCTCAAATCATTACCCGGCAACGTTCCCCTTCAAGCATTAATTACTGCTGTGGCTGACTCTCTGGCTCGATCTGCCTCTTTCTGTTCTCATTCCCCATTTCCTCCATTTATCTTTTCTGGGCTTTCAAGTATTTCACAAATTCAACATTTCTGTTATAGTTCATACCGTGTGTCTCCTTGTTTGTGTGAGAACCTTGTGACACAGTGAAGTGCGTCACTGTGGACTTATTGACATCCTTAGAGTCTTTATTTGGGTCAGCTGACCTAAACAGTCAATTCCTATAGGCTAATAAGTCAAGGCCACTCTTCACTAAGAGTCAACTGACAGAATGACTTGTCTGTTAAGCTCACACCCTTTAAAGGCCTGGTCAGATTTATTTTCTTGCATTTTGTGCAAGCTCTGAGAAGACCAGCCACCATACTATCTTGTTCCAGCTTTGATTTTAAAACTTTCTAGTTATGGACAGAATACTGTATGGGCACAGACTCATCTACAGCAGCCAAAAATGTTATTGTTGCAAAATGTCACAAAGTACAAATACAGTTAGCTTCTGGAATCAGATAAATTGGAACACTAAGTTCAAGAATGAATGAAGTAAACACAGATAAACCCAAAAAAAATAAAAAATAAAAAATAAAAAAAAAATATATATATATGTACAAATACCACAATTTCACAGCATTTACACAAAAATCTTAAACAAAAATGCATACTTAGAATTATTCCTAAATTATGCCAACTGCTGCTAAAATGAATCATCATATTGATTACAGCTACAACACAGTTGCAACATTATTTTGTTGTCTTGATTTTGATACACAGAAACGAAACATAATAAATTACCACACATTTTAGAAGTAGTATTGCAGTGCTTATAGTGGGTAATATCATTTTGCTTTTATGGTTTGTAGCGAGTTACGCAAAACACAAGCTGACATAGGGATTCCGTTCAGGTAGATCCTGCACCTTTAATAAGAGGGATGGGTGGCACTTCTTTAGTTTCCACACCATGGCCCACCATGTTTTTAACAACCAGAAGTATTTCCAAAAATTACAATTTCTATTTATTGAATAGCAGCCTTTATTCAGCCAGGTGACTCGCAGTGTGCAGCAAACGGTGGGGGGTGGGGAATACTGCTTTATACTATACTTCTACACCTGGGAAAAACTCTGGTGACTACGGCACTTTCTCTCGCTAGGCCATTAAAAGGACTTTTAATGAATCTGTAGAAACAATATCATGAAAGTTTTTTTGCAGTTTGGAAATCTTAAGTGAAATCTGCTAGAGATAAAGAGAAAGAAAATAGGAAAAAATGATAAAGGTTTGGAAACCATAGAGAAAACAAAAGCACTAATGAGACAAAACAGCCAAAAGAAGAAAGATACGCACAAAGAAAAGTATACCACGTTAAGAGGAAATGGAAAACACAGTGAAATACAGTAAATCTGATTTCAAACAACAAAAAAACAGACACAGATAGTAAGGCTTGGTAGGGAGGTAGATTTATGTTGTTAAGATAAAATGGATACTCACCAAGCTGGCTGCGTCTTTGAGCGTAGGCTACCACCACTGCGGCCAGAACTACACAGCACAACGATGTCACAAGGTTTGCCATCTGTAAACACACACACAGCAAAGTCAGGAGTGCGTGTGAGAGTAGGAGAGTGTGTGAGTGTGCCTGTCCACCCGACTGACTGACGGACCCATAGACAGCACCATGTAAGAGATGGAGAGATAGCCACTTCCTGCCTTCTCTGGATCTTGCACTGTCTATCTCCTTTTACTTCATTTCAGTTCCTAAAGTGTCCTTTTCTTGTGTACTTCAGATTTTTTTTTTAAAGAAGTTATCTCATTTCCCTTTTGTACTTGTCTCATTACAGGTGTTCATTTAAGCAGTTGTTTTTAATTGCAATGATGTGCATTCCCCTTCTCTTTCGGTCGCTTTCGCTCCCTTCATCATCCTAATGGGTCCATCCTTACTGGGATGGGCCATGGCCAGCACCTCTTAAAGGTATAGCGCAAAACAAAGAAATACAGCTTCAGCATAAAATAACTCATGGGCAATCATTTGCTTCACATTATGAAGATCCCACATTGTACTATTTGGATCATTGTTGATAGTAAATGAAGATCTAATGTGGGCAATTTGAGAGGTGCAACATGTCACTTTGGAAATTGTAGAAATGACAATCAGTAAGATTGGCAAGAAAGTTTTTCCAATTGGACTTGGGTTGCTTTGGAACAATTTTCTGCCCAAGTCCGAGGGCCTTCTGCCAGTTCACCGTAAAGTCAACAAGTAAAGTCAAGCAAAAACCTTGAACAAGACCTTTTGGTCTACTCCACCGCATATTTTCAGCTTATAGCTCTTTTGGAATCATTTTACTGTCCATTTCCCAATGGACATTTTGAACTGAACATGCATCAGTTCAGGCCTAGCTTGGGAATGTATAATTTGCTTGTGTGTGACCAGTAAATCATATCAACCAGCAAAAGGGTCTCTCATTTATTGCATTAATTAATAGTTATAATCTCTTGTACCTCAATAAAGTTGACAAGTTATTAATGTATATAATTCATCCAGGACTTTGTCTTTCAACAAAAACAAATCTTAAATGCAAAATATAAGTATACAATTAATAAACGGTTTATACATGGGTACAAAATGATAGGTTTGGACAAAATGGCAATGAAAAAATAAGGACTGGAGATGAAAATTTACCTAAAGTCAAAACCTTGAAAAAAAGGTCTTGAAAAATTTTGTTTAATCCAGTAATTAGTTTTTTTTAACAAAGTTATCAATACAGTATCTCACCAAAGTGGGTACAGCTCTCACAATTTTATAAATATATCATTTCATGTGACAGCACTGAGGTTATGACATTTTAACACAATGTAAAGTAGTCAGAGTACAGCTTGTATTACAAGTTTAAATTTGCTATCCCCTCAAAATACTCAAAACACAGCCAAAAATGTTTAAAGCAGTGGAAACAAAAGTGAGTACAGCCCCAAGTGAAAATGTTCTAATTGTGCCTAAAGTTTCAATATTTTGTGTGGACCCCTTTATTTCCCAGCTCTTCCTTAACTCTCTTGGGCATGGGCTTCTCTAGTGCTTCACAGGTTGCCACTGGAATCCACTCCTCCATGACAACATCACTGAGTTGGTGGATGTTAGAGACCTTGCACTCCTCCATCTTCTGTTTAAGGATGGTCCACAGATGCACAATTGAGTTTAGGTCTGGAGACATGCTTGGCCAGTCCAGCGCCAGTCATCGTTTGGGGTCATTATCATGTTGGAATATTGCCATGTGGCCCAAATAAATTTATCTTGGTCTCATACAAGGGTCAGGTAAACCGAATAGTTTCTGTTTCTGGCAGTTTTTTTTAAATGTTCACAGAAAAATCTGAAGTCCATCTGTCATTTTGCCAATGGACCGCAAACCGCAGGCTTTCTTTTGTATCTTCTTTAGAAGAGGTTTTCTTCTGGCACAACAGCCACGCAGACCAGTGTGATGCAATGTGCAGCCTATGGTCTGAGGAGCCTCTGCAGCAATTCTGACAGCACTCATGCATCAATTTTCAAAAGACAACCTCTGGCGCTGAGCACGTGCACTCAACGTCTTTGGTGCACCATGGCGAGGTCTGCTCAGGTCTGCTCAGAGTGGAACCTGTCTTGTTAAACTAATGTGTGGTCTTGGCCACTGTGCTGCAGCTCATTTTCAGAGTGTTGGAAACTTCTTATAGCCTAGGCCATCTTTATGTTAAGCAAGAATCCTTTTTTCAGATCCTCAAACAGTTCTTTGCCATGAGGTGTCATGTTGAACTTCCAGTAACCAGTGTGAGAGCGATAACACACAATTCAACACACCTGCTTCTCAATCACACCTGAAAACCCTGTAAAATGGCTAATTAGGCATTATTTGGACAATTTCGCTTAAGGGTGTAATCAATTTTGTTTACCAAAGGTTTGGACATTAATGGCAGCATGTTGAGTTATTTTGATAGGACAGCAAATGTATGCTATTGCAAGCTGTACACTGACAACTTTACATTGTATCAAAGTGTCTTCAGTGTTGTTCAATAAAAAAGAGATACAATAAAATATTTACAAAAATGTGAGGTGTGTTTACTTTTCTGAGATACTGTAGATAAAAAAAAGTCCTGGTTAATTCATTCAATTTAATAATTATTTTATACTTGAATGTATAGGTTGGAGTTAAATTACAACCAAGAGTAAATAAAATACTCATTCAGTACACATCAAACTTGTCAGTTACCTTATTGAAAATGTTTAAAAAAAGCATAAACTATCCAAATAAAAAAGAAAGTTATTTAGAAAGCCTATTGCTCAATATCACTATAGATGATTGCAAGTCTGGCTCCATGGAAAGAAAACATTAAGAGATGAGAGACATATTTCAAGATCTTTACGCAATATTACACATTACATAATTGTCTGTTTTTATTATTTGGCCAAATATGTGTGCTGTATGTTTTTTCATATTGGAAAATGGAGTGTGAAGTCAGTGATACTTCACACTGTTATTGTAAATCTATAGTAGCTGTTACCACTTCAGTAAATAGTCATTTTTCCCATTTGAACTTTTTATTTGGCTACATTTCAATCAATCTTTGGATGACACAAGTACCCACCACAAATAATGAGTACTTAAAAAAAAGTTTTGTCTATTGAGGCTTTGTTCTCCTATTTGTTTTGCATTAATGTTCTCACAGGCCGATTTGTCTGGTGTTTTTTTTTTTTCTCTACAGAAAACCACATCTAAAGAGTTTCAAATAGGTTAACTTCCAGCAGCTTAAACGAAAACATATTTCTAATAAATCAGTATTAAAAAGGATATATTCCTTGAGAATAAATCAGTCATGTAGACCAGACTCGTAATTTGACTGCATTTTTCTCTTAATGTTTTTAATACAGTGGGTATAATTTTCTTATTAGTGACATCTAGGATGTTTTTGGAGGCCCTTGGATCAGATTTGTTCAATCCAAGGTCATTCTCCATGTTTTAACCCAGCCAGAGATTCATGTCCCATATCTATATGTGTGCTTCTATATGTGTGCTAATGTTTGTCAGTAACCACTTTCACTTACAGTAAAGGTATTTATACTCCTAACATTTTCACATTTGGTAAAATTTCAATCACAAGTTTTAATGTAGTTAATTAGGCATTTATGTGGTAGACCAAAATAAAGTGGCAAATGATTGTGAAGTAGAAGAGAAAGCTGTTGACAAATTAAGATCTGTCAACAGCTTTGACTGTTGTGGAGTGTGTGGAGTGTATTTTTTTGTTAGCCCAATTTACTCTGGTATCTGGTTAATCTTAATATATATACAGATTTTTTGTGAAAGCCTAAGAGGTTAGTTAGAGAGCATTATTAAACAAACAGCAACACAACCAACAGGTCAGAGAAGTTAGTGGAAGAGTTAAATACAGTATCGCAAGACCTGAACATCTCACAGTTCAATCCTTAATCCAATATTAAAAACAATTGAAAGTCTACCAAGAGACAGGCAGCCACATAAACTGACAGGTTGGGCAAGGCAAGCATTAACCAGACAAGTGGCTAAGAGACTATAGGAGTGACAAAGATCCACAGCTCAGGTAGGAGCACCTGTCTATAAAAACATCATGGGAGAAGGAAGTCATTGTTCAAAATAGCCATGTGAAATCTTGTTTGCAGTTGGCAACAGGCCATGCAGAAGGCTTAGAAAGCATACGAAAGGCCTTCTAGTGAGATAACACCACAACTGAACTTTCTTGGCCTTTATGCTAAGCAATGTATGTGGCAAAAGAGGAACTGGTCGGATTTGATGAGAAGATGAACAGAGCTAAATACAGAGCAATCTTGGCATAAAACCTGTTAGAGGTTGGAAATAATCTAAAAGTGGGGCAGAGGTTTACTTTCCAACAGGAAATCTACCTTAGATATACAAGAGTTACAATAGAAGAGTTCTGGGTCGAAGCATATTCATGTGTTGAAACAGTTGTTCAGACCTAAATTCAACTTAAAATCTGTGGCAAAATTTGAACATTTGCTGTTCATGAGAGTCTCCATCTAGCCTTATTGAGCTCGAGTTATTTTTGCAAAGTAGAATGAGCACAAGGCTATTGTTCTTTGAGAAATACTAACACAAGCCTTCCCAAAGTTGATTAAATTTTATTATTTGGAAATAAATAATTATATTCAGATGCCGGCTTTCCTCAATGCCTATCTTAGATTGTAAGATTTTAGAGCTGAAGCTCCTTGAAATTCCTAACTATTTCCAAGTACAGCTTTGCTGGGTGCAGCCCTGCCAGCAAGGAGACTTGAACCTAAATCTTCCCTTCAAGTTGTGTCTTTTCCCTTCACTCTCTATCTCCTCCACTGTCTCTTGGCTGTCCCTTTGTTTCCTCTGTTCAGCAAGAAAAAATAGTTGGCTCTCATACACTCAAAGGTTGTCTACGGGTCTGTCTGCTGCTGAGATTTGCACCAAGGTGTGTGAATGAAGAACAGAGTGAGCACTTTAAATAGAGCCAAAGAAAGGAAGTGAATTTCCTTGTTCTTTTGAGGTGAAGCTCCAGCTGATTCTATCATCTGTCATATCCCATTACTTCTTGCTCTTTGTTTATCTTCAGCTACAAACCTTCCTTTTATAAAATTCTGTTTCTTGCTTTTTTGTTTCTACTTTTTGGCTATTGCTTGTGCAGTTTTCTCTCTCTCCCTCTCTTTCTTTTGACCTCTCTCTTCATCTCTCAATTCCCAACCTACATATCATAACCTTCACTCATTCTATCTCTCTGTGTTAAGGTGGAACACGAAACCCACAAGAACATGTTAAAGCATCTCACGAAGAGATGCAAGCACTGAATACTGAAGTTTAGGAACATAAAAAAGCTTTTATGGAGGGAAAAAAAATAACAGAAGGATATAGAACAGTGTAAGACATTGCACACCCATGAGATTTCATGAATTACCAATTACAAGGGGTTTGAAGATAAACATTCAAGAAGTCTAAAGAAAAAAAACCCAAATGTTTAAAAATCATTTGGGAAGAAAGCTACAGGTTTCAGAAAATACACTAGAGGTGTTTACTAAAATGCACTTTGTTTAGAAAATGAAAAAAAAAAAATTATTAGGGAATATGCTCTTTATGGCAGGCAGAAAAGTATGAATTAATAATATAAATGTTGTTGTATTAAAAATTAAATCAGCAATATTAAGTTTATTGTAGAAAACCACGTGTTCCTCATTAGCAGAGAGGGTTGGAAGATAGTACCAGGAAGTGTAGTTCTATTTAACCCAGTTCTCAATTTCACTATTGCAATTTAGCATTTCCTTCTCTATTCAATTCTCTTTTACATTAACTGTTGTATATATATCTATAGTTTTATTTTATTTTTTTTACTTTTTGAAGAAGGTCAGGTAACACAATATTCTGGTTTGGTTTCTGCAATACAACTTTTTAAGGTCAAGAAGAAAAAAATGAAATAAGATTTTGGCTGAAAATACAATATTTTAAATTATATTCATTCTGTTACAACTTACAAAGTTTTGTTGCATGTGAAGGTAACATATATACGTAACAAATCATCAAATATGGTAGTGAGGCGTCTTCCTGCTTTACTGATCACCAAATACTGAATGATGCCTATGGTAGAGGACATTTTAGTTCAGGTTTTTGTGGATGGGAGTTTGGTTGAGCCCTTGAATGTGGCAGGGTCTCTAAAAGGGGCAACAGATGACACCCTCTGCTCAGGATGGCAAGTTCAGGCACAAGGAGTGGGTGCCTGTCATTGAGCTAAACCAACATGTTGAGGGTGTAAAGATTAAGATATATCAGTACCCCCTTCCCAATAGGGAATTTGAGATCATTGACTTCCTGGGCACACCAGGGTCAGGTCCTTTGTTTCCACTCGGGACCACAATGACCACGAAGGTGTGGGGGTTTAGTGAAGGCTCCGAGTAGGCAGTCATTATGGAGCCATCATACTAGCCAAACTGCCCATTGTCCCAATCAGCTGATGCTACTAGGACATCAAGACCGGCAAGTCCCACATGCAAGGTGACAGGTCACTGTGGCTCTGTACTGGAGTTTCATCTCAGTCTCCTATGGCACTTGAATTGTGTCTGCCCAGATGTCTGAGAAGCTGCTCATAATAGCTGGTATTAATTACAGCAGTACCTTAACCAGGGGCCACAACCCCAGCCTCAGAAACACTGAAAAGGTCCTGTTTGATGCAAACTCAGAGGCATAAGGCTTCAGGAGCAAAGGCTCAACCATCCTTCGACCCCTTTGCAATGCCTCCTCTCCCAGTTGGGTGGCCAGGCTCTCCTTAGAGATAGAATAAGAATACCAGCATTGCTCCACCACAATCGTCAGTTCAGGCATCTGATCAGGACACCTCAAGGGAGGTTCCTTTTGATATTTTTTTAGGCAACAGACTTTGCTAATATGATTTAAGCACCTTGAAATTTCCTAAAATAGGCTAGAGTGTCATTAGGCGAGGGATGCCTGGGTTTCTTTCCTGGACCTGTTTCAACAGTTTATTATTCTCTGGCCCGATAATTAAAAGACAACAGGTGGATGGCTGTTCTTTTTCTAACCTGCCACCCACCTTTTGACAGTTTGAGATAGGCAACAAACACCCTGCATTCCTGCAGATGTATACAGAATAGATATAATAATGGATGTTCTTTTATTTGCTATAGTTACAAATTTGTGAGCCACAAAGTGAAAAGTTCCTGTGTCACCATGAATATAAATGGCTTATGTACTGCTAATTCAGACAATTACTAAAACAACTACACCTTATAAGAGTTGCCTTTAGTCAGTTTTTGAAGTTTATCCAATGTGTTCTGCAGTTACATTTAGTTGCACATATGCAGAAGTCACCATGTTGTTCTTCCTGTTTGGTTAACAACAATTGAATCATGTATAACAACCGCAAATTACCCCCCTGGATTTTCTGAATTTTTTGTCAGTCTATAGTTTTTCATTTTACTTTGTTTTCATGCACCTGTGAATGATGGAAATAGCAACTGAAAGTTTTTATGCACATGAATGTGAGTTTGCATGATCATTTGTGTACTTCAGTGGCTGCTTGTGATTGGCAGCTCATAAGAATTTCATCTGAACAGATATGGAAGAGACTGACAGGGGGTGAAATTTAAATTGCATCCCTTGTCAGAGCATCACAATCCCCATCGTTGGTCATCATTTTCTGATGCTAGTTGGCCCATCTTAACTAAAGTATGTGTGTGCAATTTTGTGTGTTTATGTGTGTTTACCCACATTTAGCACTCGTTGGGTGCAATTATGTGAGCATAACAATGTGTGTATGTGTGTACTGGGAAATTACAGGAGTATTTAGCCCGTCTATCAAAAAACAATACATTTTTGAAATCTGACAACTTCGGATTGCTCACATAATGACAGGCAACAAGTGCTTAGAGCTTCACAAACTCAGTCCAACCCCCCCATCTTCTTTCAACCATCCTTTCCTTCCTAACCCTTCCATTTAGCCCCATTTCACTACTTCCTTATTCCATATTTATTTATTCATTTCTCACTGGAGAGGAAAGGGCTGAATAGGCGTGATTCTTTTGGCTGCTTAATTAAAATATATAATTCATCTGCATTAAATGATTTCGTCTGTGCATTTTTTTTTTTTTTGTCCGATTTGGGAACATTTGCATTTAAATTGAAAAACCAGGAGGGAAATGCACTAGGTAGACTGGTATATGAGTAAAATTAGAAGACACTTTTTTTTCCCTCACTCTCTGTGGCCAAAAAATGGCAAAAACAATTGGTTTGTAGCAGATGGCAGAAGTGGTCAGTTTGTTTATTTGTTACTGAAATATCTCAAACAAACAGAAACTGTCACAAACAAAAACTAAGTAACACTGTAACGAAAGAAAGTGAAACAAGATTTTCACAAATAAGAAAAAAATCTGTGAAGTACCACATGCATGGGGTATGGCACGTGGCGTAGCAATAGCGCATGCAACCCATATGGAGGCTTCAGTCCTCGATACAGCTGTCCCAGGTCCCAGAGTCCTGACCCCGGAGACCAATGCTGCTTCAAAAAAGGCACTGTTGAAAGAAAGCTGTAAATGGTAAATGGACTGAACTTATATAGCGCTCAAAGCACTTTACACTTGAGCCACATTCACCCAATTGAACTCACTAACGCTCACCCATTCATACACCGATACACAGATCAGTAGGCAACTTGAGGTTAAGTGCCTTGCCCAGGGGCACATTGACCTATGGCAGGAGGAAGCTGGAATCGAACCCACAAACCTCTGATTGCAAGACGACTACTCTTCCTACTGAGCCACAGTCGCCTGTAAAAAGCTGTACAAAGTTCCATTTGAACCTTGCCACAAGACATTGGTGGATAGGTCAAACATGTAGAAGAAGGCAGTCTGGTTAGATATGTCCAAAATTTTACCTTTTGAACTACATACAAAATAGTATGCGGAGCAGAAAACTAACACTACACATCATCCTGAACCGACCATCTGCATTGTGAAACATGATGTTGGTAGCATAATGCTGTGGAGATGTCTTACTTTCAGCAGAGACAGGGAAACTGGGTCAAAGTTGATGGGAAGATAGATGGAGCTAAATACAGTGCATTTCTAGAAGCAAACCAGTTAAGAGGTAGGGATGGGCGATTATTGTGTATTGTTTGCTGTTATCAAGGGGAAGTAATGGTCATAACTAATAATATTTCCAAACTATATTTGTCCAGTGAGCATCAATGATTATATATTTGAAAACATGGTTGGACATTTAAATTGTTTGCTGTTTATTGTATATTGGTGTGGCCTCTTTGATACTTGGTTATTTTATTAATAGAGCAGTATTTGTGGGTTTGGGACTGTATACAGTGACAGATGAACTGCCAAAAAGGCTGTTTTTTTTTTATTTTATTTGCTTTTTTACATTTTTATCATTATCACAATAAATGCCAAAACAGTATATACATACAGGGGTTGGACAATGAAACTGAAACACTTGTCATTTTAGTGTGGGAGGTTTCAAGGCTAAATTGGACCAGCCTGATAGCCAGTCTTCATTGATTGCACATTGCACCAGTAAGAGCAGAGTGTGAAGGTTCAATTAGCAGAGTAATAGCACAGTTTTGCTCAAAACATTGAAATGCACACAACATTGTGGGTTCAAAAGAGGACAAATTGTTGGTGCACGTCTTGCTGGCGCATCTGTGACCAAGACAGCAAGTCTTTATGATGTATCAAGAGCCACGGTATCCAGGGTAATGTCAGCATACCACCAAGAAGGACGAACCACATCCAACAGGATTAACTGTGGACGCAAGAGGAAGCTGTCTGAAAGGGATGTTCGGGTGCTAACCCGGATTGTATCCAAAAAACATAAAACCACGGCTGCCCAAATCATGGCAAAATTAAATGTGCACCTCAACTCTCCTGTTTCCACCAGAACTGTCCGTCGGGAGCTCCACAGGGTCATTATACACGGCCGGGCTGCTATAGCCAAAACTTTGGTCACTCATGCCAATGCCAAACGTTGGTTTCAATGGTGCAAGGAACGCAAATCTTGGGCTGTGGACAATGTGAAACATGTATTGTTCTCTGATGAGTCCACCTTTACTGTTTTCCCCACATCCGGGAGAGTTACCATGTGGAGAAGCCCCAAAGAGGTGTACCACCCAGACTGTTGCATGCCCAGAGTGAAGCATGGGGGTGGATCGGTGATGGTTTGGGCTGCCATATCATGGCATTCCCTTGGCCCAATACTTGTGATAGATGGGCGCGTCACTGCCAAGGACTACCGAACCATTCTTGAGGACCATGTGCATCCAATGGTTCAAACAGTGTATCCTGAAGGCGGTGCCGTGTATCAGGATGACAATGCACAAATACACACAGCACACTGGTGAAAGATTGGTTTGATGAACATGAAAGTGAAGTTGAACATCTCCCATGGCCTGCACAGTCTCCAGATCTAACTATTATTCAGCCACTTTGAGGTGTTTTGGAGGAGCAAGTCAGGAAACGTTTTCCTCCACCAGTATCACGTAGTGACCTGGCCACTATCCTGCAAGAAGAATGGCTCAAAATCCCTCTGACCACTGTACAGGACTTGTATATGTCATTCCCAAGACGATTTGACGCTGTATTGGCCACAAAAGGAGGCCCTACACCATACTCATAAATTATTGTGGTCTAAAACCAGGTGTTTCAGTTTCATTGTCCAACCCCTGTATATACAAAATATTAGGTCCATTTCAGAAAGTGAAAAATATGCCTGCCAGTGGCACAGCTACCCTAAACATATAGCCAGAGTTACAATGGAATTATTATGTGTTACAATAGCCTAGTCAAACACCAAACTCAAATAGAGAATGAGTGACTAGGCTTAAAAATTGCTGCAGGTCTGACTAAACTTTAGCTGTTTTGCAAAGGAGAATGGGAGAAACGTTCAGGATGTAAAAGTGCTAAGGTGGTAAAAACTTGCAAATGTAATTGCAAAGAATGTGGGATGCGTGCCACACTTTTCAGATTTTAATTTGGAAGAGATCTAAAAAAACAATAATTTTCTTTCCACTTAATAATCAGGTGTTACTTTACATTGTCTAACGCATAAAATGCATTAATAGTTTGTGGTTATAACATGAAAAAAGTTCAATGGGTATGAATGCGTTTGCTCTTACCTACGGTATTTACTAGCATGTCCATGTTTATGATAATACTTAAACACATTCGTAAAATTGTATCCTCTAAGGACATATTGCACAATAACAAACAGTAAGCTGACAGAAATGGGATAACCAATGTTTCTTCTGTTAAAAAAAGACCAATCCATTGGGTAATGAACAAACCCTTTGGTTTCTAGCAAAAGTAGCAAGTTGAGCCTTCAGGATCATCCACCATTGCTTTCAAAGGAGCAAGAAGAGACAACTATTGCTGACTCTGATTATTGTCTGCCGGCTAACTGAAGGAAACTGCATGTGAGGGGTTTTGTCTCAAAGTAAGACATCTATCATCTGGGAGAATGTCCCCTGTTCCGCCGACAACATAAAATCATAACAAATGATTTGGCTCTTAAGGTACCTTTTTTATTAAGTAATGCGCTGGATTGAGATTTATGGATTGCACAGGCAATTACTAAAAATGTGACGCTGAGAGACCGGGGTGCATTATCCAGCTGGGTCCTAGCCGGAGGAGGTTGGTTGTTTAGCCAAAACCATTTTGCCTGGTACCACAAAGAATGATGAAAGTCTATAAAATCACACCTTACTCTCCGCCTGTTTTATGTAATAAATCACTGTAACACTATTCTCCATCTGTCGGAATGGGTTGTGAAAAGAGAGAGGAAACACTGCATGGTGTGTGTGTGTGTTTGTGTGTGTGATGGGGAGTGTACAATAAAACAGCCACAACATGGGTTTGTTTGGGAACTGAGAAGACAAGTTTCTTGGAAACATTGTTTCCCAGCAAAGTCAGGGAGTTACAATGAAGTCTTATATGAATGTCATTTACTTAAGAAACCAAGTCTGGGACAAGGCGAAAGGGTAAAGGTCTTCACATTCTTTCGGGGGGAAAGCTGTCATTTTTTATTGAGTAAAATGGTAGAAAGCTTGGACCTCCTATCTACAAGTGGCAGTTATAGTTTAAAAAAAATTGCTGCATTGAAAAAGGACACCTGTTCTTTAAAGAGCTCCATGTAGTAACTAAAAACCTTATCCTTAAACACATTTGTCCTTCCTTTAGGCAAGGAAAAGACAGTGTCCTCAGTTATAAGTAGTATCAGATTTTCTCTTTTATGTCAAGTTTTCATTTGACATTGCAAATATAATGCATGCCAAAAATCGAAGGACAGGTACTATCGTTTGTATAAAACTTTTGACATAACAGAATATCTGTTTTTTCTATTACAGCTCCCTCTAAGCATATTGGTTCCCTCAATGATGAGTACATAGTCACAAAATAAATTAATTCACAATAGCTGGGTTATGGTTTGGTTTTCATTTGTATTTGTGTTTTCAATATTTCCTTTTGGTTTGTGTTCTATAGTTTTTGTGATATTTAGTTTATTTCTGTGTGTTCTTTATTGTTTTTATGGTTTTGCAATATTAGTTCATTCCTTTGTGTTTTGTTTCTGAGTTTATTCTAGTGAAAAATTATTTGTACATTTTTAATTATTTCTGTTAGATCGCTGTTAGACATTTCCCCATGGTTTAATAGTTTCTTTGGGCCTGATCCTCCAAGATCCCAAATAGCGGGTGCTAATTTGCATGTACTATAAATACATTGCATGTGCAATAAGTGGGCGTGTTGCGTGCAATTTTCAAAGATCACAATATATAACAGTTGTAAAACAGGTGCAGACTGCCCTATTTCATTGAGGAAATTGCGTGTACTACTGGCTGGAACAAGAGGAAAGGCAAACAGATCCTATGCAGGGATTGTTACACTGCATCATTATGAATGATCCATTTGGTGATTTTTTCCTTCTGTTCCGTTCTTGCGACGTAACTCGCAACAAATTGGCAAATTAATATTAACATTATAAAAGACAAATATGTCTGTTAATTAATTTGTCTCCTTGATCTTTTAATTCTTTTCGGTGACTCACCAGGTTCTGTTGTTTTTTTAGAGTATATGTTAGAAGAGTTCGGAGTTTATCATAAACAGCCACGATATTTAAGTCTGAACGTAATATTAGCAACATAAAAAAAGATTGTTGGAGTTGGCAATCGGTATATTATAGCTTTGCTAATTTTAAAAGAGTGTAACGTAATTGTCCTGCTTAAAAGTTAAATCAAACATTTATGTTTGAAAAAAAAAAGTTATTTTCCTATGATTTTACTAAATTTGTTTTGTTTGTTTTGCCAAGATTTTAACAATATACGTGTTTGATATTGCAAATAGTTTTTTGGTGACACAAAATCAATTTTTAACTGCCTAAACCAAACCCTCCACTGGCATGTGTTCACTTTTAAACAGCATAATCAAATTGATCCAGCTCCGATTGCTCTGCAATGACATAACGTTACTGTCAATAATGGAATGTGTTTTTAGTGACACGGTTAAAGCATATACTGTGTTTGTCACCACATGGATTAGCTGCCTTATGATGGTGATTTTTCACCTGCTAAGGAGTGATTTTAGCATCCAGTTCGCAAATGAATGATTTAATCTGCCTTATAATGTCTTTAGTTCTTTCCTATTATTATCAGTATCAAAGCACAGTTGGTCTTTTGCATGATGTGCGATTACAGGCTGTGCACGCTTGATCAATTATGTGCATATTGTGCCATGATCAGGTTTGCGCGCGTTCAGCAGATGATCACTGACAGCGATGTTGCCTCCTTCTGACCAAAGTGACAGCAGACATTTTTGTGTCCCAGTTAACATCTGCATGTCAAACGTGTTAAATCCACACGCAAAAATTGTGCCAGCAAACCATTTCAGGCTTTGAAAATCGCACTGCGAGTGGTAAAGGACGACATTTGCATATTCTCCTCCCATGAATTTTCACGTTTGGGTCATTATCATATATTATATATATTTATGAAGGCAGACATGCTAAAACGTTTGTGCCCGCAGTTCCACTGATTTTGCACACGCAATCTGATTAACACCTCGTTTATAGATCAGCTTTGCTGATGCAGTTTGCGTGCGGTTTTGTACACGCAAACCTTTTAAATATCAGGCCCTTTGTGTCTTAATTATTGTGATGTTTCATTATCTTGTGTTTTGTTCTTTTGTGTTTTGTGAAGCACTTTGTGATTGTGTCTGTGAAAGTTACTATACAAATACAATTTTACTTACTTCTTTCTTTGTGTCTTAGTTCAACTTCCTTTGTTATTTGGTCTCCCTCTCTAAGTTTACCTGCTTCCATTCTGTCCCAGGTGCTCCACATGATCTCCGGATTAACTCACCTGCTTTCGATGTCATTCTCCACGTCATTCTTCACTTGATTGTTCCATTACCATGCCTTTTATTATCCATTTGCCCGCCTGTTCCTCTATTGCTCCAGTAATCCTGCATGTTTTTCTGCCCGTGCTTGTTCTGTTCTCTTTGTGCTCCCCTTTAAGATTGTTTTGCTTTTTCTTTGATAATACATTATCATGATTTTCATTGCCACATTCTTATCTGCAAACACACATGACACTAGTAGCATAATCTTACACCATTAATTTGAGGTAATTTAATTATTCATATAAATCGTTTATCCCATCATTAGTTTATCTCTTATCATAGTTCAGGTTACAGGATGAGATGTCTAGAAGGAAAACCCAGACATTGATATCCTCAGTAGTACTCTCCAGCTCTCCTTCCAGCTTTTAAACCTTTATTTTCCAGCTCACCCCAAGGTATTCCAAAAGCAGATGAAACAGATAACTCTTCCAATAAATTCTGGATCTACCCTGGGGTCTCTTCCCAGTGGGACATGTCCAGTAAACCTCCAAAGGACGGACCCGGGGAGACATTCTGATGAGATAACAGAACCACCTCATCCAACTTCTTTTGAGTTTGTAAACAGGTATTATTTTTACATCATCTGTTTTATAGTTTATGACACTTTTCTCTAAATACTTCGTATAACCCCTCCTTTCGCCAATAAAATAGCACTTCATCTTCTTCTGCAACATCTAATAAGATTGGTGCCAATGGGGACATGGGCTTTTCCCTGTTGCACAATTTCTCTAATTTGTCCACAGTCCTGAGTCCTCACCTATGCACTGCTTTTTACAACTTTACCCACAACTTTTCAAAAGGATTTATTGGGACCAGAATATAAGGGACCAGGGAAGAAGGGCGATTTTGTGTCTAGTGAATCATTTCGCTGTTGATTCTTTATCCTGGTGAAAGACCCAATGATGATCTGGCAAAAGCTAAGAGGTTTTTGTTTAAGATGTCCTGTTTTTTTGTACAGAGTTCATGAAGCAATCTACTCTCCCTATGTTGTCATGCAGTCAAAATCTAATGAGTGAGTTCTGAGGATCACCCCTACCATCCACTTCACTTTGAATAGTGGTAAGATCAATTTAGCCTCTTACAGTATTTAGCCTTGGTTGTCAAAGTTTAATTTGTCTTAAACTTATAATTGTTAGACTGAATATAGATGTCCACAAGTTTATACCAGCAGCTATTGTCTTGTGGTCATTTGGTTATCAAAAGAAAGGTTGTGATTTGTTAATTAAAACTTTAGACACTGTTGAACTTTTAAACAGGACATTGTCCAGTTAGAATTATTTAGTTGGAATTGTTTAGGGTGCCAATAACTGTGCAACCTATTGCTTTGTTGGAAACAGTTGTGTCTTAACATATTTTTTCCCCATTAATGGATTTGTCACTGTAAGATTGTTGCAAATAACTCTGAATGGTGCTCCAATTATGAATTACAACATGTGGTTCATGCTAATTTATTTATATATATTTATATATATTTATATATATCATGATGATCTCAAATTTGATTCCAGAAATTGGTAAGAATTCAAAAGATGAAAAATGAAAAATAAAAATGTCTTGTATTAATGTTAAAAAATTAGAACAGTGTTGTTGTTTTTTTGTACTTTCCCAGCTGCAAAAACATTTATCCAATCTTTAAGAGTGATGTAACTAAGTGACAGGTGTTTATCCACACAGGTCTCCAACATTATTTAGTTGAAATGTTAATGAGTTTACTCTGCCTGTGACCCAGATGGCAATAACACCAGAAAAATAAGCATGCATGACACTCACATCCATCAATAACTTTCCAGGGCAACACACATTTATACAAAAAAACATAACTAATCACACATAAGTTGCGGCAACTGTAACCTTTAATGTCAAGCTCTGCATCCAGTATTGCAGCTTCCTCATTCCCCTAATGCTTTGGTGTGCTCAGTAATTCTCCCATCAATCACAACGTGTTGCGACAGATTAACTACAAGCACCAAGGAGAAGGGGGCGGGTGGGGGGCCCGAGCCTGATAGTATGTCTGCAGGCATTTTGGGAACAGCGCACACTGGCATTTAGCCCTGTGTGTTGATAGCTGGACGGCCATGACCTTTTTCATTGTCATGCTGGCTATAATTGTCCACTAAAGACAACGTCAGACGCATCTCAAGAGGTAGCAGAGGTTGAGCACCTCAATATACACACTTACAAGCAAGTAGACAAGCATGCTAATCATTGTACCTCTTGTGCCTAACGTTTTTTTTTGGTGGGTTTTGGGTGATAAATTTAGCCATTGATCACATGTGACTGCTTTCAGCTGGTTGAGATTAAGAGCACTTGAACATGTCGGTCACTGTGTATCATGTACAGGGGTTGGACAATGAAACTGAAACACCTGTCATTTTAATGTGGGAGGTTTCATGGCTAAATTGGACCAGCCTGGTAGCCAGTCTTCATTGATTGCACATTGCACCAGTAAGAGCAGAGTGTGAAGGTTCAATTAGCAGGGTAAGAGCACAGTTTTGCTCAAAATATTGAAATGCACACAACATTATGGGTGACATACCAGAGTTCAAAAGAGGACAAATTGTTGGTACACGTCTTGCTGGCGCATCTGTGACCAAGACAGCAAGTCTTTGTGATGTATCAAGAGCCAGGGTAATGTCAGCATACCACCAAGAAGGACGAACCACATCCAACAGGATTAACTGTGGATGCAAGAGGAAGCTGTCTGAAAGGGATGTTCGGGTGCTAACCCGGATTGTATCCAAAAAACATAAAACCACGGCTGCCCAAGTCACGGCAGAATTAAATGTGCACCTCAACTCTCCTGTTTCTATCAGAACTGTCCATAGGGAGCTCCGCAGGGTCAATATACACGGCCAGGCTGCTATAGCCAAACCTTTGGTCACTCATGCCAATGCCAAACGTCGGTTTCAATTGTGCAAGGAGCACAAATCTTGGGCTGTGGACAATGTGAAACATGTATTGTACTCTGATGAGTCCACCTTTACTGTTTTCCCCACATCCGGGAGAGTTATGGTGTGGAGAAGCCCCAAAGAAGTGTACCACCCAGACTGTTGCATGCCCAGAGTGAAGTATGGGGGTGGATCAGTGATGGTTTGGGCTGCCATATCATGGCATTCCCTTGGCCCAATACTTTTGCTAGATGGGCGCGTCACTCCCAAGGACTACCAAACCATTCTTGAGGACCATGTGCATCCAATGGTTCAAACATTGTATCCTGAAGGCAGTGCCGTGTATCAGGATGACAATGCACCAATACACACAGCAAGATGGTGAAAGATTGGTTTGATGAACATGAAAGTGAAGTTGAACATCTCCCATGGCCTGCACAGTCACCAGATCTAAATATTATTGAGCCACTTTGGGGTGTTTTGGAGGAGCGAGTCAGGAAACGTTTTCCTCCACCAGTATCACGTAGTGACCTGGCCACTATCCTGCAAGAAGAATGGCTTAAAATCCCTCTGACCACTGTGCAGGACTTGTATATGTCATTCCCAAGACGAATTGATGCTGTATTGGCTGCAAAAGGAGGCCCTACACCATACTAATAAATGATTGTGGTCTAAAACCAGGTGTTTCAGTTTCATTGTCCAACACCTGTACATTATCATAGAATAGCAGTGCTACTGCTGGAGGCCCCACATCACATTGCTGAAATGATGCAAGCCTGATGAGCCAGGGTTATGTGATGATCCTGGATGGTTGCAGTCTCTTTAAAAAAGTTATTAAAAATTGAAGTGTTATATAAATTAGACTTAATCCTTAACAGAATGTTCCACTAGGATTCACCTTGCTTGATATGCACACAAATCTCTGACACTTTTGTATGACCCATTTTGCAGGGATTCTCAGCTTTAAAAGTTACTATAAATGTGTGTGAGGTGTGTTTTTGTCTACACCCAGCCATCTGGACCTCCTTGTGTGTGTGGAAGCAGATTTAGGTGGTTAGAAGCTCTGGAATAACACACTGTTACCTCCAGCCCTCTCACCTCTGAACTCTATAAGTGCATCAAAGCAAAGAAAACAGAGTACTTTGTGTGTGTGTAAGTGTATGTGTAAATGAGTGTGTGTGTGTATCAGCATTCTTAAGTCCTACAAGGCTTTGAATGATGGGTGTAGACTCCCCCCTTTGTGAACAGCAAACCTCCAGGAGCTGCACAGCATGTGTGTGTTTGTGTGTGTGACGGGGAAAAGTGTGTGATGTACAGGCTGTGATGTAGGCTGTGATGTGGAGGCTGAACAGAGGTGTTTTTACTGGGAGTTAATCAGAACCAGAGCTCAGGACTTGCCTACTGTGGGTCAAACCCTCACAGTCACTGCTCCACCTTTTTTCCACAAATTCAAGAGCATGATCTGTGTCTTACTGTATCACTTTAATTGTTGTACATAATGTATACTGAATGAACAGTATATGTTATTAAATGTATTATCTGTTGTTTTGTACCACTTTTTATAATTAGGTAAATATGGTTGAGATTATTAATAGATTTATTCACCAGTTCATTTGTTTTGTTGTTTCTGAAAAAATAGTTTTATGTAATGAAAGATTATTGTTATTAATTCTCATTTCTGTAAAAAGAACTGTGTTGTAAAACAAATGTAATAATACAACATAAAGTCTGTCCATCCCTCCATCACCTATACCTGCTTATCTTTGCAAGATTACATGGGGGCTGAGGCCTATCTCCAGCGATCATTGGGTGAGAAGTGGGCAACAACATGGACAGGAACGCCATTCTATCCCATTGCAAAACATTAAGTCAATCTCAAAATTGCATCAATTTATAGCAAGTAAGTAAGTAAAGTGTATTTAATAAATGCTTTTTAGAGAGAAGGCAGCCACAAAGCACTGTACATAAAGCATATCAAATAAATGTTACAATAAAGTCCCATAACATCCAAAGAAAAAGACAAAATACATATAACAAAAAAACGGCAGTCAAAGATGCAAGTAAATAAGATTATTAACAAAAAGAAAATGTTGAACATTTAAACTTTAAAAATATTTCAAGTGCCAAACAAATATAGTGGTAGACCATTACACAACCCTGGTGTCAATGATTGAAAAGTTATGTTCTACTTGGTTTTTAGAAAACTAACAAATTCTGAGCCTCTGAGCAAAAAATAAAACATGCAGCAGCATATTTGGTGATAAGCTGTTTAGTGACCTGTATGCTAATGTAATAAATTAAAACCTAATTATCTAATTGATTGGAAGCCAACTTAAAGAGTACAAAATGGGTTTGATGCGAGCTCCCTCGCTGGGATATCTCAATAAACTGGCCACAGCATGTGTATAGTTTGTAACAAACATATAGATTTTTTTTTCTTCCAGTTCAGCTGAAGAGATCATATGTCACAGTTTAGAAATGGTTCTTAAAAGAAAGAAACAGGAACGAGACAAAGATTTTACATGAGTCCAAGCCCAGAGAAGAATCAACCATTACACCAAGTTTTTGATTAGCAGATTAGGAGTTGGACAAAAAGAAGCAAGACTGATTTTTGTATATAGTTCAGGAGCAGCTGCAAGGAATTAGATAACTTTTCAAGTTCCGTCCAAAAATTTCCAACAACATTGGATTTAAAATACTCATATCTAAAATTAAAAATGTGCATTTTTTTATGGTTTACACAACTTGACAAGCATAAATAAATGAAGGAAATTATATCCAGGTTGAAAGAGGACAGTCATACTTTATGCTTCAAGTTTAGTAATTTCTGCTGCTTTGGTTAAATTTGATGCACATCTTGACTGTAATTGAATCTTAACAGAAAAAAATGCTATTCTGTTTGTTAAGTCAGAAATATAAATACATATTTAATGTACATGTAGTAGTACGCTGCATTTACATTTACTTACTAAAAAATAGACACTACAATAATGACTATTATTGGAGATTTATATATAAGTTAACCTTAAAAAAGCAGATAAATAAAAAGAACAAACGATAGAGCTAAACTTTATATATTTAGTAGTTTATCATCAGTATTACATCTCAGTTTATTCATTCAAACCAACAGAGAATCAGAAAGCCATCAATCATTTACAAGCCAAGTTCAAGCATTCCTTATGGCCAGTATGATGAAGGGTTCTTCTATTCCAAAACCTAGTCAAAGTTATTTAGGGAATAATTGCCTGCTCCACTGACCCGAATGCAGTCCAGCCTTGAATAGACAGTTCTCCCTTCAATTCTTAAAGAAAATGCAACATATTCTATGTATTTAATAAGATACTGTAAGTGTTTAATATTTAGCATCAGTTGCAACATTGGAATATGTATATGCACCTCTAGTTTAGTTTGAACACATGAGGTGAATTGTTAGTAAGAACTATGTTAAATCAACATTTTCAAAAAGATATCCTTATTAAGAATAAAAAGGAAAATTTTGATAAAAATTAAAGATGAAGACACATTTTCTTGCTGACTGACTCCAATGGTGTGTGCTAAAAATGTGTGTGTGTGTGTGTGTGTGTGTGTGTGTTTACTCGACATGTTTGCCAAGTTGCCTCAGTAAACATAGCAGATACAGTTCCAACACAGATCAGGCTTGAATACAACCATGAACACATCAACAAAACCATCCACACATAAATGCTATCTGTTCAACTGTCCACTGAATTTCTACCACCAGAAGCTATTTGTGGAGTTCACTCCTACAGTTTGGCCTGGATGGAGGTCCAATTATCAGTTGGGTGGCCTTCCACAGTTGGGTGGCACACTAACACATACAGCCCACACACGTTATATGTAAAAAATGTGCACTCAAAAGACAGGCTCATTAAAATAATACATTTGGTTGTGCAAACATGTCCAAACATATGTGCAAAACTTGAATAAGCTTTAATTTTTATATCTTTTTATTATTATTTATTCAGCAAATTAAAATTAAACATAAACCACAATTCATTGTCCTCCTAATATAAAGGTAGACCACCATGCAAGGCCGAATGTGTGAAATTGGTGAATACACTTTAACAAAAAAAAAACAAAAAAAAAAAACTTTTAATTAATTTGGTCATAACTTTATGCTAAATAAAAGGCAGTACAGAACTAAACAACACCCAATGTTCAATTCAGTTTATATTTACAAAATGAATACGCTATGAAATGTTAACCATTCACTCACCTGGTTTGACACTGTTTGAACTCTAGGTGGGGCTTGATAAGAATAGTTGTACATGGTGGCACATTTAGGCCATTTATTAAAATCTGTTTAATAAATGCAAAAGGTGTATAGCAAAGTAGACAAAAATGATGCATTACATCAAGATCAAACACACTGAATAAACAACAATTGGCTACAATTGTATGTAAATTAAAAAGAGCCCTGCTCATGAAGTATCTAAAATATATGTTGACATTGTGGTACAGCAGGAAAGAAAAAAGCCAGATTTCTGTATCTAGGGCTAACTATAAACTATCTAGACACTGTTGACTCTTCCCCAATATTTTTGACCATTCACACAAGCTGTACGTTCTCAGAGACATGCAAAAAACTCACATTCTCCACACAGAAATGCCCCTGCCAAGATTTTAACTGGAAAACCTTGTTGTGAGAAACCACTTCTCGCACTGTGTAAGATGTGCATCTCACCAACAGTTAATCCTATTCCAATATACCTGTAGGCTATTATATTTGCAACTGTCTACCAATTATTTTCAATGAGTATTCTGTATTTATAAAATAAACAAAGTTCCTTGGTAATTACGTGAAGGACAGTGTATGTATCTAACACTGTCTCTGGTAAATGTAGATTTAGGCACCAAAATGAAACCTTAATTTTAAAGTGGGAGCAGTAAATTTGATTTGATGGCCAAGAACCTCAGCCACCAGATAAACATGCCTACTATACTGAAGCATTCACTAAAGTACAGTTGCTTTCTGTTGCTTTTCTGTGAATAAATACAGTTCATGGCTAAAATAGTAGCATAAGTGTTCAAGGGCAAGCCTTATGCCATCGTTACCTTACTTGCTCGCTTCACTTACTTATGAAAACGCGTAACAGTCAAAAATGCTGTACTCATATAACATTTTTATTAGAAATGCCATTATGATATTGCACCTAGGTCTCTGTGTAAAGCACTGAAATGTAAAAGTAGGGTAATGGGATGGAAATGGTGTTGTTATCAGAATCAGAATCAGCTTTATTGCCAAGTTCGTGCATACAAACAAGGAATTTGACTCCAGTACACTTTGCTCTTTTGTTCTGTTTTTGCATTACAGAATATACAAATTTACAATTTACAATATACAATATACAATGTACAATGCAATATTCTGCATTACAGAATATAAAAATTTACAATTTACAATGTACAATATACACATATCTAGTAAGAAAGGTGCATTTGCAACATCTGTATGCTGTTGTTCTGTACTCTATTGAATGTTCATCAGAGAAACAGCCTGGGGGAAGAAACTGTCTGTGTGGTGGCTGGTTTTAGTAAACAGTGCTCTGTAGTGGCGGCCTGAAGGTAAAACTCTAAACAGTTTATGTGCAGGGTGTGTGGGGTCTGCAGAGATTTTGGCAGCTCTTTTCTTGACCCTAGACCTGTATAAGTCTTGGATAGAGGGAAGGTCAGCTCTGATTATTCTCTCTGCAGTCCTGATTATTCGTTGCAGTCTGGACCTGTCCTGTTTTGTGGATGAGCCAAACCACACTGAGATGGATGAAGACAGGACAGATTGAATGATGGCAGTGTAGAAGATGACCAGCAGCTCCTGTGGAAGGTTGAACTTCTTGAGTTGCCTCAGGAAGTACAGTCTCTGCTGGGACTTCTTTCGAACAGTGTCTATGTGTGAAGACCATCTCAGGTCCTCAGAGATGGTGGTTCCTAAGAACCTGAAGTGGTCCACGGCCGATACAGTGTTGTTGAGGATGGTGAGGGGGGTGTATGGGGGTGGTGTTCTCCACCTCCATACACCACCCCCATTTATCAAGCTAAACAAGAATTTAGGAATGTTTTATATTGTAAAAAAAGGAATATGTGTAAAAACAGAGCATGATATCAAGTCTTGTAAATGGAAACCTTCTGAATTATGAGGAAATTACATTACATCCCAACTGCATGCTTAGTCACCCTGAAACGAGTCACCTACTGCTCAACACTACTATTCTGGAGATCCACACTTAGTCATCGGTGACTTAACACAGATGTCATCATCTGAGCTCACCTTGAGTCTGAATGTGTTAGTACACCTGTGTGTGTGTGTTTTCACTGAGAACTCGCAAGAGAGCGAGGCTCATTCATTATCTCGGTCAACTCCCTCTGTTCCTCGCCAGCCCTTAAGGCACATATTCTGACAGCCACTCTCTCTTACTCTGTCTTTCTCTGTGAAGCTATAATTTAACATTTAAACTGGGGCTTTGTGTCTCGTTTAATTGACATCTCATTCCACATTTTCTCTTTTTACCTTCTGCCCCTGTCTTTCATCATCTCCAGGTTTTCGGTGAGATTCCTTATTCCTCTCTTATGCAGTTATCCTTTTGCCACACACAATTCCGTTAACTATTCAGATCTTTTCCTCTTTAATGACTTATTCTGTTCTCCCTTTCAACCTCTGGTAAATGCTGATGACAGCATGCAGCCCCCTCCACAGTTATTGACACCGGTGGGAAAAATGTATGAAAAGCCTCAAACTAAATGGGTATTTTATGGCAGTATCATAACATTACACTAAAAGTTTTAGAACAAAATCAGTTTACAATAATTATAATACATGTTATTTAAAGCACCTTTCTAGACACCCTAGGACTCTGTACAAACAAGAAATTAGAGAGATAGTTTGGGTAAATGTATTTGACTCAGGAAAAAAAAATCCACATTAGAAAACAGTTTTTTACAAAATCATAATGATCATTAATAATACATGTAACATTTTGTGATTGATTTTGTGACTTGTTAAAGATAATCAGAAAGACTATAATTTTAAAATTAGTAATCCATCACCTTGTATTTTCTTGTGATATAAGTATGATCATAGAGGTCCACTTGTGTAAGCCGGTATTAGGCCAGACAAATATCTACGTTTATCATCATTTATCAGGATGATAATGGAGGTAAAAAAAAACAACACTCACTATTAGAGAACTACACCAGAAAGGGCCATCACCAAGTCTCCAAAATGTTGACTGGAACTTTAATTGGAACTGTGTGCTTTGGTCAGATGAGAATAAGATTGGCTTGTTTTAACAAACTCCAGGTGGCCATAACACAGAAATATTCACCAGGGACAAAATCAACTTCATTTCACAGCCTTCTCAGTTCCCATACATAAATCCTGTATAGAAAATGTGTGGGAGGAGCTAAATAAACAAGAGCATAAGAGATGAGTCAGGACTCTGGACAATGTAGAGAGATTGTGCAAAGAGGAATTCTTTGTTTTTGCCAATTAGGTTGATCAAAGTATTAGGAGCAGAGTTGCCAATAATTGTGTAGTGAAAAAAAAACAAAAAAAACCTAATTATTATATATCAACATTGGAGTTTTTCCCTGACTGCATAAATTTACTGAAATTTAAGGTTGGGTTTTTGTCAACGTTTAAGTGTGAGAATATACTACTGCAATAAAATGTAAATAAATTTAAAGGCTTTTTACATATCTTTATCAGCGGTGAGGGTGCTGTTTGACATAATACTAGTGGTTAACTTGGGATGTAAATATCTATTAATGCATAAACGAATAATGTACATTGGGCTGTACAGTGGTGCTCATTTATACAATTGCCTTAGAGTTTTTGATTTTTGGAGCAGAAGTACGATTAAGGTTACAGATCCTACTTTGATGTCAAATACTTCGACTATTTAAAGTAAGTACTAAGCTATTTGTAAAGATTTCTTTTTACTGTCAACTTTTTTCAATGCTTTTGTGCTCAGTTCTTTAGCTCCAGAGGTTGCAAAATTAAAAATTAATTTTCTGAAATTATAATACCTTAAACAGCAGTATATCAACTTAGACCCTTAAAAACATAAATCAGCAACAGCCCCTTCATCTTTTACGTCTAAGTGCACTTGACCAAGGCATTGAACCCAAGTATGCTCCTGTGTAGCTGCCCTGTGGCTAACAACAGTGAACTGTATACTTAATGTGGCTCCTAGTTATTAACAGGCATAGCTGCATAAATGTGACTCAAAGCATTGGAGAGTGAAACATTCGAGCTAAATCTAAATGACCTGAATAAATAAAGGTTGAAATACATACTTTAATTTCCCAATGCCTGAAGAGGTTTCAGCATAATCACCTGAATTCTTATTACGCTGTTTAAATTGTCAGTTACCCACACAGGCTATGGTTAGGGGAAGTATCAAATTGTATTTATTCATTGTGGCTGCTTGGAAAGTCGCTGGGTTATTCACAATAAGGTTGTTTTCACCCAGTTCATTATTCGTACAATAAACAGAAGAGCTGAAAAAATACAAAACAGTAAGAGTAAAGGGCAACAAGTTATTAACAACAGGGAGATGTTACATCGCAACAATGATGCACAGAGTATGTTACAGCAGGTAACTATACGAGTGTGGACATCACCTGAGACTGTATTGCTTTAAACACTTGACTCATGAAGGTCTTGACAGAACTATTAGCATTCTCCTCTCGCTTGCATTCGTTCCAACACACTTGCACACAGACACAGTGATACGCCCTTACCACTTTGCCTCCTGCTCTTTCATAGTTTATTAGCGAGGCAATCTGTTACCCAGATTTGGCCAAGCGTCAGCAGGGCTCGGTCCGTTTGTGCACATCCTGCGTCCACCCTTGCTGCATCTAAATGACCTGCTGTGGGGAAATATCCCATCAGGGTTGCTGCCACACTTCTCACTGCAATATAAATCTTCAACTGTTGAGAGGGGTAAGGAAGAAATGGCAAACAAAATGGTAGCAAATATACAAGAAAAATGAGGATAAAGATAGAGTTGGACAACAAGAAGATGAAGAAACAAAAACATGACCACCTAAGAAGAGTGTGAAAAATTGCTAAGACAGCTTGAGCAAGAAGTGAGGTCAGTAGTCCCAAAATACCAGGACATAGCGGATAACGTATTTACTTTTAAAATCTATCTCACTGCCTTTTCATTGATATAGATTTCAAGTCGGGTGATCCTGAACCAGCTTGTTTGAGGACATTGTGTGGTGCATTGACTACCTTTTCTCACCTTGATCTTTTTGCCATTTTTACTCTGCATATATGTAAACCAGGCATGGGGTGGTAGATCCTGTAACATATTATTTACTATAGTTACAATAATATTATCTATGCTATATATTTATTGTTGTGTGGATGTTGATAAACAGACCTAACCATATTTATACTATTGTCACAATTTTGCCTTAAACATCAAATATCCAGTGGGTTATATGATGACCAGTAAATGCCTGTTGAAGCATATTTTACACGTCCCAAGGTTCATATTAAAACCACTTTATTATGCCTAATTTTTCTAATTTGCATACTGGAAACCTACATTTATATCTATTGTAGGCCTATGTGTATTATATGTTTAAATCAAAAGTTTCTCCCTTATTTAGAATATGACCGCAAAAATGAAAATAATTGATTTTTTCATATAAGTATAAATCAGTTATGGTAAATTCATAGTACATATAAATATACAAGCCTGAATTCAGTAGCAGTTTTTAAGTGCTTTTGTATTCCAGTATAATTTTTTTTCCCAACAGACAATATTGTTTTCCTTCTAAGCGAAACAAAATGTGGGAGTCTGCATTACTCTACGTTAAAAAGAGTTTAAGCCATGGGAATGGTATGATGGAAAAGGTTTGCAATTTTTAAACTGGAACCATAACTGTTATACACCAGTAACAACCTCATACCAAATGGCATGAATGCTGGATCTGTTTCTTTTGAGATTTTTTTTGGTCCTTTCCTCCTTTTCTGGACCCACAAATTCTTATAAGCATTGTGAGTCTGGTTTTACCAGAATTCTCTTGCTGTTAAAGGGGAATCTCTCCAATTACTTCCCCATTAGTCAGGAAGGGTGACTGAATCTACCAGAATATTCTCTGCAATGCACTTTAGCTTAGACAAAAAGAAAGTAATACCACGTAATAAATAAAAAGAAAAACAGTGGAAGTAAAATATTGTAAAATATATTCACTCCTTATCTTGGACATAGCACATGATGAGGTGAGAAACCTCACACTAGAGAAAACCTATTTTCTGTGGCACATGCAAACACCACACAGTTGATCTCCTTTAAGAGGCTTACGTAACAGTGCTTAAAATATTTCATCTAACTTTTCAAATCCTTTGTCTCACATGGAATTTGTAAATTCCACCCCAGCTCCCTCAGTGCTACAGCTAAAAAAAGTGTAATCTGCTAAAAGAGACGAATGACATACCTTAATCTAGAACAAATGATCAAAGCTTGGTACTGTTACAGTTTGCTATGATAAGCTTTTTTTTTTTTGTGTTTTAAAATATCCTAAAATGGTATATACCAATTATGTCATGCTCTTGTTGTGCCTAAGACTTCTACACATCTTTTCAATATATTGTAGTTGTATTACAAATGACAGTTCTTGCATGAATGGCAACCTGAGCAGGATCCTGATTCTAATATTATATGAGAGTGCCTTAAAAGCCCAGAATTGTTTGTTTTCACTAATAAAGGTTTTATCAATCTCAAACTTTATTAAAGAAAAACAAAGCCTGCAGCAAATGTAGATGAATTTAGTCCAGGTTTGACCAATCTACTGTATATATTGTGTTTTTCACCTTTAACTAATTTTAAGCTGCAGTCCCCAGCTAAAGAAAAACCCAAAACATTAAAATAATATTTTTTTCAGGTTTCAGAATGTTGTATTCTTTTTCTTCCCTGATAAAATGGCACTCTAAGCGAGGAGTCCTATGGATGAAGTCAAAAACCGCCCACTACTGTGTATTGCAGCAAAATAATTAAAATCAAGTTTAAAACTTTAATGATGGATAATGTAGACTGTTTTTTGTTCTTTAAGATAAACAAGCAAAATATATTTATTCAAATAGCAGAAAAAAAATTAAGAAATTATTAAATTCAAGTATGTTTATCCATTATGCTCAATGAAATGACAACTAACATACAAACTGAAGATTTCAGTTATTTTTTATTTTTTTTGCAGATAAATGTGTTCTGCTCAATTAAAACACATTTGTATGAGCTGGGAATCAGCTTTCTGATTTCACTCCGCAATAGCAATAGTTAATAGTAAAATAAAAAGGCAACTGGCACTTACAAGGAAGAGGAGATTACATTTGGGCTTTCATGTTACACTTGTTTGTTTACATATAACATATTACCTATATAGACTGCTAATAAGTGGTTAAACTACAATTGAACAAATGCAAATTAAAATAGCAACTGTAATTAAAAAAGCTGATTAAAGTGGTTGGAAATATTAAAAGGTTTTAACTCTACCATGGAGCAATTTGAGAAGGAATATGAGCTTTTTCAAAGTTACTAAAAGTGTTAAGTTGAGGTTGGCAATAGCAAGCCTCATTTGTATGTATACAGTAGGTTGGCCTCTTCATTAGAAGCATCCCACTGAAGTCAGTGCATGGTTAGTTTAAGAGCTGTTTTCAGAGGGATTGTGTTTATTTTATTTATTTTTTGACACAAGCCATTCGGTGTCATTTTTCTTAAGTGTTTGGCTGTTTTCTAATCTTGATTTCATGCTAGTAAATTTGAGCCAAATGGAATGATGTGCTGTGTAAATATCTCACTGTTGCACTGGGGGATTCTTGCGTCTGATTAGCTTAGTACAGCCCAAGGGCTTACATGGAAATGAACATTTGATCCTAAAGTTTTTCCAAAGAAAGTGAAACCCTTAAAGTATTTTCTGTCAGCCTGCTTGTTCTCAGGAAAATCATTCCGATGAACAACAATAACTGAAACCTTGATTAAATTGGGATGTAATCCATAATCACTGATGGAGCACTGAGTGAGAAACCATCATACTGTGCTCAACATCACACTGGACTGGACTGAAAATCACATTTGCTCATTAACGTCTGGGGTACAAACAACCCAATTTGGGTTATTTCAGGTTACTGAGTCTTGGGTTATAAATGGGCCGATCCAAGCCTAGGTTTGTTTAATACAACTGGGTTGTGCGGGTTTTACCAAGTGCACTGGTATAGGTTTTCTAAAATTAAGGCTATCAAAGGGTGAGTAGGAAAGAATTTTACAATGAAATAAATTGTTTTTATTTTCTGTTTAATTCTGCATTAAACATTGTCAGAATAAAATAAATAAAGACAACACCCTCAATTTGTTTGATAAGACTTTTAGTGACAAACAGTTGAATTTAGATAGCAAGCTTTGAGCTGCCATGAGTAGTTGACATGGTCAACAATAATGACTCTGCTAATCTGTCAAAGTCCACATTTTTAGTTGACGCATAATTTTTATGAATTAATCTCTTTTGATTTATCAGGCTTTTCAACAAAAATTCAAATTTTTGCCCACAGTACTCTGACTGTGAAGTAAATCACCTGCCTGCACTCAAAGGCTTTGTGTGTAAGTATATGCATGTGGAGTTCGGCACCACTAGTTGGTCAGCTGTGTTTGAGCTGTGCTTTAGAAACAAGCATGGTAGATAAAGCATCTACATCAGTGACAGACTAGTAGGGTTCTAAATGTGTTTTATGTTTGCTAAACACCAAGGGGGCCTACAAAGCTGGAAACAGCTTCTATAGGACAGTGAAGATAAATTAAAATGTTTGGACACACTGTGAGGTTTATTACTAAAACACAGATGCACAGCCTAATTCCTAAGGGTCAGATAGTAGCGTTTTCCTAAGATGCGGAATGCATTCTAATCCTTGTCTCTCTGCTATATTTTTCGTTGAAGAAATGTAAGGACATGTTTAGGATTGGACCTACAATTGATAGAACAAAGCTGTGGCTACTGCACAGACTTTATGCATCATTTTCATTTCTGCCTATTTTACACACAAACTACGTAGATAATGTTAATATCTTAGTGAATAACATTTCAAACAGGCATGCCATGAATAACGCATGTAGTAATTACATACACTGATATGGAGTGCAATGTCACAATATCAGTTATTTATTTTACATAAACAGTATAATTCAAACAGATCCTGAGTGAACTTTTTTAAAATTCCAGTTATAGCCTTTTAAAGCTGGCATTCACAGCATGCAAATTTTCCTGACTTTTTGATTAATTAATACATAAATAAAAAGGGTTTATTTTATTTATTTATTGTGATAGAGGAGTAGGTACTCTATACCACTCGGCTATGTTGAGCCTTTTCATATCTAGTTTTGTGTGTGACATGTATTGAGTGAAGAAATGTCTGTTAAAAAAAACTGTTGATTTTTAGTGGGGGATCAGTTCTCTAAATTAATTGATTAATTGAAAACATATCACTAGATTAACTATGAAAAGAATTGTGGCAGTAAAATTCATAGTCAAAAATTAGCACTGTATAAAATATTGCCTGACTATATTGACCTTGTTACTAATTTGGTCTAAATGTATCTTAGCTAGCAGTAGCTTAGGCAAGCTACTTCGTTAAAAGCTAAGGTTATTTTAAGTAAACAAACGTCTTATTCAGTTAGAACTAACGTTATTTCTAAACCCATGACTTTAATATCAATACACAGCCACATTTTACCATCTTAACATTTGTTATTTTATCCTCTGGAAGAGGTTCAGTCAGCTGCAATCAGGTCACTGTGGAGCTAGCTCAAAATGGCAAAATGTCTGTGAAGAATGGTGAGGTTAAGACTCTTTTAAGACTCTTTCCAAAATCAACATGGTGGGTCACACTTTTTGACCAAATGTTTTGTTAAAATTACCCAACTTCTGTCCAAACAACGTAAACCATGCAGTTGGGTGTTTGGGTGTTGTAAGAAACCCTGATAACTTGACTTTAACATACAAATGGATAAAAGAAAGAAAAAACTGTATTCCAGTTCTTTAAAAAAAGAGATATGAGACCATTCTTTACCCCTAGAATGGAGACATAAAGGAATGAAAAACTGAATACTGGTAACCCACCAGACTGAATACACATAATCTCACAGTGTTGTTAAGTGGCACAATGGTATGACAAACGCTGGTGGGTGTAAAGCAGAGGGACCATGATGGTTTTTAATGTCGGCAGGTGACTCAGAGAGAGGCAATGCAAAGATGGATGTTAATCAAAGGCTTTCTAGCTGCTTTATCTATACATATAAATGTGTAAAGCCACACACTCACTGCTTTTTCCTGCTCTACTTCAGATTTTATTTCATTGCCCATGTGCAATGACTGACAATTGCTGTCAGAGTCCACTCTATTACTCAAGTGCACTTTCTCTCATGCACACAAGCATATATATATATATATTGATTTCTAAAGTCTGCAGCCTGTGGAGTGTAGCCATCGTTGAGTGGGCAAGTGAGAGAGAAGATGCATATGCAAGAACAAGAGAAGCTGTGGAAGGGTAGATTTTTTGAATCTGTCTGTTGCCAACATGGAAATGCATAAGTTTATCATGAATTAAACAAAAAGTTGTGTCTCATTTTACACACCACTGAGGAAGAGAGAAAATGACTTATTCTATCAAATTCAACTTATCATGGTTGATTTTTGAGGCCAGTGTCTTCTGTGCAGGAGGCAGGGTCTAAATATCAAATATAGTCTCAACTAACAGGTAGCTAGAGAAAAGGACAACTTCAACACAGAAATTTCCCACCTATCTAAAATGATTGTGCTGTATATTTGACATTTTAACATTTTGAAGCTTTGTCAGATCGTTGATCAACTTGCCACTATCTTCACCACAAAACAAAAACTGTATTGCTTTGCACAACTACATTCACAGTAGCTACCTAATAATCAAACTGAGAAAAGTTTTTTTAAGTAAAGGTTTGAGAAAAGTTACTTTAATTCTGCAAAGCTGCTTGTTCAACTCAACCATGTTGACTCCTTCCTAATTCTCAAAACCAAGATTACTCTAACTTCGCTATATAGCAGGTAAGATACTGATATTTTTTTTATTAATTTATATTAGTAAAAATTAAAATACACTTTATTAGTATGTTGTTTTCCTTAGGCACAGACCCAGCTTGTAAACATTGTTCAAAGGGCCATTTAAGAAGCGTATTGTTTGCCAGCTTTATCCATTCCAGGATCAGTATAAAGTGTATTTGGGTTCATTATCATGTTGGAACATTCAATTATGTCTGAGTTTCAACCATCTGGTTCAAACCATCACTCTGAGATGAAGTGAAATAGGTTATGATTTTTAAGAACATACCATGAACCACCAAGGCTGCAGCCTATTATAAACCTGAAGATGCAAGAACACAAATGAAGTGTGTTTCACATCATCAGGAGAAGTTGCTGACCAAGAACTAGTGGAACTAGTCCTGCACAACTTAGGTGGAGTATTGAAAAGGACAACACCATTCAAATTATTCAACTACACCCCAACCAAACAGCTAGATGATTGAAGCTTCAACACAACTGAGTTCCAACATACCTATTATCTTAAACACGGGTTTTGGAATTGATAAATCAGGCTAACCCTGACCTCACTACTAAGAAACATTTGTGAACTATGGATAAAGCAACATGCTTAAATAAACTCCGCCATTGTGGTCAAGTATCCAATCAAAAAGAAAAATAGACTTTTCAACAGGACTGTTCATACTTCTACAAAATGTCTCTTCATCACATTTTTGTATTCTATTTTTTGAGATGGTATTAGTGACATTCTATAGTGCACCCTTAAGTTTTATCTGTTGTTACGTCAAGCAGACCAACTAAAACTGTAAACTTTAAAAGGGTAACTATTAAAAGCGTGGGGAACGAAAACAGGAGAGAGACTATAAGAAAATCTGGGAGAGAATTGTAAGACAGATAATTGTTGAGATAAGAAATATGAAGCAATCCAAACTAAAATAAACCCTCTGATTTTCACTCCCAGTGGCACAGAAACATTTCACAAGAGGCCATGATGCTTCTGGAACTTCAGATTTAACTTTTCCACCTCAGACACCTTAACTGGTATTCAGCCTTCCATTTGTACCATTTTACTAACACCCACCTCATCCCCCCATCTTTCTGCCTCTGATCTTCAAACTTTCCTTATTTGGTGTCCGTGTGTGTTTTTGGTGCCTTCACGATGGAGAATTTTGGCTGCACAAGGTGTGAAATGAGACTATATTGATCTGTCTGCCTGTGTGGAAGTGTGTTTATATGTGAGTTTGGCTGTGAGTGTGTCAGAAGGAAAAAGCGAAAGAGTTGCCCTCAATGTCATGTAGAGAAAAGTAGATTTTTTGCAGCAGTGTGCACACAGACAATGACATCGTTAGGTAGGAGATGACATCAAGCATTATTTTATATTCCTATTTTTTCCATATAGACATATTTTTTCTAACCATACATCCTGCTATTTTGTTTTATAATACTCTCTGAAAAGGAATGATTTCTCTAAACCTTCTTAAAATAAAGTAGTGCAATTGTCCGGC
Organism: Girardinichthys multiradiatus; assembly: GCF_021462225.1. Taxonomy (NCBI): domain Eukaryota; kingdom Metazoa; phylum Chordata; class Actinopteri; order Cyprinodontiformes; family Goodeidae; genus Girardinichthys; species Girardinichthys multiradiatus. The sequence goes on along the minus strand of NC_061801.1, from coordinate 33,108,629 downwards.
AGGAAGAGGATGATTCAGTATAAGATATAGAAGTTAAAGACAAATTGTGCTGAAATGGCATCAAAGAGCGAGCCAAGAAGGTTTCTGTCTTATCTGTGTGTGGGTGATCCTCGTCACAGTTCACAGACCACACATTTTCCTACCCACTGACCAAAAGAGCCACATTTCTTGTCTCAACACAAGCCAAACAGATGGCAATAAATTACAAATGAAGTAAATATTAGCCATGTTTCTGAACAGCTGTGCTTAGTTTATTCGCTTGGACTGTTTGTTCCACAAGTCTTTGTTGCTGTCACTTTTGTATTCCAGTCACTGCTCATCTGTTTGGTTCTAAACTCTGGAACACTTGAATCTTTCTCCTTCTAACATAAAGTCCTCCATTGTTTTTCTCAATTTAAATAAAGAGATGGCAGCACAACATAATAGATACATATTTTAGCCTCATTCAGTCTGATAAATAAGATCCAGTTTAAACAGTTGTCTTCGAAAGATAAAAGTTCAAGCACAGATCATTTCTTCAAGCATGGGCCATTATTGGCCAACAGGTATACCAGGGTTTTAAAAACGTACCATGTCAAAACAGTTCCTACAGTTTAAAGAGCCTTTTAGTGAGATGGCTCAGAAAGTGCCAGGGAGACAAAGTAATCCTGTAATGCACCCCTCCTAACCCTGTAGCTGTGCACTGCCAATTGGCTGACTGAAAGAAGTGTTAGGGTCATCCATTTTGGTCGGACGACTGACTAGGCTGCGCAGTTCAACATGCGCAGCTCAACAGATGTCATAGCTCTGATTATAAAACCTGCGGAAAATAAACCTTTGTTGCCATTTCCAGCGTGTCTCATGGGACAACGCAACGGCAAACCTTTCCTCCACACGGCCATTCCCAGAGGAGCTTGAAAGCTGGAAATCTGTCTGGTACAAGAAGGTCCGAAGATTTAAATACTGATCGAAGACCCCGCCGACACTCTGGCAAAGGTGGAAACCCACAGAGGTTTTATTTCCAAGGAGATGGGTTTCCTCTTGGTTGACTCAGTCGACTGCACGGTTATTCATATTTTCCCCATTTTGGACGGATGAGAAGTTTATCGTTTTTTTTTTTTTTTTTTGAGTTGATTACGGACGTTTGATTCCCCACCCCCCAGTTCTTCTTCAGACCTGACCCATCCTCAACCGGTGGACAGAAGAAATCAACATCAAAGTAATTTCGTTCTTTTTTTTAATTAAATTGAATAGGTGCATTTAGCGGTCTGAGCAGTCTGAGTCATAGTTAAGGTGATTTGGAATCACCAGTAGTTAATCCAAGGTATCAACTTGCTGCATGCAATACTGATTTTAGTGTTTTATGCTGAGCTGTTCTGATTTGCTGTGCAAGTGTGCTAAATCGTGGAGCGTGGATGTAATCAGTAAGGTGCGTGTTTTGTCCGGCTGACCCTAAATCAGCCAGGAGTTAGAAGTTGGACTTTCAAAGTTTTTCCATTCAAAGCAGCTGTGGTCTGGGCCTTGCGGCCTGACCACTCCTTTGTCCCAGTTTTATTACTGGAGTTTTTCCACCGAGTTCCTGCCGCAGAGTTTTATGACCCTTTGTTCGAGACTTGGGGCAATCAACTGTTAATGGCTAAGGGCGCGGCCTCACCTATCTACCAGCTGACTGCCAAAAATCGAGACATCAACACACCAGGAGGACTTCTCTTTCCAAGTTAACCCAAATTGCACATTTTGTCCATAAAACTGCTGGTTTGATCTTCATAGACACATAATGCACATATATTTTATTTTAATATTATTGTTAGGTTATCATTTTTATTCAATTTGTCTAAAATAGTGCTTGTTAGTTAGGTGAAGGTTATTGAATCAGAATTGCAAAGTGTATCAGGGCTGTTGATTTATTAAATGTTTACGTAGATAAAGAAAAAGCATTTGTGTTTATTTTGAGCAAGAGTGATTTATCTGTCAAAATAAGGTCAAAGTCCCCGCATCTCAGTGAAGCGGTTGATTAAACAGTGACATCTTGCGTGGTTTTGGTTAATCAATTATTAATAATAATTTACTAATTGTAATTATTAAGGGCTTTGAGCCATAATCACAACACCAGAGGACATCTCTGATTTCTATTCATAAGTAATGATTTTGGTTATGAAAATATTGTTTCTGAATTATGATTTTAATTATAATTTTTTATGAACATGAATTAATCAATAATCATAATCCTTACAGAATGCTGTTACACTATTCACTTACAAGAAAGACAAATTCAGTTATTGGGTTGGAATTGTTTTAAATTATTTACTATACCAACTACTCACTGTGTAAAAAATCTGCATAATGCCCGTCAGGTAGAAATTCAGGCTAAAAGATAGTACAGGGCTGTCTCACTCTATACCATTATCAACCAAAAATCTGATCAATTACACCATACTGTGGGTGTCTTCTTCTCCCCTTTGACTTTATTTTTATTAGTGCCTTCTGGATGCATCTCACATCCACCACTCTCACCCCATTTACCCCCTATCCTTCACTTCCTCAGCATTCTATCATCTACCTTCATCTCTTCTTTCACTCCATCCCTCCCTTGTACTCCCAACTCCTCACCCGTTCTCCCTCCCTTTTCACTTGTAAGATAATAACATTTGCAGCCTGAGTGATCTATTGATTTTGTAGAGCCCCCAGCACCCTTCAGAAAGGTAATTTTTTGAGAAGGGAAGAAGATTAGACAAACAAGCAACGCATTTCAAGGTTAACCTTACCCCGCTTGCTTTACTCCTCAAAAAAATATATTGCAGCTTTTGATGAGGGTGATGGGAAATGAGTAAATGTTCACAATTTCTCCAGGTAAGAGTTCACTCACTGATATGACTTGTGAATTTCAGAGGGAAGCAAAAGTTGTACACCATGGATTAATTTCTGTCTACATTTGTAAAAATAAAAAATAAAATACTACTGACAACACTACAGCAGTCATGATTAGCTGTTAAAACGCTAAAGGTTTCAGGTGAAGTGAGACTATTTTTGTTTTTTAGTAGCCAAAAAGCCCAAGTATCCAAATGACTGGTTAAAATGTATATTGATGGCCACCTATACCATTATATAAATTTTCATTTTCTTCAGTTTTACTCACTTTGCAAAGAGGAACGTTGGGCATCCACCACTAAACCTATCCATAAAAAGAAACTGACAAGTAAATATTAATAACAATAATTAAAGGTCCAGGAAACAACTGAATGTGCTAAATGGAGAAAAACCTTATGTTCCAAAGACTTTGAATTCAAATAAATATTTGATAGTTGCTTAAAGATTCTGTTTGTCATGTTTTGATACTACACTAACATCAAATTTGTCTAGTTTTCTTTACTTCCGATACTCAGAAGTTCAAAACCCTACAGTAGCTTCAGCTTTATTTTCTAGAATGGGTCTATAATTTCATTTTGTTTTCAGCTACTGTGATGAACAGTTAGGTCACTTACCTAAGAAAAGGTAAGTGACCTAACATTCCTATCACTGTACTATTATAGTTGGGATGATTTATGTCAAGGAAACTGGAAGACAGGTAGATTTAGAGAGATAACTTTATATGTATTGGCAAGAGCCTGCCTTCTAAGATTTCAACAGACTTAATTATTTCTGACAGGACCTATTGGTTCCTGGGCTTTCCTTGACCTGAGCTTATTATCATCACTGGTCCACGTGTAATGAGTAATGATTCCAATGCCTGAAGAGAAATATTCCTGTCATCCTCAGATTATCATGGATAGATTGATGCTTTAATAAAATAATGGCAGGCTAAGTGAACTTGCAACCCTATTGACATGCATTCACTTTACATTTAAGTTTAAATGAAGGTAAAATGTATAAGATTCCCTTTATAATAAGTAAAGTGTTGCCGAGCGATTGAAATATAAATCATTTTGCTTTTATGGTGCTCTCAAACAGCCAAGCATGCTCGCAGTCATTCATAAAATTAGTAACATTTCCAAGTTTTGACTTGGTAAGAACAAAAAAACACCACTTAATTTTTAGACTGTTGAAAGAGGACTTACTGTAGTTTCCAGGAAAAATGAATGCAAGCCCAGGAAAAACATTGAAATTCCTGACCCAAAACAGCCTGTCAATTTTGAATAAGATTTTACTTATCAACCCAATGCCATCCTAATATCACAATAGTAAATTATTGCTCATGTGTGACCCAGAGACTTTGGCCATGAGGACCCTTCCTTTTTTTCAGTTTTGAGCACATATACCAGCTTTGCATCACTTTGGACCCATGACAAAAGCTTAGAAAGTAGTGACTGTGTTTAGCAGACACATCAATCATTCAAACATGCTTCTTTCTTTATCAGTCCTGATCTGATTAGCAGGTCAAATACAGAAAAATCAGGTTATTTTTCCCCCACCATTTCAGCCTATACATGTATGCAGGCTTCAAAAGTTAAACACATTTGATGCATAAATGTGGATAATATTGTCATTACTTTATTTTCAGTTGGACTGACTACTACAAGCTCAAAGAACCTGCTGCACAATTTTGATGTTCTAAAAAACTACACAGAATCTGTCAAAATCAAAATCAGCAAGTCGGGTCTAAGACAAAAAAAAAACAAATGGAAATTGGTGTTCGCCAGAAAAAATAAATAAAAATATTGCTTCATCCATTTCAAATCCATTTGATGAACCCATGTCAGTCCCAAATGTTTAAAACATTTTGGATCGATTTACTCCTTATCCATTTGAGACCAAGGCACTTTAAAATAAAGGCTTTCCCCAACGGGCTCTCTACAAAATTGAGCATTTGCAAGTATTTTTCTACTTTTCTTTGAAAATAAATACATATTTGTATTTTTAATGTTGTAGGTATTGTCAATTATATTGCATATACAAATTTTGGTTAGGAATGCTGGTTAGTACTTGGCTTTGTAAAACGAATTGAAGATCAACATTTTATTATTTTGTGTTGGTACCACGGCTTTGGAGTCTACTGCTCTCCTCTTCACAGGAATAAGATTAGGTCTTGAAAGGTAGGAGAGGGAGAAGGAAGATGAAAGTGAAAAGGAAGTGATAGAGGTGGTTGAGCGAGACAGTGGAAAAATGAAGGACAAACTAGAAATAGCTTAGAGTGAGGACAAAATTAAGCAAAATGAAAAAAACAAAGCCTTGAGATAAAATGTCCCCAAAGAAGTTGGAAAACAGATAAAGAGCCTCAGAAGATTGAGAGAGAATAATTTTGCATCTACGTAAGCAGATGTAATACCAATGAGAGCCCTCTTTCATCCACTTCTTTATTTATCTGACTATTTTTCTTCTCTCTCAGCCTTTTTGCACCTCTCCCCTGGAAAAAGAGGACAAATCGTTATCAAAAGAAATGGGTCCTAGTGAAAATACTGCACTTATCTATAATGGCAGGCAATCAAATAAATTCTACTGTTTTCTGTTGAGGATCTGATAGTGCTCACTGTCTTTTAGCTCTTGGGTGACTACAGCTTGAGAAAAACATATCTTATTTCCCTTACTTTAGGCTTATTTTCTCTATATTAGCCTATTATTCCACAGTTTCACTCTTTTAGTTGCTTACTTTATTTAACTCTCTCGACAGTTCTACATTATATTCAATTAACAACAAATTTTGTGAGATATTATGGGCCCCTATATGTTAATTTATCTCCTCATTGTCGCTACAATTTAATATTTTCTGCTTTAACAATTCCATACTACCTGCACCTATTTAAACCTCTCTGTAAAGGATAAAACTGCTTAATTGTTCCATAAAGGTACTATAATAACCTACGTGGTTCACTGACATTAACACATAAATACACTGTAAAAAAATTGTACGTAAGCATTTTTCTTACTTTATGACAGTAAATGAGATTAATCGTTTACTGTTTAAATTCGGTTTGAATTACTAAAAATATAATAAGTCTTAACGTTAAGTGCCAGAATCACGTCAAATATTTTAAAAATAATTATCTTACGGTTTTCTTCATAATTCTTTGTGGACAGGCAGTGTTTCCAAAATGTTGCTTGCTAACAGATTTTATAAAATTTCTCTCTTTCCTTTAAGTGTTTCACTGATATACAAACCGGTTAATTATTTGCACTGTTAGCAATAGAAACATCTTTGTACCTATAGGCCTAATGGCACTCCCACCATCTAAGATGCACTTGATGGGCTCGGTACACTGCCAGCTATTTTTGTATGTAATCTTGATATACATTGTAAGTATTGGAAACTAACTGGAAAAAAGCAGTGGTTTAATTTTTAAGTTTATTAATTCATTAATCTGATTAAAGAAACCATTAATTGCACAAAAGCAGCTCATGGAGCAAACGATCTTGATTGGCACTAAAATTTGATACATCTTTACCAAGTGTTATTTTAACAAGGTGTGGTAATTTTTGCACAATTTACTGACTGGGAGGCAAACAAATGGCAGTGACCACAAACCAAGTTATTACTTTAGCGTGGAAATAAGTAAATTTATCCATATTCTTATAATAGACAGCTGAACTCTTTCACAAACATCTCCATCTGGATTGGATCTTCCAAATGCACATAACTTATGTTCATCCATTTCTTTTTTTTTTATTGGCAGCTGTAATAAAATCTGAAAAGCCATACTCATAGGAAAATCATTGGTTAACAAAGCGGCTGCAGGCAAGTAAGTTTTAGCAAAGTTTCCTGAAAGAGGAAGAGGGGATAAGATGAGCAGTCACACTGAACACCATGTAAAAGACCGTGAGAGGTATGTGTGCATTGAAGAAGTCTTTGGATTGAAACACGGCAAATGTGAACATTAGAGATGGGGTGAAATGAATGAATTGCTATATTACAATATTGGGAAGCATGCAGAGTAGGTGAAAATGAAGCCTTGACAGCCATAAAATAGGCAAATGTGTGGCTCACAGCAAGATGATACCCATTTCTTTGGCTCCTATTCATATTCCAACTCATTCTTCTCATCCTCTTTCACAGTAACTCATCAGAGTCTGGCCTAAACCCAGAGCTTGCAGACCGACTGGTGGATTAACACCCCTGGTCTTCCGTTGCTCTCTGCTTGATGCCTCTGTGGTTTTTACACTGACGGCAGGGGACAAGGAGCAGGGGAGCTGATTGCATAGTGGCGTCTGTCAGATTAGATATGAAGTTGGAGAGGATGCCAAAAGAGCTGGGAACACCTTTCACCCTTTCTCTCATACTGTTCCATCTGTTTGCACTCCCTATGACTGTGGGTTTGTGAGTCTGTTTTATTAATACTGATTTTTGTCAGTTTCAATGTTTCCTAACTTCATTTCCCCTTTATGAACTCTTGTCTTATTCAGTTTCATGTTTCTGGGTCGCCAACATTTTGAGAGAAACATTAAAATATCTTTTACCTTTTAAAAATGTACATTCACAATAATATTTTCAGTTTGTTTTGGCCCAGCATAATGTAAATAGCTTTTTCACCTTACATACCAAATACATTTCAGCTACATACTTTGCAATTAAATGAATAAAAGTCTTGTATTTTCTTTTGATCACAGGAGTCTCTGACATATTCACTCCTTCTACACACCCTTTATGATAGCCTGCCTTAGTCCCAGTAAGCTGAAAATCTCCCTTTGGCAGGCTTGGATTTCACCTTTGGCTGGCTTGTACATGTTTAACTTCCCACATGAGAGAATCTGTTTGAAATATGGTCTTCTCCATGTTTGTAGAGTGCTAAGAAGAGTGGAGATAAATGAGAGAGCCGACTGAAATTATGACATTTGAGATCTATGTTGCATTGATAGGACAGGCTATGTAAGGTTACATACTGCACAGGCACAGGCTGTTAATCACTAATTGTTATAATTTTTGAAAGGAAAACATTGGCAAAATTGTTTAATTTAGCATGAGGAAAACTGTAGTGAAACTGACAAAACAGTTTAACTTTAAACTATGACATCTTCCCAAAACAAGCAAACCAACCTTTATTCTTAAAGCAAAAGATGGCTTGATGCTTAAATATACAGGTCCTTCTCAAAATATTAGCATATTGTGATAAAGTTCATTATTTTCCATAATGTCATGATTAAAATTTAACATTCATATATTTTAGATTCATTGCACACTAACTGAAATATTTCAGGTCTTTCATTGTCTTAATACGGATGATTTTGGCATACAGCTCATGAAAACCCAAAATTCCTATCTCACAAAATTAGCATATTTCATCCGACCAATAAAAGAAAAGTGTTTTTAATACAAAAAACATCAACCTTCAAATAATCATGTACAGTTATGCACTCAATACTTGGTCGGGAATCCTTATGCAGAAATGACTGCTTCAATGCAGCGTGGCATGGAGGCAATCAGCCTGTGGCACTGCTGAGGTCTTATGGAGGCCCAGGATGCTTCGATAGCGGCCTTTAGCTCATCCAGAGTGTTGGGTCTTGAGTCTCTCAACGTTCTCTTCACAATATCCCACAGATTCTCTATGGGGTTCAGGTCAGGAGAGTTGGCAGGCCAATTGAGCACAGTGATACCATGGTCAGTAAACCATTTACCAGTGGTTTTGGCACTGTGAGCACGTGCCAGGTCGTGCTGAAAAATGAAATCTTCATCTCCATAAAGCTTTTCAGCAGATGGAAGCATGAAGTGCTCCACAATTTCCAGATAGCTAGCTGCATTGACCCTGCCATTGACAAAATACAGTGGACCAACACCAGCAGCTGACACGGCACCCCAGACCATCACTGACTGTGGGTACTTGACACTGGACTTCTGGCATTTTAGCATTTCCTTCTCCCCAGTCTTCCTCCAGACTCTGGCACCTTGATTTCCGAATGACATGCAGAATTCGCTTTCATCGGAAAAAAGTACTTTGGACCACTGAACAACAGTCCAGTGCTGCTTCTCTGTAGCCCAGGACTGGGGAATGCGGCACCTGTAGTCCATTTCCTGCACACGCCTGTGCACGGTGGCTCTGGATGTTTCTACTCCAGACTCAGTCCACTGCTTCCGCAGGTCCCCCAAGGTCTGGAATCGGCCCTTCTCCACAATCTTCCTCAGGGTCCGGTCACCTCTTCTCGTTGTGCAGCATTTTCTGCCACACTTTTTCCTTCCCACAGACTTCCCACTGAGGTACCTTGATACAGCACTCTGGGAACAGCCTATTCATTCAGAAATGTCTTTCTGTGTCTTACCCTCTTGCTTGAGGGTGTCAATAGTGGCCTTCTGGACAGCAGTCAGGTCGGCAGTCTTACCCATGATTGGGGTTTTGAGTGATGAACCAGGCTGGGAGATTTAAAGGCCTCAGGAATCTTTAGCAGGTGTTTAGAGTTAACTCGTTGATTCAGATGATTAGGTTCATAGCTCGTTTAGAGACCCTTTTAATGATATGCTAATTTTGTGAGATAGGAATTTTGGGTTTTCATGAGCTGTATGCCAAAATCATCCGTATTAAGACAATAAAAGACCTGAAATATTTCAGTTAGTGTGCAATGAATCTAAAATATATGAATGTTAAATTTTCATCATGACATTATGGAAAATAATTAACTTTATCACAATATGCTAATATTTTGAGAAGGACCTGTAAGTGTGCTATACTACCTACACTACTTGATTGTACAGATAGTTACGTAACTATCTGTGCACTACCTGTAATGTCAACCGTAACTTGTATGCTATCGATCATTAGACATAATGCAACTGTTAGCTAACATAACATTAGCATTTCAGATACCATTAACTAACACCGTCACCTCATAAACTGATATAAGCTAGCATGCTAACCCAAGCTAACCCTGTACATATTTCAGAGGAACAGAGACATTTTTTTTTTTTTTAACCTATCAATGTGAGCCACTCCGAATTGCTCTATAATTAAAAGCTTTATAATTCTACAAGTAAAACAGTAGGATTTTACACACTATTTAGAAGATATGTTTGCAAATTCACTGTACAACAGGAAATAATATACCTTCAGTGATATTCGTTTTCCTTTTTTTTTTTTTCATCATCAAAGTTATAAACATCCTTTAGGAGACTATTTTCTCAATACTAACATCATGTCTTTGAGAGATGGATGCCTTTGGCATTCAAAAATATAGATCAGTTTGCACAAATAAACTGCGACAGTGCAGAAGCTATTTAGTTGGCAAATGTGTTTATAAAGCAAATGTCCTTTTGAGAGGGCCTTGTGAATCACACAGATGCAAAACATTGTGTTGCCAGTATTTTGCATGAGAAAACCACAAGGAAAAGTATGTTTTGATCCTTGTTATAAAAAGATTTCTGATCAGATTTTAATTTATTACTTATTATACAACACTAGATTATTTATTTAAAGAGGACATGCTTTTAAATCCTTCCTTTTTACCCTTAAATCATTCAGTCATGGTCTATATAAAACGAAACTGCAATGCTTTGGTCTGAAGTCCTTGTTATTGTAGGTCCACAGGCCCTTTTTTTTTGCCCCTCTTCTGAGGTGTGTCTGACAAGAACTCGTTCTGGTGTGGTCTCTTTAAATGCTACTGAAGCCCTTCACACTCCACCCCCTTCCAGGTCAAAGAGCGCTGAATTGTAACCCATTCGGCCATTTTTGTAGTTTGATAACAATTATCTAGAGCTGCAGAAACAAGACAAAAATGGCAAAACAATGCTAAACTCTTTATGTAATAATAATATTCAAAACACACAGTGCAGTTATGTCCTCAAGGAGCTAAAAGCACCACACAGCATTAAGATAAGCAGAAGGCACAATAGTACTGTTATCTTAACAATGGCCAAGTCGTCATATCAACACACATTAAGTTTATGTGTAAAATAAAGTTTGCTGTCATTTTAGCATTATTTGCAGCTTACATTGATGTGTCAGGCGTTTCCATAGACAGAAGAATCTGACTGCTATTCAGATGAAGTCTTTCAGCAAATCTGTCTTGATACTGGTGGAGGTTGATGAAGCACTCATCCTTGAAGTGGGGAAATAGGAATTGCCCCACTGATGTGGGTAGATTTCCATGAAAATTTAGATTTAATCAGGCACTTTGAAAAGACTCTGATTCTGGGGAATGGTGTAATGAATTGTGTAGGTTAATACACTCAACAACCAAACCGAACTTATCCTCTTTTAGTGTAGGCATACTTGAGCTAGGACTACAAAACTGTAGCAAGAAATAAATATGGTGGATACGTGAAATTGATCAGCCGGAAGTCCATGACCTTATTTAGCTGTTCCATAGCAAATACTTTGACGTAACAGTTGGAAAAACTGAACAGATGATACAGAAAACTGAATGGACTGAAAAATATGACCCAAAAAGAACATAAAGATTTCTCAACAACACCTGCAGAGACCACATTCAACTTTTCTGCACTCCTACAGATGCCAGGTACACAACAAAATATATTTAAAACTAAAAAAGTGGATTTTTCATGAGATGTACCCTTTTAAACTTAAAAAGAAATGGAGGGAAAAAAATTAAATGACCAAATGGGAGACGTGTTAAAGTTTTGCTATGTCCAGAAATGTCTAAAGCATTTAAATTGTGTAAATATTAAATATTTTAACAGCATAAAATCTTTCAGCCACGGGACATGTTAAAACTCAATTTGGGCATAATAATTTAGCAGAAAGGAACTAGTATATCCTCAATGCAATGTCCACAGCTGAAAATGTGCAAGGTAAGAAACAGCTTTGCCTTGCTGATAAACACACTTGTGTTTGGTTATGTTTAGTCATGACTTATTGCTTCTTCATAAACAGGTCATCTAATGACTGAAAACATTACAAACGCAGTCAGAATTGCATAAGAGCTAACTCTGAAATGCAATGGGAGGCAAACACACACACACACACACATTTATATCTTAACGCTGATATCAGCAAACATTTGCACTTTTGCAAACATAACTGCAGTACATTTTACTAACTCACATAACATAATGTGCATAACCTGAAGACTTGAGCACTCTGTTATCTATGATCATTTATATTAAGCTGTTGCAAATAAATAAATACAGACATTTGCACAACATCTACATATTATCACATCAATACAGGCCAAGGAGGACTGCTGTTAAATAAGGTCAGTGTCCTCCCCCATAATGGATCAGTCACTTGAGAGCAACCTACACACTGCTTGAATGAAATTATGGTGATGACTAATGACCTGCGCGTAGGTGTCAGGGTCAGTGGGTTGCCTGGCAGCCCTGTCTCTACAACCTATGTGAACTGAGGTCAGATCAAGCTAAGTTCATGGATGCAGTTATTGACTTTTGAGCTTTGTGAAGAAGATGGTCACAAAAATAATTTCCACGAAGCAAACTGTATGACATCCTCTCCAGGGTGTCATTGGTAAGATTTTGTGATCCAATGTCAAATTATGTGATAGATGTATTTTGGTTCATTTAAGGAATAGTAAGGTGGCATAACTTAGCACATATGTAAAACAAGAATATCCCTTTGTTTAGCATCTGTAACAAAAGCTTCAGCTTATGGGCTCCGAAAAGAATTATGGGCACAAGCCCTGCCTGTAAGTAAGAGCATGCAGGAATTTTAGCATACAATATCGGATTTAAAATATTAGAGTGATTTTTTAAAAGCCTTCCAATAAGGAGAATGGGAAGTACCTCATCCCTAGTTGGTGATTTGTGAGCCTGCTTGGCAGTCATTTGCTGTTATAAATCAAAAGAAAACCAACAGGGTTTGCAGACATTAAAAACAAGCTTGTTCAGTGTTTCATTAATAGGACCATGGCAGAGGTTAAACAGTGAAAGAAAGTGTTGCCAAGACAGAAAAAGAAAGAGTTACAAGGCAAAAAGAAGAATAAGAGTAAAAGATGGATGATGGTTGAGATGGCAAAGACCTTGCAAATGTCAACTGACTGACCACCCAAAAAAGGAGAGTAGAAAAAGATTTAAATTTTGTGGCAAAAAAAAGAACAAGTTGTACAAAAGGTGTTCTGTACTTGCATAAAAGATAATAATTAGAATTATAAGTTGCAAACCTGAGTAATAATTATACTATGGTAGTAAATAAGTCACATGAAAATAAATAGATGAAACAGCATCTCAAGGCTTAAAATGATTGGCCTTAAGAGGTAATATCCTGAAGCACTGGTTTTGGTTTCCTCAGCAGATTCTGGTGCAACAACAAAATTCAACCCTGAATCAAAGAACAACATGACTATGACTATTGTACCTCTCATGAAAACATATTCTATATGGGATGATTACCACCAAAGTACATAGGTTACAAATAAAAACTTTAATTTTGTGTTTGTGAATTTCATGCGACAGACCAACACAAAGTAGCACTTGATTCTGAAGTGTTGATCTCTATGATTAAATCCTAAAAAAGTAAATTGAAGTTTAAATGTGACAAAATGTGGAAAAGTGAAAATGATATAAATAGTTTTGAAAAGTATATTTTCAATGCTGTCTGTCTGTTCAGTATGTTGTCTATGATGCCTGGAAGTGTGTATGTGTCTCGTTTAGGGCTGAGGTAAGAGGCTCCTGTGCTGCGGAGTGAGACGGAGGGCATTAGTCAGATTTGACCAACAAAGAGGCGGTGAGCACACAGCCGGAGGATTAGACCAACACCATGGACTTTCATTAGTCTGCAGAGAGGAAGACTAAAAGAAAGAGCAACAGAAAGGTGGAGGGAGAGAGACACTGGATTACAGAGATAGTGGGGGACTTTCATTAGAAGAGGGAAAGGGAGAAATGTTGAGATGGAGGATGAGCAGTGAGATACAAAGAAATGAAGCGAGGGAGACATCGAACACGCCGCTACTGGATTAGTCCAATACCAAGGGCTTTCATTAAATGGGAGGCAGGCAGATAGATTGATAGAGCCTGAAAATAAGTGAGGCAGAGAGAGAGAAGGATATGGAGAACAAGATGGAAGCAAAATTAGATGAATATGCACACAGAGGAAGGGAGAAAAAGCAGAGTAATAAAGAGATGCAGTACAAAAAGGACCAAATGGTAGAAAGAGTAGCATGGCAACACATGACAAAGAGAGCAGAAGCACAGAGGAAACCAAAAAAAAAGAGCAGAATAGAAAGCAGAGTGCCTAAAGTAGGAAGGGAAAGAGAAAAAGAGGAATGCAGAAAGTCTGGGCATTGGTGTAGAACAACAAGTTAGGATTAACCCCTCCGCTACACTCCAACACACACACACACACTTACGTAGTGTTAGAGCCTGGGAACAACAGTACTGTGCAATGGTAAAAAGCTTCTAACAAAGCTGATAAGAACTTGAAACCTATATCTTGTCTTGGTGTGTGTATGTGTGTGTGTGTGTGTGTGTGTGGGGAGGGTCATATTATTCATATAATCTTTAGAGTTAACTGTTGAAGAATGACAATATAGCCATAGTCATTCTGGCTATATTTCTCAGTGTTGTTCTTGGTGTATGGGGATTATTTTGGTCATTTTTTTAATTCTTCAGTTTGGCTCAATATATATTTTTTGTAAAGAACAAAACAGAATTAGAGCAAATGAAACAAACACCAAAAAAAATAAAAAATTATAATAATAATAATGATGATAAGAAGAACAGTCAAATAAACATTAAGAAATACAAATTAAATAACAAAATAAATACTGAAATAGGTGGAGCTTCCTGCTACAGTGTCGCATACTGAATAGAGAACAAGTAATGAGCCCCCCTGGTCACGCCTCAGGCCCCGATCTCAGACTGCCCAATCAACTCGGAGTAGCACCAACATTTTCACAGATATATCTTTCTTTTCTATGAATTCTAAGATAGTATGCTGTATTAAGAAATAATAACATATACGACATGGCTTGATATAAATTACACAAATTAACTAAGTTGGATTTTTATTTTCATACTTTTTTGCCTAACTTTGTATGGACAAGTTAATTGCACATTGAATTAACAACATGCATTTAATAACGTGCATCCCCAGTTTTTGTCTTCCCATAAACAGTTACATGATTTTTGGCTTGAATCACTGCAGTTTCCGATTACCACAAAAACTGGCTTCCAAAACCTCAAACAATTAAATCAAAAGTGATTGATTCTGATGACACAAAATAAGCTAAAGTAAAAAATAAATGTCCCAGAAAAGTGGAATGGCTGCTAAACGACACATCTGTGGTTATGTGTCCCACATGACAAAGAATAAATCAGATTTCCTTACTCTCTTGGAGCTTTGTTAGACTTTATTGACCTTTCTGATCCATTTTTAGAAGTTCCCTGTTTATTCATTCATCCTGGCAGGCTTAAATAGACTGAATTGATATATAGTAGCTCTTTCTCCACCCCTTTGGATTCTTGAAGTGCTTTAGTCGGTGGGTCTCTGCTTTTTGATTCCATAAAAATGATCAGAGGAGATGGTATGAAACAACAGTTATACAAGCATAAATAAGCAATCTGTTTCACAAAATGTACATTTGACTTTCAATGAGACGTTTAGTCAGAATTAAAACTCCAATCCAATCACAATAATTCCCACAGTCCAAGAAAGTATGGATTTACTTGCTTTTTGCGAGTGCAAATATTTGTTAGTGAAATGTTTCTGAATCTTACAAACATGTGATTACAGCAAACAACGTTATGGATTTACAGTTGCACCACCACAGCTTTAACAAGGGGTTCCCTGAAGTCAGTTCATCATGAGGAAGTTTGTCGTCTAAGATTTTCTCTCAGGGGCTTTTTGTTGCATTAGGAGAAAGGATTATAAGATTTCAAAATAAGCCTGTTTTAATTTAACTCAGCGGGATGGTAAGCTAACCCTACCCAATACTTCCCTGGAAAAGGGATTAGGATTTTTTGGAAAGAAATCTCAATTTTACTTTTGTGTACACTCCAGTAAACTGTCAAACTAGTGTTTCTTCCAAAATGTGAGAAATATTGGAAATTAATTGTTAATTAATTATGTGATCCTTCTAATTCCAAATATCACCATTTAGGGGTTATTTGGAAGCCATGATTTTTCTGTGTTTTATTCTCAGACTAATTATAGATAATAAGTGCATAGTTCATAAAATATGTTGGCTAATTTGCATACAATGAAGCCTTCTATCTCACTATTTAATCATCTTTCTTTAAGCCCCCTTGTTTCTGCCTGAGCAGTTGTAGGTCATAGCCTGACAGAGCATTGACATTATTTGTCCTGTTCTGGCCTTACAAATGTCTAAAATATAAAATTTAAATAAAGCCATCTTGTATTGCTGCAGCATAATCTCATTGGCATTTTCTTTTTCAAACCTTTAATTTGAGTGTGTTTATTTAGAGGGGAAACAAATCCCACCTCTCAGAAATTATTGTTTTTTACTACCAGTGCCATAAAAAATTATACATTTATTGTTTAAGGGATTTTTTTAGGGTAACTGTGGCATTTGCTAAATTCCTATTTTGCTTTTTAGGTTAACTGGACTTGCAGGCAGTTCTCAATAGTGATCCATGATTTAAAAAGCAATTAAAAGCAATTGTAAAAAGATGGGTTTTTAGTTAACAACTAAGATGTTTCATTTATTTTTTTATTTTTATTTTGTAGCACACTTTAAGATATATGTCTTGTAAGTTACCATATAAATATTGTTTTACTTCCTTTACATACTTAGTTATTTGCGACCAAACGTTTTGCAACAATCATTGCCTGTAAAGGTGGGTTTGGAAGGCAGGCAAACGATATGTAGAAAAACACCTAATGGGCCCATGTATGGTAGAGGACCTTCCTGTGGTACTGTGGACATTTTTGTTTTCTAAAGGCCATGGTAGTGCATGGGTTAAATATCAATTTGTTGGACCCTACCATTAATCTGAAAATGTATCATTATAGGCAGGATAATAATCTGAAAAATATGGCTAACTTCATACAAAACTTGTTCACCAGCATGCTTTGTTGTGCTTGATTATTATGACATAAATATGTGAGGATCTACGACCTAACTACAAAATAGGATCTAAAACATTTTCTCTTTCGTTTTTATGCTATTAGCAACAGCACAAACATTTTGCTGTATTTCACATTCTCCTGGACAAGATACATATTTCTAGTGAAAAAACCTTTAACAAACTGAAATCAAGCTTAATAAAATGAAAATAACTGTCGATCTTGATACAATCCACCAGACATGTCACAGCATTCTTTCTATAATTTGCAACACTTGCACTACATTCACAAACTGAAATACTGTAATTCACCTAAAAGGAATAGCATTTTCAATCACACTTAGCAACAGTGGAAAAGATAAAATGTTACTTCAGCATTCCAAGCTCATATTCTGCAGGCTGCAATTCACCATAAAACTGACACTTAGTTAATGAATGTTCTCAAGGCACCACAAGCAATATAATGCTAACACCATCCTCTATGGCTGTTGTTTAGAACAGAGTTTAAAGTTTGTTCTGACAGTGTAATGCAGCACACACACAGACATTTGGGTTGACGCATCAAATGCACCACCAGATGTTGTCGTTGTCATAATGTGTTTTTAATTACCATTCCTGAAGTCAGATACCAGCAGGCAGCTTCCAATCCGATCTACATCACTTGCTTTCCCTCAGCTCTCCTTAACATCAGAGAGGGACTTCGGGCATCAATCATCCTTAACAAGCAATCTTGTCAGAGTTCAAATGGTAGAGCTCAGAGCATATGTGTAACAAAGAAGAGTGTACTATATATTTTAAGGATATAATGTGATTTTTTTAATGCTTACATTTATTAAACCATTTTAGAACAACACAGACATTTACCTACATTTAGCATGAATCATCTATAATATATGCATGTTTATTAGGATGTTCATTTAGTTCATTATTGTTTTTCAATGTTCACTAAATATATTAACAGTCAATAGACATGACCTGAGGGTTAATGCATTACACTTTACTATATTTTGCTTTTATCTCACACATAGCTTTGAATGCCGGAAGGTTGTCTATCCTTCTGATCCTTCAGAGTTAATGCCATAAAAGCAGTTTAAATGAAAGTATGGAGCTTTACAAAAGTATTCACACTCTGAGTTCTTTTTCTTTTTACATCAAAAACTTCATGCAATGTTTGTTGATTTTTTTTTTCTGTGTATGCTAGACCAATGCAATGTTGCACATCACCGTATAGTAGAAAGGTAGTTAAATATAATAATAATACAAATCTGAAAGGTGTTGGATGCCTATGTTGGTGTATGTTTCTACATGATTTCCACATCCTGCGTGATAAATGTTTGCTCATTCTTCATTACAAAATAGCCCAACAAACATATATCTGCTATCATATCTCATTTGCCCTTGATTGAGAAACAAGGTTCAGAATTTTGAGAATATATACTCCTAAAAGTAAGAAAAATGTTCATACTTTATCTACATGATAATGACATAGATTAATGCTTCACATTTCACCATTCTTTACTCTAAAAATACAAATGACTAATACATATTTCAGTACTACACTTCTTTTCTTTTTCTTCCATTTTTACCTTTACATACCAAGAAGGCTGTCCTTTATCTGTGTTAGGATTATTTTTACAGGACTATTTTTCTTTCCTGTCTGTTACAGTAAATCACTGCTGTCTTGTTTTCCCTCCTTTCATCATACAAACATTGCAATACAACATCAAAGGCATTCTATGCACTTTAGAGACTGCTTCCTATCCACAGAGTGGTGGGTTCCTAGAAACATACAACTGCACAAGGGGAAAATACATATTAGATATTCTTTATATACAGGTCCTTCTCAAAATATTAGCATATTGTGATAAAGTTAATTATTTTCCATAATGTCATGATGAAAATTTAACATTCATATATTTTAGATTCATTGCACACTAACTGAAATATTTCAGGTCTTTTATTGTCTTAATACGGATGATTTTGGCATACAGCTCATGAAAACCCAAAATTCCTATCTCACAAAATTAGCATATCATTAAAAGGGTCTCTAAACGAGCTATGAACCTAATCATCTGAATCAACGAGTTAACTCTAAACACCTGCAAAAGATTCCTGAGGCCTTTAAAACTCCCAGCCTGGTTCATCACTCAAAACCCCAATCATGGGTAAGACTGCCGACTTGACTGCTGTCCAGAAGGCCACTATTGACACCCTCAAGCAAGAGGGTAAGACACAGAAAGACATTTCTGAACGAATAGGCTGTTCCCAGAGTGCTGTATCAAGGCACCTCAGTGGGAAGTCTGTGGGAAGGAAAAAGTGTGGCAGAAAACGCTGCACAACGAGAAGAGGTGACCGGACCCTGAGGAAGATTGTGGAGAAGGGCCGATTCCAGACCTTGGGGGACCTGCGAAAGCAGTGGACTGAGTCTGGAGTAGAAACGTCCAGAGCCACCGTGCACAGGCGTGTGCAGGAAATGGGCTACAGGTGCCGCATTCCCCAGACCTGGGCTACAGAGAAGCAGCACTGGACTGTTGCTCAGTGGTCCAAAGTACTTTTTTCGGATGAAAGCAAATTCTGCATATCATTCGGAAATCAAGGTGCCAGAGTCTGGAGGAAGACTGGGGAGAAGGAAATGCCAAAATGCCAGAAGTCCAGTATCAAGTACCCACAGTCAGTGATGGTCTGGGGTGCCGTGTCAGCTGCTGGTGTTGGTCCACTGTGTTTTATCAAGGGCAGGGTCAATGCAGCTAGCTATCAGGAGATTTTGGAGCACTTCATGCTTTCATCTGCTGAAAAGCTTTATGGAGATGAAGATTTCATTTTTCAGCACGACCTGGCACCTGCTCACAGTGCCAAAACCACTGGTAAATGGTTTACTGACCATGGTATCACTGTGCTCAATTGGCCTGCCAACTCTCCTGACCTGAACCCCATAGAGAATCTGTGGGATATTGTGAAGAGAACGTTGAGAGACTCAAGACCCAACACTCTGGATGAGCTAAAGGCCGCTATCGAAGCATCCTGGGCCTCCATAAGACCTCAGCAGTGCCACAGGCTGATTGCCTCCATGCCACGCCGCATTGAAGCAGTCATTTCTGCAAAAGGATTCCCGACCAAGTATTGAGTGCATAACTGTACATGATTATTTGAAGGTTGATGTTTTTTGTATTAAAAACACTTATTTTATTGGTCGGATGAAATATGCTAATTTTGTGAGATAGGAATTTTGGGTTTTCATGAGCTGTATGACAAAATCATCTGTATTAAGACAATAAAAGACCTGAAATATTTCAGTTAGTGTGCAATGAATCTAAAATATATGAATGTTAAATTTTCATCATTACATTATAGAAAATAATGAACTTTATCACAATATGCTAACGTTTTGAGAAGGACCTGTATTTCAGTGTTAGAGTGCAAAGTTGTGGATGCTGCTACCTATATGAAAGAAATTAATTGTAAATTACACCAAAGAGAATGTAGTGCAGATATCAGCAAGCTTAGTGAAAATTAACATATACACGTTTGAAGATGCAGCTGAGGTCATATCACACCATACGTGTGAGACGACAGCTGCAATAAAACAGGGTTTTAGTAACATTTTAAAGCAAAGACCAAATGATCACAGTTCAAATAGTTTTTACCTTTTAAATTAGCAGATGGCACAACTAGCAATACAAAGAACAGCAGTTTCTGTGTATTTCCCAGAGAATGCAGATCATTACTTTGACTTTGAGATTACCAAAATTCCAGCATTTTGCATACCATATAGGGCTTGAAAGCTCAAAATGATAAAGCTGAGAAACATTTGGGCATTCTGTTCAGCCTTATTATCAGCTACAGTTATGCTCTCTCACAGCCTGAAAAAACTGCAGACATGTATCGACATATAGAAAATACAGTTTCCTTTTAAGTAGCTTCTAACAGTTTGCTAGACCTCTACATAGATGATTGTTTTTGACATAGTAACCTAGTAACAACTTGGAATTGTGTTCACCAATCAGAAAAAAGATTGAATTTTTCAGTTTCCAACAAGCGAATCCCTATCAGGTTGAAAAGCTAAGAGAATAAAGGATGCTGTACAAGCTAGAACCAGAAAAGTACTAAACTATCAAAAATAAAATGCATTTCCAGAGTAAAAAGACAGTTATACAGTTATTTTGTAAATATTAATCATTCAAGAGCAATAGCCTTAATAGCACACAAAAGCCCAATTTTTAATCGTTGTAGCCATCTTCTTTTATTTTAACTTTAACTCTTCTAATAAGCATGAAAAATGTTATTTTTGCTGGGGTTTTTTGCCCAGCCATGCATCTTGTTATCAAACAGGGTAAGATTTGAATGCATTGTGAATACAAAGCTGTACCACTGATGGATATAATCAAACAAATTATAAGTAAAAAATGAAATAATATTACATTGCAAACAAAACAATTAAAGGCTTTCATGGATCTTTTATTTATTTATTTTTATCAATATCCTTTCTGGTCCGAAAGGTTTCAACACAACAAAAACCATAAAATTTTAGAAAACTATTTCATAAAACTATAGTTTTCTTAACATTACAAACAAGATCATTTATCGGATCATTATCCTAGAAAAGACTATTAACACTAACAGTGACCTTTCAGACAAGGACTCTATAACTGTTAATTATGTTATTTAGTTTTACAAAATTGTTTACTCCAAGGGCAAAAACATAACCAACAAAATTACACTCTATAATGGAGATCCCTAAGGAGTTCAACCATTAGGAGCTCCTGCTAAATAAATAAGAGACTCTACAATGACTGCATCAGTGATTTTGAATCTAAATTTTGAAAATGCTTTACTTTTTTGCTCGTTATTGTTTGTCTTAGGTGGTCAGCTGTCTTCCTAGCTGAAATGACTGGGAAAAATTATGCTTCAGCCCCTTTAGTGAGCAAAAAATGCTTGGTAACCTCTGTGCAGGTAGTATGCCCTTCTCAGTCAATGAGAGTCCTTAGGCAACACTTAAAGCTCCAATCAGTACGCTTTAAGACTTGTCATCTCCCAGGAAAGCTTGTTTTACTGTGACACACCCCCCACACCTCTTCTTTCTCTATGTCTCTCAGTGAGCTCTCATCTCTGTATCGTCTTGAGAGGCTGAAACATGATATTTCAAGCACCTTGTTTATGCCAAAGGGTCTTTCCCTTTCTCTCCGATGTCTTTCATTTCCTTCTCTTTTCTCATCATCTCAGCTTCTTCCTATTCTGTCTATGAACCTTACTGCAACCATGCTTCAGATATTTTTTAGTTTCTTACAAATCATGTCTTCAGAAGGAGCTAATACCTCTAACTGAAGCCATATAGCCATATACAGGTCCTTCTCAAAAAATTAGCATATTGTGATAAAGTTCATTATTTTCCATAATGTCATGATGAAAATTTAACATTCATATATTTTAGATTCATTGCACACTAACTGAAATATTTCAGGTATTTTATTGTCTTAATACGGATGATTTTGGCATACAGCTCATGAAAACCCAAAATTCCTATCTCACAAAATTAGCATATCATTAAAAGGGTCTCTAAACGAGCTATGAACCTAATCATCTGAATCAACAAGTTAACTCTAAACACCTGCAAAAGATTCCTGAGGCCTTTAAAACTCCCAGCCTGGTTCATCACTCAAAACCCCAATCATGGGTAAGACTGCCGACCTGACTGCTGTCCAGAAGGCCACTATTGACACCCTCAAGCAAGAGGGTAAGACACAGAAAGACATTTCTGAACGAATAGGCTGTTCCCAGAGTGCTGTATCAAGGCACCTCAGTGGGAAGTCTGTGGGAAGGAAAAAGTGTGGCAGAAAACGCTGCACAACGAGAAGAGGTGACCGGACCCTGAGGAAGATTGTGGAGAAGAGCCGATTCCAGACCTTGGGGGACCTGCGGAACCAGTGGACTGAGTCTGGAGTAGAAACATCCAGAGCCACCGTGCACAGGCGTGTGCAGGAAATGGGCTACAGGTGCCGCATTCCCCAGACCTGGGTTACAGAGAAGCAGCACTGGACTGTTGCTCAGTGGTCCAAAGTACTTTTTTCGGATGAAAGCAAATTCTGCATGTCATTCGGAAATCAAGGTGCCAGAGTCTGGAGGAAGACTGGGGAGAAGGAAATGCCAAAATGCCAGAAGTCCAGTGTCAAGTACCCACAGTCAGTGATGGTCTGGGGTGCCGTGTCAGCTGCTGGTGTTGGTCCACTGTGTTTTATCAAGGGCAGGGTCAATGCAGCTAGCTATCAGGAGATTTTGGAGCACTTCATGCTTCCATCTGCTGAAAAGCTTTATGGAGATGAAGATTTCATTTTTCAGCACGGCCTGGCGCCTGCTCACAGTGCCAAAACCACTGGTAAATGGTTTACTGACCATGGTATCACTGTGCTCAATTGGCCTGCCAACTCTCCTGACTTGAACCCCATAGAGAATCTGTGGGATATTGTGAAGAGAACGTTGAGAGACTCAAGACCCAACACTCTGGATGAGCTAAAGGCCGCTATCGAAGCATCCTGGGCCTCCATAAGACCTCAGCAGTGCCACAGGCTGATTGCCTCCATGCCACGCCGCATTGAAGCAGTCATTTCTGCCAAAGGATTCCCGACCAAGTATTGAGTGCATAACTGTACATGATTATTTGAAGGTTGACGGTTTTTGTATTAAAAACACTTTTCTTTTATTGGTCGGATGAAATATGCTAATTTTGTGAGATAGGAATTTTGGGTTTTCATGAGCTGTATGCCAAAATCATCCGTATTAAGACAATAAAGGACCTGAAATATTTCAGTTAGTGTGCAATGAATCTAAAATATATGAATATTAAATTTTCATCATTACATTATAGAAAATAATGAACTTTATCACAATATGCTAATTTTTTGAGAAGGACCTGTAGATAAGAGGGACACAACAGCAAATTCCTTTCACTTTTCAACACTGATCCCCTGTCCCTCCCACCCTCAGCAAGTCTAATTTATTTTCCTTTTTTCACTTCTATTCTTCCTCACTCCTTACCCCACCCAACCCAAGGGCTCGTCTCTTCACTGGCCTCTTCAAAGGTAAAAAGGTCTGTCGGCACAACTTCAGTGGTGAAGAACTGCACTTTTGATCAGACACGTCAGCACCTCCATCGCGCGTGACCGCATCAGCACTTCGAATATACGCACCAAGGCACACAAAACACACATGCACATGTCAGCACCTTCAACAAAACACGCACACACATGCAGGTCCACATGACATTAGGGAGGTCCACATGGTTAATATAAAAAGCCTGTCCAGCGGGAACAGAGAAGGGACAATGAGTGAGGAAATTAAAGTTTGAGGAGGAGTTACAGCAGATAAAGAAGAAAGAAGAAATAAGGTGATGAAAGGATATCAGAAAGAGAAAAGTTTAGAAAAGAGGTGAGATATGTGAATTAATATCCACTTGAGAATCCATTCAGTAAGGCTTTGAGGTGAATTCATATGAGCATGTTGTATCCTCTTCCTCAGCTTTGTCTTTACATTCAGCCCACCTACAACACATTTTGACACACAGTACATACCACCTTCTTCGGCTTTCTGTCAAGATGCTCTGTTGTAATGTTTACTTTCTTCAATTTATTCTTTGACAGTTTTTATTATAGATCTTTAATCATATTTCTTCAGATATTTAACTTTGTCAAGCTATCTCTGGGATAGTTTCCACTTTCCATGTCTATTTTTTTAGGGGTTTTACAGTTTTAGAGATAGTGAGAATGAAATCAAAAAATAATTTTGTCAAGATTTCAGAATATTTAAAAATGAAATTGAGTCCATGTTTGACTAATATAAAAAAAAAATCCCACTCGTAATTTAATTATATTATTTGAGTAGATAAAAATATAACTAAATTAACTCACACTAAGTTATAATTTGTATTAACATCACCATTCCTAATCATTCCTATAAAATAAATATGACTGACAAATTATGCTTATGTTATTCTTTTTTTTATTGATCAGAGTGTCTGGAAACTTTTACTTTTTAATGCATAACTTCCTGTCACTTGGGTTATAAATATGCTGTGGCACAGAAGCCAAGTACTTGTACCCACCACTCAACATGGGCAAGACAATAAAGCATGCAAGTCACATCTGGAAATGGCAACAAGAAAATAGCTAATCACAAAACTTGCCCATGTCTACAGTCAAAAGCAAAGTAACTGAATCCACATGATTTGTTCTGAAAAACAAAGTTGAGGTTTTACAAATCTCAAACTGTTTCAGATAATCTGTAATTAATGTGCAATAATCCAGTTTAAAATTAAATAGTCCATCTATTTTATTTCTTTATGCTTATTATGGTCTATGGTACTCCTAATGTAAAAAAAAAAAAAAAAAAAAAGCATCGTGAATGCTGCGTTTTTGTGTTTTCAAAAGTAGTTTAAGGTATTATGAATGTTAAATAGATCTCAAATGTTTCATTAAACTCCTTTTCGGTAAAGAATTGTCCCATTAAGCTCTGAGAGGTATAAAAGCCATAA
Source organism: Girardinichthys multiradiatus (assembly GCF_021462225.1). Lineage (NCBI taxonomy): Eukaryota > Metazoa > Chordata > Actinopteri > Cyprinodontiformes > Goodeidae > Girardinichthys > Girardinichthys multiradiatus. The sequence continues at coordinate 33,083,280 of NC_061801.1, read as the reverse complement.
AATATATATATATATATATATATATAATATAAATATATATACGTCGTCTTCCGCTTATCCGGGACCGGGTCGCGGGGGCAGCAGACTCAGCAGAGACACCCAGACGTCCCTCTCTCCAGACACCTCCTCCAGGGGGAGCCCAAGGCGTTCCCAGGCCAGCCGAGAGACATAGTCCCGAGGTTCGACTATCGGCCGGACTCTCCTCTCCAATACCCTGGCTTAGGCCTTACTAGGGAGGCTGAGGAGTGTGATCCCCCTATAGTTGGAACACACCCCAGTCTGCCAGTCCAGAGGCACTGTCCCCGACCGCCACGCAATGTTGAAGAGGCGTGTCAACCATGACAGCCCTACAACATCCAGAGACTTGAGGTACTCAGGGCGGATCTCATCCACCCCCGAAGCCTTGCCACCGCGGAGCTTTTTAACCACCTCGGTGACTTCAGCCTGGGTGATGAAAGAGTCCAACCGCGAGTCCCCAGCCTCTGTTTCCACCATGGAATGCGTGATGGCAGGATTGAGGAGATCCTCGAAGTACTCCTTCCACCGCTCGATAATGTCCTCAGTCGAGGTCAGCACTCTCCCACCCCCACTATAAACAGTGTTGGCGAAGCACTGCTTCCCACTCCTGAGGCGCCAGACGGTTTGCCAGAATCGCTTTGAGGCCAACCGGTAGTCCTTCTCCATGGCCTCACCGAACTCCTCCCAGGCCCGAGTTTTTGCCTATGCCACAGCCCGGGCCGCAGCACGCTTGGCCTCATGGTACCCGTCAGCCGCCTCAGGAGTCCCACAAGCCAACCACAGCAGATAGGACTCCTTCTTCAGCTTGACAGCATCCCTGTATATATATATATATATATTTGAACATTGATCACAAATAGGTTTTATGTCTCATATTTGTGGTAGAGATCCTAGAGCTCAGGGTCAGAGGTGGGGATATGTTTGTGGTGGAAAAGAAAGAGATTAGAAAGGGAAATATGTGTTAATGGCAATCAAGAGGACATCAATCAATCTAAGAGGACAGGAAGTTCAAGAGAATTGAAGAGAATAACAAAGAGGCAGAGAAAGAATGGTTTATTTTTGGGAGACATGGATAATAAACAGAGATGTGGTACCAGAAATACAGCCACGAGAGGGGAGAGAGAGCTTGGGTGCCAGACACAAACAGGCAGAGGAGAAGAGGTAACAGAAATGGCCAACGGAGAGAAAATGTATGATATAATAAGCGAGGGGGTGGCAGATCACAGGAATACAAAACTTCATGTAGGAGGTTGGGTTGGAGATGGCATAAAGATTAGAAAAAAACAAGAGGTTAAGACAGAGGGAGGGGGGGAAAGCAGAGACTGTGTGGGAGAGCACTAAAAGAGAACGCAGAGGAGATCCTGAGAAGGAGAGAGTCTATACCCAGATCAATGGATAGCCTGTCCTCTGCTGTGTCGGCATTTCCTCTGGGCTCTCACACTAAGGCCCTCTAACTGCAATTGGGAATAAGAGTAAGTGTGTGTGCGTGAGAGAGTGGGTTTTATTTTTGTGTCCATGCTCTTGTGTGTGAGGAGTGAGAGGAGCCCTTTCTACACTGGTCATTTCTTTAAATCAGAGGTCAATAGTTGGTCTTTCACAGGAAATTTAAGTCTGTAGTTTCTTACAGAATCCCAAGAGTTTGTATGTAATTTTACATTTAGGCCAACACCACTTGTCAGAATGATTAGTAACTTCTAAGAGTGTAACAATAAATCCAGTTCATGAGATGAGATGACACACAAAATTGGGTTCACAACAAATGGATGAAATTTGAGCAGTTTGGTGCAAAAAAATACTTGATTTTTACAAATACAGTAAATGTTTCACAAAATATTAAGGGATTTAAAGAATATGTTAGCATTGTATAACAACCAATTCTATATTGTTTAATAAAAAAGAACATTGAAAATGTTCTTTTTTTATGTTTTCACAAACAGCATAGATGCTTCATAAATCTCAAACTGATTTTTAAAGACTCTCAGTTCAAATCATTATTAATACATTTCAGTATAGATGTTTTTCCAGTATACTTTTTTATATACTGGATTTATTTATCTCCAATTGTCATAAAAAAAATGCTTTTGTATACAAATATCGTCTGCCTTACCAATGAGCAGTCTTTGTTAGTTGAGTCTATCAACACAATTAGACGACTCAAGAATGACTTCCTTTCTTACTTCAAAGCAAGAGTTTCAAATATAGATCCAACTGGATGTTTAGCTTAAAACACTTGCCTTCGTGTCTGGGGGTCATAATGATGGGTCATACTTATTTCATTCGATGAAGTCACATACTTATAACAATTAGATAGAGATGCATGAGACAGGCTTTACTTATTACTATCATGGCAACCCAATGTTTCTTGATCAGTTAACTGAAAGTTTTATTTTTAGAACCTCCATAATGCTTCCGTTTTTTGTGTAATCATCCAGTAGTTAATGCAGCTGTTTGTAGTTGTAGGATCAAAGTTTGTAAGCAGAAAGATATTCACATCAAATTATTTCTCATGTCCAAGAAAACATATTCATGAATGGAGAGTATAGATGTGTTTATGTCTTTTAGGGAGTGGGTGTGAGCATCATGGGATGTGTAGGCTTGAGGCAGTTTGGATGACCCTTCTGAATCCTCTGCTCGTTGTGACCGACTCAAGAAAAAAATGATGATGAACGGATTATGCACTACATATGATAACTTTTTGCTGGCTCACTGAAATAATGCTTACTGAACTTTTCATCTATTGCATTGGTAAAAAAGACATTTTACTTGAGTGAATGAACACATTTAATTGGCTTCAGAAGGAAAGCCAGCAGCCTAAAAGAACAGTATTGCATGCTTGCAAAATCACAGAAGCATCTGTAATTTGTAATCTCTAAAATCATTGAACTACCAATTAATTTGGTCACCGCCAAATGTGGAGCATCGCATTTTCCTGACTCTAAACTAAAATGAAGTGCTGTTCCACTGATTAACCTCAGAGAAAATTTCTGTGATTGTACACGATTCTGGTTTAATTTTGGACACATGTCATTTGCCCAGGGACAGACATCAGACAACTTGCAGGTACAGCAGAAGAAGGCCACGGCCACACATTTGACCTGCACAAGGGTATTAGCTCACAAGAGTATGCGTAGGGTGAAAGAGAGATGGGGTGAGACAGTCTGTGACGAGGTCTGTGCATGTGTGTCCTCCAGCAGCCATGATGCATTAGTGTAACCGGATGCCTCTCCTCCCTTGTGAGCCCTAACCTTGAGACAGACAGAGAGGGAGGCTGACTGCAAGAGCAAATTCTGTTATAAATGAAGCTGTCTTCAGTACCAAATTTGTCAAATCGGGCCACTAAGACTCTTCAAGTAATAGAAAGGGACATTTAGCTGAAATATTATTTTAGATAATTCATTCAACTACAAAAAAAATGTTCAATACTGAACTTGTTAAACTAGATATGAGTCTGAAAGCATTCTTGGATTCTAGTAAGTCTTTGATTTGTATGAGTAAAATCTTTCATTTAACTGTTTGCTGGTTCAAATGACTCAAAACAAAAACAAAAATATTTGCAATGTACATGATTTTTTAAATGCAAAATATGCCTCATCAAATATTAGTTGGACTTTCTTTCATCAAAAATATCTCAGTTTTGGTTCTGAATGTTTTATTAATTGATTTGCATGGTGGCACAGTTGGTAGCACTGTTCCCTTGCAGCAAGAAGGTCCTGGGTTCGCCTCCCAGCCAGGGGTCTTTCTGCATGGAGTTTGCATGATCTCCCCGTGCATTCATGGGTTCTCACTGGGTACTCCGGCTTCCTCCACAGTCCAAAAACACAACTATTAGGTTAATTGGCCTCCCAAATTGCCCTTAGGTGTGAATGAGTGTGTGCTTGGTTGTTTGTGTGTTGCCCTGTGATGGATTGGTGACCTGTCCAGGGTGTACCCCGCCTCCCCCCCAAAGACTGCTGGAGATAGGCACCAGCTTCTCCACGAACCGCTATGGAAGAAGTGGTATAGAAAATGACTGACTGACTGACTAATTTGCTGTTTTGTCTTTCTTTTTATTTGCTTTTGAACATTGTCTCTATAAATAGTCACTGTGCCAAAGAGTTTGAAATAATGGGGCACCACCCAGAGCAGCATAAGCAATCAAATAAAAAAACGAATTCCTTCAGCTGTGCACAGAAAAAAAATATATATATATTCTTATTATTATTATTATTATTATTATTAGCAGTAGTAGTAATAGTAGATGTTTTTGTTGTAGTTGTGGTAGAGGTAGTACCTCGTTTTACCTCGTTTGATCACTTTGGTTTTTTTCTCTACACTGTAACCACTGTAAGGAAATACGGCCTAGACAACATAGCTGCAGCTGTAATTCAGCATAAAATAAAAGGTCTGTTTCAGTTTTTCTTTAAAGAATTATTGTATACTGCATATAGATTTAAAAACAGCATGATTTGAGGTTTATTCGATTTTTATTTTATTTGTCAAAACACAAAAAAAATTGCCTGAGGTGGGGCTGAGGGTGGCAGAAGAAGTGGCTTAACCAAAGAACCACTAAATCCACCACTGCATTTGTTGGAAAATAACAAAACAAAACAAAAAAAACACTTTTTTGAGTTGGTGAAATCTAAATATTGTTCTATTGACCAACAGTTTTTAATATAGATACCAAAGCATTTACATTTTAATAACTGTAGCTTTAATAATGTGACTAACATAGTATGTTTAAAAGTTGACTTTGTGAATTAATAGTAATTTTGCTCCCTACTGCAGCCGACTGATTAACATTAACAATTAAAATGATGTATTAAATCATAAAATACTCCTTTCAGTGAAAAGCTGGACTCCTGATAAAGCATTAGTGAAGATGAGACATTTTATTAAACACCCTTTTTTTTTGTTACTAAGTTTCATTCTGCAAAGCTACGTTATGCCTTGGAGCTTTTCCCTTTATTACAGAACTTCGGTCATTTTGGCCAAAGAATAAAGAAAAAAATACAGTTCAAATTCCTCAACTTGAGGAATTCCTCATTTCATAATAATAGGGTTTCATTCCCATTTTATTCTCCTGCTTTAAATAATACTATTCCCGGAGCTCATTAAGATACTTAATCATCACCGGATGAAATACCCTCTGGCAAGATAATTATGGTCAATGATATTCAGAGATAATTCACAGAAAAGATTATTTCTGTTTTGGTTTAAAAACTAAATAAAAAACAGTAGTTCAAAAAAAAAGAAAGAAGAGAAACTGTGAAAAATGACAAAGGGGATAAAAATAGACAAGAAGCTGGAAGAACAGTAAATCATTTACAAAGACATGAATTGTAAGGTCACCAGAGTTTAATTATTTATGATAGGTGTCGAGCCGAAACTTTTAGTCCTTGGTGGGAAACAGTTTTCCTTTTTCCTTCTCTTCATGTTTATGTTCACTGAATTATGCATCAAAACCTATGTTATAAGTACACTTTTTTTGTCACTGTCTCTGCAAAGACCTGTTCTTGAGTAGCGACTGTCTGAGGCTGCAGTAAATCCTGCTGGAGCCACCCTCTGTCGGGGCATTGTGAGACACCTGGAAGTAAAGTATTCATATTTGCTGTAATAGTTTGGAAACGCAAAGAAGCACTGGCTGACATTTGATCCAAGGGATTAAGCTGCCAAACTGGACATTAGTGGAGACATTTTTAAAGATATATTGTCTAATTCAAGTTTTAAAAGTCTGATATATTCATTTTAGGATAGATGAATGCAGAATTTGTGTGAATATTTTGGCACTTCAGAACAAAAAGGAAAGAGAATTTCTAAGACTACAGCTTTTAAAAAAATTACCTTAGCTTTTGTCTAATTTTCACCTGTTGCCACTGGAATCAACAATTTCCACTTCTCTCAGTTTTTTACCTGCATTATCCATTTCTTTCTGTGTTCTTTCACTCCCCGGTGTCACCTAATTTATCACTCCCCACATCTACTCTCCTTTCCCATCTCCAGCCTTCATATGCTCTTACTTTTTAGCCCCCAATCCATCTCTCCCCCATCCTTTCCCCTCTTCCTTCTTCTCTCCTTCCTCCTTTTTCTCACTTTGTCTCCCTCTCTACTCTCCGCTGGGTGTCCTATTCCCTCTCTCTCTGGGACTGCCAGACCTCCTGACGGCTTAGTATTGATCCTTCTATCTCCTCACTAGCTATCTCTCTCTCCCTTGCTGTCTGTCTTTCTGACTCACAAACACACACGTGCACTCACACACACATATTAGAGTGACAAGATAAAAGGGTCTGTTATGCCCCAAGGCAAAGCCAGCTAAACAAGAGACCAGAGGCTCTCAGTGTCTAGTGTGCGTATCAAGAACAGAAACACTTAACAAACCCAGGGCTGCAGACTTACATCCATATCTCTGACAAGAGCTGTCCAAATTACCATTTGGTTTATTTACAAGCTCACTTGTATCTGAGCGTCAAGCTCTGCATGAAAAAATACAAATCTACTAGAATTGTGGTGGTCTGAACATTCTTATTCTGTCCCTTCACAAAGCTGAAGGCAACAAGCACACTTGTCATTTCTATGAAAGACATTTTCTGGCTAATAAGGCTATTTTTAAATGTTTCCTTTGGGCAGAAATACTTGACTAACAGCAAGGTCTTTGTTCTTTTCTTAAAAAGAATCTGTTCAACCAAAGCTGCCTTGGAGAAAGTAGATAGCATTACATGATGAGAAAAAAAAAGAAAACTGAGATTTGAGTTCAAATGTGTTGTTTTGGATATCTTTTCACAAGCTTCTAATAATAGTTTGCCTTAACTCAGTCAGCTATGTAGGCTGACTTGCACAGACCTTGTAACCCTACCCACAAATTTCTTTTGGGTCTGAGATCAGGGCTTTATGATGACTATTCTAAAACATAGACTTTTTCCATCCTTATGCCACTTTGTACCTAATTTAGGAGTATGTTTAGAGCCACTGTCCATTTAGACCCATAAGTGTCCTTTCTGGATGGTCCTTTCCCTCCTGCAATAAACCCCCACAAAACATGTTGCTGTCAAGCCCATATTTCACAGTTGGGGTTTCAGCCTTGTAAGCTTTCCTTTTTTTCTCCAAGTGTAACAATGGTCATTTTGCTCAGTTTATTTTTTGTTTTGTTTGGCCATACAACATGTATCCAAAAAATTACATGTTTGTAAACCAAATGTTTTGTGTTGCTTTTGAAATAATTGCTTCTTCCTGAATGGCATATCAGTCCATGTTTGTACGGGACTTGTTTTACTGGAGAATGACAATCTCTTACCATGTTCAGCCAGCATTTACAAGGCTTTTGTTTTTGTTGTGGGATCAATATGCACATTTCGCACCAAAATAAGCAAGTATTTATTCCTTTTAATTTGGATGAGCTAATGAGATCACAAAATCCAGTTTCTCAGACATATGAAATATTACATAAAACTAAGACTTTCGTTATAGAAATGTTATGTTGTGGCCTCTACAATCAAGGAGGCTAAGGCACAAACAGTCTTTTCACAAAGTGCTGTATACAAGGAATAATGCAAAGTTAAGTGGAATGAAAAAGTGTGGTAGAAGTAAGGGCACAAGCACCCATGAATAAACACAGCAAAGCTAATTCAAAAGGAAGAGAAAGGATGAGAAATAAAACAAAATCGTCAAGTTCTTACTGTTAGGGAACTGCAGCAAAGGGTGATATCTTCAAGTCTTCAATAGCAACTTTTTGATTGAAGCCTTTTGCACACATATTTACTGATGGTGGCAATAGTAGTGGAGATTGTTGTTAATTCAGTATGTTTTCAGATTTACCACTTAGTATATGAAGCCTATTTTCAATTATAGGAATTACGCCTATGTGCAGGTATTGCCTAATGGGATGGCTTTCTGCTCTCATTATTTCTAGTCTTACTGCAATTTTGCTTCCAAGAACTGCTAAATTCTGGAGGTAAAAAGGCAAATTTTCCAGTGAAATGTGTAGTTCAATCTGAAAACAAATTGTGAAACAAATCTTGATGGACATTAATTTTTGCAGATTTTTGTGGATACAACGTGTTTTATTTTAGCGAACAGAATTGAAATTAAAACAACTTTATGACATGGGAGCAAAGCGAGAAGAAAGCCGAGAGAAGTCAGAATATGGCTATTTTATATTAGATAGCAAAGGAGGATTAAACATTAAAAAATTCACTGTAAATAAGTACTAAGGTTGGAAATGACCCCACATAATTTATGTGTGTTATAGGAGAAATTTTGACATGTGTAATTGTAAGATTACAGTCATATATGTGATCGATGAGTACTTTTGAAAATAATCTTTAAGCAGATATTGAACATACTTATGATTAAACCCACATTTCTTTATTAAAAATGTTTTTTATTGGCCAGATGTAACATTCTAATCTTAAATGTCATGTTTTGATTGGCTTATAAGTGGAAAATCATCATAATTAACAGAATACAAGGCAGGAAAACATTGGTTTGTGTGTAATATCATCTATACAATGGGTTTTATTAGTTGCTGAAGTAAATTAATTTTTCAAACTTATTTTTATTTTGTCAAATATGACTGTAGGTCAAAGACAAGTAAAATAAAGCAAACCATATTATGCATTCATCTGTTTTATAAAATCAGTTTCTTGTTTTTCTGCCACCACTCAGAGGATTTAAACTGCGGTGCTTTTGTTCAGAGCATCTCTTTTAGAACTGAAACAGTACATATTACAGATGGAAATACAACCCTAACTTCTAAACATGGCAGTGCTTGTGCCATGCCGAATGCTGTGCACCCCGAAGCTAACAACTGTGAGGAATCGATACCTGGCATGAAAAACGATGTGACTTTCAGCTGCCGTGGCCGCATCAATCACACCATTACCATTAGCTCATCTCTCGACACCAACTTGGACTCATCTCCCCTGCCCCTCCCATGCTCTCTCCTCAGCTATATCCCTGTTTTTCCTCTCCTCCTCTTCATCCAACCTCTCTTTCTCTCTCACTCCCTCTTCTTTTTCCTCCCTCTCTCCCTGCCAACTCAGCGGATGCCCCTTGTCACAGCTCCTATTTCAGCCTTCTGAAGTTTCCTAATTGATCGCAATTAGAGCTGCTGCAGAGCAAAGCGATGAGGAGGAGGAGGAGGAGGAGGGGGATGGGTGAGCACAGAAACTGAGACGTATACAGAAAGTGAGTGTGCATGTGTTTTAAATGACAAACAGAAAGTGATAAAAAATGAATCATCCTCTTTTAAGATTATGTACACTGCATATTGTACAGTTATTGTTGTAGTTTGACTACCTTTCACCACGCAATCTTTTTACTACGAGTTACAGGAAAGGTCAGATAATATAATATAAAGAGCCAGATGGGATATAGAAGGAGTAGAGGAGAAAGGAGAAAAATATAAAAGGTGATACTAGATAAGAGACACCAATGACCTGAAGAATATTGAAAAACATAACATAAATTGAACTGGTTCCAGTTTATGTTTATCAAGATATTTTGTAAATGTATTTAAGAGTTTGTTGAAGTGCATGTGCCAATATTAGACAAAATTTGAACAATATCTTTTGGTTAAAACTAGAAATCCTACTCTTTTAATAACAAAGTAAGGGCTTTACAAATCACAAACTGTGTTGGAGTTACATAAATAGAAATAATATTCAAAATCATCAACACCACTGTTAAAAGTGTGCCTAAAAATTGCTACAAAATATATGTAGCTGGTATATTTTTGGAAATCATGTTTTTTGTTTGTTCCTTTACAGTTTCCAGTCTCTAGAAACTTAGTTCTAGTAATCCATGACTTCCTGTTCCTCTGGTCATAAATATTACATGGCACAGACCCCTATTTGTCTTAGTCACTCTAAAACTGAAATGAAGGGTGTTTGAAAAATGAAAACTCAAAAGTAAACACAGAAATAGGTAAAAGTGCATGAAAAACATATTTTGCATAAATACATTTGAAAAAATTATTGAGGCAGACTGTGACTTTTTTTTAAAGAAATTAAAACAGGTGAGGGTGATAGACGGACAGAGAGAGCAGAAGATTTGTTATTGGCAGATAAAGAGATAGAGATGACAGAATGACAAAGAGGAAGAATAACAATGGTGCCAAAGCTCCTTCCATCCTTCTTGCAAACATCACTGATCCCCCTTTTTCTCTCATTTAAATTCCTTTCCATTGTCATTTCAATCCAGGCCTAACCCCCACAGCCTGGCAAATACACATGCACACAATCACTTGCAAACACTCACGGACATTAGAGTGCACATGTATTGACCTCCAGCAGCAAGTGGGACAATCCCAGGGCACAGAGCTCACACATCTCAGATAATCCTTATCAGTGAGCACACGCTGACAGAGTCTGTTGGAAAGAGAGGCTCAAGTTTCACCAGACTACAGATGTCTGTGAGACCCTACCCATGCTAACATGGGTGGGGGAGACTGAGAGCAGCTTGTCAGCAAAAATCCATGGTCTTGTCAGCCACACAAGGGCACGCGGAGTAGCACAGTGCTCAGCTGTGCCTTGTCAACATGTATTGTTGATATTGTTAACTTTTTTCTCTTCTTTGCCTAACAAGGTGCAAATACTTGTCAGCTGGCATGCTACTCTCAGTAGTGGCCACTTGAAACATACTCAAGGCATCTAACAGTAAAAACAAACCTCGAGAGGACTGTCTACTCAGCATGGTTAAGAGATGGTTCATTAATACAAATTTCAGGGGCATCATTACCTTGTCTGCACCTCTTTGTCAGAAATGGCAACTGATCCTGAAACATATAATGCAGAGCTAAACTGCAAATTAAATTACTAAAAGTAGCATATTGATAGGTTTATATTATTCCTGTCATTAATGCTCCACTTTAAAATAATGGCAGGTCAAATAGAAAGAAAATTGGGTAATTATTTTGCATTTCTTGTGGATAAGATACATTCCATTTACATCCAAAGTTTCAGGAGTCCTGGAATGATGCTGCTCCTAATTTAACAGTTTTCAACAACAGGTCATGGAAGTCATGTTATGGCCTAAGTCTCACAATGGTGGTAATCTTAGACTGATATTAACAGCCTTAATTAATTTAGGATAGATTAAAAAATATATCAGCAGAATCTAACAAGTAATGTTGGGAGTTATGGGGTGTTTTGCACGTTCAGGGGAGCATCAACAAAATGAAAAAAGTTACTTAAAGGCTTGAGCTGTACAGCAAATCAGAAAACCACTAGTATTTGTCATTTTTGTGCTCAGTGATTTTGCTAACTAAAAGACAGTAACCTTTTTAAAATAAAGTTTAAGCAATATTAAACATACTTTTCATGAAGCCTACATTTCTGCATTAAATAAGTTTTTAATAGGTTTGATGTGATATTCTAATGTTAAATGTCATGTTTTTTTATTGCTGTATGTGGAAAATCATAATTAACAGGAATAAAGGCTTGATAACATCAGTCTGTGTGTAACTAATTTTAATAATGTGTTTTACTTAGTTAATCGAGTTACTGAAATAAATAAACATTTCAATAAATATGTATTATTCAAATTTATTGAAAATGACCATTGATGAAAGTGTAGAATGATGCAACATTCAATTTTTATTTGGAAGTGGTAATTTTTAAGTTCCATGTAGGAATACACAACAAAGTCATAAAAGTGTATTTGTTCTGATTTATTATGAAACTCCTAAATAACCTCCAGTGCCACCTATGGACCAAGTGGGTGGAAATCCCTCCATGTCTTTGACATATTGCGGTTATGCTGCATTTCATTTATACTCAGAGGTCAAAACTTTCATGTTGCACGCATTTATAATTACCCCACCTCATCTGATACCCCCAATTAAAAGCCAGTCAATCAATTGGTCCTGTCAAAGTCCAGACCTGAATTAAATCGGAAATAAAAAATAAAGCTTTGAATTGACAAGTTTGTATTCCCTTTTTTTACAAAGAATCTACTAAATATTTTCAGTGTGTGTTTTTCATGGAAAGATTGTTGGAGAATTGCCTCCTATTCCCTTTTCTCTTGTAAATAATCAGCAGCTTCAATATACAAAACCTCCCAATTCAAACATACCATACACCATACCATACCATAACAACTTTATTTATAAAGCACTTTATACACCAACAGGACCAAAGTGCTGTACACAATCATAAAAACAATGCAAAATGGAAAGAGATTGAATATAAAATACATATTAATGTACATACACAATAAATCAAGTAAAAGCATCTCAGATTTTGCCAAACGCCAAAGAAAAATGATGGGTCTTAAGGAGTGACTTAAAAACAGTGAGTGAAGAGGCCTGTCTTATGCCCAAAGGAAAATCATTCCAAAGCTTGGGAGCTGCCATAGAAAAAGCACGGTCCCCTCTGAGCTTGCATTTTGTTTTTGGCACCTTCAGGAACAACTGATCAGCTGACCTGAGGGAACGTGACGGTGTGTAAGAATGTAACAGCTCAGACAGATAGGGAGGGGCAAGGCCATTAAGAGCTTTAAAAACACATACAATTATTTTAAAATGAATCCTAAAATGTACTGGCAGCCAATGTAACAAAGCTAAAATAGGGGAGATATGATCAAATTTCCGGGTGCCTGTTAAAAGACGAGCAGCAGCATTTTGTACTGGGAGCTGGGAAACATATAAATCACTGACTCCTATATAAAGTGCATTGCAGTGATCTAGCCGTGTGGTCACAAATGCATGGATTATTATTTCGAAATGCTGTCTGGAAAGGATATGTTTTACTTTGGCTAGCTGCCTTAAATGGAAGAAACTGGATTTTACAACGGCTCTAATATGTGCTTCCAACATAAGACTAGCATGCATCTTGACCCCTAAATTTGTGATAACTGGCTTGACATACTGGGCCAGAGAGCAAAGATTAGTCATGGAATCTGTAGTCGATCTGCCAAAAATCACTATCTCTGTCTTATCATTCATCATTTAAAACAGAAGTGGCAATCCACTGTACCTGTCTGCTTTGCAGGGGTGTGGCAGATTGTTGGGACTCTCCAATCAGTCTAGACAACAGTTTCACAACTGCTGATGGGATAAGACTACAATGAAAAGAGATCATTATGGTTGAGGAAACGCTGCCATTTTAATATTGACCCAAACAGAGACACTGATGTGACTTTCTGTACACTACCCCACAGTTGACTATAACATTTGATTTGTCATCTAAAATAGCCCCAATGTCTTTGTAAGAATGCACACTCTGAATTGCCTGATCTTTAATTAAAGTGACTTTGTGCCTTTGAGTTTTTCTCCTAAAATTAAGAATCATATAATTAGTCTTATTAGTATCATGATAAACATAAAACGCTTTACACCATTTCAGAAAGCCATCAGTCACTAGGCCATGGCTGTTTTTCATTTTCTTGGAGCAGAATAAAATTGACAGAATCATCAATTTACTATATCATGAATTACAGATCCTTCTCAAAATATTAGCATATTGTGATAAAGTTCATTATTTTCCATAATGTCATGATGAAAATGTAACATTCATATATTTTAGATTCATTGCACACTAACTGAAATATTTCAGGTCTTTTATTGTCTTAATACGGATGATTTTGGCATACAGCTCATGAAAACCCAAAATTCCTATCTCACAAAATTAGCATATTTCATCCGACCAATAAAAGAAAAGTGCTTTTAATACAAAAAACGTCAACCTTCAAATAATCATGTACAGTTATACACTCAATACTTGGTCGGGAATACTTTTGCAGAAATGACTGCTTCAATGCGGCGTGGCATGGAGGCAATCAGCCTGTGGCACTGCTGAGGTCTTATGGAGGCCCAGGATGCTTCGATAGCGGCCTTTAGCTCATCCAGAGTGTTGGGTCTTGAGTCTCTCAACGTTCTCTTCACAATATCCCACAGATTCTCTATGGGGTACTACTGTGGGTACTTGACACTGGACGTCTGGCATTTTGGCATTTCCTTCTCCCCAGTCTTCCTCCAGACTCTGGCACCTTGATTTCCGAATGACATGCAGAATTTGCTTTCATCCGAAAAAAGTACTTTGGACCACTGAGCAACAGTCCAGTGCTGCTTCTCTGTAGCCCAGGTCAGGCGCTTCTGCCGCTGTTTCTGGTTCAAAAGTGGCTTGACCTGGGGAATGCGGCACCTGTAGCCCATTTCCTGCACACGCCTGTGCACGGTGGCTCTGGATGTTTCTACTCCAGACTCAGTCCACTGCTTTCGCAGGTCCCCCAAGGTCTGGAATCGGCCCTTCTCCACAATCTTCCTCAGGGTCCGGTCACCTCTTCTCGTTGTGCAGCGTTTTCTGCCACACTTTTTCCTTCCCACAGACTTCCCACTGAGGTGCCTTGATACAGCACTCTGGGAACAGCCTATTCGTTCAGAAATTTCTTTCTGTGTCTTACCCTCTTGCTTGAGGGTGTCAATAGTGGCCTTCTGGACAGGAGTCTGGTCGGCAGTCTTACCCATGATTGGGGTTTTGAGAGATGAACCAGGCTGGGAGTTTTAAAGGCCTCAGGAATCTTTTGCAGGTGTTTAGAGTTAACTTGTTGATTCAGATGATTAGGTTAATAGCTCGTTTAGAGACCCTTTTAATGATATGCTAATTTTGTGAGATAGGAATTTTGGGTTTTCATGAGCTGTATGCCAAAATCATCCGTATTAAGACAATAAAAGATCTGAAATATTTCAGTTAGTGTGCAATTAATCTAAAATATATTAATGTTAAATTTTCATCATGACATTATGGAAAATAATGAACTTTATCACAATATGCTAATATTTTGAGAAGGACCTGTATATCTGCTCTGACACATGTTTGTATATAGAACACAGCCTTAAGGTGACCCACTGGATGTACATTTAAAATCTTTTAAAAAAGAAGGTCTTTTTAATTCAGCAGAATTGCCAACTAATTAACAAAATGTTAAGGACAGTCAGATTCCTTTACTTCTTTATCTTATTAAAAAATACATATGTATCCAGTTATAATTATATAACACGAATACAAATGCTCACCGTAAACAGGCTATCAAATGTGGTTTCCTTTTCTCTTTCAAATGCACCTCAAAGACATCTCCTTGTTTAGAATGTTGACTAATAAACTCTATTAAGAGTTGCAGTGGGAAAACAAATGAAATAAATTTAACCATTCTGAAGAGGACGAAAAATGCATCCTGATGCCTGACATAATCGGTGAACTTGGAGGAGCTCTCAGGTTATTTCAAATCCATTATGGCAGAACAGGCTTTTAGGTAACACACACATCAATGTGCACATATTGGCAAAACAAAGACTGACGCACAGGCAGAGATGTAAAATAATATATTTTTTTTAAATGTATTTATCATAATTGCAAAACCTAAAAGTCAAATTCAAAGTCAATTTTATGGCAAAACGCACTTGCAAAGGAGGAAATTAGGAAGTGTAACAGACAAATCAATGTCAATGTGATTTAGAAAGAAAAGACAAATCTGTGTATGTGTTGTTCTGAGGGGCTGCATGTGTAAAGGTGATTCTACAGACCAGGCAACCCAGTGAGATCATAACAAACAAACTCTCATGTTACTGGTGACCTCTCCAGCCCCCCTGCCAGTGCCAACCATCAAAACACCACCACACACAGGCACGCTCATCAGGAGGGAATCCATGCACTTTGCAGAGATTCGTGTCAATGGGAACTGTTGTGGTGGTCAAAAACAGAAAGGAAGGGTTGAATCTCCATGGGCTGTCTCACATGTACACCAACTGATGGGAGCTTCTTTAAATGCTAGGTGAATACAGTTATGAGGCTGAATCTGTGTTTCTCTTCTAGCTATTCCTTCTGATCATCGCTCCCTAAAATCAGGGAGAAGAAGGAGTAGGTTGACAACAGTTGTTTTGCAGAACTTCTTAAATACCCAAAAAAGCATCAAAGAGGATGTTTGATTTGTCAATTTCAAAACTGCCAAATAAAAAAA
Organism: Girardinichthys multiradiatus; assembly: GCF_021462225.1. Lineage (NCBI taxonomy): Eukaryota > Metazoa > Chordata > Actinopteri > Cyprinodontiformes > Goodeidae > Girardinichthys > Girardinichthys multiradiatus. Next base: position 33,067,335 of record NC_061801.1, on the reverse strand, counting down.
CTGACCAGTCGACTTCCAGCGTTATGTTTTTTTGTTGAAAACATGTTCTTTCCACTTCTGAATTATGGACCTTGTAGCTCTCACTGGAACATTCAGAGGTTTAGACATGTGTCTAAACTTCTGAAAGAGCAGGATTTCTTTCTAAATATTGACACATTTCAGCTGGTTTCTTTGCTTTTTGTGTCTTTTGCAACTTATTATTTTCCAATACTTATTTGCCATTCCACTTTGTTACACATAACCTAATTTATGGATATTTGTTTAGGATTTCTTTGTATTTGTGGATTACTTGCATTGCTACCACATCTAATGTAAGTTTGATGTCATACACCCCATGAATAATATATTTCTGAGAAAAGAACATGTTGCAATGTTGTTTTCAATACAAATGTTCCACACTGTATTGGAAATGGAACCTGCTGGTTAAATTTCCAATTATGTAAACATCCTTCAACTTAAGCGAGAGACTTTATTAGTGACAGAGTCTAGTCTAGAGTATTTTTTTTCTCATTATTCCATGTATCCAACATTTATACAACTGTTTGTTTATTGTGAATGTGCATTGCTGCAAACACCACACCATAAGATGTACGCTCCCGAGGGAGAGAATACATTTTTTAACTTGAACTCAATTACAACGATGGTTGAAAAGAGAATCTCAGAGCAATTATGCTGCATTACACCTGTTTTTCAGCAGAAACCTAAAGCTTCAGGAGTCTGCATGGTTAAATCCACTAGACTGGCACAAGGGAAATCTGAGTGGGGGAAAAGCACATAAGCAATGCCCCCCAACCCCCTTCTGCCACCACAATCAAAGTCAAGCTGCCCAAAAGCAAGGCTTATAATCTTCGGTTTGCTGTCTGCAGAAGCCCAATGGGAAATAATTTGCATTTGGTAATTCTTCATGCAAATATCATTCTTCATTTGTGTAAAGATCTATCATAAACAACTTCAGGCAATTTGTCATGTTTTATATTTGTGATATTTAATTTTAATTTCAGGTCTGGATGAGTGAATAAAAGTGTGTATGCATACTATCCATGTTCAAAGTGGTGTGGCAGGCATGGACTTCCCTGTATGTAACCCAATAGTCCTGAGGTGTCTGAATGTGTTGCAGTGGCCTGCATGGAATTTGGATATCTGTCTACGTGTGTGTCCATGCTGTCTGAATATTTTGTGTGTGTGTGTGTACAGGCACCCCAGTGGGTCCCTGCCGGGTGGTGTGTAATGTCTGCATTCCACCTTTTTTTGTATCTGACCGTTGACATATGTATGTCGCTGGCATTTCTGGTCAGAGGAACTTTATCCTCCTCCACAGAGTTCTTTCAACACCACAGCTCCACACACACACATCTCTCTACTGACACATGCATGTCACCACGGCAACCAGATACAGTCAAAGATGTGACATTGGCAGAGGAGAAGAAACCACCATTTCTAAGCTAAACAAATGAAAACCTTTTTTTGAGAACCCTGAAAATCCTGCAACCCTTAGAGTGACGCTTTATTATTATGTACGCTCTGTTGTTCACACACATGCCAAACAGATTTACAGTTTTCTGTGGTGTTTTTTCACACATGTGGCTCACATTGTTAATCTGAACTTGACTACTCGTTGTGAAAGCAACTCGCTTCAAAACAATGCAATTGATAGTTTAGGATTTCAAGGAACAAATTTATCAAATGTCTAGCAATAGAAGCAGAAATAGCAGTGACACAGTAATGTTTTGGTTTATAGAGATATATTAAGAAGGTTTTCAGGCTCAGGAAATGTAATAACCACAGAAATAAGGAAAGGAAAAATCTGAAACTCAGAACTGGAAATAAACGAGTTCTTACATCTACAGAAAATTCAGACGAGAATTAGACTAACCATAGACTGGGGGAAATGTTGTCTCTGTCCTCCTCTTCACCCTGTCAAAAAACAAACAAACAAACAAACATAGAGTTAGTCATTATATCCAGGATTTGGGAACAGAAGGTATACATCTTATCTGGAAAATGATTCAGCAGTAGGTCGAAAAGAGGATTTAATAACTAAGTAGCCACATACCTTAAGAATTTTGCAGACATTAAGGGTTGCTACAATGCCTCGCAAAGTATTCATCCTACTTGAACCTTTTCACATTTTCTCATGTTACAACTGCAAACTTTAATGTATTTACAGAGATTTTATGACATCAACATACAGTAGTACATAAGAAGATGCCTAATTTAAATATTTAAAATATGTTTTGAACAGTTTAGCATGATTCTGATTCAGCCCCCTTACCCTAATACCCCTAAATAAAGTAATTTGAGCTATGTCTGTATAAGCTTTGCACATCTGCTTTATACCAATTCTCCTTTACATTACCAATGATCTTTGGTTTGGACTTTGACAGGGCCATTCGGTTGCACTGGCTTTTAACTCGGGGTTGTCAAGGTTTGTATAGCAGAGGACCCCGGAATGCAGATGGACAGGCAGCATAACAGTAAGTAGAATATTTGAATATTTAAATAAAAAACACAACTCACTCATAAGAGGAGGCAGGAACAAAACAATAAACAGGCAGGCAAGACAGGCATAGCATGATTTGTAATGTTTCCGCAAGGAATGAACAGAACAGAGGTGTATATATGGAGCAAGAACCAGGTGAAACGAGGAGACTGAATGATAGGTGCAGGTGAACCGAATAAAGTTAATTGAACGACAGGGGAGAACAAAACGTGGCTGGAGCAAAACAGATTTTTTGGATCTGGTTATGCTTTAGTTTCATGGTTTACTAGTTGTGTTTATATTAGTTTGTATTCAAGAGTCTCTAACTTGACAAAACATGAACTAGAAGACAAAAACTAAAGCATGACCAGGAAAATAATAAACAGAAGCATGATTCAAAACCTATCAATAATAAGAAGAAGAAGAAGAAGAAGAATAACCCAAAAACACCCACAAATCATGACAGGGGTATCAGAGTGAAGATGGATAATTATAAATGCATGGAATATAACAATGTCAAATCCAGCATTGCTGCACTTGTTCTGCAAGTTGTCAAAATAAGGTGAGATCTTTTATATGCCTTCTTTAATTAGTAAAGCTTTTGCAGAGGTCAGTAACAGCTTAAATTCAGCAACACATAATAATTTCAATAATAGAAATGAATCAATCAACTCAACCTGTCTTTCCCTGATGCTAAAACTAGTGAGTTTGGAGAGGCTTTGAAGACGGAGGCTCATCCATGCACCCGATGGGGATGTTTCTTCTGGTAACAACGAGCGATTTCTTGAAGGAAAGACGGCTTAATCTTAAGTTTTCTTCCTCTAAGTAGACAGGCACTGATGCTCCAGGTTTCGTTGGTCAGACAGGAACTTTGTTGTCATATGTCTCAGAAGACAGTTGCTTCCAGAGGCTGAAGAGTTGAAGGAATCCCCGATGAAATGAGGTTGATTCAGGACTTCCAGAAGCCTGAACCTTAGAGCAATCAGTTGTTCACCGATCAAGTTCACTTCTGTTGTCTGGATAAAAAAGCTGTAGATGAAATCAGATTCTTAATTTTGAGGCACAGTCCTTCTAGGGCACACGGGTTGATCCTCTTTTTAATGCAGTCAGCTGCTTCATAATCAAAGATTACTCATTTCATTTAACACTAGAACTTCCAGGGCCGTCAATTTGACGGTTTTGAAAGTTTGACATGCCATAACTCTGGTTTATTAAAACTCTTATCTTCCTGGCATCCTGACTTTTTCTAAACCTGTGTCTTGTGTGTTCCTATGTCTCTATTTTAAAAAAATAACAAAGTAAATACAAGATCTAAGTATTTCTACCTCTAACTACCACAGCCGCTTTTTTGACGGCCCTATTATTTACATAGATTTTTTTTCCCAGCGGCTGAGTATACGGGCAAGCGTTGCCTAGCAACCGCCACTCTGAACACAGTCAGAGGAGGAGATTACAGGCATCCTACAAATTGCTTCTAGAAGTATATTTTCTACTCAAGAGGGATTGAAAATGCTTCAAAAATTAGATGATCGTGATTCTGGGTCGAGAGGGATTCTGACGGCTCTTGGTCAGTATTCAGTTCCAGTGACAGCGGGTCAGAGAGTGAGCCTCCCCCTGCTAAGAAAAACATGATTCGTCCCATTAGCAGGAGGTTGTGACGCATTATTTCAAGGTAGTAAAAGACTAGCCTATGTAACAATTGTATCATTTTAGGCTATGGTTTACAGATTAGTAAACTAATAATATATAAACTACAGCAACAGTGCCACAATCAGCGCAGGTTCAGAGATAGGTAGACGAGCCTGGTGCCCAGACGCCCAGCTATAAACCCAGTAATCCAGCTCCCTGGCAGGAGAGAAACTACAAATCAAGGTACTGATACTGGACAAAGAATGAACAATAAGTTATGTCATAGACATAGTAGCCCAGTAATAACAATCTATTCTGCGCTTTACAGCGTTTTCATCCCAAACCGAGCGCACACCTGAGAAGGAGGAGGAGATAGGAAAAACGAGCGCACACCTGAGAAGGAGGAGGAGATAGGAAAGGATGGCACTGTGTGGACAGTGGTAGGGGAGGAAGAAAGTAGAGGGAGGCGTCAGAGCCAGAACGCACCAGATCCAAGATGCCCAGACCGCATTCCTCTACATGGTGGATGCCGAAATGCTCATCCACATTCAGGGCTGTAGTGTGGCTGAGGCCTGCAGAGTTTTAGGAGATGATTCCTCCTCAGACATGAGTGTGGATGAGCTGAAGGCATTTTTAGCGCTAGTTTATGTCCGCGAAGTGAAAGGGGGGCGTAACATGGAGCTGTCCAGCTTTTGATCAGATTAGTAAAGATTTGTTTTAAAATGTACCCACTACTCTGTATTATTTTTCAGTACTATTTATAAATAACAATAAAACATAATAGGTTTTGATCAAATACTATTATTAATTATTGTCAAAACCAAAATTTTATAGCGTTAATGCGATGACGTCATCACCGCCCTCGCATCCAGAATGCTCGCCGTCAAATTGACGGGCTTGGGAGTTCTAGTAGTGTTAGAATTCTGGGAGTTCTAGTGTTAATACTTGTTTAACTTGATAATCAAAGATTTACTCATTTCATTTAATACTTGTAGAAAATGGAAAATCATTATACATCATTTTCTTGGTTACACTTCTTGTTTATACTTCTGCTAAAGATAAGACCGTTAATATGTGACTCCACAGAGGCCACTCCAGTCTCTCAGTCCCAGAATTTGAGGATATGCTTGTTTCATTCTCTACTGCTTCAACTGTGTATTTTAATAATTGTTGCATGGATTACACATAAGGATATTTATTGTATTTTTTATGGATTTACCTTTGAGTAGTTAATGAATGTTGCATGGATTACATGGAAAGACCTCACCTTATTTTGACAAAGTGATTTAAACTTTGTCTATAGGTTGCACCGGAACTCATTTAGGGGTGTCAGAATATATGGGGGCAAATGTACTCCACACTTTCAGTTTTTGTTGAATTTTCCAACTTGGGACTCCAAAATGTAAATTTCCGAATAAAAATGAAATGTAACATAAATCTAAGTTATTTTTTCAAAGAAAAGTATTTTTGCAAAAAAAATAGAAAGCGGGTGCAACGCTGGTGGTGTATGGGGTTAAGCGTGCAACCCACATACGGAGGCTTTAGTCCTCGACGAAGCCATCCTGGGTTCGAGTCCTGGCTCCAGGGTCATTTGCTGCATTTCTTCCTCTCTCTCCCCACCCCCATTTCCTGTCTAGCTACTGGGAAAAATAAAGGCCACTAGAGTTGCAAAAAAATTCTTAAAAAAAAAGATTAAGCTGTGCAAAGACTGAGCTAAACCAGACATGGAACCAAAGATATGTAGTGATTTTTGATTGGCCAGTTGGTCGAGTGGTTTTTATTAAGGGTAAAACTGTGCTGAAAACAAATGCACACCACACAGACAATATTTTTTTTGAAAAAAAAAAACTAAATACCACTTATTTTCCAAAATCATGTCTCGGTCTATTGTAAGTAATAAAATTAAAACATATTAAATTTTGTGGCTGTAAAGTGACAAAAGGTTAACGAGGGGTTTTAATAATTTCAAAGACAAAGTAACATCTATTGTTTCCTTTATTTTTTATTTATTAGATTATTTATCTATTAGATGCTGCAGAGAGATAGATTGCCCTTCTGAAAATTCCACCATACCCTTAAAAAAAAAAATTATATATATATATATATATATATATATATATATATATTCTGAGGTTGTGGTTTAGTGGAATTGGAAAAAGTAAACTAATGTTTCTAATACTGAACACCTTGCCATAGGCTCTTTACAGTAGTCTTATCTCCCCAGTGCATTCGCCTTTTCTATCCATCTGGTTTCAATTCTTTCCACCTGCCCATCAGTCTGCAGCCTTGGATAGGTGAGCCTATTACACGCTTTTCACACTGTTCACTAGACACACTTAAACATGCATGCACACACACACACACACACACACACACTCACACAATATACATACTAGCTTTTACTTTATGGCAATTTAACTTGTCATGCAGATCAGCCAAATCTGCTGCTCTGTAAAACGACTGTTAGTGAAGCCACATCATGGCCCTGATGAAGTGGTTCAAAGTCCAGAACGAGGAGCTCAAACACATTCTTTATTAGGGAACACAGGACATTAAACCAGCATAAAGTCATAAAATACATTCTGTTCCATAATAGGATTCCTAACAATACAGTTTTTAAAGATAATCAAAATGACGTACTTTAACGCCTTAAAATACTTTTAGATAACAGGGAGGGCTTTACAGACAGATTCCATTCATGTAAAGTACAAATAATTATATATTGGAAACTAAATATTTGATCAGGAATTTCCAAGATACCAAAGCAGATATATGCTAATTATACTCAGTCTAGGTGCAAAACATGACTATGCATGCCTGAGCCTAAGCATGAAAGACTAAAATGTCTACAGGAAGTATAACTATCAGATATAAGTTTTATATTTATTTTACAAATACTTTTTAAATGAGGGCTGCATGGTGGCACAGTTGGTAGTACTGTTGCATTGCAGCAAGAAGGTTCTGGGTTTGATTCCCGGCCAGGGGTCTTTCTGCATGGAGTTTGCATGTTCTCCTTGTGCATGCGTGGGTTCTCACCAGGTACTCTGGCTTCCTCCCAAAGTCCAAAGACATGCCTGTTAGGTTAATTGGACACTCTAAATTGCCCTTAGGTGTATGAATGAGTGTGTGCGTGGTTGTTTGTGTGTTGCCCTGTGATGGACTGGTGACCTGTCCAGGGTGTACCCTGCCTCTCGCCCATAGACTGCTGGAGATAGGCATCAGCTTCCCCGCGACCCACTATGGAATAAATGGTAGAAAATGACTGACTGACTACTTTTTAAATGTATTTATTTTCGTTATTTATGATTTCTAAAATGTTTTCAAATAAATGACTGGTTTTATTCCATTTGTTTGTTTTAAATATTGCCTTATATACTTAATGTAATTTGATAATCATAGATCCAGCACCATAAAAAAAGTATACACATCCCTCGAACTTTCTCACATTTTATTGCGTCATATGTTTTATTCAGAATTTATGTGATGGACAAACACAAAGTACAGTATTATTGTGAAGTGAAACAAAACTGAAATAACACGTGTTTCATTTGTCTTCAGCCCTGTTAACTGCACCCTCTTTATCCTTCCACTTCACAACTATGCTACTTTGTGTTGGTCTACCACATAAAAACCCAATAAAATGCATTTAAGTTGTGGTTGTACATGATACAATTGCTAGGGATTTTACAAGACATATTGCTTGTTTTGCTTTTTATTTATTTCAGCCAAGAGTTAAAGCAGCCATCATAAATGTAACTTAATGCATCAGTCTCCAAAAGGCAATGTATTTGTCCCTGAGCAATGCTGCCTGTTTCACTGGCAGACAAAAGAGAAAAAAATAAATAAATAAAAGAGAAGCGAATTTGCTGATGCTGCTGAGTTCTAATGTTGCAGGATGTGCTATCATGTGAAACATCACCTTTTACTCAACTGCACACTTTATCTGCACATATCTTCTTTGCTCAACCTCTATCCACCTTTCAGTTCGTCTCAGCCTCCTTTGCTCTTTGCCCCACTATGAGTTTTCAAGCTCCAAAAACAGATTTTGTGTATTTATGTTGTGTCAGTGTTCCCCCAGACATTGACACCAGCTGTCCTATTTCAGTTCAGCAGCTCCTGAACTCTGTGGGTGACATTAAGTTTCATGCAAGCTACAACAAAGAACAAACATCATCAGCACTGAATAAAAGAAAAAAAATCCAACCAAAATAACTCAAAATGAAATTAAGCACATCAGCGAAAATAAATTCCCACAGGCCTCTTTGCAGTTCCAAAGAGGTTGCATTAGCAGGGAAGACTAAAATTGTTTATTAGAAGACTAAATTGTAATTGTGCAAGTAGAAAAAGGACTAAAACGGAATATGGGAAATGTCTAAATACACTGTAGCTACTATAGAGGAGATTAGGAGATTGTAGAGTGCGTAAATAGCTAGAGACAACTCTCAGAGATAATTACACACTCAACGTGTGTATTTTCACCACCCCAATAACAGATCATGTGGTTTCACAGCCAGACATATCAAAAGTCCAGTCTTATTAACTTTTGATAAAATTCAGTCACAACAATATGGAATAGCATTATGGGTAGATGTTTACTTCAGAGGGCAAAGCTTTAAAAAAAAAATCTTCAAATCATGCTGCTACATTCAGATTTAGAGAATACAAGAAATCTGAATGCAGGCTTGGTCACTGTAACAGTGGCATGGCTGTTTGCCTTGTTTCTTATTCATATAATGCACTTTCCAAACAGATGTTTGAGCCACAAGCTAAAAGAGAGGGATTACATACATTAAATTCTCTGCTTCTTTTAGCCTATAATCAGATAAAAATAAGCCTTTGGGAAAGAGTGCATGATTCGTTTGCTGACATACAGCATGAATAATACTGCTGCTGTAACACTCTTATTCATTACAACCAGGAAGGTGCGAACTCATGATCACAAATATTGTTGCAACTTTAATCAGTTGTTCATATTTTACAAATGTTCACCAAATGCTGCGACTCTTAGGCAAACCTAACCAATCAGTCCCCCATAGTACTACCTTCTTTCACTACTTGAATGCCTAAAGCCGAGCCTGCAAGATCATGTGTGCAATGCAAAAACACTTACAATTGGCATCAAATATTGCATCTAAGATTCGCCTAACCCAGTTTCTTATACAAAAGTTATGGAAAGATTAGCTGCATAATTTATGACATTCATGCACACAGATGAAACCCATTGCTTGACAAGCACTCAACCACAAAATGAACAAGGATAGCACAGTGATTCTCCTTGACAAAAATTGGTTGTGCTTAAAAGAACAATATAGTAAAAAAGCTTGAAAGACATAGCAAATTTCATTAGCTTTATGAAAAGCTGCTCCAAAATTAGATATTTTAGGACTCATCTGTTGGCATATATCATCACTAAGAAATAAATCCCATCTTGTGAAACTTCAGGTTCTGTTAGAAACTGAAAGTATGATGCACTTGTACACTTGTACCGTACAAGTGTACTGGAATGAAGCATGTAACATCTATAGTCAGCTACTGCGTTGCTTTTGCTGTAATATTATGTCACATCTAAATCTTTGCCCTATGTTCTGCTTGCCTTACCATCTGGGGATCAAAATTAAATGTTCTATGCACAATTTGAATGTATTCAGGTATCATTTAATTATTAGTTGCATTAATCAGAAAACAGGTCCAGCTCCCCTATCATGTCAGCCACTTCAAGCAATCAGAATGCAGAGATGAGTGAATTTAATTAGTGCAGACACAACCTCTGCATACTAAATTATTAGATTAAGTAACATTATTATGGTGTCAGTGGTATGAAATTTGCCCAGAAACATGTCAATTTCACAACAGTGTCACATATGTGCATCCAATTTGGCATCTATAAATTACAACACAAATAAAATATGGTTTAGCTGGAGATCAGATTTCAAGTACCACAGTATCAGATTCATGGAAAGGCAAACTGATATATCAGATACCTAAAGCTGTGCATCTTTGTTCTCCATTAGCACAAGGCAAGCAGTAGTCGGAAGGGGAGGACAAACCATTGACAGATGTTCTTGATATATAAGAGGAATGGAATAGATCATACTTTATTGTCAATGTCACAAGTACAACAAAAATGAAAAATATAGGCAGTTTGTTAAAAACATAAAACAAAAACACATGCAAAAATTCATACTGATTGCACTGTTCCTTATGTTGAGTTTAACTATTGCTGTTGGACATAATTGTTTCTGCTGGTCCTTGATCTGTAGTGTCTGCCTGATGGTAACAGTTCAAACAAACCATGACCCAGGTGTGAAGTGTCTCTTATGATGTTATGGGACATTTGGAGACAAAACGGCAGGAACTGTGAAGTTCTTCAAGTGTGGGAAGAGGACAGCCAACAGTCGTCTGGGCCACATTAATGACCCTCTAGAGGACATTGCTCTGAACCACTGTACAGCTGGTGTACCACACACTAATGCGGTAGGTCATTATGTTGTCAATAGAGCACCGATAAAAGGACACCAGCAGTCTCTGTGTGATGTTATATTTCCAAAGCATCTCCTCGAAGTACATTCTTTGCTGGGCTTTTTTCAGCAGCTCAGAGGCACTCATGCTCCAGCACAGGTCCTTGTCAAAGTACATTCCCAGGAAACGGAAGTTGCCACCCTCTCCACACAGTCCCCACTAATTATCAGTGGGGGAATGTTCGTTTTGTTTTTCATATAGTCAATTATTGTCTCATTCATCTTGCACATGTTGAGAAGCAAGTTACTCGATTATTCTCTATGCACTATGCTTTATAAGCCACTCTATGTCTGTGTCTCTATGGGATACTGTGCTGAAAATGCCGGAGGGGGAAACGTGCTGGCGCACTGGTAAAACTCCGCAAAAGAGGACTACGAACACCACTGCCTTCAATCCATCTGGCAAATATCCGCTCTCTAAGCAAAAAGATGGATGAGCTGCTTCTCCTCACAGGTAAAAACACGGACCTTCGCAGATCAGCGGTTCTCTGCTTTACCGAGACATGGCTGAGTGAAAACATCCCACACTGCGCATTGCTGTTGCCAGACTCCCAGCTGTTCAGAACAGATCGCAGCACAGAGCCATCGGGGAAGAAGCGAGGAGGCGGAATCTGCTTTTATATAAATGAAGGTTAGTGCATAGACAAAAGTGCTGGGGAAAACGTGTAGTCCTGCTCTGGAGTCATTTTCCATAATCTGTAAACCGTTTTATTCACCAAGAGTTTTCCTCGTTTATAATAATTGGCTCATATTTTCACCACATGGCTGCACTTCTGCCGCTGAAAAACATCTCACTGAGCTGATTACAGACGTGGAGAAAAAACACACGGACTCTTTCATCACAATACTGGGAGATTTTAACAGCGCAAACCTCTCCAATGAACTCCCCAAATACAGACAGCATATTAAGTGTCCCACCAGAGACAAAGACACACTGGACCATTGTTACACAACTTTAAAGGACTCATATCATGCTGTTATGTTGGATCATTCTCTTATCCACCTCATCTTACCCTATAGGCAGAAACTAAGAGCTTCCAAACCCACAGTTCACACTGTTAAGAAGTGGACTAAGGAATCAAAGCAGGCCTGCTTTGAATGCACAGACTGGACTGTTTTCGAAATCTCAACCACCAACTTAAACCAACTAACTGATGTGGTAACATCATACATCAGTTTCTGTGAGGAAATGTGTGTGCCGACCAAGACCTTCTGCACCTTTGGGAACAACAAGCCGTGGTTTACTCCACACCTCAGGAATCTGCGCAAGGACAAGGAAGAAGCTCACAGCAGTGGAGATTGGGCGCGGTACAGGCAGGCCAGGAACAGACTAACAAAGGAGATCAAAGCAGCCAAGAGAAGCTACAGTGAGAAGCTAAAGAACAGACTTTCTACTGGTGACACTCCAGCTGTATGGACTGGTCTGAGAAACCTGACTGCCTACAGAAGCCCCCCAACCCTTCCTGAACAGAATCCTCGCCTGGCGAACCGTCTGAATGGCTTCTACTGCAGACATGACAAGAAGCTGTTCACACCTCAAATCATCTCTTCCACATCCCATTCAGGAACAAATTCTTCCCACAAAGCTACCAACCCCCTACCTTCAGATCCTCCGCCTGCACTAAAGATCTCCGAGGAAGATGTAAATAGGCTCTTTCAGCGCATGAAAACAAAGAAAGCTGGAGGACCTGATAATGTCTCCCCATCATGCCTGAAAGCCTGTACAAATCAACTCTCTCCGATCTTCACCCGGATCTTCAACAAGTCACTGGAGACGTGTGAGGTCCCCTCCTCCCTCAAACGATCCACCCTCATCCCGGTGCCCAGGAAACCCACCATCCTAGGATTAAATGACTACAGGCCTGTGGCCTTGACGTCTGTGGTCATGAAATCCTTTGAGCGGATGGCGTTGAAGCGCCTGAAAGACATCACAGGCACCCTGCTGGACCCCCTGCAGTTTGCTCACTGAGCAAACAGGTCGGCAGATGATGCTGTCAACTTAGGTCTACACTTCATCCTGCAACACCTCGACCGTCCAGGGACATAGCCAGGATCCTGTTTGTAGGCTTCAGCTCAGCTTTCAACACCATCATACCAGACATCCTCCACCAGAAGCTCACCCAGCTCAACGTCCCAGCCTCCACCTGTCAGTGGATCAACAGCTTCATGACGGACCGACAGCAGCAGGTGAGACTGGGGAGCATCTTCTCCCGATACAGATCAATAAGTACTGGTGCCCCCCAGGGGTGTGTTCTATCCCCACTCCTCTTCTCCTCTTCTTGTGTGTACAAAAATGACTGCACCTCAGCGGACTCGTCCGTGGAACTCCTGAAGTTTGCAGACGACACCACTGTCATTGGACTGATCCAGGACGGTGATGAGTCTGCATACAGACAGCAGGTGGATCGGCTGGTACACTGGTGTTGTCAAAACTACCTGGAACTCAACCCACTTAAGACTGTGGAAATGGTGGTGGACATTTGGAGAACACCACCCCCATACACCCCCCTCACCATCCTCAACAACACCGTAGCAGCTGTGGACCACTTCAGGTTCCTAGGAACCACCATCTCTGAGGACCTGAGATGGTCTTCAAACATAGACACTGTTCGAAAGAAGGTCCAGCAGAGACTGTACTTCCTGAGGGAACTCAAGAAGTACAACCTTCCACAGGAGCTGCCGGTCATCTTCTACAGTGCCATCATTCAGTCTCTCCTGTCTTCATCCATCTCAGTGTGGTTTGGCTCATCCACAAAACAGGACAGGTCCAGACTGCAACAAATAATCAGGACTGCAGAGATAATAATCATGGCTGACCTTCCCTCCATCCAGGACTTATACAGGTCCAGGGTCAGAAAAAGAGCTGCAAACATTTCTGCATACCCCACACACCCTGCACATAAACTGTTTAGAGTTTTACCTTCAGGCCGCCGCTACAGAGCACTGTTCACTAAAACCAGCCACCACAGAGACAGTTTCTTACCCCAGGCTGTTTCTCTGTTAAACATTCAATAGAGTACCAAACAACAGCATACAGATGTTGCAAATGCACCTTTTTATTTATATATGTGTATATTTGTATATTGTATATATGTATATTCTGTGATACAAAAAAAAAAAAAACAATTCCTTGTTTGTATGTACAAACTTGGCAATAAAGCGGATTCTGATTCTGACTCTACTCCTTGCCTATAGGCAGACTCATCCCCCAAGAGATGAGGGCTTTGCTGGAGACACATAATAAAAAACCATGCACACATATCTAAGGGCAATTTAGAGTAACCAATTAACCTAACATACATATTTGTTGGACTCTGTGATGAAGCCAGAAAACATGGAAAGAACACACATGCACATGGAGGACATGTTAACTCCATCCAGAAAGGCCCCAGCTAGGAGTTGACTCAAGACTGTCTTGTTGGAGAATAACAGTGTTGACAACTGCCCAACACTTTTAAAACTTTTAAACCTAAGCTTTTAAACCTATTTAAATATAACTTGAATTTTGCATGCGGCATGTCCAAACTGGAAATTACATTGGAAAAAGTAAAAGTTAAGATAGACACTTATAAGGTTACCTTTGCAGAGCTGCCACTTTAAATCAATGCAGTAAAAGAAGTCCTAAGCTGTGCATTGAAATCCAATACGAATTCAGCTGGCAGTCCACCAATTCTTTACTTCTTCCATGTTTCTCTGTCTGCTCTGTTGTTGTGAGGGCTATAATTAACAAGCTGCAGGATAGGCTTAAGAAAGAGTGTGGAGAGACACTGCATTTGACTGATGGCATAAGGAAAAAAAAGCTCACTGCAAAACAAGGCTAATTGACAGTTTATTTGTGGAATGTATTCAGTAACTGAGTGACACTAAGGTCACAGGCAACTTTTTTTTTATTCGAAACCAGAACCGTATTTATCCACTCTATCTAAAATGGACTACAGTATAAGTGCCATCTTATTTGAGCTATCTTACAAGATTAAAAAAAAAAAGTGCAATGATAAAGTAGAGATGCCCAAGCTGTACCACTAAGCACTTTCCGAGTCTCATCCATAAGTGCTAAAGTGAACAGCTGTGTCCACAGAAATAGTCCCGGAGTGGTGGCTGAAGCAGCATCTGCAAAATCTAATTCTCAGAAGAATGTTAACCATGCACAATCTCTAAATTTGAAAGTCATATTGTAGATAATAAAAATGAAAATGAAAAACAGAAAAAAAAAATACACCCAATGATGTGAAAAATATGGTCCACCTTAAGGAGTTCACCTGATTTTGCTTCTTTGTCACACTTCAGGTCATTAAACAAAATTTTATATAAGACAAAGAGAACCTGAATAGAAAGCAGTTTTCAACTGATGATTTCATTTTAAGAGATAAAGGCTATCTAAACTAACCTATGTGGAAAAAAAAAAAAAAACTCAATTTTGAATTAATTCTGATTAACCAAATTTTGGAGTCAATCTCACAAGCTACAACCAGGCCATATTACTTTCCGACCTGCTGAATAATCAATTTACTTAAATCTCAAAAGGCAACACATCATGCCCCGAACTAAAGAAACTCAAGAATATATGAGAAACAAAATCACTGATGTCTATCAATCTGGAAAGGGTTATGAACCATTTCCAGGGCTTCGGGACTAAAAACTACCTCAACAAGAGCCAAATATTTACACATGGGGAAAGCATTTAACAGTAGTAAACCTTTCCTGGCCAATAGTTGGATTAGTCAGTCAACTGTTGATGCACTCTTGGAGTCATCCAACAGATAACAAAGGAGCCTAGAACAACATCCAGACACTTTGCCCTCATTAAGCCCAGCCGTCATGATTCAAAAACAAGATACTGGGCAAAGATGGGATCCACGGAAGAGTTCTAAGTCAAACAACTGCTGACCAAAAAGAACACAAGTACCGGACTCACAGACTCAAGAATATCCTAATGGCACTCTAACATGGAAGTGGTAGTGTGATGGTCTAGAACTGGCCAGCTGCTTCAGGACCTGGACAGCTTCACATAACTAGTTCATACTTTCCCTTAAGGTTAAGCATGCTTGGGATATGAATGGTTTAAATAACAGAATGAATGTTTGAATTAGCCTACTGAAGTCTGTTAAGGTCTAGACTTAAATCCAGTCATGCAAAAAACATAAAAAAAAAAAGAAAAAACAATGCTGCTGAATTAAAACAATTCTACAGAGAAGAATCTAAACAATTACGTTTGACAAAACCAGAAGAAATCTGTAAGCAAGCAAATACTTTTTTACAGCACAGTGAAAATTGCATAGTTAGAACATCACAGGTTAAGAGAGCAAACTGGAGATGGTGGGTTTGCTCTATAAGCCCCATAATTTGCTTCCTGATTGTCATCTAACATCACTGAGCAGATGCTTTTTTTGGATCCTTTCCCCTCAGTTTATGCTAACGTCATAGGGTGGTTGGGGTATTCATCATAGTGTACTGTGAAACAGAGGACAGAGGGTGGAGGGTAAACGAGGACTTTCTTAATTAGCCCAGTATAGATGAAGAGAAGAGAATGTGAGGGTCTCAGATCCATAAAGCAGGCTCTGCAAGGCAAATGTGGCCATTAATGCAAAGCCAACAAACACTGTATATCCACTATATAATGCATTTGAAAAAGAAACTAAGTAATCATCTTTAAAAGCTGCATAGAAGCTACTCTTTTGCTTGCATAAAACAAATCATAATAATTCGCAATTGCATATCCTAACAGTCCTTGTCCCTCCATATTTACAGTATGTTCACCCTGTTCTCTAATAATGGAAATGCAAAACCCACATAGAGACTGAGCCTAATAACAGCAGAAGAGATGGTAAAGAGGTAAAATTTTAAAAGTAAAAGGGAAACTAAATTTAAACTACTTTACTCTGTCAGTCTAGCAACCAAACCTTTACTTTAAATTTATACATGTATATTAACAGTGACTTGTATGACATTGCCAAGCCTGTTAAATTATGTCATTATCGGATAAAGGGACAGACGCCAAAAGTGTGTAAATAAAGCCCTTAATTTACAGTGTCTCCCCAGCCTGATTTTTTCACACATAGATAAACATGAGGGACTTTATAGATCCTGCCCAAGATCATGCTCAGCATCAAGGTCAGTCAAGCTTAAACTGCCAGTGAAGGTTGAGTTATGTTTTGTGTAACTTACACATAGCACTTCTTTCACAGTGAATATAGAATAAATAACAATAATAATTTTGAGAGCGTCTAGTTTGAATTTATTTCAAATCCACACAGGATAATAATTATACTCAATAAATTAGAAAATGAATTCCAATGAGGCTTGTTTGTCAGATTAAAAGTACATTTTGAAAAAAAAATAAACTTATAATAAACAGATATTCATTCATGAATGAATGAATAAATAAACAGATATTTAACATACTTTTATGAAGCCTAAATTTATATATCAAAATGTTTTTTTATTGGTCTGATGTAATATTCTAACCTAAATGTTTTTTTTTATTGGTTGTAAGCTGAAAATCCTTGAAAATATCAGTCTGTGTGTAAATGTGCTTCACTATTTGAATTGAGTTACTAAAATAAATTAACTTTTCAATAATACACAACTTTATTAAATGGGTCAGTACGTGCAACCATCCCGTAAATTTGGCCCTTGAACAGGTTGCACCTCAACCCCCAGCTTTTTGAACTCATCAAGCTTCCAGCAGAAGATGGTTTCTTAGCATGGACCTGGCATTTAAGCATAGTCTGTCATGATCACATCTGCTTTTGCCTTTCTCTTAATTGTAAAACAAGTTCCCAGTGGCTGGAGCAGTGAACAGCTGATACCCTTTACTTCCTATAAGAACCTTGAACCAATGGCAACTACTCGCCAGATCTTCTGACTAGCATTGCAGTTGTCATGGCTAATTTAAAATTCTTAGCGGTTCTTTGACTATAAAAAATATAACTTTACATAACTTCTGCAGATCTGACAACAACTTAGAACTTTCCGCAATATGAAGCTTTTGAAAATTGTGCAACCTTAGTCAAAATAATCACTGAATGATTACATTCAAAAACAACTCAGACCCCAGATCAAAGAATTAATAAAGGTTATATAGTCTCTCTCTCTCTCTTTATGTTATGATTCTGGCACGTCTGCTCTACCCTGTCTCCCTGCTGCAATCAGCAGATTAGATGCACATGGTTGCTGCTGCAGTGTAGTGCAATCTGTGGAATGCCAAGCACCTGTGTCTTCCCTGATATATACTGACTCTGACAAGCAGACGGTGCCAGATTTTTGAAAGCAATTGTGTGAGTAGATATCCAACATTCCTTCCTGTCTGATCATTGTTCTTGACCTTGCCTTGCTTTTTGGATTTATGCCTCTGCCTGCTCCCTGTTGGACTATTTGGATTTTGGTTGTAGACCTTGTTTCCTGCATCTGGTTTATGCCTCTGCTTTCCCCTTGCCTGACGCCTCTTGTTCCGATCGTTGACCCTGTTTCTGTCCTTGGATTATTGAGCCAGCCTAGCCCTCGGATTATTCAGCCTGGAGTCACTTCTTACCTGTGCTGTGGAGATCACCGCCTGCCGCACACTGAGGTTTCCCCTCTGGGTTTCAAGTTCCACTCAAGACAAAAGCAGGTTAGTGACTTTTCTGATCCCTGCAAAATCTGGAGAGACTACAAGTCACTAATCCCTCTATCTGCCTCAGTGATTCCTGGAAGCTGTGAGGAGTGTTACCTGTGTGACGTTTTCCTGTGGCTGAATAAACCTTTTTAAACTTTCAGTACTGTCTGGCTGAATCTTGGGTCCGCCTTTTTCTTATTCATAGCACTTTAGTCAGAAAAAAATGATAAATAGAATGATACTTTTTCACTGTGTCAATGGAGGTTGACAACAAGCATTTAGACTAGGAAATATGCTTTGATACCCAGACTGTAAGCCACTACTGAAACATCTAGTAGTTCAGTGTTCCAACATCGACAAATGGCAGTTGCTATCTCAACTAGAAATTCAGAAGGTGCAGCACATTAATGCTTTGGAAAGGTGGAGCCAAGGTCAGATGGGGGAGTTAACACGAACTCCCCCAAAGAGACTGGGTACCAAGTCCCAATGACAGAAATGCATGTGAGACTAACCTGAGACATAAGATTATGGCTAAGTTGAGTGAATATCAACCCAACACCAACTAGCAAATTTGACTACCGAGGGTGGCTCCCCGTAGCAGTTCTCCAGCAGAGTCCGCGCAGCCGGGGCCTCAGGCTGGCTGGGTGACGGTACGTATAAAGCATAGTCCTAGATCACAGGTCACCACCAACCCGTCTGTGTTTCTAACAGATTTTCCCCGCTCAGTGACACACCCACTGAGAAGCCAACTCTGGTAATTGGCAGCTCCATAGTCAGAAACGTGGCACTAGAGACACCAGCGACCATAGTCAAATGTCTGCCAGGGGCTAGAACGGGCGACATCAAATCCTACCTGAAACTGCCGGCTAAGGATAAGCGTAAATACAGTAAGATTGTTATTCACGCTGGTGGTAATGACACCTGGTTACGTCAATGGGAGGTCACCAAAGTTAGTGTTGCTTCAGTGTGTAAGTTTGCCAAAACAATGTCGGACATAGTAATCTTCTCTGGTCCCCTCTCCAATCTGACCAGTGATGACATGTTTAGCCGTCATTCAACCGCTGGCTGTCTAGGTGGTGTCCAGAAAACAATGTGGGCTACACTGATAATTGGCGAACATTTTGGGGAAATCCTGGTCCGGAGAGACTGCATCCATCCCACTTTAGATGGAGCAGCTCTTCTTTCTAGGAATCTGGCTGAATTTATTAGTTCTCCAAACCTCTGACAACCCAGGGTTCAGACCAGGAAGCAGGGTCATAGTTTAACACTCCTCTCTGCAGCTTCTGTACTGCTACCCACCCATTACCCTTTTAAGACTATGTCTCACCCACAGCCAAAATTGAATAGATTAAAAAATAATCTAAAACGAGGAAATCAGAAAAATCTAACAAATGAAAACAATTCAGACTAAAAATAAAAATAAAATAATTAAATGTGGCTTACTGAACATAAGATCTCTCTTTTCAAAGACTTTGCTAGTTAGTGACCTGATTTGTGACAATCAGATTGATTTATTTTGCCTCACAGAAACCTGGCTGCAGCAAGAGGATTATGTTAATATAAATGAGTCAACTCCTACTAATTTTCACATTCCTCCAAATACAGGGCGAGGAGGAAGAGTAGCAACCATGTTTCAGTCCGATTTATTGACTAGTCCCTGCCCAATCAATAGCTACAACTCTTGAATATTTAATCCTTAGTTTTCCTCATCCAAATTGCAAAGCACTAAAACCACTTCTGTTTGTTTTGTACCGTCCACCAGGCCCTTACTCTCATTTTTTAGATCAGTTTTCAGACATTTTATCTGATTTAATGTTAAAAACAGATAAGATTATTATAGTGGGGGATTTTAACATTCATGTTGACACTGAAAGTGATAGGTTAAATATAAGCTTTATTGCTATCTTAGACTCAATGGGCTTTGCTCAAAACATTAACAAACCTACCCAACTTTGTCTTCATTCTCTGGACCTTGTGCGGACATATGGCATTGAGTGTAAAGACATAATATTTTCTCATAACCCTGTCCTGTCTGACCATTTTTTTAATAACCTTTGAGTTTAATTTAACCGAGTACTCCACACCTGAAAGAAAATTTCATTATAGTAGATCATTATCAGACAATGCTGTAACAACCTTTAAAGAATCTGTACCATTTTTAATTTCCTCATTTTCACAGAAAACCACAGTGGAGGGCAATAATTGTTTCTTCCCCTTCACAAATTGATTATCTTGTTCATAGTGTTACTTCATCATTGCATAGTGCACTAGACAATGCAGCCCAATTGAAAAAGAAGGTAATTATTCATAGGAGGCTAGCTCCCTGGTTTAATTCAGAGCTGTGTACTTTAAAGCACAAGGTTAGGAAATTGGAGAGAAAATTGTGCTCTACACACCTAGAGGATTCCTACTTAATTTGGAAAAATAGCCTACTGTTGAATAAAAAGATACTTCACCAAGCTACAACAGCTTATTTCTCATCATTAATAGAAGAGAACAAGAATAATTCTAGGTTTCTCTTTAGTACAGTTGTTAAACTTACAGAGTCATACCTCTGTTGAGCCATCCATTCCCTTAGGTCTGAGCAGTCATGACTTTATGGCATTCTTCTTAAATAAAATTGATTCTATTAAAAATAAAATGTTTGACATCCTCCTGAAGATGATTACTTCATCCTCAACAAGTGAGACAACATTGGAAGTAACTGTAGAACCTGATCTGTGTTTGGACAGTTTTGATCCTGTGGAGCTTCCTGAGTCATCAGAAATATTAGCTTCATCTAAACCTTCAACTTGTATGTTAGACCCAATCCCAACCAAATTTTTTAAGGAAGTGTTCCCTCTGATTACCAGCCCCATTTTAGATATGATTAATTTATCCTTAGTAAATGATATGTACCACAAGCTTTTAAGGTAGCTGTAATTAAACCTTTGCTTAAGAAACCTTCGCTGGATCGAGATGACTTAATCATTTACAGACCTATATCCAATCTTCCATTCTTATCTAAAATTCTTGAGAAAATAGTTGCAAATCAAATGTGTGAGCATTTACACAGCAATGACCTGTTTGAAGAGTTTCTGTCAGGCTTCCGAGCTCATCATAGCACTGAAACAGCTCTGCTGAAAGTCCCTAATGATATTTTTATGGCCTCAGATAATGGATTGTGTCTATACTTATCCTATTAGATCTCAGTGCTGCATTTGATACAGTCGATCACAATATTCTCTTAGAAAGGCTGGAATATGCTGTAGGGATCAGGGGAACAATGCTATGCTGGTTTAAATCTTATTTGTCTGTTTGTTCATGTAAATGATAAATCATCTTTAAACTTCAGGGTTAATTGTGGAGTACCACAGGGTTCAGTACTTGGGCCAATTCTCTTTACTATATATATGCTTCCAATAGGTAAAATTATCAGGCAGCATAGAATACATTTTCACTGTTACGCTGATGACACTCAGCGTTACTTATCCGTGAATCCTAATGAGCCCAACCAGTTAGATAGACTACAAGCATGTCTTGAACACATAAAAACCTGGATTACTTTAAATTTTCTGCTTCTAAACTCAGACAAGACAGAAGTTGTCGTCTTTGGACCGGAGTCTTTAAAAAAGAAACTGCTTAGTCAATCACTTAACCTGGATGGCATTAAATTGACCTGCGATAATAAAGTAAAAAACCTTGGTGTTATTTTTGACCAGGACATGTCATTTAAATCCCATATTAAACAGGTTTCTAGGATTTCCTCCTTTCATCTCCGGAACATTGCCAAAATTAGAAATATTCTGTCCAGGAGTGACACTGAAAAACTAGTCCATGCATTTGTTACTTCAAGGCTGGACTATTGTAATTCGTTACTATCAGGATGTCCACAACATGCAGTTAAAAAGCCTTCAGCTGATTCAAAATGCTGCAGCAAGAGTTCTGATGAAAATTAAAAACAGAGATCATATTTCCCCTACTTTAGCTTTCCTTCATTGGCTCCCTGTTAAATCCAGAATAGAATTTAAAATTCTCCTCCTCACATATAAAGCCCTTAATGATTTAGCTCCATCATACATCAGAGATCTGATTGTTCCATATGTTCCTAACAGAGCAGGTTTACTGGTGGTTCCTAGAGGCTCTAGTAGTAGAATGGGAGGCAGATCCTTTAGTTATCAGGCACCTCTCCTGTGGAACCAGCTCCCAGTTTCCGTCCGTGAGGCAGACACCCTGTCTACTTTTAAGGCTAGGCTTAAAACTTTCCTTTTTGATAAAGCTTATAGTTAGAGTGGCTTAGGTTATCCCGAGCTATCTCTGTAGTTATGCTGCTAGGCTTAGGCTGCTGGAGGACATAATGACCACTTTCACCCTCTTTGCTACATTCTCATACTACTCTCCAATTTTGCATTATTTGCTGTTATTTCAGCTTTTAACTTTATGTTCTCTCTTTTCTCTTCCTAGAAGCTACACCTGGCCTGACTCTGTGTCTACCTGTGACACCTTCCTGGAGAGGGTCATCGTCCAAGCTTCTGCTGGCAACAACTTAATGCTCTCCCTCTGCCGATGATCCACATGGCCCTGTCTTTCAGTGTTTAACCCTTTCTCTCTCCTAGACATGGCAGTTGACTGAGCATTTACTGTGAATAACTATGTGCTCTCTTTCAGACTCTAACCTTGAAAACTGGCTCAGAGTTTATCTGTTCTTTATTTCTAGGTGAAAGGACCAAAGGAGCTACATCCATTAACATTTACTTTTCCTTCCCATTGAAAGGACTCCTGGATCAGTGCTTTGTTCTTTGTGTCTCTGCTCTGTTCTCTCAAACCCCCAGTCGGTCGTGGCAGATGGCCGCTCACACTGAGCCTGGTCCTGCTGGAGGTTTCTTCTTGTTAAAAGGGAGTTTTTCCTCTCCACTGTCGCTACATGCATGCTCAGTATGAGGGATTGCTGCAAAGTCAACGCCAGTGACTGTCCACTGTATGTACATGCTCATCTGGGAGGAGGGAATGCTGCAAGTCACTGACTGGATGCAATCTGCTGGGTTTTCTTAGACAGAAAAACTTTTTATCCAATTTGAATAAATAACTGAATCTGACTGCACTGTTCAGTGATTAGGATTAAATGGAATGTATGTACCTGACTTTTGTTTAGTGCCTTGAGACGACATGTGTTGTGAATTGGTGCTATATAAATAAACTGAATTGAATTTAATTGATAGAAGGGGGTATGGGTAGGTCTTGCATTGAAAACCCTTGCTGTATTTAGCCAGCTTTATTAAATGCATACGGTTAACTCTGGTTTTTAGTACAAGTCACTGGATGTTTGTGTTTGTAATAGGCAAATGCTTTGGGTTGAACTTAACATTTTCCATTAAGACAAGGTTTTATTTTCTGAGGTGAAAGGTGTCTATCTGCATCAATTGAGTCTAATGAAGTTGATTCATTAAACTCAATTCTAATGATGGTATAACAACCACACCCAAACACATGCTATAAAACAGCTTTTGAAAACTGTCCACTTTTGTGATCAGTACTCCGCTAAGGGTTAAGATAACACAAACTACATTATTTGAACATGTTTTCTATGTTTCCTTATCTATATATTTTATGATTTTCCACACTAATTTGCTGTACATCACAGACATTCATTATCTGGTTTTGTTGCATGCTTTTTAATATTAAATGAAACCTCATAAGTATTGGTTCAATTGCCTGCGGAAGTAACAAGGGGTTAACAAGACAAAAAGAAAATGGATCAAATAATGGCATCCATTTCAACAGATCTACAGGTTGGTTGGGAGTGAAACAGAGGTCACTTTTCTACGTAAAAATGTTCTATACTAGCCTATTTGTTGGTGCGTTTAGTCCAGAATTTTCATCACGGAAAGTGAGTGCACTTTTCCCCACAGTTCTCATCTAAATAATTGGTTGCTTTTTGCAGATTGATCAGTATTTGGTCAGCCTTGTAACTGAAACACTGTGATGCTCCTCAACGTACCAAAAAATAGCCTTGCATGATTGAAGATGATTTTAGCCGGAGGGAGAAAATGGGCATTTGAAGGTTGGGGGACTTAAGCGCAACTGAAACCCCAGATAATAAAAAATGAGAAAGGTAGTTCAAAAATATCATTACATAGACAAATCTTTCTTTTTTTTTTTCTTTAAGAACCTTAGAATCTAAAGAAGCTTAGGCTTACATTAAAAGACATCTCTTGCAAAACTGTTGAGCAGAACATTTGCAATTTCTCAATTTTTCACATTGCAACCACAAACTTCAATGCATTTTATTGTGATATTATTGGATATAAAGTACCAAGACAAAGCTGTGCATTATTGTAAAGGGGAACGAAAAGATGTTCATTATTTTTCTTGTTTTTCTTTTTGTTTTTTTACAACAAAAAATCTAAAAGTAAAACAAATTATACAACAAAAATATCTAAAATATTTGTAATTCAAATTTTAACAAATACAGTTTTAAGTGTGGCTGGCATACAGTATGTATTCAAAATCCTTTGGCTTTTTAGATTCCATTGCAAACAGTTGTGACATGCCTTTGTATTTAGCCCCATTTACTCCAATATCCTTTAAAAAAACTCAATTACAACTAGTTGACCTTAAATGTTACCCAATTAGTAAATACATCCCATCTGAATGTATTTTAATCACAGTTTACCTCCAGCTATTTTGTAGAGGCCTCAGAAGTTTGTTAGAGAAGATAAGGAAACAAACAGAGACCAAGGGACATATCTGACAGGTCAGTAATAAAATTGTGAAAAACTTTAAAATTAGCCAAATTTGCAGCTGTAACGGGTATGGAAGTTGGTTCTACGAAGTATTGAGAAGTCTGAATAAAAATTTTTTTTTCACATTATTTGTTAAATAAAAGGTTTAAATGTCATGTATTATTTTCCTTCAGGTTCATTATTAGAAAATACTTGTGTTGGTCTATCACATAAAATCCTTGTAAATTCAAGTGTGTGGTTGTAACAAGAAAAGAAATGTCAAAGTACCTTTGCACCGCAATGTATAGAAGTAGCAAGGTAGAAATGACAGAGGGGGTAAGAAGGAAGTGAAGTAAGAGGGAATAATTGTCATTACTATTGATCTTTTTTTAAATGTGTGTTATGTGGACAAAATGTGAGGCAGCAAGATGGCAAATGCTGCCAAGGTTGTTCAAACAACACAGCGACTGATCATACAGCCCACTGGGTACTGAGCAAGATCAAAATAGCTTGTGGATAAAAAAAATGCAAGTGTGAAAGGGGACCAGAGGAGAACTTGCCTAAAATGAGCTTATTCTGTCTTTCTAAAAGAGTGGTGGGACAGTAGGGGGCAGGGACCACGGGAGAGCATCAAACTGACATAAAAATGAGGCAGTATTTGGGGAAACGCAAGCAGGTTGTGACACCTGAGGTTTATGAGGGGTTTAGGGTAGTTTGGTTCAGGGCGATAAGATGACTGCCACCTTATCTGTTGTTGTCAGGCAGTTAGCACACACACACACACATCCAAACTGACATATGAAAACGTGGGCTCACACACAGTCTGGCCAGGAAATGGCAGACAAAACACAGTTGGAAGATTGGCAGACAGGTGTTTGGGACTGTGACTGGAACTGACTCAGATGTCCATTTGTGTACTGGTGCCTGTGTGGTCCTATGTATGTGTGTGTGTGCATGTGAGGGTGTGTGTAGTTCATAAAAGACAGGGAAGGTTAAACTATTTTTTTTTAAATGGAAGGAGAGGGATTCCAAGAAATTCAAGAGTAAAGTTTTATCTCATTTTGTTTTTGAGGTTTATATCAACATTAGAGTCAGATCAAAATTAATCTGGATGTTATCAAAGCTCAAAAACAGCAATGTATTTTAACAGATGTTGCCTATTAGATAGGGTGATATGAACATATGATCCTTATATGAAAAAGCCACATTAGTTCAACCTGTTTAAATAGACTTAACCACAATTCGTAGCAGCTTTACAATATGTGTATAGATCGGGGGTCTGCAAGCCTTCTAGTCCAAAAAAATAATGTTTACGCTCAGTCTAGCTAAATAACATTTTGAGCATTTTGAGCAGTAAATGTTGACAGTGCCACACATCTCAGAAACAAACTATACCTCTCCAAGGAGGGAAGCCTTGTTTTTTTTTCTTCAAATTCTAAAACAAATCAACTTCATGATTCACTAGTATTACTTTGATAGACAGTGAGAAGCAGAGATTTTATTTTTATACCTTTGTTGTTGATGTAAATGCTTCGAGACTCAGTCTAGTGACTCAGTGGTCATCTACTGCCATAAATGTTAATTACCAGCTGTAGCTTTGCTACTGGACATAAATTTCATGCAATAGCCAAAAGGAAGTTTCCATAAAAAAGTGATGCATATACATGTGGATATGTCACAAGTGGTTCTGTAGAGTGCTCAGCTGAACTTCCTTGGTGTGTGTGCAGGTTCATGGGGGATAATGTGCAAATGTCTGAGAGTGCCAAGGACAGGCAATGATAGGAATTGTCCCAAAGGCTCCTCTGTCCTTTTCTAATATACAGTAATAAGCCATAAGCACAGAGTATAACTAGTTAGACACATGATATCGCTAAAAAAGGCTTGAACAAAGTCAGGTAAAAGTCAAAGCATGACCACATGGAAGATTGCACTCACATTAGGTCAGTTAAAACAGCAAGAGCACTAAAGAGCAAACAATAACGCATGGTTTGATGAAGATTGTGCTGTAAACATTATCAGCTAATTCGAATTTTGACTTTTTAGTCTTGTTAGTTTAAGGGCTTAGTCTTGCATGGTAAAGTTGGCTAATTAATGGTCAAATAATAAGCTGGCTTTACCCCTGTTTTTGGAAAATGCTGCTAATGGAAACAACTCATAACTCTCCTTCTATTTGTCACTTCATCCGTTTGTTCTCTCTTTATACCCTATCTATCAGTCAATTTATCTGTTCTGCCTCTTGCATCTGCTGCTCTCACCCTCCATTTATCCTCTTATCTACCTAAATGTATTGTACAGCACCATTTCAGGCCTGGTGTAGTGGTGTACTGACCAAAAAGAACAGGACTCTGAATCACTGCCTCCATTTACCTGTTTACCAAACAGATACAAGAAAAGCTGCTGTGTTGAAGCCATGGTTCAGCAGTTTCTAATTATGTGTTGAAGCCTGGACAACATATTTCATATAGGCCCATAAAGAAAGGATAGGAGAAAGAAGAGTAAATTGGTATATAATGAACCAAGAGAAAGTTGCAAACCAAAATAGTGACAGTAATTGGTTGAAGGTAAGCTACACAGCTTATCATCCAGTCAGATTAGTTGTTCTTTTTTTATTCTTTAGCTAATTGTTTTATTATTTCTGCAACATTGTATTTTACATATAATGTTAGTATTATCTTGAGCCACAAATTCAATGTACAACCACTGGGATATACATCAATAGATAAAAGTGACCAGTTCTTGCAACATATTGATTTATTAAAAAGATGATTTCATAACTGCTTATAGATAAGTTAAAGTTTGTTTACCACATAAATAATATTGGGATTGTGAATTATTTATTAGAGATGTATGCACAAATTGGCTATTGACTGGAATCAGACAATTTTATGCTCGACTAGCCCTGACTGGTGAAAGACTAGTCGGAAGCGGCAAAATCTGATATGTTAGTTTTTAATCAGTGAATGTATCATATGTTAGCACTTCCACTTCAAACTTGCATTAGCACTGTTCAGTGTGGATGCAGTTACTGAATGAACAAGAACAGAGTTTGTTATTTTTAGCATCTTTGAGTTATTTAAATTTGAATTTAGAGGAATCACTACAACTAAAATAAATAATTTATTAGGAAACTGTATTTTTCACAGAAGCTAATTGGCCAGTTGTTCAAGAGACATATACTGCAGAGAGCTATATAGCTGATGCTATACATGTTGCTCCTTTCCTGAGCCATCTGTCACAGGATCTCAAATTGTAACCACTCTTAGGGCACTTTATTGAATTCTTGAAGGAGCAAATTGCCAGATAACAGAAAGACTGAACATAGTACAGCAAAGTAACTTTTCAGCTTTCATTCCTATCTGTGATGAAATTTTGGCAGTCTTTTGACATCTCCAAGTAAACGTGTCTATTTAGAGAGCACACAGAGAAACCTGTTAAAAGTTTGTAATGCTAACATTGCTAATCGTATATAATAATCGTATCTTTTCTACAAGATGGTGAAGACAGTTTAAAATATTAACTCCAAATCACTTAGCTTTTCTTTTAAAACTACCAAGCAAAAAAAAAAAAAAAAATAGAATAGGTTTTGGTACAGGTTTGCATGGCTACCTTCAAATAACTTTAAGATAAATAAATGCATATTTTGAGCAGTATTGTAGTATTGAGCTGACATAGTATTTCCCTGGCTTAAATATGTAGATCCAAGCTCAGAATAAACCTTAAAGTCATTTAGAAACATCAGTATAATTTGCTGTGAATCTGACTTCAACTACATTATGAAGGAAAAATGATGGACATTTGCATCTAACACTCAGACCTACCCAGGCTATAAGTTTGCATTTACTCCCTTGTCTAAGCCTTAACCCAAAGGTAAGGTTTGAAAATCACAGAGTGAAGGTTAAAATGTGTCCCGACTCTGCCTTTCGGCAATTTCACATTAATTAGCAATCCTCCGTGACTTTGATAGTGCAGCTAAATGTGACACACTCACACGCATACACACACGGAGACACACACCATCAGGAGGACATGCATACGTACACATAGCAGCTCTACACAGGGCTCGTTAATGACTGATGTCATTAATGTTGGTGTGCGGTTGCCAGCTGTAATATTTCCTGTGGTCATTAGACCATCTGGTGGCCTGACTCCTCACATATCTCTATCTGTCTCCACTTCTGCTGCTCTGTATTTCTGGTGCTACAGAGCTCATGTGTCTTTATTTTTTTATATACTTAAGCAACTTTAAGCTAAATAATTCAAAAGACTTTTTTGAGGTTTTAATGTGAGTAATACATGTCACACAAATTTGGGGACATAAGCATTTCACTTGTAGTTCTGACATTATTTGGAGATATGTTGATCCACGTTTTTTTTCTCGTCCTTTCAAATTAAATAATTATTTAATCCTTTTTGCATTGTCAAATAACAACAAATATTGCTGTTTTTTCTCCTTGCACAATTAAAATGTTTCACTTATTTTTACAAATTAAATTGGAGGTGAACAACCTTGTGAGATTTGGTTGCAACAACAATGGATTCTGAAGGAAACCACAGAAACACCTCTCTCCAGCTCATTTGGGGATCCCTAAACATAGAAGGTATAGTCTGCTCCGGGTTCTTCTCCCACTGGGATGTACCCACAAATTTCCATAGAGAGGTGTCTATAATCAAATGCCTGAACCACCTCAGTTTACTCCTTCTGGTAAGGAGGTGGAGCAACTCAAGTTGCCTCTGAATGACAGAGTTCCAACCTTTCTTTCTTGGGTTGAGCAAGCCACCCTCTGGAGGAATCTCATTTAGGCCGCTTGTATCCAGGGTCTACCCTAACTCTCCGATCTAGAGCAAGCAGTCAACTTTCTCTGGTTAAAAACCATAATCTGGTTCTTGGAATAAATATGAGTAAGCAGTGCTGCAACTTTGTTGCTATATTTAATGACTATGCAGACCTCTCTAGAGACTTAAAAAAAGATGCTGGCGAACAAATGAACAACTATACATGCATACATGAACTATACATACATGCATGCATGCATACTCTTCTCAATGAGCAGCAGCTGCTGCTATGGGCCCCTCCTTTATCCCGAAGCATTAACAAGCCGCCCAATTCCACCAGTCCCTCCCTGCTCAAATCAGAGCAGGAGATGTTTACCCCTCCATATTCTGACTGTAAATAAAATCACCCATGTGAATATCTACCCCTGGTTGGGTTGTTGAATGCTCCTTTGTGCCAGGTTTTAAACCAAACCAGACTTAACTAGCCTGAAAATTAAACAAAATTAAAATACCCTCCAAAAATCTGTGAACAACTTTTTTGGCCTATTTGGCTCACTTTAGCCAGTCCCAAGCCTAAATAAAGGAGGAAGGCTGGAGATGTGACAATAAAATTCAGTCAATAGAAAGCATTTATATGTAGTTGAAAACATATTTAGGGTTGTTACTTACTTTTGTTTTAACTCAAACAATGTGATTCCCCTGTCCCCTACAGCATCCGTCACAATTATATGCACATTGCCAATAGTTTTTTAACGGAGGGGTTAACAACAGTGTGAGTAATAAAACTACTAAACATATAATGGCACTCAAAGAAAAGAAACATGCTCCTCATACGTATCTGTAATATGAGCTTGTTGTTTCAGCATCAAAAACAGTTATTGTTGTATATATATATACCTCTGCTTGACTCATCTCAGAAGTGGTCCACAGAATGGCACAAGTGAATTATTCTGGCTAGATGGTTTTTGCCAATTTAAAAATTACTTCTACAAGTTGGAATTCATGCATATCCTTTCCAAATACCTATTTAGAAGTGAGATCAGCTTGCCTAAGCATAGTACCAAAGAAGCTCAGTCTATGAACAAAGCAAAATTGCAAAATGCATGTCAATACAGACAAAGTAATTACCATTTTGTTCCTTGAAACTGTCTACAGGTTTCTGTCCCTCTGTTGATCAATATGTTCTCATCCAGCCACACTCTGTGCATACAATTTAAAAGCTAAATATTCTACACCATACATATTTGCTAAAGTAACATTAGACTCTGTAATCTTTTGAAATAAAACTGTTGTTTCAGTACTAACTTTTTCCCTCTAAATCTCAAGACATAATCACAACAGTAAGGCTCAAAGAAAATTACTTGTTCTGTATTTTACATTCACAATATGGAATTGCTATTTATTGCAGAAAATAATAAAAATATCCAAACTAATTAATCTCCTGGTTTCTGCTCTCCAGTCTACCTGCATCTTGCTGTGTGTGTATAGCAAAAAAGAAAAAAAAATAATAATTTCACTTCAATTTCATGCAGCACAGGATTGCTTGTCTCCCTGCTTTTTATATTTTTAATGACGGTTCTTTGAAGTTCACATGAATCATAGTTATAATCTACAACCAATTTCTGAATCAAATGTTTTATTTTCCTGAAAATATACCAGTTTTAAATATATATGTCTCTTTCCTTAACTTTTTTAGAAGATTTTGCACTTAAGATCAAAGCATGGTTGGTTTTGATAACTCAAATAACATCTCAAACAATTCTTGGTGATCATTGTTGTAGCAAAATTGCTACTGTTGCTTCATGGTTTCAAATTCATGCTTTAAATAGTTTTGACCATCTCTCTTCATCCTTTCACAAATTATTAATGCAGTTTGACCTATGCTGACAAAACTAAGAAGATAAATCACAAGAAGCACAAATCTGTAATAAAAACAAAATGCCTCCTCAACTCAGACACTGAAAGGTTTTTTTTTTAGAGAAGACAAAATGTCACATATTTTTAAAACATTGTCTTGAACCAACAACAAGAAACTATTACTTCAAAAAGGGTATTTGTAAAATCTCTGCAACACCTTGCATTCACTTTCTATTTGCATCCAGACAGCACTCAGTGAGAATATCTTTCAGTACTGAATTGTATCTAGCTTCATCCATCTTAACTCTGACCAGCTTTCCTGTCCCTGTTAAAAAACATCTCTGCAGGATGATGCTGCCATAATTCACCACCATAATTCACATAATTTAACTTAGACAGTTCTTTCAGAGAAGACAAAAATGTGCATATTCTCAGGTACAGCCTTCGTCAGAAAAACCTGAAAAAAAAAAACAATTTGTAAATTCTTTGTATCACTAGACTCAACAATGGCAGACAATTTAGACCAAATGTTGGAAAACTGATTTTCCCTCCACTTTTTATTGCTAAAATCTATAGCAGACAAATGTAGATGTAATCATCACCCACTCTGTATCTGCATCCACACAGCACTCAGGAATATGTCTGTCTGCTTCAGCATTGAGCAAATTTATTTATTTATTTTTTGTTTTGTTTTCATTAAAAAGTCTAAAGATCTATAGGAAGTTCACGAAGGCTCATTATGGTGTAATGAAATAATTAGATTTTTTAAATTTGACGGAGCCCAAATGTTCTCTGTAATTTCCTGTGAGCTCTTGAGTGTCTAAATCATTGAAACATGCAACATCTGATAAGAAAAAGGGTTCTCTTACAGCTAAGTGTCTTAGAATGTCCATGTAGATACAAAAGCCAAGAGAGAGAGAGAGAGATTCAAAGTGTGCACAGATTCATAAAATTTTATCTTGCAGATAAACATTTCATATAGGGAATGACTTATGGAAATTAAGTGGAATAAAAAGCTTCATTTAATTTAATTATCAATCCAGCTGAATTATCAATATGCTATCAATTCATGTTCTTTGAAAAATTACATTGTTATTGTCTTCACATATTTAAGCTTGATTTGTTGATTTATTGAGCAGCAGTTATAGAAAATCCTAACTTTCTTCAATTTATACAGTTTCCATAAGTTATGGGACCAGATGTAAGTTCCAGTTGATTCAAATGTTCAATTCCCCAGACAAAAACACAAATCAAATATTCTCTCCATCTTTCTAATGCACACAACATGAATCCAGCCATCTATTTATGATGTTACATATTTGTGCCTTGAAATGCTGCAGCTCCAGGACAATGGAATCCAGGTCACGTTATATCTCCTTTAGGAGCAGCAGCATGGTCTGACTATAATAAATCTGTCAGTGTCTCTAGCAAGGAGCACATTGCTTTTAAAGCAAATTAGATGAGCTAATTTGATTGGCAATGATTGATGCCAGTCTGTAGCACCCCCACTGATAATGCATTTCTCCTAAAGACATGGTTTCCAAATCTGCCACAGGTGTACACTGCTTAAATATTGCGCACAGTTGTCTGAATGTCCCAATTACATTTGCTAAGGTACTCAATTTACAACTACTAGCTTCAATGTATTTTATTGGGATTTTTTGTAATAAAATCCCAATAAATAGTTATTAAGCAAAATAGTGCATAACAAAATAGCTCAAGCTCAGTCAGATTGGATGGAGAGAATCCATGAACATCAATTTTCACGCATTGCCACACATTTCCAAATGCATGTGGGTTTGGACTTGGACTAGGCCAATCTCATACACAGATATGCTTTGATTCAAACAATTTCAGTGTAGCTCTGTTTAGAGTTATTTTCCTGTTGGAAAGTGACTCTTCCCCACATTCTGAATTTTTTTTGGAGTCACTAAGAAAACTAAATTTGACTGCACTGTAATTTGATTGAATTGAATTTGTAAAGTGCCTTAAGATGACATGTGTTGTGAATTGGTGCTATATAAATAAAACTGAATTGAGTGGAATTTAATTAAAATAGTTTCAAAATCAAAGAAAAAAGAGCCATATATCGAGACATTTTCTGCAACTTTTGCACTTACCCATGCAAACAGAGTTTTTAGTGACCGAAACAATTTTTTTTATAGACTCTTAAGTTTGTAGAGTATGTATGCAAACTGGATATCCAATGTTTTTACAGAACAATTAGATGGAGGCCTATGTTGGGCATATTTATTACTGTCTGTGCTAGAAACCACAAAAATATGTTTTTTTTTTTTTTGGAACAAACAGCTTTTTGCATATAGACCAAAATATTTTGTTTTGGTCTCATGTGACCAGAGTACTATCTTCCACATGTTGGTGTTGCAGTGTTCCCTGCACAACTAGTGGCAAACTGCAAATCTTTTATCTTGCAACACTCACTCAATGATGACTCTCTCCTTATTAGTCTTTATTAAAAGGTCATATATGTGAAATGCCAGATTAATAGTCGTTCTGTCAATGTATTCTGCCACCTAAACCTTAGCTGTTTGCATATGATCTCTAAATATTGCTGTTCTTGCTGCTGTGTTAGTTGTGTGCTCTTATCTCATCATGATCATCTTTACTAATTTTCCCTAACAAACATCGGAGGCCTTCACAGGATAGCTATATTCCTATTGGACTTAGATTACTATTTAAGTGACTTATTGCACAGGTTTTTATTTTAGTGTCAGAATAAAAGGGGCTGATCATATGCATGCTGCACATTTCAGTAAGGATTGAGAGACCTAAAGTCCAACTTAACCTTGATGACATTTGTGGATGTAAAATGACAACATATAAAAACAAAAAAAAATACAAAGGGGGTATACATTTGCAAGGTCCTATAAATTGGTGCTATTTGATGAGTTTGGAATCATAGAAAACAATTTGTATTTACTGTTTATTTACTCTATTATGCCTTACAGATCTATTTAAGCAAGCAACACAGACTAGAAGTAAACAGCCAAAACTACCCCATGTTAATTTAGGTAGTTTAAGGCAAAATACAGTCATTTGCATTTAAAATAGGATTTGCTTGGTTGCTAAATGAACACAAGTTGGGTTGTCGACTTGAGAAACCATGAACAAAAAAAAAAAAAAAAAAAAAGAATATCTGGTTTAATTTCACAGTAAAATCTACTACAGAGCTTCAAAATATCACTGGGGGTTACAACTTAAGTACAATCTGTCTAAGCTGCTGCAGGGGGGGACAACAGGTTTCTTGACTTTATGTGTGTGCTGTAGGGATAGTATTCCTAATGGGAATGCCACAGCCTCATGAGAATCTCTTATGCCCGTCTATTGAAAATATAAGCCATTTAAAAGCGTCTTGCACATGACAATGACTTAAAAAGCCAAGTCAAGTACAGCCTAAAGCATAATGCGGGAATTATTGTCTAGAAAAAAAAAACCGTAGTGTTATTCAGGTGATATTTATAATCCTCCAGAGGTTATCTGTATGTGCTTGAGTGTGTACATACATAAGAGTTAAATAGCTTTTACACTCCTACCATCAGTTGGAATCTGTATAGTTAAGCAGTCTAATACGAACAAGGTTAACTAAGTAAAAAAAAGAATGTGCTTCATATTTAACTTTTTCATCTTAATGGTTTTATACATGTATCAAAGGCAGTGTAGGCCCATTCTCGCAGATGTACAGGTATATCTCAGATAATTAGGACATCATGAAAAAGAAAGTGAGACTCATATATTGCATAGATTCATTAAACATAGAGTGAACTATTTCAAGTCTTTATTTCTTGTAATTTTGATGATTATGGCTTAAAGATAATGACAGTGGACTGAAGCTGAAGTTGGAGCATCATGAGCCACTATGCACAGACCAATCTTACACATGGGCCCCCAGGGTCTCCCCAGGGCTAAGGAGAAAAAAAAAACTGAACTGTTGCTCAGTGGTCAAACGTCCTATTTTCAATTGAAAGTAATGTTTACATTTTATTTGGAAATCAATGTCCCAAAATCTGGAGAGACACAGAACCCATGTCGCTTGAAGTCTATTGTGAGGTTTCCACAGTCAGTTATGATATGGGTGCTATGTCATCTGCTGGTGTTGGTCCACTTTGTTTTCTGAAGTAGAGCACTTCATATTTCCTTCTGCTGACAAGTGTTACGGAGAGGGTGATTTCATTTGCCAGAAGGACTTGGCACCTGACCACACTACCAAAGGTACTAAAAGCTGGTTCTATGACCATGGTGCTACTGAGCTTGATGGGCCAGCAATTTGAACCCCACGAAGAATCTATGGTATATTGTCAAGAGGAAGATGAGTGACACCAGATGCAACAATGCAGATGACCTGAAAGCCACTATCAAAGCCACCCGGATTTCCATTACACCTAAGCAGTTCCACAGCCTGATCACCTCCATGCCACATTGCATGGAAGCACTAATTCATGCAAAAGGAAACCCAACCAATTATTGAGTGCATAGAAATTAATATACTTTTAAAATATCCTTTTTCATTAATCATATGTTATAGTCTGCTTTTCTGAGACACTGAATTTTTGGTTTTCATTATCTCTAAGTCATAGTCATCAATATTAAAAGAAATAAATACTTGAAATATTTTTCTTCATGTCTACTGTATCTATATAATATATGAGTTTGACTTTCTGAAATGAGTGACCATCATTTTCACAATGTTCTAATTTGTACCTGTATTTATCTGCCTCTGTTCTGTTCCCTTTTGCTTTTGTTACAAATTATTCACAAACTGCATTGGTGATCAAAGGTAGGCTTGCCTCAAAGTCAAGCCTGTTTAGACATGCGTTGTGACTAAACAGGCTTGTGATTATTGAGTGAGATTATGTTTTTTTACACTCATGACACAGAGATGGACACCATTGTCAGAGCTGATGTAATGTGGTGATCTTCCAAAGATTTTAAACTCATGCTTAGTCAATCCCAACTGTTTCACAAAAAGCCTCACTCAGCTATTTAACAGCAAAATTAGGCTGGAGCAAGGGCTGTTTATGAACTCAACAGAATATGCAGCATGCTCACTTGCTTTGGTACTGAGTCCAGGGTGACAAACAATGCAACTATTTAAAAATAATTAATAGCCCTCCAGCAGAAAAAAAACACGCAAGCAGAGGCCACAGTGCTTTTTTTGAAACTTTGTAGCGGAACTGTGATACAAAGCTGTGTAGCCAAAGGTCAAGTTGTGTCTGCCACACTTTTGTAATCTTGTCTTGTCTTTTTTAGTATATTTTCTCCAATAAATGAATAACTCAAACCAATTTTTCAATTCAGCACCAACAACTGCTTGTAACTACTGGTATATAAGTATGTGTGTTACATTTCCATGTGGTCTCCCTTGTCAAGGCAGTCTAACTTATACCTAGTACATGCCACCATCAAAAACATCAAAAAGAAGTTTTTCTGATTATTATAATGTAATTGGGGCAGATAATGGGCATTCTCATATTTCGTGTAGATTTTTGTGGAAAAAAACATCCAAGTTTGAGGCCATATTACTTCTAAGTAGGCAATTAAAACAAATTGCTTCTAGTAATGGGGAAATATGGTTGCTTGTGATAAGTTCCATATGGACATTTCTTTTTATATTAGATCAGTCTGAGCTCCCTCCAAGATATATATATTTGTTTTATGTGGTGGGGAAATATCAGTGCTATGCTCTCATAGCAACACACAAATCATACCTTGTTACAAATGTACAAACAAAAACAAAAAAAGTGGCTGGGAGGCATAAGGATTCAGAGATGAGCTGATATCCAATAACCATTTATTAAGTCAGGTGTTTTTTTAAGCTCAGATATAGACAACATTGTCAGAACTCCTGTGATGTAGTGATCTTTTAAAGATTTCCAATGATACTGAGTTCACAGAAACCCAAAGAGATGATCAGATTTCTAGCAATATGTTTGGGGAAACTAAGAATCAACATTAGATTTTGAAGAATCTGAAATCAGCATAAATTCAGAATAATTCAGTCCAGGTTTGGCAGTGTTGGGGACCCACAGCCAAGGATTACAACATGCGGTACGAACCTTTCTGGAACTTTCAAAATAAATCGCATTAACCTACTTCCTGCACAGCCAGAAAAAGGGTAATGGTGGACTCCCCGTGATGTCACTATTTTGAATAAAACCCTTGCCTTTCCAATGAATCGATCTCTTCCACACTGATCTGGAAGAGATCTGGATGAGGATCTGGATAGGAGAAACAGCACGCTAATGTCTCTTTGCAGGATCCAAGAGTGTCATACGATCAGCCGATCATATGCACTAAGTTAAGTACGAATGAATTGCTGTTTGTGTATCCGGTATTAATTCATGAACAGGGTACGTAAGGTGCAAGCGTTGCTTGACTTTCTCTCTGAAGTCTACAGAATCAAACTGTGTTATAGAGAGTTTCCAGCAGAGACCCAGTCTCTACAACGCCGAGTGGAGCAGTTTTCCCGGTCTGAAGGAGGGACAACGGGACCGCGCCACCATGGTTGCAGCTGTAGCCTGCAGTTTGGTCGGCGGGCTGAGCGAGCCGCCCCACCCAACAGCTACGGAGATTAGCTGAAGCTAATCTTTTGTTCACAGAGCTTTCTTCAAACTTGGTCGTCGCCCGGACAACTTTTCCTCAGCATGGTTCACATACGAGGTTAGGTTTGGGCAGAGGTGTAGAAGTAGTTTAGAATGAAATAATCTAAACATTTTTCATTTATGAAGTTTGGTTTTGTTTGTGTTGAACTCAGCTATCTTAGTGCTAGCAGGCTTTCTGCTCAGCACGGGCTCAGTTTTGTTTTCTGTGTTTGTGTGTTTTTAAAGTTAAGACAAACTTTATTTGAAGGGTGATTTTAAACACAGAAGATTGATCTTAACACACCATCCACACTTATGCATTTTAACCCTTTTATTAACGGTATTTTAAAAGGTGTGTGTTTGATTCTGATGATAAGCTATAAGCTTCTTTTGTTAGCTTTAACTGCTAACAGCTAAGAACACGTGTGTTTACAGCTAATCTGCTAAGATCATTTACCCAAAAAGGTTGCTAGTTTTCAATCCAGTAAAATATCTCCCTAAACATTGTTTTGCTTAACTTGATAACTAAGTAAACACCATTAAGCCCCATTTCTCCAAAAAGATTTGGTTCTTTTTCAAAATATTTCCTTAAATATTTTACCATTTCCTAAATAATATTTCTTTAAATATTATTTAAATAAATGAAGGCAGCTAATGAGACACCATTGAGAAATGGTCATCCAGAAGGTTGGTTTTATTCAGCTGATCCTTCTTAAAACATTATTTTATTAAAATAATATTTAATCTGATCTTGCATTGTGAATGGTTGTCTAAAGATATGCCGATTATTGCCCAAGTTAGTTCCAAGACTAACTTAACTTAGTTTCCAGATTCTTTAAAATAATCCTTGGTTCTCAAACATAAACATTGCATGGTGATGTTGCATCACTCCTTCAGTCATGGTTTCAACCATCTTTAATCAACTTGTTTATATTGTACATAGCCCATTAGTCGTCCTCATTCTTTAAATCTGCTGGGTAGTTTAATTGGATTGTTTTAGCATGGTGAATAGTTTGTTGATTGAAATATGTTTGACTTTGAGTTAACTTATTTTTGTTAAAAAATTCTTGTATTTTAAGAAATTGTGTGAATTCATTCCATGCATGGGCAGAGTTTACTGTTCAATAATGTCAGAGCTTGGCTCATCCCTTTTGACTTTGTCCTAATACCACCGCCTTATTGGGCTGGTATTAACAGGACAACCCTTGACAGACCGCAATATTATTTGATAAAATATTAATATATTAATATTAAATAATATATTCATATTGATGATCACAACACCAAGTATGTATGGCTGATTTTCTTTTTTTTTTTGTCAGAGGTCGTACTAGCACCTAATAAAGTATTGATGCCTCTTTTTTGTATTTTCAAAAGCAGAATACGTTACAGTATCACATTGCTTAAATCTATGTCTTTTAAAAAAAATAATGCTTAATTTAGTGTCAATAAGCAGTTACAAAACGGGTGTTATTTTATTTTTTTTTAATACATGGGTTCTCAGGAGAAATTATCAGACCAATCATAAACAGGAGTCCAAAATTCATTTCACTTGAAAGCAGTATATATATATAGCTCCAATTCACAACACATATCGTCTCAAAGCACTTTACAAAAAAAAGTCAATTTAATCGATCATACAAATCCCAAGTCAAGTACAAGTCACCTAACATTCTAACAGATCCTAGTTATCAAACAATGCAATCAAATTCCATTTATTGTTCAAATTGGTTAAATAAGTTATCTAAGGAAACCCAGCAGATTGCATCCAGTCATTGACTTGGAGCATTCACTCCTACTGGATGAGCATATAGCAACAGTGGAAAGTCACTTGCATTGTGTCATTGACTTTGCAGCAGTCCCTCATACTGAGCATGCATGTTGTGAAAGCAGAAGGGAAAACTCCCCAGCACAACCTGGTTCAGTCACTCCTTTTCCCCCAATGCAGTTCGGTGCCCGCATTTGAAAAGAGGTTCCAGAGCACAAACTCTGGTTCGCGTTTTATAACTTAACGTTTCCATTACACTCACGGATGCTGAACACATGCATATGAAAACATGGTACATACCATTGTTCTTACAAGGAGTCTCCGTCTCATTTTCCGTATTAAGTGTAGTTACTGGATGCTCTCTTTTCGCATTAAAAAGAACATTGCAGGAAGATCTGCAAGCTCTGCTGTCTCGCTATCACGCTTTTCCTCCGCAATGTGTAACGCCCACTGTTGATGAATCATGCTCGGTTCCCAGAACAGGTGGAAACGCATGTCGACACTCAACAAAACACCAAAGTTCGAAGGCACCAAAACCACACCGGTTCAAAAACGACAGTGTGAACTATCATCTGCCATCACCGACTGGGGGTTTGAGAAGGCAGAACACTAACACACTTACAGAAGCACAGATCCAGGAGTACTTTCTATGTTGATATTGATAGTATACAGTTAATGGCAGCAGTAGGTCCTTTTGTGTCTTCATGTGAGAAACATGAAGTGTCTAGGAGAGAAACAGCTAAGCAGAAAAAGCTCTAAGCCATTAACCCAACAATCTGGCAAAATACTACACAGGCTGGAGTTTCTTAGTGAGTCTTGCCATGTTAAAATAACTCCAATCACAAACATTTAATCGATTTATGGAATTTATAATTTACAAACATTGACATTGCCAAGGTTTTATCATTAGCCAGCTATTTATATAAAAAGCTATGGGTATGGATATGTATCCTGAAGACTAATCGGTTTCTACTATCCTAACTGGTTCCAAAGACTATCCACTAGTAAGGTAAGTAAGATGATGAGTGCCTATTAACTCCTCACAGATCCCCACTTCAAAAAATGTGAACTACCCAAGTAAGAATATGGTATGCACATCATGTTTCATTGACACAAAACTCAAATCCTAAAGCTATGAAATTCAAGCACAAAAAGACCCTATCCTTACATTTTATAATCTACTTCCTTTTCTCATTTTTCCTCTCTTTTTTCCTCACTCAAGCAATTTGATACTTCCCAGTCAAAGTATGTGGGACCATGTAATGTCCATGACCAATAATGCAACAGGAATGTGTTGTGAGAAAAATCGAGGAATTTGTCATGGGGAGGGAAAGCTGAACATGTGGCAGGAAATTGATGGACTGTTCAACATGGATATTCACATGTACTATATTTATTTTCCCAAACATAAATGTGTCTACAGTGTGTTTATGTATTACATGCTTCTATGTTTGGACAAGTTCATAAGTAAATCTTTAAAACAGTTCTACATGTTTCTTTAATTTGACACTTCCTCCTGATAGCTGTGGAGAGTGGGGGTCTGAATATTGGAGGAGAAGACCAACTTTTCTGAACGTATACTTTAAAAAAGACCTGTTTTACATATAAATGCGCAGAGACATCTCAATATAATAGATAATGTTACTAAAACTAAGGCTCTGGTTTTGGCCTTTTATTAATTCCACCACAGCAGGTGGCTGCAGAGAAAACAATCAGAGTCACAGATGGAGGAAGTACAACCTACATCTGTAGAAAAAGATGGCAAAATGATAGCATGACTACAGCCCCTGGGTTCAGTGTTTATGTGCCCTATTAGCAACAAATATGGTTTCTCAAAGCTTAAAAAATACAGTCAGCTGTTGGCAGAAATCATATGAAGGATCCAGCACATGATTTTGACTTTGCATGTACAGGAGTTGGACAATGAAACTGAAACACCTGGTTTTAGACCACAATAATTTATTAGTATGGTGTAGGGCCTCCTTTTGCAGCCAATACAGCATCAATTCATCTTGGGAATGACATATACAAGTCCTGCACAGTGGTCAGAGGGATTTTAAGCCATTCTTCTTGCAGGATAGTGGCCAGGTCACTACGTGATAATGGTGGAGGAAAACGTTTCCTGACTCGCCTAGATCTGGTGACTGTGGAGGCCATGGGAGATGTTCAACTTCACTGCCATGTTCATCAAACCAATCTTTCACCAGTCTTGCTGTGTGTATTGGTGCAATGTCATCCTGATACACGGCACCGCCTTCAGGATACAATGTTTGAAACATTGGATGCACATGGTCCTCAAGAATGGTTCGGTAGTCCTTGGCAGTGACGCGCCCATCTAGCACAAGTATTGGGCCAAGAAAATGCCATGATATGGCAGCCCAAACCATCACTGATCCACCCCCATGCTTCACTCTGGGCATGCAACAGTCTGGGTGGTACGCTTCTTTGGGGCTTCTCCGCACCGTAACTCTCCCGGATGTGGGGAAAACAGTAAAGGTGGACTCAGAGAACAATACATGTTTCACATTGTCCACAGCCCAAGATTTGCGTTCCTTGCACCATTGAAACTGATGTTTGGCATTGGCATGATTGACCAAAGGTTTGGCTATAGCAGCCCGGCTGTGTATATTGACCCTTTGGAGCTCCCGATGGACAGTTCTGGTGGAAACAGGAGAGTTGAGGTGCACATTTAATTCTGCCGTGATTTGGGCAGCCGTGGTTTTATGTTTTTTGGATACAATCCGGGTTAGCACCCGAACATCCCTTTCAGACAGCTTCCTCTTGCGTCCACAGTTAATCCTGTTGGATGTGGTTCGTCCTTCTTGGTGGTATGCTGACATTACCCTGGATACCGTGGCTCCTGATTCATCACAAAACTTGCTGTCTTGGTCAGAGATGCGCCAGCAAGACATGCACCAACAATGTGTCCTCTTTTGAACTCTGGTATGTCACCCATAATGTTGTGTGCATTTCAATATTTTGAGCAAAACTGTGCTCTTACCCTGCTAATTGAACCTTCACACTCTGCTCTTACTGGTGCAATGTGCAATCAATGAAGACTGGCTACCAGGCTGGTCCAATTTAGCCATGAAACCTCCCACAATAAAATGACAGGTGTTTCAGTTGCATTGT
This sequence comes from Girardinichthys multiradiatus, assembly GCF_021462225.1. NCBI lineage: Eukaryota > Metazoa > Chordata > Actinopteri > Cyprinodontiformes > Goodeidae > Girardinichthys > Girardinichthys multiradiatus. The sequence continues at coordinate 33,024,285 of NC_061801.1, read as the reverse complement.
CCAACCCCTGTAGTGTTGTACATAAAAAAATTACATGTTGCACTGTTTGCAATTACTTTAAATCAAGGTTTACTTTGACATATTTTTAACATGATTATCTTCAGTAAGGGCTAATAGAAGCATAAGATGAACGCAAAAGAGACATGGTAATTCAGCTAATCAAGTGTTAAAAGAATTAGGAAACATTTAACACAAAGATGCTGAAGCAAAACCAAAACATGTCGAGTTTCAGAAAAGAAACACCTGTAGCAACACAGTGGCAGAGAATAGCAGGATACCCATGAAATGGCAAGGGAAATAAAATAAATTAAAACATGCACCCCTGTAAAGAAAAGAATTGCAGAGAAACAGATGGTCTGTTCAGCTGGTGCTTGGATCCAGGTTTTTATCCACTACACATTAATTTGTTGGCTGGAGAACTGTGGAACTGCAGGTAGCCGGTTTATGTCTGCTATCCAACTTTAGATCTGCCAGAATTTCTTCAGTGACAACAGTCAGATTTCTGTAAGACATCACAGTAAGGAACATGCATCTGGGTCTTGTTTTTGTTAAAAAGCATTACTGTTCCAGTGTTTTAGCTTTCTGAAATCTTTGTTGAATGCTTCCATCTCAGAAAAAAAAAAAAAAGAAAATCAGGTTTGAGGCGATAGATTTGCTTACACACATAGGAGACTGCAGAGAGAATAATCAGAGCTGACCTTCCCTCCATCCAGGACTTATACAGGTCTAGGGTCAAGAAAAGAGCTGCCAAAATCTCTGCAGACCCCACACACCCTGCACATAAACTGTTTAGAGTTTTACCTTCAGGCCACCGCTACAGAGCACTGTTTACTAAAACCAGCCGCCACAAAGACAGTTTCTTCCCCCAGGCTGTTTCTCTGATGAACATTCAATAGAGTACAGAACATCAGCATACAGATGTTGCAAATGCACCTTTTCTATTAGATATGTGTATATTGTACATTGTAAATTGTAAATTTGTATATTCTGTAATGCAAAAACAGAACAAAAGAGCAAAGAGTACCGGAGTCAAATTCCTTGTTTGTATGCACAAACTTGGCAATAAAGCTGATTCTGATTCTGATTCTGATATGCACAGACATGGATACATTTGTCATCATACCCTGTTAAAGATGTGTTTAAAGTCCTAAAAATGTTTTATCTTTTATTACACTGAAAAGTTCAGAAAATATAATCCCATATTATAAAACAGTTGCTTCCATCAGGCTCACCAGTGCCGCAATTATTTGTACCCACAATAACCCCTTAGAGATAAATGTAACTAAAGCCTTCTTTATTCAAACTTTACCATTTTTGAGTTGCCTAGAGTTTCTAGAGACCTCTAATTAGTAATCCATGACTTGATCCTTCCTTGGGTATAAACATGGAACAATAATTGGTAGAGATAGGGATGTGTTGGGCCCAGCCATGGATGGAGAACAACATCTGAACTAGAGGCTGGTAAAACTTTGAATCTCAGAATGTACAACTTTAACCTACTCTTAGGACAGCTCCAGGAAGTAGAAGTCACAGCTGGAATCCCCCATGACATCATAGTACAAAACTCTGTTCTCTTTCAGTCAGCCACCACTGGTTACATAGGGAGGAAAACTCACAGACTCTAGTTATGTCGTGTGAATGTTTGAGATTGCAGATGATTTAATGTAAATTGAAGTGTAAAGCTCTGCGATGACTAGAGAAGCATTCTGTAAGTTCAGTCTTTTTAGTCTCATTTGCCTAAATCCTACCTTGACTAAATCCCACCTGTTTACGCATGTGATGGTAATGCAGAAAGGTATTTTCCTAGTATCCTTTCTAGACTACTGGTTGGCATGTGGATATCATCCATTGGTTGTTATGAAGACTTTGTGATCTGTGGCTAAACAAAGGTAGTCTGAATCATGTCTTATTCATACTGTGTGGCACTGGCAACTTTATTAAAGACAAATGTTTTCTAATATTACATGTTTTCCCTCACCAGATAAATGTACTAAAATTAAAGGTTAGATTTTTTAAAAATTTATGTGTGAGATTATGGTATTACAATATGACATTTATTTCAAGGTTTGTTAAACATCTATGCACAAATAAGGAGTAAAATTTGGTATATTTATATAGGAAATCAAATAAAGGAATGATATGCATGCACTATACCTTTAAAATTAATTTCTTCCTGATTAGGGACCCTTTCTTCCTTACCTTCAATACTTATGGAGGGGGATTAATTTTCAAATTACATATCTTATATTTGGCAAATCAATGTGTCTGGATACTGTGTCCTAATTTGCATGCACTTGAATTTTTTGTTTGTCAGTCTATATTAATGTGTCACTGCAGCTCCATTGAGTGCATGTATTTCTTTATAAGTAATGCTTGTGCCAGTATGCGGTCACATGAAGATGAGCCTGGAGTTTTTTTAGTGTGTTTACTTGTACATTCGCCAGCCTGCCATGGATCTGTGATAGTGTGACTGTTGGCTGCATGTTATGTGTCTTTACAGCTATAGGTGCAAAGAGATGCTGACACCACTCACGGAGAAATGTGCGAGAGAGGATCTAGGCCTGACATGTACATGATGCACTCACAAAGCAGACATAAAAAAACATTAAAAAAAACTCACAGCTGCATGCCTGCAGAGAGAAACAAACATGCCAAACATACATACAAATATATTGACAAACATACAAAAAAACATGCTGGCTTGAATCTTTGATCACACATCTGGGATGAGTATGGAATCTTTCTTAGGCACCTTGCCAAGGTAAATAGAGGAAACTGCCTGCCCTGACATTTTTTGGCATTAAGAGAGGGTTTTCAAGGTGACAGCCATCATTTGGTGTTGGAGGGGGTTGTGTATTGGTGCTTTTTAACAATCCCAGCATTGTTGTCTGGTATCTGTGTTTGTGAGTATGAATGAAAGTATGTGTGCGTCAGTCAGTTCTGTTTACTGTTAAGATAACTTCTATTCTACTTCTAAAGCAATGATATCAAAATAAAGAACCCAGTTATTTTTCTCTTGTTTTTAAATGTAATTTAGATTTTGGTTGGAATTTAATTTATAATGCATTTTCTAAGGTAAGAACTTCACCCAAGAGACTGGTACACTCACTGGTACTGTCACTGGCACAGCCGTATTAGAGAAAAATGATGTTGAGCAGTGTCAAAGTTATAAGCAGAGCTGTCACACTTCCTTAAGCTAACACCTTTATATATATATATATATATATATATATATATATATTTACATATATATATATATATATATATATATATATATTTACATGTTTGTAAAGACCTGTAATAAAAGGAGAACGTCTATAAAGTATTATAAATTATGAGAATGTGAGGTGACAAACTCAGCTGGGCAAAGATTATTCACAATCAAATATTTTTTTCTTTATGTCCTCACAAAATTTCAAAGACAAGGTAAAAGCCTGCTCTTTCACACAATGCCTCCATGATGTACCTCAATGTTTTTTTCCCCCCCAGTTCCTTTTTTTATTTTCCAGCTCCCTACTCTCTCTCTTCCCCCGTTCAAGCTTCCTACCCTCTTCCTTTACTACTTTCCTTTCCTCCGCCTGCAGTGGCTGCCCAATAAAGGATGTTGTTAATATCATTAGACAGACTTCCTCTCCGGCCAAGCGCCCTGCCCACTCCCTTTCAGCTATAATCAAGCGTGCACACTAACTATCAAAGTAGACATTGCTAATAAACTACCGCAGTGGAGCAGAAAGACACACACACGTACGGTCCTTTGGAGGAAATACTGTCGGGTGAGCGCAGTTAAATAAAAGCGCGTGTGCTGGGTGGGTGTGGGCTGTCGGTAAGGGGGTTTGTCCAGACACCACTAATAAAGTGAACTCCAAAGGCAGGCCAGCATAATGCAAATCTCCCAACTTAAGTATACAAAATTAATTACGGCTGAGCGACATGTACATAAGCAGACATGACTAATGAAGTGGGATCTGAAAAGAGGCAAATACTATCAGTTTAGAAACTTTAAATTAGGAAAAGGAAAGTAAGGGTAATCGTAGTTTCCAGTTATGCAGCAGTCATTTGCTATAAATCGTCCTTAAAATAGAGGAGCGTATTGTCAGCTGCATAGTTTGAAGGGGTAATCTCCCCACAACTGAAAGCAACAGTAAATATTGCGTCAGATTTAAATGGTAACATTAAGTGCAATACAGCGAGAAAAGAGCAGTACATTTAAAGAGGAAAAAAGAGGGGTGGAAGGCAAACAACATGTGGCTGTTAATACAGCAAGATATATTAACATGCATTCAGATTTAGATGTTTTGTTTTGGTAAAAGGACATTTTCCAGGCACAAGCATGAACTTTTACTTTGTAAAATTATGCTAGGCAAGGGATACAATGTTTTCTCAGTTAAACAGTCTGATTAACACAAGGGAGCTGCTATTTATCTGGATAACTGACAAAGCAGTGTCATACTAATAGTCTTGAAGACTGAGTTTTTATTTTTATCTTTTTTCCCATGATGTTATTCTCCATCACAGATCATGGATCAGTTCCATTTGCCCATGAAGTTAGTGATTTTAAGTTAACATTTGAAAAAAAAAAAAAAGGTCTGATCTTCTAAACAGATTATCTGGTTTATCAAAGTTTGTTGTACCGATGCCACTGTTAATCCATCCATCCATCCATCCATCCAGGTACCAGTATGCTCTTGTGGAGTTCAGGTCGCCAGCTCATCAGGGGCCAGTTCAGAAACAAACATACAAAGAACACATTTTGTATATCACATTTGTATTGAGATGAATGGTGTAACATTAACGGTGTGTATTTGGGCATTTTTCTGAGAGATTGCTGCAAACTCAACACCAGTGACTGTCCACTGTCGCTACATGCTCATACAGGAGGAGTGAATGCTGCAAGTTACTGACTCGATCTGCTGGGTTTCCTTAGATAGAAAAACGTTTTAACCAATTTGAATAAATAGCTGAATCTGACTGCACTGTTCAATAATTTGGATTAATTGGAATATACAGGAGTTGGACAATGAAACTGAAACACCTGGTTTTAGACCAGCTCCCCGGCCATTTTAACCACTTCAGGCATTCAGCGAGGTCTATTTATATGTATTATACTATTTATATGTATATGTATTATACAGGAAGAACTTAGGTAATGCCCTTACCAGGTAATTTTTGCAACAAATGAATAGCTTTTGCCTAAATTCCAAAACATTGGGGCACAGTCTAGTCCGTGTCTTTATTTGTGAAGTTCATGTCACATAATAGCCAGAAAGGCATACCTGAAGTCACATGTTGTCATACACAAGAAGGTAGATACCTAATTGCGTTGTTGGGGGTGTTGGTATACTATATTTGGTGAATATAGTATCCAGACAAACAAAAACAGGCCAGAAGAATACAATAATATTTTACTTAAAATTACCTCATGTAATACTTGCAAATAAATATATGAACTTTCCTGAGGCCTATTTGGAGTAAAGTTATTTGGTTTTACAAATACCCCCAAAAGTTTTCATCTTAGTTCGAAATGTATTTAAGAGAAATTTCAGGATTCATGTATAATATTTGGTGACTACTGAGTTCCATCTGTCATGCTTTATCATTTTCCATGTGTACCATAATAGACAGAGAAAGAGCTACATTGATTAGGGTGTAGACATCAGTCTTTAATAGGTTAAAAGTCGCCAGCTCTGATACAGGTCATGCCTTCACATACACAGTCATGAATTAAAGCAAGGGAAGTCATGTATTTGGACAGGTGTGGACAGAGATTGGTATGAACAATAATACACTACAGAATGCAGCTCATTAGAGTGGACAAAGATACTTAACTTAAAAATGCATGGAGACGCACATCTCCCGTGCAGACAGCATTGCTAGAGGCAAAACCTGAAGCCTTTCAACAAGCCATACATATTTAATAACTGAGATAAATAAATATATCAGAAAAATTTTCTTAAAGCAATAATGAATTAATGGTCGCTATCATAAAGTATGTACCCCATACTGATTTTCTAATTGATGGAAAATGTATGGATCTTAATGTGGTTAATTATTCATAATGTGCCTCTGTATACAACTGATGAACATTTTCTGTGCACAAGGGTGGTGACAGCAGGTTTGCTTTTAGATTGAAAGGGAAGGAAACATTTAAATATATGAGAACTGTTATATTTCAGCAAAAAAGAAAAAAACATATTTTGCTGAAAGCCTGGCTGTTCACCTCTTTGAAGCCCCAGATTGGTTTAAATTACTCCTTTCTAGAAAGAGAGAGACGAAGGCCATGGGTCAATTGCCTCTCCTCACCTGTTCGCTGCGATAATTTTCAAACTACACTTTTATTTGCCCAATGTGCAATGACCATTGTCTGCCTGCAAAAGTTACATATACTCCTGATCCATTCAACAAGTCCCCTTTTATTATCTCTAATCTATGCACCCGTTCCTCTTCCTTGACCTCAATCACGCAAGTGGCCATAAAGGTGTTACACTCCTGAGCATTGTATTTCTACCCAGCCTTACCTATGGTCTTGTCAAACATGTATACAGTACTTATCAGTCTAATCTGTGGTCTTTCTGAACCTCTCAGTTTCTAACTACAACTCCTGCTGCTTTTCTTTTTCTTGTCCTGTGTTTGGCTACAATCATTCTTCAAAATCATAATCACTATAATCATAAACACAATAGAAATCTCCACCCATTACACAATTCAGAAAAGAGAAAGGTTTTATGTTCCAGCAATGAATGTGTTCTACTCCAAAATGTGCATATCAAACCCAGAACAAAAGCAAAAGTAAGAGCTGCTTAAGCTGGTAAGAGAGTGCCAGTAAGTTAAATAAATTCTGCAAAAATATGGGTTGAAAGGCCACTCTTCCAAAGTGAACTCTTGCATTGTACGTTTGGGGAAAAAAGAGGAAAGCTTGTAAGCTTGAAAACACCATCCCACCTGCGAGATATGGGGTGTCAGCATCATGTTGTGGGGGTGAATTGCTGTAGGAGGGACAGGTACACTTTACAAAATGGATTGCATCATCAGAACACTATTGAGGCAACATTTCAAAACATCAGGCAGAAAGTTAAAGCCTGGGCACAAACATGTCTTACAGAGAACAATGATCCCAAGCATGGAGCCAAATTGTGACCTAGGACAACAAAGTCAATACTTTGGAGTGGTCATCACAAAGCCCAGTCCCATAGCAAATTTGTGAGCAGAGATGAAAATGTGTGTGTGAGCAAGATAACCAAAAAAGCTGACCTACTTTCACCAGTTTTGTCATTAGGAATGGGACACAATTCCAGTATTGTGAGAAACTTGTGGAAGGACACCAAAACATTTGATTCAAGTCATAGTTTCACAACAGTGCTACTAAATTTCATAGAAAAACATGTTAACTTATGAAAGTCTCATTATTCTGAAGTTTATCAAATTAAACTTACTTTTTAATCCTAACTGCCCTAAAACAGGAAACAATTTGTCTCACTTACTGTCACACATAGAAAAAAAGTTATGTGTATTTTTACCCAGTGTGTAAATATCTGTTTTCTACTGTAAGTTTAGGTGTAAGTCACCTAAACTTGTATTGACCCCTAAATTTTCATTTGTAAGAAATATCATGCATTAAAGAATATTTGTTTGGAAAGGATGGCTCAGCAGTGTGTCAACAAGAAACTTTATATTGGAAGCATTGCCCCGTGGCCCCACCCCCAAGTTAGTGCCACTGCAGTCATGTTAAAATACATGGATTCTACTCCTACAACTTGAGTTCATTCTTTTGTTGTTTTCCTCAGAACTCAGTCCTTTTGTTTATTTCTCTTCAAGTCTTGAGTTGCCAAGTCTTTAAATCCATCCCTTAAAAAGTACTTATGTTGTTACCCACCTTCCCTTGGCCATTTACCATTTACTTTGCTGCCTGAGTTAACTTCCTTTGTATTCATTGTTTCTGGTATTCCTCAACTCTGCCAATGTGGGAGCATTCTTTCTTGGTGTAAATCTTATTTTCTCTCCTTTGCCTGACCTCCCATTATCCTCAAGTAGTGACTGCCTTCTGATGTTAGCCACAGCTGACCTCTCCTTGTCACACTTCTTAAATTATAAGCCTTTCTCTTGATTCCAAGGTGACAGTGGCACTCTAACTCACTTTCCTCATTTGCCATATTGTGCTTGGAAACAGGAAACCAGTATTCTGGAAACAAGTCCTCTCTTCCATTCCTTTCTTTTGCCTTTAATCAAGCTTTTCAGACACAATTTAAGAGCCTACAGCAAAGCTTCTCAAACCTAATGTTCAAAATGGATTTCTAGATATGTTTAAAGGCCAAGAATAACTTGTGATATACATATCCTTCTACACTCACCGGCCACTTTATTAGGTACACCTGTCCAACCGCTCGTTAACGCAAATTTCTAATCAGCCAATCACATGGCAGCAACTCAATGTATTTAGGCATGTTGACATGGTCAAGACAATCTGCTGCAGTAAAGACAGAACATCAGAATGGGGAAGAAAAGTGATTTATGTGACTTTGAACATGGCATGATTGTTGTTGCCAGACGGGCTGGTCTAAGTATTTCAGAAACTGCTGATCTACTGGGATTTTTACACACTACCATCTCTAGGGTTTACAGAGAATGGTCCGAAAAAGAGAAAATATCCAGTGAGCGGCAGTTCTGTGGGCGCAAATGCCTTGTTGATGCCAGAGGTCAGAGGATAATGGCCAGACTAGTTCGAGCTAAAAGAAAGGCAACAGTAACTCAAATAACCACTTGTTACAACCAAGACATGCAGAAGAGCATCTCTGAACGCACAACACGTCGAACCCTGAGGCGGATGGGCTACAGCAGCAGAAGACCACACAGGGTGCCACTCCTGTCAGGTAAGAAAAGGAAACTGAGGCTACAATTCGCACAGGCTCACCAAAATTGGACAATAGAAGATTGGAAAAATGTTGCCCGGTCTGATGAGTCTCGATTTCTGCTGCGACATTCAGATGGTAGGGTCAGAATTTGGTGTCAACAACATGAAAGCATTAATCCATCCTGCCTTGTATCAACGGTTCAGGCTGGTGGTGGTAGTGTAAAGGTGTGGGGGATATTTACTTGGCACACTTTGGGCCACTTAGTACCAATTGAGCATTGTGTCAACGCCACAGCCTACCTGAGTATTGTTGATGACCATATCCAACCCTTTATGACCACAGTGTACCCATCTTCTGATGGTTACTTCCAGCAGGATAACGTGCCATGTCATAAAGCACAAATAATCTAACTGGTTTCTTGAACATGACAATGAGTTCACTGTACTCAAATGGCCTCCACAGTCACCAGATCACAATCCAACACCTTTGGGATGTAGTGGAACGGGAGATTCACATCATGTATGTGCAGCCGACAAATCTGCAGCATCTGTGTGATGCTATCATGTCAATATGGACCAAACTCTCTGAGGAATTGTCCCAGTACCTTGTTGAATCTATGCCATGAAGGATTAAGGCAGTTCTGAAGGGAAAAGGGGGTCCAACACGGTACTAGCAAGGTGTACCTAATAAAGTGGCTGGTGAGTGTATGTTTTCTTACAACTTAAAGCCAAAAGATGTGACACTTTTTGCCTACAACTATTTGTGATCACAACCCACTAAGTGTTGAGAATGAAAAGTATATGAGCACTGTAATAACATACACCATTTCAATTCAAATTTACTTTTCATGCCTCAACAAATAAAATGTCATTATTCCTACACACAAATAAATTAAATAATCAACATTTTACAATGCAACCATACAGTAACAAAACATCTAAGGTAAAAGTTGCAGAAACCCAGATACAGCACATTTACATAGCACCATAATGGGAAAAAATGGCACCATCTGACTTTAATGAATTGCCTAACCCCATGTGTCGTTTTCAAAATGAGTTTAAATTGTCCCAAATGTCTTTTATTGTTTTTCTCAGAATTCAAGGTCTAACAAAGTAAACTCACACATTCACAATAAATCAAGAAATGTATATAATCGAGTGATTAACACATAGAATTTCAACAATTTGAAAAACATATGCCAAACATATTGGTATTAATTTAATGTTTTTGTTGAATTCTAAAATTTACCTGTCAATTATTTAAATAGTTTTGTAAGTTAAAAAAAAGTTTAATATTTCTTCTATAGTACACTGTCCCCAAAGGTTTTGTGGTTGTTTGTTCTCTGCCTCATCTACTCTAATAGAGGTTACCCAAGTTTGAGAAAGCTGCTATAATGTTCAAACAACATTTTACCTAAAACACATCAAGCTATGTCTTTATTTCTAAAGGACACTCACTGCACATGCGACTACAAAAATTAAAAAACGCTCATCTCACTCCACTGGTGAGACTAACATTAATTAGCTTCTTCTCCACTTATATGACTTGTTGATACATAGGGTCATAACATGTTTTTCTGTCAGTTCCAATTAATTGTGTGTGGATGAACCCCATAGACAAAGTAGTTCTTCTGTTTCATGAACTAAACACTTTGCTTTGAACACTGATATTATTAATGATTCGTTTCTTAGCAGCTTTGTGCTGTGCTACCTTAAGGTCTCTAGAACACAGCAGTCAGTTAGACACTAAAAATAGAGAGTGGACTGGATCCTGATTGACTTGACATTAGCAATAATAACTTTTTTGCAGTAATAGCCCAATTCTACTGTAATAATACAATTTTTATCATACAATTATAATTGCTACTACTATGAATAATAATACCAACACAACTAAAATCAATTGATAAAGTAAAAAAAAATATTACATAAAATTTGGGAGATAACATCAGATATTAAAACTAATAGGCTGATGTCTTGAAAGTTCACCATCTTCCTAAATATAGCCAAGTAGTTTCCAGCTTAAACAGAACTGCAAGTAAAAACTGAATTCACAGGGTTGTTCCTTTGGAAAACAACAGGAAGGACATTTGAATTGATTGCTCTTAATGTACTTTATTCCCACAATATGTGTCTCTACACTGAGTGGTTAGCTAACTTACAATGCAGTCAACAAGAATGCAGTCAAAAAAGAACAAGAATCATAACACTTTATGTATCTACTGTTGCAAAATGTTAATGACTTTCTCCGAGAACATATATCTATACTGCATACATACTGCTCGATTACACCATTGCCTGGAGGCAGTTCTCTCAGATATGTTTTCCTCATGATACATACAAGTGAGGAAGTTATTTATGTTTGTGTTACCATGCTGGTGTGTACTGGGTCAAAGGCTTATTTTAGGGCTGGCTGAAAGATGTATATATTTTTTCCTTATTCCCTTCTTTGTCATGTCCATATTTCTCCTGGACAACAAGAACACTAAAGGGATGAGTGGAGAGCTGTCTATAAAAAGAGATACCCAATTGGATGTGTGCATATACACACACAAGCAAGCATGTAAGTTCCTCAACAAAGCTTCTGCAAAAATACTGCTTTTAAAAAGTAAAGAAAACAGTACATGGAAACAGCACAATACAGATAAGTGAGAGTAAATATTGAAAAGTTAAACTTCTGAAAATATTCTGCTTAAGCTCCACCAAATAACCCTCAAAACCACAAATAGCCCAAAACATGCTATTAAGAACATTTCACCACTTTTAATATGTTAGTCAAAATATATAGTTATACGTTAAACACGGGGGATGATGAATATCTGTATGTAGTCTCCACATTAAAAATGTGCAAAGGAAGCAAGACGTTTTCTTACAGATGACTAAAATAATTACAAAGTCTTCCTGTAAGCCACTTTTAACAGCTCAGGGTGTAGAAGGGAATTGGATATAATGTCCATAGCTTGAAAATGTATGCGAGGCAGCCTAATTGGGGCCAAATTTGAACAAATTGTGTCATGTTTTCATGTCTTCAGGTGCAGTTAGATAAAAGCACACAGCAAGGGACATTTCTAATGAAAGACACAGAAAGAATAAGGCAGAAAAAGCGTGGGAGATGCTCATCACCAGAGAGGAGCGTTGGCTTTTTAATGTCTCCCTGTTTGGAGGCTTTTTGCATCCAAAGCTCTAACCTGTATTTGTTTCCACAGTGGCATGTGAAATTTCTCTGTTCTGTCTGCATGTTCTCACAATTGCGCTCACAAAAAAAACTACCTTGTCATATTTTTACACTTTAGATGCACTTGGAAAGCAATGCACAGCAAGGATTGGAGAAAAGAAAATAATTGCACCAAGTTGGTGTTTTCTGTCTAAATCTAACCAAAAACTGACTGAACAGTAAATAAATCTGAAAGCTGATAAATATAAAGTGAATTTGAAAATGTGTGAAACTTAAAAAAAAACTTTCTGGATTAATCACTAGAACAGTTTGGTTTTCAAGATTCAAATATATTTAATTTGCTTTAGCTCCAGATTTTCTACCCTTTGAGTGCACGCATTTCCTTATATTTAAGAACTGAAAGGCATCCCCTGAAATGATGATCTGATGGACTGCAGAGACACTGTGTTCACGTGTGTTATTTTTCCATTTACTTTCACAAACTCACTTTATCCAAGATCACACATTGACACACAACTCACATTAGGTAACAGGATTCTGATTTATAGACAGAAAAAGTGGTTCAGACAGTTTCTAGAACCGATCAAAATTGATACAAATCTCTCAAATCACTATCTTGTCATTTGGAAATTATAAATCTGAATGAAAAGATCAGATGTGGGGTTCCTCAGGACTATTTCAAGGTCACTTTTAGTCAGCATTTACATGCTCCAAGTAGGTCAAATTATGAAATATTACATCAGTGTGTGTATAAAACATCAATAAGACAATAGGTAAGAATTTTTTTCAGCTCATAATGATTAAATGGTGCAAAATGGTTCACCTTTCAGCAGAACAGCAACTTAAAGCATACACAGAACATTGTGAAGCCCTTCAACATTCACAATAGTGTCTAAATCACTGGCTATTGAGAGATTAATTCTGGTAGTTTTATTTAACCTTGGGATGATGGTTACATGCTGCGGATGATGTTCAATGTGATTAAATTATGTTTTATTGTTAAAAAAGTGTAAAGTTGTCAAGATGAGAAAGTTATTTGACTGCGTGTTCATATACCTCTAACCCACCCTGACCACACCAGCTTCCAATGTGTTACTTTGTGTACACAACACTGAATCACAGACCCCCTTGTCTGGCTCTGATGAGACCTGTGCTCGGACATCTGTTGGAGGATGTTTATCCAGGCAGTAAGTATGTTAGCGGAAATATTGGGGTTTTACCTTTCCTTTCTTCTGGGTAAAGGCATTACATATTCATTGTGAAATGGGGACAGAAGAGAGACGGCAAAGAGAATATGAGATGCAAACAATAACAAATATGAAAAAAAGGGAAATAGCAAATTAATGTTGAGGCATCAGAAGCAAAAAGCTGGAAAAGAAAAAAAAAAATGGGGAGGTAAATATAAAGATGAAAAAAGAGAAAAATATGTTACGTTACCATTAAAAATACAGTGCAATTCAAAAGCATTTTGAGTATTTATACCTTGCAACCTTCGAGGCACTTCAATGATTTTATGCAACTCACCAACACAAAGTAGCACATAATTGTGAAATAGATGAATTACATGAGTTTCGCTTGTTTTTAAAAGAAATCAGAAAAATGTGGCATCCATAAGTAATCCTGTCTGCCATCTGCAGGATTACAGCAAAAGTGTGAAAGCTCTGGTCAGATGAGACCAAAAAAAGGTCCAAAGAGCCACTTGCGGCTCTGGAGCCCCTGGTTGCGGACCCCTGCCCTAAACTTGCATCGAGATGTAACAATGGAATTTTTTAGATCAAGGCATATTCATGTGTTAGAAGGGTCAAAGTTCGATGCAAACGCCATTGATAATCTGTGGCATGAATTGAAATTTGCCATTCAAAGACACTTTTTGTTTTGATTGTTATCTATTTTGCAAAGAAGAATGGGCAAAGACGTTGGTCTCTAAATGTACAAAGCTGGTAGAGACATGTTCCAAAAAGCTAAATGTTCTTTAATGTACAGACTTAGCAGGGCCTGCAATTAAATGCACATAACATTTTCCAGTAACCATGTAGGATTTTTATTTGACTTTACATATATGGACTACTTTGTGTTGATTTATCACATAAAATCTCAATAAAATACACTAAAGCTTAAGGTTATAGTTTTGACCAAATGTGAAAAACAGAAAGAGAGAAATAATGTAAGAAAAAATATTTAGGAAGAAAATATTGTTAGACTGAATTTATACAGCACTTTTCTAGTCATGACAATTACTCTTAGCACTTCACACTGGACCCATATTCACCCAGTCACATACACATTCATACACCAAACCGCGGATCAGTAGGCAAACTCGGGGTTAAGTGCCTTTCCCAAGGACACATTGACATGTGACAGGAGGACATAGTCAAACCCACAAATTTCTGAATGCAAGACAACTTCTCCACCCACTGAGTCACAGTTAATAAGGAAAAAACCTGAAAGGCGAAAAATAGAGATGGAGGTTTAGAAGTACTGTTCATGTTTAATCAAGCCCATCCCTCATTAAATGTTTTGGAGAATCAGTTCCCAATCATTTGTTAAACATTCATAACAACAATTTTCTTTGCTCTGACATTTTCTCTAATCTCTTTTACTAATAATAAATACCACTACTTTGCGTAACCAAAACTGTCTCAATAAAAGAAATAAAACATCCAATTTCAGAATCAATGCCTGTATGTCTAGACTGCTTTTAGCAGTCTGAAAAATCAATATACAGTTTACAGGCATCTCTGTGTGCTGCTTGGTATACAGGCATATGGGCACACAGATGCTCAACATACATCCACAAGCAATGCTATTCTTTTTTTTCAGTCTGTGTTACTTGCACATACACCATAACACATACACACACCTGTCTCTTCCTTTTTAGTGCTGCTTCCAAACCATCGCTGTACAGGAACTGTCTTGAACTGTACAACTAGCATTATGGCCGGAGTAGAGGCACATATTGCTTGTCTTTATTGGCACAGTCAAACTGTCAACTTCAGTGCTTGTCTTCCAATATGTTCTGCTTTGTGCATTTGACTTTTGTTGTTTAAACGTTTTCACCTTCTTCCTATTAATCATTACTACCCATCTGCCTGCCCTCTATAACCTTCTTGCCCGTGTCACTCTGAGATGTCCCCCTTTTCTCTGCCTGTCTTTCTGTCTGGCCAAGCCTCCCTCCCTCAAGCTCTTTTTGTCAGTCTTTCTACTTGCACACCCTCCTCCTCTTCTTTCCCCTGTTCCCTCTTCCCTCCTATCAAGCCCTCCCATTCCACCACCAACTAGGCATGAAAACGGTTCTCCATTAGAAGCACTGGGGCTAAGCCCAGTCTGACACACACTTCTTTGATCAGCCGTGAGCCTGGCTAAACACCCCACTAAACCCCCAGTCCGAGGAAGGGGAGGGGGGCTTGGATGTTTAGAGAAAAGCAAAAGTGCCAGGAGTCGGAGGGTGATGGGACTAAGGAGATTAAAAGTTGTGAACGAGGAAAGGGAAACACAAAGATGCAAATTTAGCGATTTGTCCCACAATTCCCACAGTACTTGTCTTTTTTCAGTTTTTTTTTATATTTTTTTCATGACTTGAATTATACTGTCTTGTCCTTAAACTTTGTTTTTCTACTGACCTCCCATTACCTCCAGGTAGCCTCTGAATGCATCACTAACAAATATCTGCAGGTGCACAGCTTAGAAAAGCTCTTAGAGGGTGATAGGAGCCTCTAATGTGAAAAGAACACCAGATTAGATTGCTGGATATTAGAAACTCCAATGACAGCTTGGTTTTCAAACAAAAACACATCAACAGTCACTGGATATTTGGAAAACATGAAATTTTGCTATTATTATTGTATCTTGCAATGATTATATAAATGTTTCTCATTCTTTGCTTTATTTGTCAGCATCACAAGGTCTCTACAACTCTCTGTGGGGTTTAGTATATTGGTCACTAAGATCTATATCATGCATGGGCATTAAGATTAGTGCAGGTTCATCCCAATATTGCATTTAAGTAATCCTTTGCAATTGTGATTTTGCACACACTGAAGTCATGATTCAGTATGTTGTGCAGCTGTACCTTCAAGACAGTATGAAGAGCATATCAACAAGTAATAATAGTTGAAGAAGAAAAAAACATTTCTGAGAGTTTTCAATATTGAGACAGACAGATACCAAACCAGCAGCAGTAAAAGAAGTAAAACTTCCTGTATTTTTCTCCCGAGGAGTGAAGAGAAAAGGGATTTCCGCTCACTGCTAATCAATCAGGCTGTGATAATGGCTCCCATGCCTAGCTGTCGACTGGGAGGGTCAAGGCATCCCGTGACCCAGCGCCCAGGGCCCAGGGGCCAAAGCTCTTCTTAGAATAGCACCCCAGGACGGACTCCCTGGGCTAATTGTCAGAGCCAGTGTCAGCCTTTTCAATGCCCCTGCCCCAACCCTCCCCTCTTTCCACTTTCTCTGTCGTTCCTCTCTTTCTTCTCCCCCTCTCTCCCTACCCCTCCTTCCCTCCTCGCATCTCCGCAATCCTCTCTGTTTCTGCTCAACTGAAGAATCTATACCAACTATATTGGCGTGTAAGAACAAGCTGGGTAACAAAAAGACCACTTACAGCTTGGATGACATGGACAGATGTTGGCTGGAGCGAAGGCGTGAAAGTTATTGCAATGAGACAGAAAAGGAGAGTAAGAAATTGGACAGCATGTCAGGGTAAGATCAATGACAGGAACAAAACAAAACAAAAAGAAGGCGCATGGAGGAAAGAAAAAAAGAAGAATCAAAAGGAAATAGAGCGACATATGGATACACAGTTATCGAGACGTGCATCACTTTTATCACCGTAGTGCATTGACCGGTCAATCCACTTCCATCTGGATATCAATCGGTTACAGCATCATTCTGACAGAGTACGACTCTGCATCCAGCATGCAAAAAACAAAACATACATGCGAAACACAGCACAAGTGTCCGATGCAGACTCTACTCCAGCTCTGTGGGATGGCATTCCTGTCATTCCAACCGCACGTTGCTAATTCACATCATTAGATCCCACAGACAAAAAGGAGAGAGTGATGATGAGGTAGTCCAGGGTTGCATTAACATCACATCTCTGCTCACTTCTGTCACCCTTTTTTCATCTTCCTTGTATGTCTCCCCACACTTCCTTCAATCAAACTCACTTTCCCTCTCTGTCAGGATATCAGCCAAAAAGTGCTGAAGTGGAGCAAAGTCCCAAAAGGTAAAACAAACGTAAAAGATGACAACTGAAATCAGCTACTCACTGGGAATCTTTGGCTTTTTCTCTATTTTCTTTTTTCCTGATCTGTCACTCCTTATCCTCTTCTCCAGTGGGGAATGGGAGTGTGCTATCCCAGCAAGTGTGTGGTGTCAGTCCGATAGAGGGAAGTTGCCTTCTGCGTGCGTAAGCATGTGTCAATGTGTGCGTGAAGGAAGGCAGCAAGAGCGTGTGTGTCTGTATCTGTGCCTTGCACTGCTCTGACTGAGGGAGCCGAGGTTGTTTTAAACAGGCTGCTCTCCCCATGTGACCAGCCCAGCCACAGGCAGGAATACATTACAGAGACACACATACACACTCGCTCTATCTTCCCCCCTTTTCTCTCTCTCTCTTTCTCTCTGGAACATACACACACCATGTCCACATTGCACCCCCTAGCCACCACTCAGGGTAGTGGAGGGAGCAGTTCTCCCAAACAGCACACACACACACACACAGACAAATTTACCATGCGTCCTAGCAGAAATCAAAAATGATGGCAAAAATTGGAATGAGCTTCCAAAATATGTGGATATTTCCTCACATTAAATGATTAACAATCAAGAAGACTCATTGATACCTGTTTAAGTGATGGGGATTAAGGCTGGTACAGACGTTACCTACAGATAGAACACAGTGGGTTTCTGCAGATGCATAGAAGTCCCGGTTTTTGAAGATTTAAACAAATCCTCAGTAGGTTAAATTTTAGGATGTGTTTTATTTACAATTTTAGTCAATACAATTAGGATAAATATGCCTCTGGCTAAAGTGCACTTTGTGCAGATGATAACCTATTTTTTTCAGTTGGCTTTACTCTAAAATAGGCAGTTTTAAACTGCCTTATATCTGTACTGTATGACTCCAAGTGTGTTGTGAATGTGAAGAAATCTGAATTCATGTTTTCCAGAAATCAATCCCATATCTCATGTAAGGTTTGTGTTT
The DNA here is from genome assembly GCF_021462225.1 of Girardinichthys multiradiatus. Classification (NCBI taxonomy): domain Eukaryota; kingdom Metazoa; phylum Chordata; class Actinopteri; order Cyprinodontiformes; family Goodeidae; genus Girardinichthys; species Girardinichthys multiradiatus. The sequence goes on along the minus strand of NC_061801.1, from coordinate 33,006,060 downwards.
CTACCCAAGGGGTTGACCTTAGTGAGAAAGGATAATCTTACAAATTCTTAGCATTTGACTGGAAGATAGGATTTCTTTGTGTTGATCATGGTTACATTACCTCTAAGTCTGCAGCTTCCTTCACACTTCCATGTTTAGATTATGCACAGCCTGTCAGGAATCTAGGTGTATGCTGTTTGTGTTTTGGTTTTATATTTTCTGAAAGAGCAGGTTCAGTTAGTGGGCGGAGCTGAGCTGTGGCAGTGGTCGCACCTGCGATTCATCAGGCTCGTTAGTGGAGCTTAAGAGGAGCTGGATGCTGAACATTCAATGCCTAAGTGTCAACCTTAGTGGTACCTGTAGCCCTCCTTGTGACCGCTTCGATTAAAAACTGTTTTTTTTTTTTTTGTTTTGTTTTGTTTTTTTATAAAACCAATACTTGACCTGTCTTCCACCTTTTAAATGTAATCTCCTATAAGCTTTGTGGTTGTTCTCCTTGACGAAGCTCAAGCACTTTGGCTCAGTTCAGCAGAACAATAACCTCCTGGATCTCTGTTTCCACGTCCAGCACACCCAACACTCCTCGTAAGTTCCTTCTTCTGGAAAAAACCTGACAATGAGTCTTGTTATCATTCATCCCACTATTCAACCTACTCACCACTCTACTCCTTCCTCCAGTAGCTTGCCACCGGTAGAAGCCCGAGACACTCTTACTTTAATAAACAGTTTCAACTTTATTGATCTCCTGGGTATTTCTGCATGTGGGTCAGGAAGCTTCCAAAAACCATGACACAGTTGAGTTAAAAGTATTATATCTGGCAGATTCAAGTTTAAAATTTTCATTTAATAAGTTTGTTTTTGATTTAAAAAAAATAGATATGCATCTCTCAAAGAGTAATAAAACACTATTAAATGGGTTTATCCATTTTGAAAAGGTGCCTCTGTTTGTGTTTAGATTTCATAACAAATGGGATGTCAAAAATCATTAAATGCTAAATAGCAATTTATAAATAATATTTATTGGACATACAACAAATAAACCCTTACAACTGCTCAGCAGGTTTTTTGCATGTTTCCCATGGTATTTTTAACTATTCAACTTCAGCAATGAGCTCCAAGTTCTTAAGACTGGAAAGCCTCCTTGCCATAACCCTAATATTTAGCTCCCTTCACAGATTCTCCATAACATTCAAATCTGGACTCTGTTTGGGTCACGCCAAAACATTATTCTTAATTCAAGTCAGAAGAAATATATTGGTAAGAATTAAGACATTACTTGAAGTCAAAATCTGGCAGGGGTAAGAATAATTGGCTTAACTCTTTATATGTTTTATAACAACTTATTGTACAAATCGAATCACTGTGTAAATTAATTATTCTGGTTTCTTGGCCTTGTTTAACACAAAGATCAAGAGCACTTGCATATTTCTATGTACAAGGATGTATTGAGTAAATGGTAAAATGTCCTGGATTACTTAATCTTTTATAACTTTGTAAACACTTGCTTGATTTGTGTTCCTCGTGACTTTTCTTCAGAGTACACAGACTTTTTACTGGATATCACAGGCCTCTTCCTATTCTGCACCTTGGTCATAGTATAATCTCCTGAGTTTACTAAAGCTAATTGCTTTTGTCTACCTGGGAGGGTTTAAAGCTTTTTCAAAGGCTTGTGTAACTAAATAGTACAAGTGCTATTCTGGACATTGTACCTGTATTATTCTGACCGTCACTGGTTTAATTTTGTTCATGTATTTCGATTGCGTTGTCAAAAGTTTATCTTTTAATTTATAACTAGATGTCAAATAAGTTAAAAAAATACATTAATCACAATTAGATATATCTAGAGTTTGTTTCCTTTCTATGATTTAGATACTTCCATGTTGGTTATGGTGATGTATTACGCCTGGAAGCACTGACCTTTTCAGTAATGAAAACCTTTTAAAGCTGGCATTATACTTCAAGAAAAACGACTGCATAAGAGCTCCCACACCTTTAAAAAAATAAAATAAAAGTGAAACATACATTACAGAGGACCATTTTTAAAAAACAACTAATGTAATCTCGAAACTATAAAGTTCACATGTGAAACTGTGAACTGATCAAAAGACAGATCATCTATGTTTCGTTTCCAGGGACAGACAAGCACAAACAATCAACGAACAATAAGTATGTGTTTTGGTTCTTTCTAACAAATATAGCACATACCATTTTGCAGGCCAAAAACTGAATAGATGACACTCTGAACACATTTTTCATATAATGTTCAGAAAACTACTAGACCATTCATCTCAGGCATCTTGGACAGAAATAAATAGCTTCCAAGGGGCACATACTGTCACACTATTACCAGCATCTTCTGTTATTATCAGCACTATTTCTAGAACCTGTTTAAGGGCAAATCTGCAGCTTAGTTCAACATGACATGTACTTTAAATTAACTAAGATATAATAGGGTACCTGATTTCAACACAAACTGGCCTGAGTGAACATCTCACTGCCAGGCTATCTGACTACATGAGCAGGCAGAGATTTAAAGAAGACCTCCACAGGGCAGTTCTGTATGAGGTGAAGGGGTTCACCTGACAGATGTTATTAATATATTAGACAGTAAGGCAACATTGCAACTAAAGATGGATAATCTTGATTATTAGGTTATTTAACCTATTCCCAAAAGCCACTCGTGTAGGTTGTATACATTATGAAGTATAACATTTTGTCTTGGCAATTGTTCCCAACTTTTTTCTTCCTGGAAGCTTTTCTACTTCTACCTACAAAACAAATTACTACTACCATGTATGCTAACTTTGATGCACAAATAGGCACACACAAAATCCAAATAATTATCTTGAATTCTTGAAATTGTCAGCCTCCTGGTAAGTCCTACGCCAGGGTACCTCGGCTTCAGGAGGAGCAGTGTGATTTTCGTCCCAGCCGTGGAACACTGGACCAGCTCAATACCCTCTACAGGGTACTTGAGGGTTCATGGGAGTTTGCCCAACCGGTCCACATGTGTTTTGAGGACCTAGAGAAGGCATTCGACTGTGTCCCTCGTGGTGCCCTGTGGGGTTGCTCCAGAAGTATGGAATCGGGGCCCCTTTATTAGGGGCCATCCGGTCTCTGTACAAGCGGAGCAGGAGTTTGGTCCGCATTGCCGGCACTAAGTCGGACCTGTTCCCCGTGTATGTTTGACTCCGGCAGGGCTGCCCTTTGTCTGGGATGAAGATCAGCTCCTCCAAGTCCGAGGCCATGGTTCTCGACAGAAAAAGTGGCTTGTCCTCTTCAGGTTGGAGGGGAGTTTCTGCCTCAAGTGGAGGAGTTCAAGTATATCGGGGTCTTGTTCACAAGTGAGGGAAGAATGAAGCAGAAGATCGACAGATGGATCGGTGCGGCTGCCGCAGTAATGGGGGCACTGTGCCAGTCCGTTGTGATGAAGAGAGAGCTGAGCCGAAAAGCGAAGCTCTCGATTTACCGGTCGGTCTACATTCGTACCGTCACCTATGGCCATGAACTTTGGGTCATGACCGAAAGAACGGGATCCTGGATACAAGCGGCTGAAATGAGCTTCCTCCATAAGGTGGCCGGGTGCTCCCTTAGAGATAGGGTGAGAAGCTCTGCCATCTGGGAAGGGCTCGGAGTAGAGTCGCTGCTCCTCCACATTAAGAGGTGGCTCGGGCATCTATTTCGGATGCCTCCCAGACGCCTTCCTTGGTAGGTTTTCCAGGCATGTCCCACCAGGAGGAGGCCCAGGGGATGGCCCAGGACATGCTGGAGGGACTATGTCTCTCAGCTGGCCTGGGAACGCCTTAGGCTCCCCCCGGAGGAGCTGGAGGAGGAGGTGTCTGGGGAGAGGGATGTCTGGGTGTCTCTGCGGAGTCTGCTGCCCCTGCAACCTGGTCCTGGATAAAGCGGAAGACGACGAGTACGAGTACGAATTCTTGAAACCCCTATTCACAGAATTGGTCTTTCCACACAAATCTGTTGACCACCTCGAGTTGGGGAATGAGTTATCAGGTATGACATTTGTGACAGCCAGTTACAGGCTTTACGTGGGTGCTGTCTTTGGAACAATTTTGGCAAGTCATGGTGCTTATGAAAGCAAAAAAGATTTTATTTCAAGAAAAATCATATTTATGGATTAATTCAGAACAAGTGAGCTTGAAGCATTGGCCTTTTGGTATGACAACTTGCATTTACTGTGGGGTCTAATCAAACATTTTGACAGAACAGAGTGAGAGTGAAAATGGTGACGCTGTACAACAGTGTCTGATTTTTCAGATATTAAGTAATAACTTAGGGTCAATGCTAAAGGACTTACAGATTTCAAGTGCTCCCTTTGCTGTATTTCAAGACTGTAACAGTAAAATGTCACTTGACAGAGAAACAGCTGCAAATCAGTTTCGAAAATATCCTCAAATTTGTGATTCAAGGATGTATGGAAGACAATAAATAACAAAATACTAGGTCATGATCAACCAGAAATAAGTAGGTCATGCAAACTATATAGACATTTCTATATATCTGCAATGTAGTAACTTTGCCAAAAAAAGAAACAGGGTTGTTTCCTCGCAGAAGACCAGTGAAAAAGATCGTACGGAGAAAAAAGCTACAGATGAATCAGAAGACCGGAGACACAACCCCGCTGACAAATTCTCCAAACTTGTTAAAACAATGCCCTTGGGGTTCGTGCCGAGCCACTAAAATCAACCTAACCCATATACCAATTGCAATTTGTAAAATACGGAATGAGCAGCCGTGAACAGAAGTGACTGTCGAGGAGTGGATGACTGCTGTTGGCTACTCGGTTGTCCAGACCACCAGTTGAAGAAGGGCGAGACTTTTGGATGCCGGCTGATAGAGGTTAGGCGTGTCATTTCCCAACACCAGCTTAAACAAATTTTCCAGTAAACTTACTTAGTAAGACTTTCCAGATTTAGGGAAGTCCGGACCCGTAGGATGGAGAGCTGGATTGAGCAATCCCCTTAGAAATAGGGAAGTAGGAGGGAGGGGTTAGCTCATCGGACAATGAAAGTGTTGAAGGGATCCATTTTGGTGGCCTTAGGATAGCGTCTCTGCCTTTTGCGGATGATGGTCCTATTAGCTTCATCATCTCATGATCTACAGCTCTTACTAGAGCAGTTCGCAGCCGAGTTTGAAGCGGCCGGGATGAGAATCAGTGCCCCCAAATGCGTGGACTTGAGTTGGGGTCTTGTTCACTAATGAGGGAAAAATGGAGCGGGAGATTGATGGACGGATTGTTGCTGCATCAGCAGTGATGCGGGCGCTGTACCGGTCTGTCGTGGTGAAGAGAGAGCAGAGTCAAAAGAAAAGTTCTCGATTTACCGGTCGATCTCCTACCCTCATCTATGGTCATGAGCTGTGGGTCATGACCAAAAGAACGAGATCACAGATACAATCGGCCAAAATGAGTTTGGCCGCTTGTTTCTGGGCTTTCCTTTACAGATAGAGTGAGAAGCTCCGTCATCCGGGAGTGACTGAGAGTAGAGCCGCTGCTTCGCCACGTCGAGAGGAGCCAGTTGAGGTGGCTCAGATAAGCGGAAGACAATGGATGGATGGGTGTTATGAACAGGTCTGTAAAGCTGATTAAATGTGAGATTGCACCTGTGATTGTACGCTTGAACATATGGGAACGGCAATATTTTTCTGACCTAGGTTGCTATTTGTTTTATATTGGGATGAACAGACATCAGTGGCATGCAGTCAGGGGAGACAGGTAACAAGTAAAATACTAGCAATGAAAATCAATTTGTCCATTTGACTGTTGTATTTACTTGTTTTCTGTATGACTACAACATTTAATGGTCAAAATCGCTGAATTTACACATTGCAGATTCAAATACATGGGAGAAAAGCAATATAGCTGACTGATGCAGGCAGTTGGCGCATGCCTGTTGTCTCGCTTTTATCGCCAATACAAATGCTGGATTTCACATGTACAAAACATGCTGATGTTCCACAATCTAATATATTTATTGAATGTGTGTGGCATTTATAATCTTTCTAATCTGCCATAAATGCACAGTGAAAAGGGACAGGGTGAGGCAAAAAGAGCTGTGCTGCACTGATAGGGGGCAGTGCTGAGCCCCACAGGCACAGACCGCTAACAACATATTGCTATGTACTGTTCAGCTACACACAAGGAAGGAGTGTTTTCACCGGCAACTCCTGTAACCGTACTATCATTAAAATTAGGTCCTACAAAATTTTATATTATTCTCAACAATGGAAGAAGATTTTTCCTAAACTGGATCTGCAGTCAAAACAGGAGGTTTTAAAATTAGTTATTTGACATTGAAATGGCACAACAGACTGAACATTAGCATCCACAACGCAAAGGTGAGGGAGAACCTGGAGATTTTGAAAGACTTCATGAATGCAACATGCTTCCATAGACTTCACATACAAATAAAGATGAAGTTATAAGCACTTTTTTCAATTTAAATAAAAAGAGAGATCAGCCAAAATGAAAAAACAAAACAAAAAAACTTTTAAATAATCAAATTTGACCTTATATAAAACATTATTTTGTTTTTCTTGCTATGGTATTGTTGAATAGTTTAGAATTGATTGAAGCATATTTAAAAAGTTTTTAAATTAATTAAATGTATAAAGGTCAAAAGTGAACTATAAGCCTCTATTTAGGGTTCATATATTTGTACATTGAACTCCAAATGAGTCTGTGTCTCACCTGTCATGAACCCAACTAAAGTCACTGATAGACAAACATGCATGTGCTGATTTAATGAGCCTTCAACTACTCAAAATAGCACCCGGTTTTTATATAAAATTTATCAAATGGGTAATCAAATTACAGTTTTCAACAGTGAACCTAGAAAAGCAAGTTAATATTTTATAGTGCCTCAATAAATGTTCACCAAAATACTAACCATGTTTTAAGAATGACAAAGTATTGCTATTAAATGTTGTATGATAATCAATTTGCTACTTTATTACATTTTTGGATTGCATGGTATTGAACAGTTTTGGGTAATTTCCTGGGAATTCAAGACAGATGAAAGCATCCAAAATGAGTCAAACCCAGCTAATGTGTTTGCTTAATCTGATTGGATAGGGATCATGTGACATGCACATGAATGCCCAGAACCAAGCTTCTTCATTATAATGCTGCATTGCTGCAACAAGGCAATCAATGTGATTTACTTCACCTGTCAATGTTTTTAATCAGTGCTTAAATGAGGATTGTTAAGTAAAGAGTTCTGGTTTGTAGGGTTGCTACATGAAAAGACTGAATTGTCAATCATTATCAGATAAAGAAAATTGCTATTTAATGATCAAATCATATTTGTGTTAAACTGGAAATACTGCATTAATTTATGTAAAAACTGTAACTATTTTTAAAATTAGTGAGTAGAAGGTTTAAGATTGAGCAAATAATTAATTCCAGAATAGTTTTACTTTGTTTAGAAAGGTTTTTTATATACAGCAATGAGGTAATAAAACATGCTTCAAAATGTCTAGGCGAGTTATGAGAATGGGTATGATATCTTACTAAAAACTTTATGAAGTTTTGTACCGTGAGTGAAAACAAAAAATGTTCACAAAAACTCAATGACAAAAAGACATTTTGACATTTTGATTTTTCTCAGGCTCTAGTCAAGTCAAGTTTATTGATATAGTGCTTTTCAGCATTAAGGCACTCAAGGCGCTGTACATAAGGAAAAACATTACAATGATACAGAAAATCAAACAACAGAGGTAATTTAAAAAATAAATAAATAAAGAGAATAGAATGATGGATAAGAAAATGAAAGGACAATTGGACTGAAAACTTTACTAATAATGTTTAGATAACACATTCAAAGCCCACTCTAAACAAATAAGATTTTAATCTTGATTTAAAGCAACTTAGGGTTTTACGCTTTTACAGTTTTCTGGCAGTTTATTCTAGATTAGTGGAGCATAAGAACTAAAAGCTGCTTCTCCATGTTTGGTTCTGGTTCTGGGTATGCAGAGTGGATTTTAACCAGAAGACCTGAGAGATCTGGGTGGTTGATACACTGACAACAAGTCTGTAATGTATTTTGGTGCTAAGCCATTCAGTGATTTATAGACTAAGATAAGTATTTTAAAGTCTATTCTCTGAGCTACAGGGAGCCAGTGTAGGGACTTTAGAACTGGGGTGATGTGCTCCACTTTCTTAGTTCTAGTGCGGACAGGGGCAGCAGCGTTCTGGATCAACTGCAGCTGTCTGATCGACTTTTTAGGCAGACCTGTGAAGACACCGTTGCAGTAATCAATTCTACTAAAGATGAACGCATAAATTAGTTTTTCAAGGTCCTGCTGAGACTTTAGTCTTTTAATCCTGGAGATGTTCTTTAGGTGATAGAAGGCCGACCTTGTTACTGTCTTTATGTGTCTCTGAAGGTTCAGGTCTGAGTCCATCACTACACCCAGGTTTCGAGCCTGACTGGTGGTTTCTAGCTGTATTAACTGAAGCTGTGTGCTAACTTTTAATCCCTCTTTCTTTGGTCCAAAGATTATTACTTCAGTTTTGCATGGTGTTGAACAGTTTTGGGTAATTTCCTGGGAATTCAAGACAGATTGAATCATCCAAAATGAGTCAAACCCAGAGTCAAACAAAGCTGCCAGAATTTCCAGCATTTCTGGTAGCTTTGGCAAAACATGTGGTGGGTCTGGTTAACTTGTTGTGTCACGGCAAATTTCACTCAAACAGAACAAAGAGGAAAATTCCACCGATTAGGTGTCAAAATAAGGTGAGATCTTTCCATGTAATCCATGCAACATTCATTAACTGCTACAGTTAAATCCATAATAATTACGATAAATATCCTTTTGTGTAGTCCATGCAATAATTGTTAAAATACACAGTTGAAGCAGTGGAGAGTGAAACAAGCATGTTCTCATATTCTGGCACAGAGAGACTGGAAAGGCCTGTGTGGAGCCACATATTATCTGCCACATATTATCTGTCTTATGTTTTGCAAAAATATAAACAAGTATATTTAAAGAAAATGATGTATTATGATTTTACATTCTTTCACATGTATTAAAGGAAATTAGCATTCTTTCATTAACAAGTTAAAAGATGGATGATTGAAATGTGATTAAGAACTGAGGACTAGAGTAAAAAAATATTGAGGTTTGACATTCTCAGCTATATATAAAATAAATATAACGTTAATCATTTGTGAAGTATGAATAAAAAGAATTGTAACTGTGTTTTAAAGTAAATGCAGAAAGCTGAAGAATGGAATGTGTAATACTGTGTAAAGTTTAAAACTAAACAGATTAGGGAAAGAACTGTAGGATGACTAGGAGTGAGGAGAGCCAGTTGTATGCTGACAATGAACCCTTTTAAAAGGAAGGAAGGGAAGAGGCGACTATAGCCAGCTGTGTGGTAATTATTGGCATCTCCATGGCCGAAACAACAGCATCCGTGGGTCATAGTGACCGTGACTAATGTATTGGGCAATAACTAAGAAGCCGAGCGCATCAGTGGGTCACGGTGACCGACTGATGGAAAAGGAAGAAAACTGAAGATTAAGTTGTATTCCCTTCAAGAAACTACTCGTTGTTACCAGAAGAATCTTCTCCATCAGGTGCATGGATGAGCCTCCATCTTCAAAGCCTCTCCAAACTATTATTTTGTGTTGCCGAATTTAAGCTGTTACTGACCCCTGCAAAAGCGTTACTAATTAAAGAAAGCATATAAAATTCTAGTTAAATTGTGGACATTCAATTATTTGAGTCACTGTATTTTTTGGTTTTTCATTGGTGGTAAAAAGTCTTGTTGCCTGGTTCCAAGATATTTTAGGAGGTTTTTATAGGTTGCCTTAGCCAAGTTTGTTAAAACAGCGACCTTGGAGCTCGTGCCGAGCCACTAAAAATAACCTAGCCCATATACCAAGAGCCAGTTGTAAAATTAGGGAATGAGCAGCCGTGAATAAAAGTGACTGTTGAAAGTGTGGATGACTGCGGTAGGCTACTCAGTCGTCCAGACCACCAGTTGAAGAAGGGCGAGACTTTTGTATGAAGGCTGTCAGAGGCTAGGCGAGTCATTTCCCGACACCAGTTTAAACAGAACTTTCATTAAAACCTGCTTAGTAAGACCTTTCAGGTTTGGGGAAGTCCGGACCCATTGGATGGAGAGCTGGTTTGAGCAATCCCTTTAGACATAGGGAAGTAGGAGGGAGGGGTTAGCTCATCGGACAATGAAATAGGATTTAAACTAAAATCATGATTGTCCACAGTTCCTTTAGGCAGCAAAGTGGCCAGAGTGTGACACAACGCCACCAAGACCATTAGCAACCACTCTCAAAACCCTTAGTATATACATCAGTATAGTGCCACAATACAGCAACCAACAGCCCATCTGCCTCCCACAGATCCATGTAAGGTCAAAGGATCGACATTGCACCTGAAGGCCACAACCCCGATCCACCAACAATACCATTGCACATGCCCTGCAAAAAGGCCACAAGTAGCTAGCCTCTCTGCCAAGTTATCACCCTGGACACAATGCCCCAGGAAACTGGCTATGCCACCATGACAGACCACCAGACAGCTCCTGGAGAAACCCCCAAATCACAAATTTGACTTAGAAATTGTACCCTTTTCTATTTGGTTTATTCCTATGCTCCATGAAAAGGGTTAAACTAACAACTGTTATCTAAAGGCAATTTTGTTATTTGTCCCCCACAGGTTAAATCAGCCACTGTACACTTACTGTATGTCATTTTGAGCCTTTACCATACATCTGTAGCAACATTGATCCTGCAGTACAGACATAAAAATAGAAATTTACTTTTTCAGTTGGAAGAATTAGAAAAGTTTTTTGCATTTCAAAGGGCCCCAAATGGACAAAAAACGATGTCAGAGAACATTATTAAACTGATCAATAGACTGGTTTTCCGTGTTTAGTGAATAAAGTATAATATAATTATAAATGCTTCAAATTTGCTGTAAAATGTTGTCTTCGATGTCTGCAGGAAAAGTTCCTGATGGTATCATTGATTCTTCTAAGCATACTCTCACCTCTTTTGAGAATTATATGAGTCTGAATGAGTCAGCTGCCTTGCTAATTGAGCCAGTGAAAGCCGGTACTGAAGATTGAACCTTTATGACCATACCGTGGTTTATGTTGATATTTAAATCAATATGCAGAGTGTATCACTGAAAGACTTAACTTGCCATGAGTCTTAACTTTTTCTAGAACTGGGCTATTTCACTGAGATTTCAGTGGTTGTTTATGAAATCTGCTGAAGCTACTGCCCCATTTTGAGGATCACAGGTTTGATTGGTTTGTGAATCACTGGCACCAGTTAGGCCTTGAACATTCACAACTACTACTATATTTTCTCTCTGAGGCCTTGTTATCTTTTTTTGTCTTTTCATGTTCCTTCTGGCTGTTGCTTGGGATTGCTATGTCTATCATAACTGATCTCTTCTCCTTTACCCACCACTACATCTGGTTGGTCAGCCATGACCTGTTGTCTAGGTCTGTAAAGTCCATGGGATCTTACCTCTGTCATTCTGAACAACTGTTAGTGGCACCTCCCACCTTGACTCAGAAACCGGTCTATACTCAGCCCATATGTTCCAGTAAACTATTCTAGCCACATGATTATGGCATTCCATGTACTGTTTGCCTGCCAGTATCTTACACCCAGCTATTGCTTGCTGAACTGTTTCATGGAAATTGTTGTAAAACCTGGATCTTCAGTCTTGTCAGATGTGCTAGACCCTGGTCTGTATTTCTCTTATGTTGAGTGCCTGTTCTGTTGCTGCCATGATTAGTGCTTCCGTACTGTCCGTTGCCCCAAATCTGCCAGTGTTAAATGGAATGCAGAGGCTTACAGGTCCTTCTCAAAATATTAGCATATTGTGATAAAGTTCATTATTTTCCATAATGTAATGATGAAAATTTAACATTCATATATTTTAGATTCATTGCACACTAACTGAAATATTTCAGGTCTTTTATTGTCTTAATATGGATGATTGTGGCATACAGCTCATGAAAACCCAAAATTCCTATCTCACAAAATTAGCATATCATTAAAAGGGTCTCTAAACAAGCTATGAACCTAATCATCTGAATCAACGAGTTAACTGTAAACACCTGCAAAAGATTCCTGAGGCCTTTAAAACTCCCAGCCTGGTTCATCACTCAAAACCCCAATCATGGGTAAGACTGCCGACCTGACTGCTGTCCAGAAGGCCACTATTGACACCCTCAAGCAAGAGGGTAAGACACAGAAAGAAATTTCTGAATGAACAGGCTGTTCCCAGAGTGCTGTATCAAGGCACCTCAGTGGGAAGTCTGTGGGAAGGAAAAAGTGTGGCAGAAAACGCTGCACAACGAGAAGAGGTGACCGGACCCTGAGGAAGATTGTGGAGAAGGGCCGATTCCAGACCTTGGGGGACCTGCGGAAGCACTGGACTGAGTCTGGAGTAGAAACATCCAGAGCCACCGTGCACAGGCGTGTGCAGGAAATGGGCTACAGGTGCCGCATTCCCCAGGTCAAGCCACTTTTGAACCAGAAACAGCGACAGAAGTACCTGACCTGGGCTACAGAGAAGCAGCACTGGACTGTTGCTCAGTGGTCCAAAGTACTTTTTTCGGATGAAAGCAAATTCTGCATGTCATTCGGAAATCAAGGTGCCAGAGTCTGGAGGAAGACTGGGGAGGAGGAAATGCCAAAATGCCAGAAGTCCAGTGTCAAGTACCCACAGTCAGTGATGGTCTGGGGTGCCGTGTCAGCTGCTTGTGTTGGTCCACTGTGTTTTATCAAGGGCAGGGTCAATGCAGCTAGCTATCAGGAGATTTTGGAGCATTTCATGCTTCCATCTGCTGAAAAGCTTTATGGAGATGAAGATTTCATTTTTCAGCACGACCTGGCACCTGCTCACAGTGCCAAAACCACTGGTAAATGGTTTACTGACCATGGTATCACTGTGCTCAATTGGCCTGCCAACTCTCCTGACCTGAACCCCATAGAGAATCTGCGGGATATTGTAAAGAGAACGTTGAGAGACTCAAGACCCAACAATTTGGATGAGCTAAAGGCCGCTATCGAAGCATCCTGGGCCTCCATAAGACCTCAGCAGTGCCACAGGCTGATTGCCTCCATGCCACGCCGCATTGAAGCAGTCATTTCTGCCAAAGGATTCCCGACCAAGTATTGAGTGCATAATTGTACATGATTATTTGAAGGTTGACGTTTTTTGTATTAAAAACACTTTTCTTTTTTTGGTCGGATGAAATATGCTAATTTTGTGAGATAGGAATTTTGGGTTTTCATGAGCTGTATGCCAAAATCATCCGTATTAGGACAATAAAAGACCTGAAATATTTCAGTTAGTGTGCAATGAATCTAAAATATATGAATGTTAAATTTTCATCATTACATTATGGAAAATAATGAACTTTATCACAATATGCTAATATTTTGAGAAGGACCTGTATGTTCCCTGGATTGCTCCAACTGGTCATGTTTTGTCAGTTTCTGCTCCCTCCTCTGATATATTTTATAGAATATTTAGAATTTAGCAGAAACCAAAAGTGTCACTGCTCTGGAGTGGCAATGTAGCTTTCTGTGTGTTCTCTCTAGCCCTTCCTGTTCAGCAGCTCCCCTCATTGTCAGTGTTCGTGAGTAATTCTCTCCTGCAGATTATCAGCAATCAAGTCCTAGTTATATAGGACAAGGGTTCCCCTCCATTATTTTCCCGATTGTCCATTAGGTTCTGGTAATCAAGTTGTCCCAGAAATTAATGCATTTGTTTAAATATTGGGTGCCTGACTTCTTGTTCATGTGTTTGACTTAGAAATCCTTAATGTTTTCCCAAGTTGCTCATCGTATAAATCTAGCATTCCAGTTACTTCCTTGATTTCTTTCAAGGCACTGTACTCACCTGGGATAACTATCTTCAAGGAAAGAGATACAGAACATGCTTACCTGAAGTACTTACTTATACCTGCTCATCAATTGATCTTGAGAATCAGCTGTTTTCCAAAAAGAACACAAACCCATATTCATTAATTCCTACCAGCCAGTCTGCCCTAGATCTTTCCATGCTGTGTCAGCTTCATCCACCGAAGGGTGACAGGTATCAGCAAACAATTTTTTTTTTTCCATACACATGCCAAAGGCCCAATTGATAGTTACTAACCACATCTCTTTTTCAGATGAACTTGATCGCTTCAAGGTGTGGAAACAAAATTCATTATTACTTGTTTACTATAAACATTTTAAACCATCATTATGCATCCATCCTATTTCAAGCCATCCAGTCATATATCGATTAAAACAACAGGAACATTGTAAAAAAGTAATGGTGTCCCTTTAAATTTAAATATTAAGAACTCTGCTCTAATGTTTATGTCAATTTTTCTAAATCTTGAGAACAATAATGTTAATAAACTGAAACTGCATAGCAACATTTCTGCTGGTGATTAGTATTAATTTCTCTGGACTGTTTAGGAAGGAAACTGTGGTCAGTGTGACACATCTCAAGTATCTGTATAAATGTAAAATCTGTTATATTGGAATAACAACTTATGCTATGATAAGGGAGAATATTGGCTTTAACTTAAAATCCAATTAAAAAGCAAGTGTTGTTCACTATTATTGTATTTAGGGTAAGAAGTACTGGTAAATCACTTTAAACCTTGTGACTGCAAGAAAAAGGAACTGTGCCATGCTAATCTAGAAAATATAAAATAGCAGATTAGGTTAGAAAAACTAAAAATGTCCTAAAAATACAGTAACACTTCTATTTAAATGTTATTGTCTTATATAAGGTTGTTATTTCAAGAACGTTTAAAGTACCAAAAAGTCTATTTGACCAGATCTTGACAGTCAGAGTAAAACAGTTCTGAAACACAAAACAAAATATATGGTAGGTATAAAGCAGAAAATATTTGGCAAACCAGACTAGACCAAGAAGACTGAGGCAAATGGTTCCCAAAATGGTTGTAAGGTAACAAGTAGATAAGATTCCGCCTTTCCAGGTATGCCTGTCATGAATTGTGTTAAGTCTCACACTTACCACAATATTAATCCAGTTAGACAAACAAAGTCGACATTAATATACAAAGAAGGGGAAGGGAGGAAAGTCACCAACATCTAGAAAAGACTGACATGAATTGTGCTTTGTGCTGTCTTTCAAGACCAGAAAGGTCTCTTGACAGCTAATAATGTAATTGATTAATTATTAATAGGTTTCATCTCATTCTTGTCTATTTAAAGCCATTATAACATGTCTTAAACAGCTGAAGATAGGAATCATACTATTCCCAGGACAAACTCCACCTACAGTATCTAATACACTGCCTGGTCGAACAAAAGTCGACCCCCCCAAAAAAAAAGGTTGGACCGCTTTTAGCTTTGATTACGGCACACATTCGCTGTGGCATTGTTTCGATAAGCTTCTGCAATGTCAGAAGATTTATTTCCACCTAATGTTACATTAATTTTTCAACAAGATCTTGCATTGATGATGGTAGAGTCTGACCGCTGCGCAAAGCCTACTACAGTACATCCCACAGATTTGCAATGGGGTTAAGGTCTGGTCTTTGTGGTGGCCAATCCGTGTGTGAGAATGATGTCTCTTGTTCCCTGAACCACTCTTTCACAATTCGAGCGTGATGAATCCTGGCATTGTCAAACCAGGTGAGGTCAAGAGATTTAAAGGGGACTACTTCTCCTTTGATAAGCATTGGTGACAGGTTATTTGAAATGCAAGTCACTTCCATACAGTGTTAAGTCTCTTGTGTTGCATGCAAATCTATTTTGTAGAAGGCATCTAAAAACTGCTTTTCTTATCTGTGGCTTTTAAATTTTAAACAATTTTGTTGGGTCAGTCCAGGAATCATTTGGAGCCATTATAAAGTGCTGAACTGTCTTTTGCTGTACACACACAAAGATTTAACAGTGTGCTATTTAGCATATCTCCCCACAGCCATCATTTCCAAAAGCTATTTGAAACTTGCATAATATAATCTACAACAACATTTGATTTCCTTTGGGATTAATAGTATAAACGTAATTTTTGAAATTAATTGAATTGAATACCTGCCTCATTATGTCATGATATGATCATCTTCTGGCCAGCTGTGGGTTTACATGAGTATTAAGAAGTCAGCTGCTGTTTTTATGTGTGAGAGAAGTTAACTTACAGGCAATTAGGTTCTAAATTACTTTTTTTGCTGACCTCTGACTTCCAAGATGTGTGTTACATCACACATACAGTGGCTGTAAATGGATTTGATTTATCATCATCCACAGATTGCAACTATTACACTGAATAAGCAAGACACTGTAGGGTTTCTAAAACTTCAGTTCAATGAGGCAATCACTAGCTCTTCACTGAATGTGCTGTATAGCAACTCCAACAATGGTTGTGATGAAATCTGAGTCCGTTGGGAAGTGTCTGGAAGTGTTAAGGTGTAAATGATTTCTGCATTTTATACCCGCAGATTTTTCTTGGCCACTGGATAGTCTTGTTCTCTTAAACCTGCTATCTTAGAAAACTCCATCCAAGGTAAAACTTTGAATTTACTCTAACTGTACTGGTTATATTGGTTTCTTTCACATTGTGTTTGCACTTTTTCACATTTATCTGTTCAAATGGAGGACCATGTCCTGGTAGGTTTGTAGTTGGGTAAGACTTTAGAGTACCCTATGGGATGAGAAAATCTGTTACCACCATTTGTATAATTATTCATTACAATATTTGGAATTTCCAAATTAGTTTGCATGGCAATTGTAGGCTTGTACAAAGCTGATATTAATGCTTATGTAAAAAAATAATTAATTAATTGCTTTATTTTCATTTTATTTCAAGCAGCATTAGAAAATCTTGTTAAAAAACATAAACATATGCCCTTATTCTAAATCTTTGAACTGCATATTTTTTGTAGCAAAGAATTTTAAACTCTAATTGTGGTTACATAACTAGACTGTATAGTTTCATCAGAGAAAAGCAGGCATCTTAAAACATACTGTGTGAAAGTTTCACGAAAAAATAAACCCTAATGTCCATCTTTTGTTGCAGTCCTTGATGATTTCAGCATACTTGCATCATGTCTTGCTTTATAGTAAACATGTGTGTCTGCATGTGCTTTGTTAGGGTTCTTGGGGAACCAGAGCACATTTGTACATTGTAAACATGGTTTATGTGTCCCTGCCAATATGAATGAAACCAAAAACATATTCAAGGATTGTGGTGAGCATACACATGAATATGGATTTTGTTTGGAGTAATAGAGGGGTGTGTGTTCTACAGTAGGTCTGCGAGCGACAGCAACTGAATCTATGATAAATATTTAGTGTTTATCAGTGTATCTGTGGATGTTCACTAAGGCCAATACATCCTTCCTTACTAGAAGTGCATGGAAAGCAACATTTCTGCTTTAGGCCTCACTGACCTTACTTCCTGAAATCACAGATAGCATCCGGCTCAAAACTCTTGATCAATGCTAAGATAAACAAAAACATTGTCATTGCTTGCCATTAGGAAGATGTTTAGATTTGTAACTGTTTTGCAATTATATGGGACTTTTGCCGGTATCATTATATCAAATTTATATCTTTCCATCATCATAGAAATCAACCTATGGGGGCATTAAAGGTAAGGATTTAACTGGTTTTGTTTCCAATTTACAAATCACAGTTCTTATTAGCTTTGACTTTGTTTTATTTGTATTTTAGAAGAAAGAAAATGACGGGTGGCACTGTGATATACAGGTCCTTCTCAAAATATTAGCATATTGTGATGAAGTTCATTGTTTTCCATAATGTCATGATGAAAATTTAACATTCATATATTTTAGATTCATTGCACACTAACTGAAATATTTCAGGTCTTTTATTGTCTTAATACAGAAGATTTTGGCATACAGCTCATGAAAACCCAAAATTCCTGTCTCACAAAATTAGCATATTTCATCAGACCAATAAAAGAAAAGTGTTTTTAATACAAAAAACGTCAACCTTCAAATAATCATGTGCAGTTATGCACTCAATACTTGGTCGGGAATCCTTTGGCAGAAATGACTGCTTCAATGCGGCGTGGCATGGAGGCAATCAGCCTGTGGCACTGCTGAGGTCTTATGGAGGCCCAGGATGCTTCGATAATAGACACTGGACTTCTGGCATGTTGGCATTTCCTTCTCCCCAGTCTTCCTCCAGACTCTGGCACCTTGATTTCCGAATGACATGCAGAATTTGCTTTCATCCGAAAAAAGTACTTTGGACCACTGAGCAACAGTCCAGTGCTGCTTCTCTGTAGCCCAGATCAGGTGCTTCTGCCGCTGTTTCTGGTTCAAAAGTGGCTTGACCTGGGGAATGCGGCACCTG
Organism: Girardinichthys multiradiatus; assembly: GCF_021462225.1. Lineage (NCBI taxonomy): Eukaryota > Metazoa > Chordata > Actinopteri > Cyprinodontiformes > Goodeidae > Girardinichthys > Girardinichthys multiradiatus. Next base: position 32,987,719 of record NC_061801.1, on the reverse strand, counting down.
TAGCCCATTTCCTGCACATGCCTGTGCACGGTGGCTCTGGATGTTTCTACTCCAGACTCAGTCCAGTGCTTCCGCAGGTCCCCCAAGGTCTGGAATCGGCCCTTCTCCACAATCTTCCTCAGGGTCCGGTCACCTCTTCTCGTTGTGCAGCGTTTTCTGCCACACTTTTTCCTTCCCACAGACTTCCCACTGAGGTGCCTTGATACAGCACTCTGGGAACAGCCTATTCGTTCAGAAATTTCTTTCTGTGTCTTACCCTCTTGCTTGAGGGTGTCAATAGTGGCCTTCTGGACAGCAGTCAGGTCGGCAGTCTTACCCATGATTGGGGTTTTGAGTGATGAACCAGGCTGGGAGTTTTAAAGGCCTCAGGAATCTTTTGCAGGTGTTTAGAGTTAACTCGTTGATTCAGATGATTAGGTTCATAGCTCGTTTAGAGACCCTTTTAATGATATGCTAATTTTGTGAGATAGGAATTTTGGGTTTTCATGAGCTGTATGCCAAAATCATCCGTATTAAGACAATAAAAGACCTGAAATATTTCAGTTAGTGTGCAATGAATCTAAAATATATGAATGTTAAATTTTCATCATGATATTATGGAAAATAATGAACTTTATCACAATATGCTAATATTTTGAGAAGGACCTGTAGTCAGGAACGGGACCTGTTCCCGGTGCATGTTGGACTCCGGCAGGGCTACCCTTTGTCACTGGTCCTGTTCATAACTTTTATGGACAGGATTTCTACACGCAGCCAAGGGCCGGAGGGGGTCTGGTTTGGGGACCAGTGGATTTTGTCTCTTCTTTTTGCTGATGACATGGTCCTGCTGGCCCCCTCTAGCCAAGACCTACAGCATGCGCTGGGGAGGTTCGCAGCCGAGTGTGAAGCGGCTGGGAGGAGGATCAGCTCCTCCAAGTCCGAGGCCATGGTACTCGACCGGAAAAGGGTGGCTTGTGCTCTTCAGGTTGGAGGGGAGTTCCTGCCTCAAGTGGAGGAGTTTAAGTATCCGGGGTCTTGTTCACGAGTGGGGGAAAAATGGAGCGGGAGATCGACAGACGGATCGGTGCGGCTGCCGCAGTAATGGGGGCACTTGCTTTATTTCAGTTAATTTATTCTTTTAGATAGAATTTGATTGATTCTGGTGTTTAGCCTTTTGTTACTTCTCTGGATTCTTATGTTTCTATTTCTTTATAGATCTTTTCCCCCCTTTTATGTTCTTTTGGCAGTTTCATTGTTTACTTTTTTCTGTTGTCTTTGTTTTTTGTTTCCTCCCTGCACTCCCTGCTTACCGTGTTAGTTAATCACTCTCCCTTGGTTGGGTTAGGGTTAGGGTTGATCCTGATTCCCCTTTGATTGACTCCCTGCATTCATTGGTCCATTCTCCACTTCCCTTCAATACTTATGCTTCCCTAATGTCATTATTCTCCACTGGTTCCTCCTGGAAACTACCCTGCTTGCTACCCTGTTTGCTGCCTGATTCCATGTCATCTGATCCCACTCTTCTGTTATCATCCAGTTCATGTCACTCACCTCCCTGTTTGGTTACTATTAAATATTTCTCATCTACTCCACTACGCTCTGCCTTTCGGTACTTCTTCAACACACACTATGACAGTTTCTGCAGTGTGTATCTGACCCTGTATGTTTGTGTTTTCTAAGATTTACATAAACAAATTATAGATCATAAAATGAGCTGCACAAAACAGTTGACCAATAGTGTAGGTTGCACACAACTCATGTTTTTTTCATCCTGCTGTTTCCATCCAAGCAGAATTGTAGTCCCCACTACTATCCTTGAGTTTTACCATCTATATTAGTCTATATAATACATTCATCAAACCCTCTAGATATAACACTGGCAAGCAATGCAAATAAAATACCCCACAAAACACTGCATCCAACAGTGTTTTGTAATTACAGTATTGCACGGATTGATATTAAAATGACAACTTCATATTGCCTTTCTGGTAAGTATTGTAGACTTAACAGAAAGGCAAAATCCTCTTGCAAGACATGCAAAAATCTATTCAATTTGACACTGCTGAGCACCTTTGGCAGCAAATCAGACACCTACTGTGTCTTTTCAAAATGGACAGCTTTGACTTGAGCAGATAATTTGATTTGCAAAGCAGGAATGCTGTTGTTAATTGTGTCAAACATTTCTGTAGGAACATTTTTGCCAGTAGTAATCATCTTAATGAGTGAGATGATAACTGCTAATTAGGGAGTAGATAGACTCAGGTAGGGTTTTCTCCATAAACCTGTCGCTATAAATCCTGAGGAAGGTTTTATAGCTGCAAGGGGAAGAAGCGCTGTTATTTTCTAAAGACATTCTGTCAGGTGAATCATCTAACTGATGCCATTTGTTGAAATAATGATTAGATACATGCCAATGTGGGCTTAGTGACCTTTTTGTAAGTTAATCACCTATACCTGCTCTGTAGGTTTGCTGTCTCTTATGTTGAAAATGTGTTACTCATAAAACATGAATTTGTACACCAGAAATGATGAGCAAAAACACATTGAATGGCAATTAACAATTTGACTGACTAGACTGCATAACAGTCTAGAGTTGTTTTTTTTGTTGTTTATTTATTATCACACACTAAACAAACATGTCCTTACTCATGTTTTATTCTTTTCACATTGGCTACTGCTTCATTTTAGAATAAATTTTAGTCTTTACTTTTAGAGCCATTTTTATTTACTTTTACAGGCTTCCAAAATCCCAAGCAAACTTTTTCAGTGATTTAAATTACCTTCCATCTTTGAAATGTGTTGATTTTGAGTGTTTAATTGTTGTGGGAGACTGTAACATCAAATTTGAGAACCCCTAAGACAGCGAGCCAAAGAGACATTATACAAAAGTGTTTCCTTTAAGGACAGTGCAACTAAAACATCTAATCAAGTTACCATTCAACTTCCATTTTGTCCTGTAACTACATAAATGAGCTGGTAGATAATTCTAAAATTTCAGACATCGATTCTATAGCTCCCATTCAGGTGAAGGTTGCTAATAGGAAATCTCCATGGAGAAATGCTCCACCAGTAAGAAGTGAAAAAATGGAGTGTCAATGACATCCACATAAATGCTGACTGTGGAAGACCACAGTGCTGGTACTATTGGACCTCAGTGCAGCATTCGGCACTGTTCATGGTATATTACTGGAGCAACTGGACATGTAGGTTGGCCTTTTTGGTACAGTACTTGACTGGTTTCAGTCTTACGTGAAGTACAAGGACTTATGTAAATAGGTAACTTTACATCAGAGTTGACAAAAATCACAGGCAGGGTTTACCAAGGTCTCATCTTGTGGCCCTTCCTATTTAATATCTAGATGATCTGCTCAGATCATATCAACCGACAAGATAAGTTACCATAACTACACAGATGACACACAGATCTACATTACAATATCACTAGGTGACCATGTTTTTTTTTGTCATATCAACCTGCCAGACAACTCAGATTTTTTGGGTTATGTCTACTGTACATCCTGTCATAATGTTTGAAATAGCTTGGACCCACATACAGAGAACACTCAGGAGGAGGAAGTAAAATAAAGATTGTTTATTGAAGATATACAGGTCCTTCTCAAAATATTAGCATATTGTGATAAAGTTAATTATTTTCCATAATGTCATGATGAAAATTTAACATTCATATATTTTAGATTCATTGTACACTAACTGATACGGATGATTTTGGCATACAGCTCATGAAAACCCAAAATTCCTATCACACAAAATTAGCATATCATTAAGAGGGTCTCTAAACGAGCTATGAACCTAATCATCTGAATCAACGAGTTAACTGTAAACACCTGCAAAAGATTCCTGAGGCCTTTAAAACTCCCAGCCTGGTTCATCACTCAAAACCCCAATCATGGGTAAGACTGCCGACCTGACTGCTGTCCAGAAGGCCACTATTGACACCCTCAAGCAAGAGGGTAAGACACAGAAAGAAATTTCTGAATGAACAGGCTGTTCCCAGAGTGCTGTATCAAGGCACCTCAGTGGGAAGTCTGGGAAGGAAAAAGTGCAGTAGAAAATGCTGCACAACGAGAAGAGGTGACCGGACCCTGAGGAAGATTGTGGAGAAGGGCCGATTCCAGACCTTGGGGGACCTGTGGAAGCAGTGGACCGAGTCTGGAGTAGAAACATCCAGAGCCACCGTGCATAGGCGTGTGCAGGAAATGGGCTACAGGTGCCGCATTCCCCAGGTCAAGCCACTTTTGAACCAGAAACAGCGACAGAAGCGCCTGACCTGGGCTACAGAGAAGCAGCACTGGACTGTTGCTCAGTGGTCCAAAGTACTTTTTTCGGATGAAAGCAAATTCTGCATGTCATTCGGAAATCAAGGTGCCAGAGTCTGGAGGAAGACTGGGGAGAAGGAAAAGCCAAAATGCCAGAAGTCCAGTGTCAAGTACCCACAGTCAGTGATGGTCTGGGGTGCCGTGTCAGCTGCTGGTGTTGGTCCACTGTGTTTTATCAAGGGCAGGGTCAATGCAGCTAGCTATCAGGAGATTTTGGAGCACTTCATGCTTCCATCTGCTGAAAAGCTTTATGGAGATGAAGATTTCATTTTTCAGCACGACCTGGCACCTGCTCACAGTGCCAAAACCACTGGTAAATGGTTTACTGACCATGGTATCACTGTGCTCAATTGGCCTGCCAACTCTCCTGACCTGAACCCCATAGAGAATCTGTGGGATATTGTGAAGAGAACGTTGAGAGACTCAAGACCCAACACTCTGGATGAGCTAAAGGCCGCTATCGAAGCATCCTGGACCTCCATAAGACCTCAGCAGTGCCACAGGCTGATTGCCTCCATGCCACGCCGCATTGAAGCAGTCATATCTGCAAAGGATTTCCCGACCAAGTATTGAGTGCATAACTGTACATGATTATTTGAAGGTTGACGTTTTTTGTATTAAAAACACTTTTCTTTTATTGGTCAGATGAAATATGCTAATTTTGTGAGATAGGAATTTGGGGTTTTCATGAGCTGTATGCCAAAATCATCCGTATTAAGACAATAAAAGACCTGAAATATTTCAGTTCGTGTGCAATGAATCTAAAATATATGAATGTTAAATTTTCATCATGACATTATGGAAAATAATTAACTTTATCACAATATGCTAATATTTTGAGAAGGACCTGTAGTCAGGAACGGACAAAATATCTCACTGTAAGGAGATAAGTGAAGAGAATGGATGAGTACGGGTAATGGAGGGAAAAATGAAACTAAGAGAAAATAGTTATTTTGATACGGAGATAGGCTTACGGAGTTATGATGGTCAGGTGGCCAGGGGAAATGAGATTCAGCATCCAGGTCTTAAGCAGGTTATCCGTTGAGAGTTCACTTGGTGCTGTTCTGTGGAGCTCAGGTTACCGTAAACAAGTTTGAGATGCGGTGGCTTACGTTGGAGGGAGGACAGGGTACGCTTGTGGCTTGGCTCAGGAGACGAAGAGGACAGGAAGCAGCCAGCTTGATGCAAATCCAAACAAAGGTAGATCACAGGACAGGAATCCTCAGAACAAAGACAGGCTTCATCATCCAGAGTAATTTTCAGAAACATAGTCCAGAAAACTCCAAAGCTTAGGCTTTCAAAATCTGCAGAGGAGCAAAAAACAAAGTACGACACATAACTTGGAGTGTTGCTAGAGTTGGTACCACTGTGGCAAAACACTCTCGCATTGAAGTGCTAGCAGCTTCCTGCTTAAGTACTCCTCCTGGCAATCAGTCACACCTGTCACCCAGCACTTCTGAGAGCTCCACCACCACCTGAGAATGAGCACATGTAGCAAGCACAAAAACACAAACACACCCCCAGATCCTTACACATCCCTATAGCAAGGCATAGTAAGGTTCCCCTCTTTTGCAAACTTTTTTATAATATAGTAGAATGGTGAAGTAGTAGGTCCCCTCTGTCCCCTCAGTTATTTTCGGAGCACAAGTCAATCAAACAGACAACAATACTGTATATGTATTTTTTATCAAGAAATATTTCATTATGACAACAACCCTTGTAATGCTCCATTAGGTGTATTTAAATATGAGGTGTAACTACAACATCCAGTTCACGAGACAGGACAAGGTGAGATTTTAACAACATATCCAGAAATTTAGGGGGGAATTTACAATTAGAGTAACACAATTACAATTTTGCAAATGTTTTTTTAAAGAATCTGTTATCAGATGGAATTAGGAGATTACTAGTACTTGAATATTTTTTTCTACTAGTGACTACTTCTAATTGTGGTATTCTCAAAATCAATATTTTGTAACATAAACATCTTATACCATTCTCTAAAGTATACAACTTGACACTGCAGAAACAGGGCATGACGAGGGTAGCGAGTGTGAGTGAACAGGCAGAACAGAGTGTGAACAAACAGAACAGAGTGTTAACAAACAGAGGAACCAGCAGGGAACAAAGAGCACAGACCAACTAATATACAGAGAGACATGAGAGGGGAACAAAGGGCAGATAATCAAAGAAACAGGGAACAGGTGTGACATGGATGCAGGGGGACAGAGGGAGCACGTGAGCCTAATAGAACTAAATGAGGAAAAGGACTAATGACAAGATAGTGAGCAGACCTAAAAAGAAACTATAAAGCAATACTGAAAGAACAAACTGAATGAGGCAGAGGAAGCGAGGACAAGAATAAAAATAAACAATAACAAAAGCTAACCTATAAAGGAGGGACTGGAGAATTAAGATAAAGAGAACCAGACTGGGAGGACTAGGAAACAAAGACCGAATACAGTATAACTGAAGAGTAACAGAAAAAGAAACTAATAAGCAGAAGAGTGCAAGGGGGAGAACAAATACCTAACCACAAATAAAAACATGGAGATACCAGATGGGGAACTAAACTAAAGAACCCAAGGAAAACAGAGCACAATAATAATCAGAATAATAATAATAATGACAATAATGACAACAAAGAAAACCATACTAAGTCATAAGAAAAACAATAACTAAAGGAGCTATGAATGAGGGAGGATGGAAAACACAACCAAACACTCAACATAACACAAGGCCACCACAGAGTCCAAAAAGGTGACAGATCCTGACACAATCTGATTATTGATAGATATGAGATTGATCAGTTTTATTAATTGAGACTGATGAGATTTTTGAAACATAAATATAATTTCATGTTTTATAATCAACTTGCAACAGCTGAGAGATGAATAAGCTATGATATATTTCAACAATTGCAAGTGTGACTTTACCCATTCGGATTTAGTTAGGACAAAATATTCATATCCCTGACAGATTTATGTGTAAAGCATGGGTGGCCACACTATTTCAGCTTGCGAGCTACTTATAAAATGACCATGTTCTGATGATCTACCTACCATACAAATGCAAAACATATTTATCTATAAATTTATTGAGTATTCTTTTTTGTTTATGTTCTTTAAGTTCTTCTCTCTCGCTTTATATGCCATGTTAAATAGCAATTCTTTCAAAAGATGATTTTGGTTACACTTGCATGATGTCATTAATTTATATTACACAATGCAAATGTTATTTTGTGTCCTTCTCTTATTCTGATGACTTGCATTGAATGGAATCAGCCAGGCATGCATAGTCTGGCGAGTAGCTGCTAGTAGCCAGCCTCAAGCAAACTTTAAGATGATCATCAGTCATGGTGGGATGGAATTTTTACTTTATAATCTTCATGTGGGAAAAGGCTGACTCACATATATAAGCAGAGCTGAATAATGCAGTAAATAAGGTAGGACATTTCCTTATGTTGGGGTACTTTTCCTCTAAAAGTAGGACAGTACGTCACTGTGTGTGAGCCCTGGCCTTCAGCTGAATGTCAGCTCGTAGCATCAACATCTCATTCTACACTTCAGGCACATTTAGGTGAAACAGCGTTGCGAGTTTTGATGACAGTGAAGAAATGGCAGAATATTCCTGAAAAAGGTGGCACATGAATGTAGTGACTAGCTCAAGTAACACAAAGTCTTGAAAGCTTTCATCAAGTTTTTACAGACAGTTCTCAAAATGTTCTGTGTAGTGCACACTGTCAAGTTGTGCACACACCAGCCATCTTTGTAGAGGTCTGGCATAAATAGAACAGGCAATTTTTATTTCCACACCCATTATTTTTATTCACGTTGAGCATTTTTGCACACAACGCTTGGTGTATTGTGCAGTGGTAATTGAGGAAGCTGGGAAAGGTAATGGCCTCTCTGTCCTTGGCAATAAACCCATTTGAGTGGCCAATGGACACCAACTTCCACACTAGAACTTGTTGTTTTTCTAGATGAAGTTTTGGAATGACCGAGAAATATTCTGTTCCCACAAGTGCTCTTTCATGGGCAGTAGTGTTAACAGCTCCTCTTTTGTAGTCATATATGGCAAACACAATTCAAATTAAAATACATAACTGGGGTATGTCAATCACATCCATTGACTAATTTAATTGCAGTGAGAAACACTCACATTCTGCGATATCCTTGCAATGCTGCTGGGTTAAATCCTTGGCAATGGCTTGAAAGCACTGTGTAACTGTATTTCTTGATAGCTGGAGAGCTTCAATTAAAGAAAACATTTTAGAATTGTTTTCTCTCAGACATACCTGTGAGAACAGTGAGTGCTGTCCAGACAACTGGCCTTCAATTCCTTCAACTTTCTCTTTCTTAGCTCACTTTTTGGAGGGACGTTGATGTCGTAGTTTTATGAGCAGTCCGAAAATGTCACTCCATATTCGCCTTCTTCGGAATAGCAATGATGGATTAACAGATGAAGCAAACACACTTTGAGTTTGACATTGTGAAATGTATTCCACATCTCATTGTGTATGGAAGTAGTAGGTTTTTTGCTTCTTGCTTGGTACAGGTCCCCCACTCATTTTTTAAGCCTTTCTCAACTTTTTGTCCTTAAATAGCGACCCAGTAGACGTGCTCTGCTAGAGTTTTCCAGTAGCTGGAGCAAATAAATGCGCATGCGTGAGGTGGTGACCTGTGTGTTTCAAAAAGATGGATGTAAGACTGTCTACGCTATATGTCAGACAAATGTCAAATGTTGTGATGGTGATAGCAAGCCATCTACCTTCTTTATATTTTTTTTAGTCCATGCGATCTACCAACACTACCTTGGCAATCGACCAGTAGATCGTGATCGGCATACTGGGCACCCCTGGTTTAAAGTAATCTCTATTGATTTAAACAACATGCTTCATCTGACTGGAAGTAAACTTTTGCAGTGGACCAATTAAAGTATTGGCTTGAGACTCATATAGAATGTGTAAAGAAGGCTAAGTATTAAGGTGACAACAAAGAGGTCTACCAACCTCAAAGACTTAAGAGCTCATCTTCAAACATAATTTGTGAAAATACCAGCAGAAAAATGCTAAACTCTGGTCAGCAAATATAAGTGCTTTAATAGTGAAATTCCAATAAAGATTTTCTAGAGAATATTCAGAAGAGTATGAATAATTTTGCCATGTATTTATTTTATTTTAAGAAAATAAAAAGTAATTTAATGGCATTAAAACATATTTTAATTCAAACTGCTTGGTTAAATTATTTTTTTTTCTAAAACTGCCAGTGTTATGAAACATTTTAGGTTTATCTTCCTATCCATTCATCTATCTATTCTCAATATGTGCTTGCTGGGTTGTCTGGGTTCATTGACAGTCTCCAGCAGTCCTTGGGGGAGAGCTGGGTTACATTCAAGACGGGTCCGTAACCATGTAATATATCATAACCATTTTATTTATGATGCACAAAAACAAATAAGAGGAGTGAGAAAACATTTGTGCATGTTATATGTACTTGTACTCGTACCTGGTGGGACGTGTCCTGGGCGGTCCCCTGGGCCTCCTCCCGGAGATCCTCGAAGTACTCCTTCCACTGCCCGATAATGTCCCCACTCGAGGTTAGCAGCTTCCCACCCCCACTGTAAACAGTGTTGGCAAAGCACTGCTTCCCCATCCTGAGGTGCCGGATGGTTTGCCAGAATCGCTTCGAGGCCAACCGGTAGTCCTACTCCATGGCCTCACCAAACATCTCCCAGGCCCGAGTTTTTGCCTCTGCCACAGCCCGGGCCGTGACACGCTTGGCCTCACAGTACCAGTCAGCTGCCTCAGGAGTCCCACAAGCCAACCACAGTCAATAGGACTCCATCCAAAGCTTGACAGCGTCCCTTACTGCCAGTGTCCACCACTGGGTTCGGGGATTGCCGCTGCGACAGGCATCACAGGCCTTACGGCCGCAGATATGGGCAGCAGCATCGACAATAGATGCGGAGAACATGGTCCACTTGGACTCTAGGTCTCCAATATCCCTCCGGAATCTGGTGAAAGCTCTCCCGAAGGTGAGAGTTGAATACATCCATGGCCAAGGGCTCTGCCAGATGTTCCCAGCAGACCCTCACTATGCGCTTGGGCCTGCCAAGTCTGTCCGGCTTTCTCCTCTTCCAGCGGATCCAACTCACCACCAGGTGGTGATTAGTGGACAGCTAAGCACCTCTCTTCACCTGAGTGTCCAAAACATGCGGTCGAAGGTCTGATGACATGACAACAAAGTCGATCGTCAACCTACTGCCTAGGGTGTCCTGGTGCCAAGTGCACTGATGGACACCCTTATGCTTGAACATGGTGTTCATTACGGACAATCACAGAATCAAATAATGAAACACCACTCGGATTCAGAATTGGGGAGGCCACTCCTCCCGATCACGCCTCTCCAGGTGTCAATGTTGTTTCCCACTTGGGCGTTGAAGTCCCCCAGCAGAAAAATGGAGTCCCTGGGAGTGGCATTATCCAGCACCCCCAACAGAGACACCAAGAAGGCCGAGTACTCTGGACTACCGCTCGGCCCATAGGCCGAAACGACAGTCAAAGACCTGTCCCCAACCCGAAGACACAGGGATGTGACCCTCTCATCCACTGGGGTAAATCCCAACACGAGACGGCTGAGCTGGGGGGCAACAAGCAAACTCATCCCAGCCCGCTGCCTCTCTCAGTGGGCCACTACAGAGTAGAAGAGAGTCCAGCCCCTCTTGAGGAGATGGGTACCAGTGTCCACGCTCTACGTGGAGGCGAGCCTGACTATTTCTGGTCGATATCTCTCGACCTTCCGCACAAAGTCAGGCTCCTTCCCCCCCAGCGACGTGACATTCCATGTCACTAGAGCCAGCTTAAGCACCCGGGGATCGGGCCACCGAGATCTCCACCTTCGTCTGCCATCCTCTTTGCACCGGTCCCTAGCTCTTACCCCTGCAGGTGGTGGGCCCACTGGGGGATGGCCTCATGTCTCTCATTCGGGCTTGGCCCGGCCTTGTCCCCCGAGTAGCAACCCTGCCACCTGGTGCTCTCCGACGAGTCCCCACCCCAGGTCTGGCTCCAGGGTGGGACCCGGGCTCCACCGTACTGGGCGAGGTCACGTGCCTCGTTGTAATAGTCCTCATGAGGGTGTCTTGAACCGCTCTTTGTCTGACCCATCACCTAGAGCCTGTTTGCCATTGGACACCCTACCAGGGGCATTTAAGCCCTAGACAACATAGACTCTAAGATCATTCGAGCACTCAAACCCATCCACCACGTTAAGGTGGCTGTTAAAGGAGGGGCATGTTAAATGTCATTCTTTAAAATCAATTTACATTTATCATCCCCATCCCATAATAGTTCCACCACCATGTTTCATCATGGGCACAGTAAACAGTTTAAAGGAAATAAAAAATATATTTATTTAGCTGAATATTAATTGTTTGCCATTCTGCTGATACACTGATGCTAATTGGTTACTAAGCTGACATATATGATTAAAGGTTGCCCTCGACATGATAAAGTTCTGAATAAACTCAGTCTCTGTGAAGTTGTTTTTTAGAGTAATGTGAACGACCACACAAAAAAAAATCAGATTTCTGAAAAAAATCGGATTTGAGCATTAATACCTGCAGTGTGAACGTAGCCAAACCTATATTAAAGTTACAGATTTTACTCACCTATTAATAAAGTCATGACTGTCTTTTTCACAGCACAAAAAAGTAAAAACACCTACAGACTTTGCCTTGTTCAATAGCGGGTAAAATGAGGCTAATTTATTTGCTTCTGCATCACACAACTGACTGTGTATGACAGCAAAACTGACAAAATATTTACTTTTTTAAAATAATTTTATGAGGGATGTCTCTCCTTTCCTATGTGAAAAAAATATGATTGAATAGAGTCTATTTTACATCAAAATCTGCCAAGGGCATAAATATATATATATATATATATATATATCTTTATTTAACTGTATCTTAATTAGAGTTGTTAAAACAAATACACATTTCTACACACACTGAGCTTGATTTATCTGTTTTTTATTCAATCTGGTAAACATTAAATAATTTTGGAAAATGTTTGGCAACAAGTTAATATTATTAAGTATAATGCTTACAACCACTGTATGGATTAAGACATATCCTGGAAAAATAAAACCATTCCTTTTGTGTGTAAATCAAAACACATATTTACACTTTGACCCAATTTTGCCAACATTTTTTATTGCAAAACATTCTCTTAAGCAAAAATTATGTTCATATTTTTTAATGATGTATTTCAAAGTACTGCCCTGTTTCAAATAGGCAATTTAAAGAAGAGTCTCTCTACAATTCACATCCCTGCCAACAATGAAGCACGTATTAGCTCTAAGTGGTGAATATGTCCCCAACATAAAGATCCACCAAAGTTGCAGCAGAACAGGGAAAAAGATTACTTCACTGCATGCTGTTTGCCTCATGATCTGTTTGTCAGTTTCAATTATCCATAACAGCCTTAATCCTCATTGCAATTAAAATTCCAATTAGAATCTGAAAAACATATCCAGATGCACAAAGCAGGAGGAGAGCTTGGTAAATATTGGCCCACCACTGTGTCAACACTCTGGTCTGCAGTCGGAGGACATACACTAAAACAGTTCGAACAATAGTCAGCTTGGAATTTAAAATGGCCAGAACATATGTAATAGCCAATAACAGCAAAATGCTTGATAAGTAGGGGAACATTGATTTCACAAATGGAGTAATTGGATAAGGAAGAATGTATTTGCATGCTTTAGATGTTCATTTCCATCCCATTGAGTCTTTTCTTGTAGTGTAGTGTCTGTTAGCATATATATAGTGTCATGATATATAGTGTCTTGCACTAAGTATTTATCCTTTTTCTGACGTTTTGTGACATTGAATAGACAAACCTTAATGCAATGTATTTTGTTTTTATGTTAGACCAAACAGAAGTAGGATATTGTTTTAATGTGGAAGAAAACATATGAAAATGTGATGTGGACTTGTGTTCCAGGCCCCTGAGTTTATACCATATTTTGCTGCATGTACAGCAGCATACGTATGTCTTTACAGGTTTTGCACATTTGAAATATCTTTTGCAAAGTAGCTCAAGCTCACATTGGAGGGAGAGTGTTTGTAAACAGCAATTTTCAATGTTTTCCAATACATGTTTGAACACTATCTTTTTCACAAGACTTAAAATAGTTAATCAGCAGATCATCATGATAGGCTACTTCTTTTCAGAAACCACTTGGAGATAAGAAGGGAGGCCTTCATTAATTTCACTTGAGTATTTCTCTGACTGACCTTAAACAAATAAAAAAACCACTGAAATATATATTTTAGCCATATTTTGTTGAAATTATCAAGCTGTATAAATATGCTGTAAACAAACAGCGGCCTGATATCAGCCATCCTAATCAAATGCTATATTTTTATTGCCCTCATGTTCTTGTAAACTTCCAAAGTTTGATGCCTAAATAGTGTCTGTTTTATCCCAGATAATTATCAGTTTTCTTGCTCTTTTGGCAGAAACCTAGTTTAGTATGCAGCTGTGTTCACAGGAACAAATTTAGAAGAATAAAGAAGAAAAGGGAGAGCGAAATATAAGATGTATATAGCTGGCATGAAAAAAGTGAAAACATTACAGATACACACCAGCAGCTGTTTATGAAAGTACCAAAAAATCCCCAGAAAGAAAAGTTCTCTAAATTTGAGAAAAGGTGTTAAAAACTGAAAAAAAAAAAAAATAAAATGTAAAAGACATAAAAAGCCATTTTTCAACCACAACTTTAGAGCTTCACACATGGCAGGGTGAGAGCGTGGCTGTTGGAGAAACATGTCAAGTGACGCCTCTGTCTGGGGAAATTTGGGCCTGAACCAGGGATGAAATAAATCCCAACCACAACTCGGAGTCTCCTGTGTGTGAGATCTCGTGCATTTAGAGACTTTTGTACGTGAATGCATGAAGAAGTCTTTAAGCATGCTCGCAGTCGTCTATGGCTTCTTTCATGTGTGGGTGAGTGGTGTGTGTGCAGCTACACCGCACTTTCCGCCCTTAGATCCCCCAGTCTGAATTCTGCGGTCCAGATTTCATTACCTTCCCTCTGTGGTCCCCTCTAACATCTGAATCTAATCCTTTGGCTTCTTTTGACATGCATCTGACTAATGAATGTCAATATTATGGTTAAAATAGTTAGAACGACCAGGATGTAAAGACAGGCTGCTCTGGTTTAGGTAAAAAGACGTGCACACACATGCCTTTCAACACCTTTTTGCTCTATGTGTGAGTGCTTTTGTATATGATAAAAAAAAAAAAAAACTTGCTTGCTAATTAAAATAAAAAGTGGAATGGCCTGTGATGCATGTATTGGTGGTCAAGACTGCCTTATAGTTGGCTCCAATTATAAAGCAGTGCCTGCTTCCTTTTGCTTCCCAAACAACCCTTCCAGGTGAGTTTTCAATTTCACTATGTTTTTCTCCTGCTACACATGAGATTTGTATTCTAAGCTTCCACCACTGGTGTTTGTGTACAATTTTTAATTTTTTTTATCCAGAAGCCTTGACATTTGGTTATTCATTTTAGAGAGAAATACACTCTTGTTCAAATTCTTCAGACCAGGGAAGGAATTACAAGGTTTCAGATTTTGAGGTTATAGGGAGAATTTCAAAACCCAAAAAGGAAGAAGAGTCAAAACAAACAAATTAGACTATTTAAGAGTTTGTCAAAAGTTTAAGACCATAGCCTTAAAAGTCAAAATCCACCATGAATCTGGCTTTCAATTTATTGCTTTGTCAGGTTTTCACAGTTTCATTACTCGCTGAGGGCAAAGGAAAACTTTGCTTTTTGTCTTGGATGTAGCAGGAGTGTTGAGCTGCACAAGCAAGGCATCTCAAAAAGTGGCATTGTTGCAACAGATGGAAATGGTAAGACAGCTGCCAAATAAAAGCAGTGTCTAGGGTTTAAAAAACAAAAACAACATGAAAGGCCATGTCTCCTCCAATGCCACATTCTTGATATTTAACCAATGGCAGGGCATGAAATTTACTCTTCATGGACATGCTCTATCATAACAGATTTTGACCTATTTTGCAAAGAATGGGGAAATAATTCATTGTCTAGACTTGCAAAGCTGGTATACCCTGGAAGACTGGCAGCTGCAATTACAGTACAAATAACACTCTACAAAGTATTGATTGAGAGTGACTGAATTCACACACATGCCACATTTGTTTGTATTATTATTTGCAATTCTTTAAATTCTTTATTTGCAAATCTTTAAAAAACAAGACTTCATTATTAGACACAAAATTTGGAATTATGAGCAGGAAACATTCTTGCAAACTATATTACCATGCATCAATAACTAACTTTTGCATCAGAGATATTTCACAGTCCAGCATCACAAGCCATGGCTGCAACCACAGTAGATGGTGGCCCCCCTATCTACTAAAGCCACGGGAACCACAGGACAGATGACACCTCATTAAACCACTGTACTTTGGAAGGTTTTTGATCTATCCTACTAAATAACTTCGTTGTAGGCTCTTTTTCGAATAAACTGGCATAATAATAATTAAGCGGAGCAAATCGGCTCAGGCCTATTAACCTTTTAACAGAAAAGAAGGAAGGCTGATGGTAAGAGCTCGGCTGTTTGACACACTGCAATTCCTTTCACCTGCAAATGTAATCCTTTAAGCATCTTATATAAATTTTGTTTGCATAATGAAATTTAGACTACTTTCAGAGAGTTGTTTTTATCTTATTTTCATTTGTTATCCATTAAGATTTGTCAGTAAGATTATTGTTAGGAACTTTTCTATGGGTAGAAAGTTTTGCCAACACAAACTGAATTTGAATTGCTCAGACTCAATCTGTATTTGCGTAATTTGAAATTAAATGCATTGGTTTGAGTTTCAATTCTCCATTTTCTTTCATCTATACTTATCCAGAAATGAAAAAATACTTAAATTAAATCACACTTTTCCATTTTTTTTCAAATAAGCCTCAGAGCCTTGGTAAATGTTTAAATTATCTCTCTGCATAAAACAGCCTTATTGGGTGAGCCTCTGAAGTAGTTCAGGTGACATCTTTTGTTCCCTTTAAATCAGACCAGCATTTGATGGTGCGAGCCTTGCTCAGTTTGCTAAGTTAATTATGTAAAAAAACAGCTAACAATTTGCTCATTTGAATACATTAATGCACAACACTAGTAGTTTGTATATTATGTAGAAATGAGCAGAACAAAAAACATTTATGAGAAAAAAAATACAATAGAATAGACACTGGGGATAAGGGGAACTAGAAGAAAAAAAATTGTCCAGAGAAGCCAGAGACAAGGCCAAAGAATCAACTGGCTTTGCAGCTGCGCAGCTGTTGAGCTACTGGCCAGCTCTCTTTTTCACCAGATGTAAAAATCCTGTTGAGGCACATCTCAAACTGAATGCAGGATGGAAGGTTATGCAGATGTAGATCATTTCAAAAGTATGAATTCTAATACCGTCAATGAGCTGCTTTCATTGTTGCCTTCTGGCTTATTTTTGTTCTTTGTACTGGTTGGATTTCCTCTTTCTTTAAAATGTATCTCACATTATCATTCTCCAATCTTGGGTGAGCCAACCGTCACCCCCATGTGTCATCAGGATAACAGATGAGCTTCTTGAGAGAAGATAATCTGCCTCCATCTGCTTTGGTTATATTCAAATCTAATAAACTATCATATCCAAGGGACATCCGACCCTTTTCCTTCCCAACTGTAAACCATCTGCAAGGCAAAAGGAACAGGGAACAGAGGCAACATATCAATGTTTATTTACAATTTAACAAAAATCAAACTTCATGATAAAATATTTTCTTAATTTTATTTATCTATTTAAGCAGTTTATTTTATTGTTAGATATATTAGCTTATTTGTACAGGCATTATTCTGTCCTTTTTTCTAAAGGCAAGCACTTGAACTAAACTATATTTGCAGTTGTATGTTTGCCTGTAAAAGAATCCTCCACTTTGACCCAAAACAAGGAAACCAATTCTCTTCAGTCAAATCAATGTTTGCTGCTCATTCAAATAACTTTTTTTTTTAAATCCTGCCTTTCTTCCAGATCTGACCATTCGAACGGCCTTAACCACCTTCTATCTTATTTTTTGGGAC
This sequence comes from Girardinichthys multiradiatus, assembly GCF_021462225.1. Classification (NCBI taxonomy): domain Eukaryota; kingdom Metazoa; phylum Chordata; class Actinopteri; order Cyprinodontiformes; family Goodeidae; genus Girardinichthys; species Girardinichthys multiradiatus. Next base: position 32,970,258 of record NC_061801.1, on the reverse strand, counting down.
TAGTTATTAATCAACTACAGCCCAACATTGGAGCTTGGTTTAGCTCAGCTTGAGTCTTCTTATCTTTTGTCCTCTCTCTGGACTTCTGCTGAGCACCAGCTGGCTGGGTAGACTGTCAGTCTATTTGGCAGCAAGGGACAAGTATAAATGTTTGCATGCTGTCTAAAAAGAAATAAGAAAATTAATAATAGGCATGTGAATATGTAAGTTTGGAGCATGAATCTTGTTTTTCATTTTTATTTTTTTATTATCATATTTTCCAGCTACAGATTTTTTTTTTTTTTTCAAGGAGAACTGTGAACATTGACTTTATTCAGGGAGACTAGCCTTAAATTGTTGATTTCTGATGTGTGAGATTCATACAAAACCTAATGTAAGCCTTACATGTTTTCTGTCATGGTCAGGGACAGAAAACAACTTTGTTCACGTCACTCACACCAACCTTGTCCTTGAGTGAATTTTGTAGAAAATCACATCTCATTTATTTGCTTTTGATAAGCAGCATTTATCTGTCAAAACCAGTGTAGGTTTGAGTTGTAAAAAAAAATAAAACAATAGTTTTTTTTATACATATATGAACATTAAATATTTGCTCTGTCAACCCTAATATGTTATTTTAATATGTTCTTTTCATTAACATGGTTTCTTTTGCTTTTTGGTCACATTTAAGTGTTCCAGATCATCAACCAGCTTTATACATTAGTTTTTAAATGCAAATCAAATTTATGAAGAGAAAATAGCTATCCAAACCAACCTACCCCTTTGTGATTTCCCTCTTGTTAAATCATGAATTTATTTTGATTAATTATAAAAGCTGAGTTCAAAATAGGGGTTTGCTGCTACTCCTAATTCACTTTGTTTTCTTTTCATATCATATGTTGGAGCTATGACCTAAAATACTTGATATCTACTCTGGTGACTTTACCAGAGATAGTAATGACATTTATGATAAAAATTAAGACAGGATTGATAAAACAGATTACAAGAAGAGGATATAATTCCATATGTTGTACAAATTCAATATAAGACAGCAAAATGCTGACACTTTTGTCAGCAAGATCAATAAACCGCTGTTGAGAGGAGAACGAGGAGGAGGGAATGGAGGTGGACTGACTATTTGAGAAGAGGCTGTATTGTTTATGATAAGGAACAGGGAGAGAAATATGGAGAGAGACAAGAAAAATATTTTTTGCTCTCCACCTACACAGCACAGAATCGAAAATTATTAGATCAGTCATAGGTGTTTATATAATACGGCAAATAAGATGGTCAGACTTATTGAGCTATAATACAGGAATCTGAAGAACTATGGCTCATAGCAATATGATGTAATTTATTTAACACCTCTACCTTGCATTAAAACCTGTTTGGTTACCTTTTAATAGATGTCAGTCAGTCATTTTCTACCGCTTATTCCATAGTGGGAGCTGGTGCCTATCTCCAGCAGTCTATGGGCGAGAGGCGGGGTACACCCTGGACAGGTCACCAGTCCATCACAGGGCAACACACAAACAACCATGCACACACTTATTCATACAACCATTTACACACTCATTCATACACCTAAGGGCAATTTAGAGTGACCAATTAACCTAACAGGCATGTCTTTGGACTGTGGGAGGAAGCCAGAGTACCCGGTGAGAACTCACGCATGCACGGGGAGAACATGCAAACTCCATGCAGAAAGACCCCCGGTCGGGAATCGAACCCAGGACCTTCTTGCTGCAAGGCAACAGTGCTACCAACCGTGCCGCCCTTTTAATAAATGTTAGATTTTATTCTAGTTTCATTGATTAATATTAATCTAATCTAGATTAATTGATAAATAGTTTGTCATATGGAATAAAGACAAAAATTCAATCTGGGAGACTCACCCTTCTCCAGCTTCACCCAATGAGTTCTCCGTGCGTCTCCACGCCAACCAATCAGCTTCAAGTCTGCAATAATCCTCAGCCAATGATCCTTCAAGGCTCCACATTTAAAATCTCCCATCCATGGATCTCTCAGCTGTCAGTCGAGCTTCGACCCTCCTCCGCCCCATCGCCTCCATCGTATTCTCAGTTCCATTACCATCAGGCCTCCTCTCCATCACCAGTACCAGATCTGGGGGAAGACAATTCTAATTCTAATCCTAAGACGTTCATCAGTTCATGCATTATCAGCATTCATGTCTTCTTCTGGGGTCTGAGCGCCAAACCAATAAACATCCATTGTGTAACTTCTCTAATCGCATTTTGTGTTTCTTATTGTGAGTCTCTACAGGATTGAATTTATCATTAGAGCATATTTAGGACAGAGAGAAAAGGGTACCTGACCCTTTATCTGGCTGATTTGCAAAGCCTGGCTTTAAAACCTGATTTGACAGATTTGCTTTAAGTTCTCATTCTTTATTTAATAAATCCTATTTATTCAACACTTCCGTCTGCACCTGAGTCCAAGTCCACATCCACAAAACAAGTGTGGTCAATTTAATTCCTCTGAAACTTTCTGATAACACTGATTCTTAAAATAAATGATTATTGTGGCAGTTTTTGGGTAACAGGTTACATGATTTCATTCTAACTAAAAATGTGGTTTTATTTAATGGATATAATTATTATAAAAGTTGAATATTTTTAGTGGCCATTTATTCAATGGTTAGGGTTAGGGTTAGGGTTAGCCCATGAGGGGTTATTCATCATAGATTGTAATGATTACTACGGTAATACTTTGGTTTAATCACACAAGCTCACAATGACACAAATGCCACCCCCACCTGTAGATTTTTGGCTTTCGACTCATACAACTCGTCAACTCAGCAGGTACTGACCACTCACCTCTAACCAATTTTGTTTGCACCAATATGTTTTCAGGAAAATGAAAATAAAGTTTAGCAGCAATAAAGCAAAAAACAATAGGCAAAATATCAACACAAAACTAGGTTTTCATTGTGAGAAGTTACTTGGTGGTGTAGACAGTTTTAAAACATTGCACAACAAAATTGTAACACTTTAGGTTGCTTCATATCTGTGAAAGAAGTGGGAGAACAACATGGGTATTTAAACTTGATTTACAGCATTCCAAAAGAATGCATCTCCATTAACTAAACATGCACACCAATGGCTTTTCAAATAATAGCAGTCTTAGCTATTTAATTTGTACCTAATTGCTTTACTAAAAACAGGAAACCATAAATCTTTATGATTTCAATGAATGCCAATTTCACTTCCTGCAATACATCTCTAATGTGGTCTTGTCTGATTTAAACATGGTTTATCTCTGCTTTCAAGGCCACATTGTCTAAGCAGTATTGCCCTTTTTAATCAGGGTGTTTTTTTAGCAGACATTATTCTTGCTGAACATTGGAGAGGTAAGTGTTTATTTTCCAGGTTTGTTAGATGACAGGTAATACATTAACAAATGGAGCCGAGATCTTTCTTTTGGTGGTGAATCAGGAAGTCTAAAAGGAGGAGAGCAAATCCACACAGTCTTATGTCAGGAGGTGGTGGTGAATGGTGACTCGGTTATGTTGTGTCTGTTTCTTTCCTTCCAGGGAATGGGTGGCGAATGGTGAAGGAGGACAGACAGCCAGGTGAGTGTTTGATGAGATGCAGAGCGATGTTACCGACTGAAACCAGGAGGGTTGCCTGAAGAGCAATGAGGAGATTGATGTCTGTGATTTCAAGAGGATTTCTCCAATGAGCCAAGACGTGAGGAAGCAGAGCACTGGAACATGTGAACCTGAGAATGGGCATGGCACGTATCCTGCGAAAAGGGAGGACATATTCTGATTAGACTTTGTATGGGAAGAACAACACAACACAGAGAAGGTAGGTCTGATTACCACGCTAGGTGAAAAAACAATCTGGCATCTAACTCATGGAATCTGCTCCGCATGTTTCTCCTGATTAGTCCTGATGAGCTGCAGCTGTAGGACCACACCTGCCAGTCACACCCTGCAAAGAAGAGGTGAGAAGAGGCACATAAACACACACCAATCTGCCTACGGCTCTGTGGATATTTCAAATCATGGGGCTTTACATGAAAATATTTCATATGTTGTTTATTTATGAGTATGATTTCAGTGAGGTTCAGGGCACAACAGCTCGAGTAGAGAAATTAAAGCTATCAGTACTTTAAGAATGCAAAATGCTTTAAAAGTGAGAAAAAAATTACATTGAGGTAATTTACCAGTTAAAGTGCAGAGGTTGAAAAAAAAAAAAAACTAAATCTACTGTATGACTTAGCAAATAACTGTTTGCATGTTCTGTTTATTTCCCCAGTTCTCTGTATTAGATTCAATGCTGTATCAAAAAACCAGAGAAAAGTGAAAAGGAGAGACATGCTGTGGTTCACTCTAGTGAATGCATGTCACCTGTTGTTCTAAATGCACTCAGTACACTGACTTTATTTGATCCTTTAACTTTTGCATTAAACAAAACGTTGCTCAGACTCCTGCTCTACTTGTTGCTTTCCTGTTTGAATTTTTTTGAATTAAAAAAAATATATATTTTTTTCAAAAAGTCTTCTGCGCACTGCACAGAAAATAATTTACAGAAAGGGCATTCAAAAAAAAAAAAAAAAAAAACTGCCAACATGTCCAGGTTTGGCAGTCCAAGCATGTTCACCCTGAAAGTAGACTTCTTGATGCTAAAATAAGTTTCCAAAACTCCTAAAATGTCATCACAGGACCTCCATACTGATATCAAATCATATTATTGTTCAATTAGAAAGAGACTGCACAAATTTAACTTTCATGGAAGGTTTTCAAGGCAGGCATCTTTGCTCTTTCAGAAAAAAAAATAAGAAAACATGACGACCGGACCAGAGACAACTACAACTCCTACTGCAATACTGTTCTTTGCACAAAAGACTCTAAAAATGTGGCAATGGTTGGCATAAACCAAATACAGCATCCAGGAGAAAAACTCAGAACTGGAAGTGTCATGGTTTGGGGAATCTTTGCTGCAGGACTGGGCCAACTTGCCATAATACAGTATAATCCACTATGAAACGGTTGCTTGAAAAGGGTGCTTGAAGAAAATGTGAGAAAACATATAAGAACAAACAAACATTGAAATAACCCCTGCAACATGACAATGGCCTAAAACATACTAGTAAATCCACCACTAGTGGAAAGTCCGGGGTCACATTAAAACCCAAATAAAAGACAGAAGTGGGCAAAGTTTTCCTGAGTTCACTGTTTAGCCTAAACCGACTCAGTTATGGTTGAAGTGCAAACACACCCTCCATTTCTACTACTTGTATGACCCCCTCTCTTTTCTAATGGTTATGGTCAATGTGACAGAGAGAGGTATCCTAATCGTTGTGGTTTTTAGTACACCAATGGCCATCAGTGGGCTCTAGATGGACAAACTACTTTTAAGGCTAGGCTTAAAACTTTCCTTTTTGATAAAGCTTATAGTTAGAATGGCTTAGGTTATCCTGAGCTATCTCTGTAGTTATGCTGCTATAGTCTTAGGCTGCTGGAGGACATAATGACTACTTTCACCCTCTTCGCTACATTCTCACACTACTCTCCAATTTTGCATTATTTGCTGTTATTTCAGCTTTTAACATTGTTCTCTCTCTTTTCTCTTACTTGTGACACCTTTCTGGAGAGGGGCATCGTCCAAGCTTCTGCTGGCAACAACTTAATACTCACCTTCTACAGATGATCCACATGGCCCTGTCTTTCAGTGTTTAACCATTTCCCTCTCCTAGACATGGCAATTGACTGAGCTTTTACTGTAACTAATTATTTGTGCTGTCTTTCAGACTCTAACCTTGAAAACTGGCTCAGAGTTTATCTGTTCTTTCTTTCTAGGTGAAATGACTAAAGGAGCTACATCCATCAACATTTACTTTTCCTTCCCATAGAAAGGACTCCTGGATCAGTGCTTCTTTGTTCTCTTTGTGTCTCTGCTCTGTTCTCTCAAACCCCCAGTCGGTCGTGGCAGATGGCCGCTCACACTGAGCCTGGTTCTGCTGGAGGTTTCTTCCTGTTAATGGTAGTTTTTCCTCTCCACTGTCACAACATCCATGCTCAGTATGAGGGATTGCTGCAAAATCAACACCAGTGACTGTCCACTGTCTCTACATGCTCATCCAGGAGGAGCGAATACTGCAAGTCACTGACTGGATGCAATCTGCTGGGTTTCCTTAGACAGAAAAACAATTTATCCAATTTGAATAAATAACTGAATCAGACTGCACTGTTCAATGATTAGGATTAATTGGAATGTATGTACCTGACTTTTGTGAAGTGCCTTGAGACGATATGTGTTGTGAACTGGCGCTATATAAATAAACTGAACTGAATTGAATTGAATGTCAAATACTGGTAGATGGCTACAAGATGTTTCTTACTGAAGTTATTTCAAAAAAGGTAAGACTACCTATAATGAATATGCTGTCTTGACTATTGCCTCAGCTAGAATACACATTTAGCTTCTTTTCCTCTTTCTTTTCCAGAAATTAAAGAAAAACATCGCATTATACACTGACAGGTGAACATTACCTTTAAAAGACCTGAACATTTAATGAGGTGTCCTTAATTTTCACATGAATGTTAACCCACAAAACAATTAGAATTCATGCAAATTTCAGCAGCTATTGCTTCCTGTGAGAGGATATTGTATCAACATTGAGATACAACCAAGGATAAAGACAGCAATGTCAGTTAGTTGGGGCAACATCATCAACTGGTATTTCTTTCTCCCTCTCCCACAAACAAACAAGTACACAGAGTTTACAGCGTAATCCATCATCCCATCTGCTTCTGTGCTTTCTGACCCAGCAAGGGCAGTAAAAAAGCCTCTGACACCACACGGTGCCACCATGCCAGCAGTGTGATTAGATTTGTGTGATTACTAGTTGTGAGGACATAAATCTGTTTGCGCAGCCACATTGGGTTGATTCATTTCCTTTAGGGGAACAAAAGCCAAGTCACCTCAAAGTAAATCATCACAGCAGAAAATTTTAGGTCACACATAACAGTTTTATAGTGTTGTAGTATGCTGCAGATCCCATTTAAATTAATGCAATGTTTTGTGTGTCTTTGCATGTTTATTATTCTTTGTACATACTTGTTTCCAACATCACATGAAGCCATAGGGGCTTGTTTCAACTATGGGAAAATTCTAGGTTCTTAAATTTGGGGATTGTTCTGTTAGGTTTAGGATTTAAATATTTTAATGTTGGAATAAATATCTAGTTATATTTAAGTTTGTGATTTCCAAATTGCTTTTTTATAAGCATTTCAACTAAATGATTTAACCACAGGTATAGTAGTTACAGAAATGCCATCATTGTTCAATATATCTTTATTAATATATATAGATTTAATGAACTTTTACTATTATTTTATTATTTAGTAAAGTGGTTCTTAAGGCCCCACACTGGTTGACCCACGATCGGACATCAGCTTTGACAAACATTGGTTTAAGACTGCTTTGCTGTCAACTGTGGTGGCAAAAGATTCAATACATAAAAAAAATACATCTAGTTAGAACGTTTCTGAATTCTGTCAACTAAATGCTTTTTGTCTTACTTGGCCCTTCCGTAAGCAGACCTTTTCAAGAAGCATCACTAAAATTACTGTTCCTTTGTAGTTGTAGACTGTACGTTTCTGAGCCATAACAGAAGACTATGTTTCCAGTTCTAACTCTTCTGGAAGGCTCTTTACATTTCATGTTACGATGAAGGAATAATTTGTTTTGTACTTTTTTTTCATGTAGAACTACTGTAGTAGTGCTTCAGTTGAGTTTTTCAATGACTAATAAAATAATGCAATTCATGCAATGTTTGAGTTAATAATGAAAAGAAAATGTATTGATGAAAAACATATTTGGGTGCTGCATGGGTACAGTTTATTACAGCATATAATAATGATTAGCATTAGCTGCTGAGAAAAGGACTTTAGCAAGCAGAGTTAAATGTTGGCTGTTCCCATTGTCAGTATAAATATGTAGGAATTTGCAGATCTTTATGTCTTTGGAAAATTGTAGTTTAACAGTACATGTACAACTTATAACACTGGCCTCTAATGTAAATCCTAATAAATACTGTAACTTAATTTAATGTCACAAAATACAGCAATAGCTCAGATTGCAAATTTGATTGATTGCATTTTTGTGTACTTTCATTTTTATCTTATAGCTCAAGACAAAAACAGAGAGATAAGTGATCAAAATGTCTGAACTCTTGTTATAGGCACTGTTCAAACTCATTGGTGTGCAATAAGACACATATACTTGTAATGATGTTGATGGTTGTTTTCTGATTATCCTTTCTTTAACAGTCAGTACATAACCCCAGCAGAATGGATGACTGGTGGTGAGGGAGGGGATTTCCTCTTAAATAAAGACCAAAGGATATGTCAGCTGAAAGCAGATGTCACTCTATATCACGCTTGACCTGTCAAAGCAACCCAAATTTACAATTTCATTGTCACAGATGACATAAATGTGCAAGAAGGTAACATAAGCCACAAGAGATTACTTGCTGGATAATACACAACCTGGGGAAATGTTAGTTTTAACAGATTCAATGAGTTAATTCATTATTTTTAGGAGATTTTTATCTTTGATCTTTTGTAGATAGTTGTTAAGTTTTCGAACTGGATGCTCTGTTCTAGATCTGAGTATGCCGTCTGAAATGGAGTGAGACCTTTCCTCAACACTTTGTAAATGGTGCAGAGACTGTATTTTGAGCAGTTTGTGCTTTGGCAATAATGAAATTCATTACTTCAGTTATCTACTTCAGTTATCTACTTCAGTTATCTACTTCCAGCTCCCCATATCTCCTGTCCCCACTAACCACACTCAACAGTACTTAAACTCACTGGTTTTCTTAGACTAATATGTTTTATTAGATTAGCTCTACTAAAGTAAAGGTTTTCACGAATTCCAAAAGGTGCTTTAAAGCATGTTTGGTCAGTGTAGATTCCTTAAAAATCAACAAGCTAACTGGAAAGAGCCTTTGATTTGTTGCTAAATGGGAGCCTTCAAATCATAAGTAAACTTCAATATGGAGAATATTTTAGTTGATACTGTGCACGGGTGGGGGGGGGGGGGGGGGGGGCTCATTCTGCAGTGACAGAAACATAAATAAGCAGTGGAAAAATTTTTATATGGCAACTGATGAATTACTTTTTTTCAGTGCTTGTGGCACTCCGTATGATATGCTGCCCTGGACTGTGAGACTTATCATCCATTTAAAAAACCACCACTCCATTACTGTGACCATCATTAGAAAATTTGTGAAATTGTGGCAACATGATATTACAAAGAACTCAACCAATATGTTTGAGGAACTTATGTGGAAACACTTTCAATAATAAAGAAAAATTATTATTTTCATTTCTTGTATGGGAATTCCTACTTTTCATGCTCTCTGCATCCAAACCACTTTTTACACCAAATGCCTAACTGCTAATGCTGCATCCTCATATCCATGTGCTAAAATCCATTCAGCTTCGGCAGGATTTCAATGTTATTGTATCAAAAGTGTAAATTTCTGTATTTTTTTAAATGACTCCACAGCTTTAGAGTTTCTCATCTCCTGTTGCTTTGGCATGGTTGCTTTTATAGCTAACAGAAACTGAGCAGCTTCCAAGTGTCATTTTGAGTGCTCAGTAAGGCTTTGCTGAAATAGAGCATATGTGCTCTGTCAGCTTCCTGTGATTAAATTAAAGTCTAAAACGAATCTTCATCTCTGGGAGTTTTTCATTTTAAGTGTGATTTCTGTAAATGACAGGCGGTACAGTAGTTTCCACTCTGAAGCCCTTCATTAGAGGCAGCTCCCTCACACCAGTCTTTGGTTTTGGTTCAAAGGTCAAGCCACCTAAAGCTTGCTTGTTTAGCTCCCTATGGTTAAATTTGGCCTTTCACACATGTGCATCATTACTCATAGCTTGGCCCCAAAAACACATTCCTGGCCACATGTTAGTTGGATTGGATTTAGTGCTGTGAAGTGGGATTTTTTTTCTTTAGAAAGGGGAAAAAAAAGTTTTTAAATGTTGGTTTGTGTCGCACTTGGAAACCAATGCCATATGTTTATAGCTCCACTTTTAGCTTTTAATATTTAGTTGTGTTGCTAGGAGGAGATGGGAGGAACCAAAATAAAATTGACAAACAACAACAAGGCTAACATGTGTGATTTAGTGTGAGAAAGATAGAAAGTAGAGAGACGTCTAGGAAAACATGCTAGAATCAAAACTTCCTACTATTATCAGCTCAGAGATGCACAGTAAAACATTGTTATTAAGGCACACTCTCATGTGAGAGTTACCATTGCTTTTAAGCATCAAAAACTGTAAGGTCTTGGGAAGTACTTGCAAATGTGTGTCATTAAACTTTTTTTGTGGCTGAAGAAGCATTTGCAATAAATTTGTTAAACTGCTCTGAGTTATATTACTTGTCAGCAAAGAGTACAGAGCTGCCAAAGTGGAAAAAAAAAATTGTTTTGGAATTAGAAAGCTTATCAAACTGCTAGACGATGCTTTTCATGTCTGCTCAAGGGTCATGGGTCGAGGCTACTTTGGCTTCTTTAACCATCATGCATTCCAATCCCTGGCCAGTGAGCAAGCCATATTATGCAAACACTATGCAACAGACTTTAATTTTAAAAGCTGTCATACCTTTGTTCAATCAAAGAAAAAATAACACATTTAAAACGCTTAAAGAAAATCACCAAATACTCAAGGAAAAAAAAAACAAAGCAAATCCTGAATATTAAGTCTAACCTTAAGATGATATTTATAATAATAATATCAGTTTGAGAGTCTGAATGTGTCTGCATGTTGTTTTAATTTCAAGAGTCATCCTATTAGTCTGTGATTATTGTTACAGGTCAGCTTCCCTAAGCAGGATGTAAATTATTTGTGTTATGCTGTTAAATTATACATGTTATTTAAAGGTCCCGGCACCACAGGTGTTGGAATCCTGTTGTTGCAGTTAAGATTTAATTTATTTTGCCTTTCCAATAAATGTCCTGTACGTGCCCAAGTGCAAATCATGTTGGTCTAAATGTAAAAACAATTAGGTAATAGTTTCCAAATAATTTTCAATTTTACAATGTTGGACAATACAAAATAAAATTAAAAAAACATATATTTCATCCATTATGTCATCACACAAACTTATTTTGAACGCAATCCCAGCAACATACACTATTTTCATAAAAGCTGCGATGGGCCATGTTTACCACTGTGTTGCATCACATTGTAAGCTGAGCAGAGTAGTTGTTTTGAAAAGGAAATACTACAATACACTGACTACATATAGAATGTCAACTGCTAATCTCCTTTGTCTTATTAATAATGTTATAGTGAAACAAGTATTTTGAGACTCTTCTACTAAATCAATCCAATTGAAATTACAATATATATTTAACTGTATTATTATACAGGTATGTTTACAGGTTCATGTGAAAATCACATGCTGACATTCAATGTTTCAAGGAATTTACCAGCTCACATTTACATGTTAAGGTACGAAATTCGGACTCAGGTCCTGGTTAAGAAGCCTAATACTTAAATAAAAAGAAAACTGGCTAATACTACAAAGCTAAATCTAACAAAATCAGTAAAAATATGTGCAGCGAAGAGCAACAATAAAAGGAAAATACACAGTTAAATAGTGATGCTGAAATTAACTTTGCAAAGTACTAAATACACATGTATTGCACGAGGTAGTCCTTAATATTGCACCTATAAGTGAGTGAAATATTCCACCTTTGGTGAGTGAAGTCTTTAGTGCAGGTCAGTGTGTTGTGAGAGAGTCTACAAACTGTAGCTTAAGTTCAGCAGTCTAACAGCTTCAGGGAAGAAGCTGTTTCTGAGATCGGTGGTCTTGGTCTGAATACTCATCAGCTGCCTGCCTGATGGGAGGGGCTGATTCAGTCTGTGTGTGGGATGGGTGAAGTCCTTCATGATGTGCAGGGCCTTCCCCCTGCATTGTGATGTGTAGAGGTCCCAGATGGTGGGAAAACTGTGTTGGAATAATTGTATATAGATTTATCTTATGTTTTTTTTCTCTTTTATTTACTTTACTATTTGACTTTTAAAACCTTTCATGGAGTATGTGTAAGTAAACATGTGATGAGTTGTTTGCAGGCAAGGGGGAAAGGTGGTATCAGGATGATGCAGTCACAGTGGGGACTCATCACAAGGATAACAGCTGATTGTGCTTAACAAAGAATGCATATACCTTATGATTATGGAGTCTATGCAAGCTTTGTTTTGTACAAGATAATGGTGTGTGTTACCTAGGTCACGTTGCTGCTGTATCTTCCCCCATCCTTCAGAAGCCGCAACGATCATTGTAACTAGGGACCACCCTAAATAAAAAAGAGGATCGGACATATGGTTTTCAGAGCGGTAGGAAATTTGTGACTGAAAGCACATCTCTGTCCGTTCTCCTCGCAGCGAGTAAGAAACTAATTCTTTGTCTTTCTCTTCTTTTTGTAATGTTATAAATATTTTAGGTTGTTTGAACCTGACAGACTGCTCCCCACAGTCCTCTGTGCAGCCTTTACCACCCTCTGCAGAGCCTTCCTCTCAACAGCAGTGCAGTTGGCGTGCCATACAATGATGCTGGTGCAGAGGTTGCTCTCCACTGCACAGTGGTAAAAGCTCCTCAGCACTGAGCTCCCAAGTCCAGCATTCCTCAGTTTCCTGAGGAAGTAGAGACCCTGGTGAGCCTTCCTGCTAAGTCGGGAAATGTTGGCACTCCAGGTGAGGTCATTGTATATGTGCACACCCAGGTACCTGAAGCTGGGGACCACTCCCACAGCTGCTTATCTGATGTGTAGGGGAGGAGCAGCTGTGGAAGTGGTCCCCAGCTTCAGGTACCTGGGTGTGCACATATCCAACGACCTCACCTGGACTGCCAACACTTGCCGCATAGCCTTAAAATGGTTTCAGCATCTGTGGTTCTTAAGCTTTTGTATTAGAAGTTTCTTCCTCTGGTCCCCAACCCTCCCTACCTTGAAACCTTGTGCACAGCTCTGCTAAAAAAGTTAGCTTTAGCTTTAATTTATTATTTATTAGTTATTTATTCATGCCTGTTCAGAGTTTGAATAAAATAAATAGAAGATTAATTAAATAAAGTCAGTACTAATGCTAGTTTTTGAAAAAAAAAAAACTACAAAAATTAATATACAGGATCAGAAAAGATATCTAAGATAAATATATGATACACATAGTCTGAAAAGAGATAAAGATGGAAGCATGAGCTTATAAATGCATACCCCTATCTCTAACTCTTTACTTCTCAAAAAAAAAAAATAGGAATGATAATAAGATCGAATGTCAATAACTATTTTAGAAAATGAACACAACAATCAAAACTAAATGGTTACACATGAGACAGAAGCTCAGATTCTCTTTAGGTTTTTGTTTTAATACCTTTCCTTCACCACATTCATATCAAAGTTATTGATGACATTTTTATATACATATTTACACCTGGGTAATGTGCCGCATTCTTCCATTTCATTATTGAAAGCCATCTATAGTTTTAATAAACTGAAACATGTTATTGCTTAACATTACTCCAAACTTCCCCGGGGCTATCTAGTCACGAAACATCTATGTTCAATTTCACAAAAGTTTATTTTGCTAACTGTCTATAACTAACTTTTTCACACTCATCCTTACTCTTTTGTGAGGAATTAAAATTTAATTGGTATTCGTTTTAAATGTGTTCTTTCATACCTACAGTATAAAATAACCTCTTCTTACTTTTGAAATAATCACCTAGTAAGGTCTGCTCGTTTTCTCCTAGGTCATTTACTTGATTTGTTATTAAGTAACATGATTTAAAGACTACCAAGATGAATGAAAGAAAATAAAAATTTTAAGATTTAGAACATCATGTCACAGCAGATGTTTGGTTGGGGGAAACATATTTGACCCAGTCCCAACAATTCTCAAAGATGCTATCCTAAATAAAAAATAAGAATGTTAGTCTTCTAATCCACAATTAGAAATCCTTACAGATAATTATGTTAGATTTTCTAATTATTTTACTGTAATAAATTTGTTCAATTGTATTCTATTGTCTTTTCCACACATTCCTTGCAGTTAGTGTTAGAAATAATATAATACAATTTTTTTTTCCATTTATGTTTTCCCTTTTTTTTTACTGACACACATGAGTCATAGTTTCCTCAAAACAAGATGCAACCTGCCCTGAAAACTAAACACAACATTAGACAACGTTCCAAGGGGGAGTAAGCAAGGGAAAAGAAGAGATCTCATCCAATTTTGCTTTGCTAGCCACAGCAGCCAAATGCCTCATCTACTGTAAAAACTCCAGGCTGCCAAGCGCTTGAGTCCAAATCAAATAGCCCAGTGCAGCAGACACTAAAAATGCCTCAAATAGTTGGCTCTTTGGCCAGTTCATGTTCAGCCTATTATAAGCACAGATGGTGGACGTTTTTTTTTTTTTCTTTTTCTAATTTCTTTACATGTTGTGCACTCAGACTTACTTCCCATTAAACAGATTTCAGCGAGAAATCGACAATTTGCATAAAAATATATACACAATGATGAAAAGTTTTTATAACTGTTCTCACAGAGCAAGGAATAACAATTTAAACAGATACCCATCTTTTCAAAAATGGTTGTCATAGTAAAATAGCAGGGAAGATAGAGAGGTGGTTGCAGTATATTTGAGTTTTTCTATGCATTAAAGAGAAATAGTCTAATCCCCACAACTAAACCCCTACAACTAAGAGTTTGTTAGGAAGACTGGAAGTTAACATTTATCCTGGTTGATTCAGATAAAAGTGGAAAGCATTGAGTAAGACCATCCAAACGTGCCATTAAAATCCTTCTTGAGTGATTACACTCTTTGGGCTGTCAGCTGAGCTTTGAGTAACAAACAGGAAGTAAAAAATCCTGATGTCAATGAAGCATCTGCATAGCCAGATTTAAGTGGTGCTCTAATAAATGCCTAAAAAACAGAATGATGTTTTGTGCACTCCTTGGTTTTATGAATTCAATCATCTGAGAAATGTCCGTGAGGCAGACACCCTGTCTACTTTTAAGGCTAGGCTTAAAACTTTCCTTTTTGATAAAGCTTAAGTTAGAGTGGCTTAGGTTATCTTGGCTATCTTCCTTATTTTTTACCTCCGTCTTCTTCCCTCCCTGTTAGATGGAGTAAGGGGGAGTCAGGTTTAGCCTAAACCGGCTCAGTTATGGTTGAAGTGCAAACACACCCTCCATTTCTGCTACTTGTATGACCCCCTCTCTTTTCCAATGGTTATGGTCAATATGACAGAGAGAGGTATCCCAATCGTTGTGGTTTTTAGTATAACAATGGCGATCAGTGGGCTCTAGATGGACAAACTGTCTACTTTTAAGGCTAGGCTTAAAACTTTCCTTTTTGATAAAGCTTATAGTTAGAGTGACTTAGGTTATCCTGAGCTATCTGTGTAGTTATGCTGCTATAGTCTTAGGCTGCTGGAGGACATAATGACCACTTTCACCCTCTTCGCTACATTCTCACACTACTCTCCAATTTTGCATTATTTGCTGTTATTTCAGCTTTTAACTTTGTTCTCTCTCTTTTCTCTTCCTAGAAGCTACACCTGACCTGACTCTGTGTCTACCTGTGACACCTTTCTGGAGAGGGGCATCGTCCAAGCTTCTGCTAGCAACAACTTAATGCTCACCCTCTACCATGATCCACATGGCCCTGTCTTTCAGTGTTTAACCCTTTCTCTCTCCTAGACATGGCAATTGACTGGGCTTTTACTGTGACTAATTCTATATGCTCTCTTTCAGACTCTAACCTTGAAAACTGGCTCAGAGTTTATCTGTTCTTTCTTTCTAGGTGAAACGACTAAAGGAGCTACCTCCATTAACATTTACTTCTCCTTCCCATAGAAAGGACTCCTGCATCAGTGCTTCTTTGTTCTCTCTGTGTCTCTGCTCTGTTCTCTCAAACCCCCAGTCGGTTGTGGCAGATGGCCGCTCACACTGAGCCTGGTTGTGCTGGAGGTTTCTTCCTGTTAAAAGGGAGTTTTTCCTCTTCACTGTCGCTACAGGCATGCTCAGTATGAGGGATTGATGCAAAGTCAACGCCAGTGACTGTCAACTATCTCTACATGCTCATCTGGGAGGAGGGAATGCTCCAAGTCACTGACTGGATGATATCTGCTGGGTTTCCTTAGACAGAAAAACTTTTTATCCAATTTGAATGAATAACTGAATCTGACTGCACTGTTGGCTGTATGTAAATAAATTGAATTGAATTGAAATGTACGACAGTTGAACTAAACTAATTTGCATCATCACACAAACCTGACCACTAATTATGATGATTTTTCTTAAATTCTGAAGATTAATCGTACATTTTCTAAATCAACTATTTAGTAGACAGAACCATAAGAATATGCATCTGAAACGCTTTAGTAACCATGGCAACATACATGCAAACCAGCACATGGATGTAGATAATCTGTAGATACATCACACACTGGGTAAAAACTGGGGGTTTTCTTTTCACAAGCTGTAGGTGTTCTGAAAGATGACACCATAAACATTATCATAAGTCAGAAAACAGTGAGAGTTGTTATTTCTTTTGGTGCTAACTACAATTAGTGGTACAAGCCGCCAACAATATTATTCTCCATTTAATGTTGTTAAACACTAAAAGAACATTTTCACAAACAGTTGTTCAGCACGTTAGGTAACCAAAGGTTTTCCATATGTAATCACTCAGAATTGCTAATTAATACTTTATATGGGCACCCTTTACTACATTCTATTTGCGCACAGCCATATTGCATTCTACACTCTGCAAAGTTGGAATTCCAACTTCAGGGAGCATTGCATTTTCACCATGTTGTATTTCTAACTAGGAGTTCCTGGAGTACAAAAATAACTCATTGTTACATGGCAACAGTAGTTATGGGACTGTTCTTTTTACAAGATAAACAGAGAACATAAAATAATAAAATATGAAATTAGCAGAAAGAAATATTTTTACTTGACTCAAACATTTTAACGAGCAAAGATGGAGTTTTTAACAGCGCTTATTTCTGTTCTGAACAATATTTCAACAGCTTTGATGGGAACCTTGGTGAACATTGAGAAAATGTTCTTTCATTGGCAAAAATTGCATTTTGATTTAAAACAAAAATATAAAAATGCTTAGATAAAGGGGGTGGGTTTTTTAACTCCCTAACCTTGACTTACTCATTGACTAGATTTACTGCATTAATGCATGAAACAGGTTTAGATCTCAGAAACAGTGTTCAGAATATGCAACTCTCAAAATATACGATAATATTAATGATAATATTAATAATTAAAAAAAGAGTCGTGATACCGATTTGACACAGTTTTCGAAAAAAAGTCCACTTATTTTTTTTTTCCATGAAACATGTATATGGGGGAATTGGCAAAGGACCACAGTCACTGAGGTTGGATAAAGAGCATCATCTCACTATCATGTAATGATGAAAACATGCATTACATCTTGAGGGGTATTTGATAAGATTTTCCTGTTTTGACCACTGCCTACTAGCCTACAACTGGCCTCAGAAATAGAACAGGACATTAGGTATTGTCTTGAAAATGTAGTACTTACAGATAAATATATAACCTAGTAACAATTAGAATCATAAACAGAATCAGCTTTACTACCAAATTTGTAACAAAACACAGAATTTGACTCCGTTACAATTTGCTCTCAGTGAAGATTTTATGTACTCATTTTAAATATTTTTTTATAATGAATGTTACCTGTATTATGGATGTCAAGACAACAAAAAATCTATAGAAAACTCAATCCTATCAATAAGATAGCTAACCCATGGCACGGAAGCCTAAGCATAATATTCTTGCAAGACATTATGGCTGAAAAGGCATTCCCAGGAAACGGTGGACATTAAAATTAATTTCAGTTCATTCACTGGGAAAGGGCAGAACCATTAGATAAACTGCCTTTTTTCATTAGAGATATTGAGCAGTTCAAATGTGTAACCCATTATTACCTTTGAAAGAGTACCTATTCACAGAGTAATAGGATTGTGGAACAAAGCTTTTAAATTATTAGCACCACCTAAGCTGGGCACTGAACGGTCTTCATACTTTACCTGAACCTCTGGTATGAAAGCAATATTTTAAAGGATTCAACACTTAGAGAATGATGCAGGGAACAGAATTAATATAAAAAAAGGATTAGAGAAATAATGACATAACGAATAAAATAACTGAATTCAATTAAATCAATTTGCATGTTAGCAACAATTTTGCTAAACTGTATTGGTAATCTGAAGCATAAAGTTATTGAATTTAATAAAAATGTTCACAAGCCAGATCCTGGAAAACAGGACAAAATGTCACATTCCCTAAAGTCCTTAAAATAAGATGGCAGATAGAATGTTCACCAAAAAAAAAAAAAAAGTGGTTATAACCAAGCCTCCAACTTAAACTTGAGTTCATAATGTGAAGATTTATTTGGTGATGAGAAGAAGATAAGGATTATATATCTAATTATTAGTGAAAGAAAACATTTTCTGATAAACTTTATGCTTATAAACTACTCTTGCACCTTTGTGGTCTGGCTGTTGACGCCTGCTCAAGTAATTTGTAATAGTCATGGCAGGAACTGTTTTCTCTCAGGATCAGGTTAGACCTTCCATTAAACCCAAATTTTGTTTCAAAATACTGAGGCAAAATGTTGTTTCAACATAGACTGTTTTTTTGACACAGTGAGGAGAAATCTTTTCAACTTCTGTCCCCCACCAAGCTAACCCATTTTTTTGTGATCTTTGTAGAAAAGGTGAAAACTTAATCCTTTTTCTAGGTAAAGATAATAAGCGGCCATTCATCTATTCAACACATTCTTGTGTGATCTTTATTGTCAAAACACAAAAATACAATCTGTCATTACTGAGAAAGATTTAAAGATGGTGGGATTTCAGACATGTTATTGTCCATACATGTTAATTTTAAATATCAGTAACAATGTTAATGTATTCGTACTCGTCGTCTTCCGCTTTATCCGGGACCAGGTCGCAGGGGTGTAAAATGACTTAACCACTTAAAAAAACCAAAGGTTAAAGCAGTTTATTTTTGTTTAATACTTCACAGATTTTTAGGTTTTCTTCTTTTAAAATTTAATGATATGTGCCCTTTAAGTAATGAACTTACTGATTTAAAGTCTGTTTAGATCAAACTCTTTAGTTTAACAAGACAGAGAATAGAATAACTTTGGTGAAGGTGATTTTTACACTCTATCCAGCTAACCCAGCAAATGTTTAAATTTCACGATCAAGTAAGCAAGATTAATTAAAATGATAATGTACAGGCTGAATATATTTCACAGTTAGCTAGGCGGCTGTTAAAGATTGCTGTGCGGAGTTTTAAAGTCAAAAGTAAAGCGTTGACCTATTCGTCTGCATCACTGAAACAGTCATTACCCCAATTAAGAGCATGCAGACAATAAACTCCACATTGCATGTGAAACACTTAACACTTTAATATACTTCATTAATGTAATGTATGGTAATTAGAGAAAAGGCATGGTTAGATTTATTTTAGCTGTGAATGTTTAATGTGAATAGCTTTGAATGTAGACATTTGGCTCATCAAAGGGTAATTAAATGAGGCTACTCAATTAAAAGGATATTCTTCAGTGGTTTTAGATGAAAAGAGATATATTATGTTTTATCAACTCTCTTTTCTGACATCCACCAGTTCACCCAGTTCACAGATAGAAACAGATAATGTGATTATTTTACCATTCTGTTTACATTAAATGTTTAATTGTACTTGAAAAAAAGGTAAGAGAAAAAAAATTAAAAAAGAGAGAAAAGTTTGGGAAACCAAAGAGATCACTGGATTATTACATGGAAGTTCACACTCAATATCATATCAACGCATACCATATTTTTTTTACTGTATTTTTCGATTAAGTGGATGAATTCTCTGAAATCTAAATGTATACATTTGTAGCAGGTCATGCATATTTTTAAGTTGTTATTACAAAGTCTTTCAATAGCGTATGTTATGCTGAAATTAGATCCTCTGAAGAGGGTCTGATTTTCTTTGATGACCAAAACTTGAAAGAAGATTAGGGGTAAGTTTTTTTGGTACAAAGGCATAATTTTGAAGTTTTTGATATGTTGCATTATGGAATAGAAACAAAATCATATACATGTAAATTGCTTAGAGTATATTTAGTCATGGACAACACCGAAAAACTAAATTCACTTCCGAAAATTTTATTTCATAAATGTCTGAAAATAAATATTCTTCAATGTACATTTAATTAACCCTATCAGATTAATCCTGTTCTTGCGCCAACATAAGCATTAACGTCACTAGGACAATAGAAGTGCCTTACCTATTTATGTAAAGCAGAAATCCTTGGTGCCTCAAATGCTGATGAGATTAAACTTCATAATGTTCCTCCATTACTTTTAGCATGCACTTAAAACTGGTGCTACAACAGAATACAGTCAGATGGATGGGGTTTCAAGGTAACAACTAAGTTTGATGAACTAATATTTAATGAAAGTGGAGAGTCCTCATACTCTAAAGTCTGTTTTTCCCATGTGTTACCATTTACAAATTTCATGGCAGGGTGTAAAGTTGTGCACTTCTGCAAATAAAAGCATTTGTACAAAAGAAAAAAACCACTTAATTTGATGGGTACAAATGCATGGTGAATAAAAAGGTGCACATGCATCAATAAATCAATGTCAGTCTTTCTTTATAGGGACTTTTTTATACACAACAAGGATAATGTCACAAACCTCATATCTAACCGACACAAGTCGTTTAAATACCTTGTTTAGGATAATAGGAGAAAGGGTAAGTTTGAACATAGAGGCTGAAGTCAGAGTGGGACCAAGACCAAAGAGATTTCTGCCATTTTAAACAGTTCTGATGCTAAGAGATGGTGTAAACATTATTTAAGCATTGGAGTGACCAGTCTCCCTTACTTTGGAACAAAGTCAGGGAGACCGGTCGTTGCATCACTGACCCAGCAATCTTTAAATCCAAGGTTAAGACTTTTTTTTGTTATTTTTTAGGCAGGCCAAGTACCAAGTATCAGTTCCAGGTAGCTTGGTGGCATTTTAGCCCATTTTGCTGTTGTCTCCTTTTAAGGTTGTATGTTTTTTTATGTTTTGTGATTTTTGCAAAATTACCGTGATCTTGCTGTTAGGTGCTTTGGTCACCGTAGCTGGTTGTTTTAAAGCACTGTGTAAATCAATAAATGAAATGAAATGACTTTCACTGTTTTAACTTTCTATATATTTTCTATGAAAAATTGGTGTATTACTAACGGTGATAATTTTTTATATGAGAAGTTTGGTTCACAGAATGCCACATTTTCAAGGATCAGCACAAGCACTCAAAGAGTTATCCTTCAGCTGCAACCTCAACAAATTTTCTGTTGCCTATCTGCATGTCAAGTCAGTGGCGGGGTAGACATTCACCTGTTTAATGCTTAGGGTAGGTCATGCTATGTAAGAAAATATTGCTGAAAATCAAAGTTGGCTAAAGCTTCCAAGTGATTCAAAGTGACCCAAATGATGCAAATTAAATAACCATTTTATTTTTTATTTTATTTTATAAGGAATCTGGACTGTATTTAATCACCTTTAGAGTTAATTCATGTTTTGAATTACAACCACATTACATTGAAACAAGCGAGTAAAATATAATATATACTCTGATCAAACCTGGAATAAAATATTTTATATTGAACACAGATTCTTCCAAACATGGTTTGATTTGTAAAAATGTTTTTCCTCAAAAACTGGGAACAGATGAAGTTGAAGCTGTTTTATTAGTGTCAGTAGTGTAAATGTTTCTTAAAAAGCTCTCATATTACACACTAAAGTTTTGAGATTGGAGTTGTTTTAATATGAGAGAAAGTATTTTTGTTGGATCACCACTGTGGAAAGCATTGAGTTTGACTTTCTGAACTTCTTTTCTAAATGCAAACCAAGGTTGCAGGGAATCAGCTGTGGGTAAGATACAAACTAGTCATAACCACTGCACAAAAGAAAGATAACATTTAATTACACCAAATATCTTTTATATTACATTTGATACACATACATTCTGTATTTTGTTTTCTATCCAAAAATCCTTTTTTCATTTTCTTCAACTTGCGTCAAAAATTGCAGCAAATTTTTCATGCTTGCTGCAACACAACAATCTTGTTATTTTACTGTGACTGTCTCTCCCCTACCAAGCCTGATCATCAAAACATTGGTAGTCTTCACTGTTCCATGGATGTCGGATAATCCTCTTATGAAATAACTGCAAGCCCAAAGTTGGGAATTTCTTTCATCAGTCACTCTCCAACGACATACACAACCAGCATACTGTGGTTATACAGAAGCCTAATATAGGCAAGATGAAGAAGATTTTCGAAAATGGTCCTCAGTCAATGTCAATTAGTGGCTAAAAGAGTGTAATCTCTCTGTGGATGTGTACTTGAGTCTATATACTGTGTGCACATATCTGTGCTTTGTGGGCTGCATGTGCAAAGCTCTGCACTAGCCTTCATATCGCCATGCTTCATTTATCTGCCATTAGCAGAATTAATGACTGTGAGTTTCTGCCAGGGAGAGAATATGGCCCCTTTCCAAAATAATGGTACAGTAAACAGCTCTATGAGCAACTCAAAAGTTGCTGAGAGCTGAATCTGCTGGAAAGATAGTTGTTAAAGAAGGGGATGTAATTGAGGATTAGAATTAGTGACACATGCTGAGATAGAAGAAAACAGAGAAAGAGCATAGTGCTGCTGATAGGAGAAGACAATATTAGAAAACAAAACTTGCAAGAGGGATGTAAATTTGTATCTCTGGCTGAGTGACAAATGAGGCTCAAGAGATGCAGAGGCAGAGACAGATATGCTATAGCTCTTTATCTGAATTAAAATAATGACTGGCTGTGATAAGATATGTGATTTAATGGTAATTAGTGTATATATATATATATATATATATATATATATATATATATATATATATATATATATATATATATATATATATATATATATATATATATATATATATTTCTGCTGTTGTTTTTTTGGCTTTTATAAAAAGATGGGAAGAAATATCTATGAGACACAATTTTCAAAATCTATTCCACCACAGAAACATTTTATTGACAGTTGCTTTTTTTGTCAGCGTTTGCCCAAGATATGTCTACAAAGAAGCAAACCTGCTTCTTGTTCCTTCAGTAAATGACACAAAGAGCTTCTGGGTTTAACTTTATGCCTGCAATCCAAGGCCCCTTTTGCACCAGATTAAGTCCACAATGCATCAGTAAAAATTTGCCAGAATTTAGATAATCATTGCAGGTCTTCTGGGGCATGTCAAGAATGCATTGTGTTCCCCATTACATGTAATATATAAGAATTCCAATCACGGTTTTGAGTATGCAAAAAAATTCCATAGTTATACAGTACAGACCAAAGGTTTTGACACACCTTCTCATTCAAAGAGTTGTCTTTATTTTCATGACTATGAATATTGTAGCTTCACACTGAAGGCATCAAAACTATGAATTAACACATGTGGAATTATATACTGAACAAAAAAGTGTGAAACAACTGAAAATATGTCTTATATTCTAGGTTCTTTAAAGTAGCCACCTTTTGCTTTGATTACTGCTCCGTACACTCTTGGCATTCTGTTGATGAGCTTCAAGAGGTAGTCACCTGAAATGGTTTTCCAAGAGTCTTGAAGGAGTTCCCGGTGATGCTTAGCACTTGTTGGCCCTTTTGCCTTCACTCTGCGCTCCTGCTCACCCCAAACCATCTCGATTGGGTTCAGGTCCAGTGGCTGTGGAGGCCAGGTCATCTGGTGCAGCACCCCATCACTCTCCTTCTTGGTCAAATAGTCCTTACGCAGCCTGGAGGTGTGTTTTGGGGTCATTGTCCTGTTGAAAAATAAATGATGGTCCAACTAAACGCAAACCGGATGGAATAGCATGCCGCTGCAAGATGCTGTGGTAGCCATGCTGGTTCAGTATGCCTTCAATTTTGAATAAATCCCCAACAGTGTCACCAGTAAAGCACCCCCACACCATCACACCTCCTCCTCCATGCTTCACGGTGGGAACAAGGCAGGCAGTGTCCATCCGTTCACCTCTTCTGCGCTGCACAAAGACACGATGGTTGGAACCAAAGATCTCAAACTTGGACTCATCAGACCAAAGCACAGATTTCCACTGGTCTAATGTCCATTCCTTGTGTTCTTTAGCCCAAACAAGTCTCTTCTGCTTGTTGCCTGTCCTCAGCAGTGGTTTTTTAGCAGCTATTTTACCATGAAGGCGGGATTCACACAGTCTCCTCTTAATAGTTGTTCTAGAGATGTGTCTGCTGCTAGAACTCTGTGTGGCATTGACCTGTTCTCTAATCTGAGCTGCTGTTAACTTGGATGAACTTATCGTCTGCAGCAGAGGTGACTCTTGGTCTTCCTTTCCTGGGGCGGTCCTCATGTGAGCCAGTTTCTTTGTAGCGCTTGATGGTTTTTGCGACTGCACGTGGGGACACTTTCAAAGTTTCCCCAATTGTTCAGACTGACTGACCTTCATTTCTTAAAGTAATGATGGCCCCTCGTTTTTCTTTACTCAGCTGCTTTTTTCTTGCCATAATACAAATTCTAACAGTCTATTCAGTAGGGCTATCAGCTGTGTGCTGTATCCACCTCCTGCACAACACAACTGATGGTCCCAACCCAATTTATAAGGCTTGAAATCCCACTTATTATACCTGACAGGGCACACCTGTGAAGTGAAAACCATTTCAGGTGACTAACTCTTGAAGCTCATCAACAGAATACCAAGAGCGTGCGTAGCAGTAATCAAAGCAAAAGGTGGCTACTTTGAAGAACCTAGAATATAAGACATATTTTCAGTTGTTTCACACTTTTTTGTTCAGTATATAATTCCACATGTGTTAATTCATAGTTTTGATGCCTTCAGTGTGAAGCTACAATATTCATAGTCATGAAAATAGAGAAAATTATTTGAATGAGAAGGTGTGTCCAAACCTTTGGTCTGTACTGTCTCTTGATGGTTTATTATCTTTGATGCAGAATATCTGGGTCATAGTTGCTGCATAAACAATTATGTTACTAGCACTGGTTGCTTATCCATGACTGCATGGCTAAGTCATCTGATAATTTCAAGGAGAACTGTCTATGGCAGCCTCATTCAAAATAATGTGAGATCTTTCCATGTAATCCATGCAACTTTTATAAACTGCGCACAGTTAAAAGCAATACAAATTAAATACGTATCTTTTTGTGTAATCCATGCAACAATTGCTAAACTACACAGTTGAAGCAGTAGAGAGTCAAACAAACATATTCTCACATTCTGGGAGACTGGAGAGCCTGTGTGTCTTATCTTTTGCAGAAGTATAAACAACACGTGTAACCAAGGAAGTGATGTATGATGATTTTCCATTTTCTACAAGTATTAAATGAAGTGAGTAATGTTTGAGTATCAAGTTAAAACACATATTATTGAAATATGATTGAGAACTGATAATTAAAATAAAAAACATTAAGGTTTAGAAATTCTCAATCAGCTATATATGAAAGAGATATAATGTTGATCAGTTGTGATGTTTGAATAAAAAGAATGAAGTGATGGCTTTATAACTGTGTCTAAAAGTAAATGCAGAAAGCTGAGAGTGGAATGTGTAATATTGTGTAAAGTTTAAGATTAGGGAGAGAACTGTAGGATGACTAGGAGTGACGAGAGCCAGCTAGGAGCTGACAGCGAGCCTTTTTGAAGGCCAACAAACAACACGGAGAAGGGAGGAACAGGATAAAGCCAGCTGTATGCTGACAGCGAATCTTTTGAAGACCAACAAGCAATGCAAGGAAGGGAGGCTGCGTGGCTATTACTGTTATCTTCCAGGTCAAAAAAGAGCACCAGAAAGTCACAGTGACCATGACTAAGTATTGAGCAATAATGTATTGGGCAATAGCAAGTTGCGCAATAATGGAGAAGCCTAACAAAGGGCTGACCAGTGAAACCATCTGCACTATAAAAGCAATGCCAAAAAAGGGAACTGTGTTTTTTTCCTCGCAGAAGACCAGCGAACAAGATCGGACGGAGAAAGACGCTACAGATGAAGAACCAGAGACACAGCCCAGCTGATCGACTGCATTAAAAAGAGGATCAACCCGTGTGCCCTGAAAGGACTGTGCCTCGAAATTAAGAGTGTGATAATCTACGGCCTTTTTATCCAGACGACAGAAGTGAACTTGATCGGTGAACAACTGATTGCTCTTAGTTTCAGGCTTGAAGTCTTGAATCAACCTCAGTTATACCTCCGGGTTTTCCTTCAACTCTTCAGCCTCTGGAAGCTACTGTCCTCTAAGACATATGACAACAAAGTTCCTTTTTAACCACCGAAACCTGGAGCATCAGTGCTTGTCCACTAGAGGAAGAAAACTGAAGATTAAATCGTATTTCCTTCAAGAAATCGCTCGTTGTTACCAGAAGAAACATCCCCAGCGGGTGCATGGATGAGCCTCCATCTTCAAAGCCTCTCCAAACTCACTAGTTTCAGCATCAGGAAAAGACAGGTTGAGTTGATTGATTAATTTCTATTATTGAAATTATTCTGTGTTGCTGAATTTAAGCTGTTACTGACCCCTGAAAAAGCATTACAAATTAAAGAAAGCATATAAAATTCTAGATAAATCGTGGACATTCAATTATTTGAGTCACCTTATTTTTGGTTTTTCATTGGTGGTTAAAAGTCTTGTTGCCTGGTTCTAAGATATTTGAGGAAGTTTTTATAGGTTGCCTTAGCCAAGTTTGTTAAAACAGCGCATGGATTCTATGTTTATAGATTTCTGGGCAGTGTCAGCTAACCAGCAAAACTTCTAAGAACATTCCACAATCTTGACACCAAAAAAACCCCCCAAAAAAACAATCATGCACATTGATTTGTGTTTTACTTCTTGTGGGCTCCCAGCTGAAAAGCCCATACCTCCAAATTGTGCATATTGCCTGGAGGCTAGGAGATCAACAGATATTTTTCAGGCTACAGTTCAAATACAAAATGTATTCATGGTGATTTAAAAGACAAGCCCTGGCAATGAATTTAGTATTAAGTATAAGGAGGCGAAATAACAAAGCAGAGACAAGAAGAGAAAACGTGCAATCGGTGGCCCGTAAGGGGTTTACAATTTTATTCTGCAATTGTAACAGTGAGATTCATTATAACAATGGGCTTAAGAGCCTTGGTGTGATCAGCTATAGTGATGAAAGATAGTTTGGATAGTATGTGCATGATTCATGCACATGATGAGATATGGAAACAGAGGTTTAAAATTATTGGGCTGAATGGCACACTCAGAGATGTGGAACACTCTGTATAGGAATCCATGCAAGAGCAAGGATGCCTGTACAGCGTGTTCCACACTTTCAGGGAATTTCATCAGATTTTGGGGAAACATTGTGGTGCAGCTATGATATTTATATCAGTAGCATTCTGATAGAATTACTTAAAAAATCAAAGGAGAAAATACTATTTTGCAAGTAATTAAAGCACAAGTTGAATGAATAAAATGAAATGAAAGTAGGTATTTTTAAATTTGTTGTTGTCCAGTGATGTTCAAATGATCTCGGAGATCCTGGGTATTGTCAAATGATTTTATAGTCTGGTGTAAACAGGGCCAAACAAATATGTCTGTTTAAAAAATTCATAGTTTATTGTTGAGTCGGTATATCTGGGTCTAAGGTGCTGCATGCCTTCTAAAAATCTTCCTCCTCTAAACTTGTTCACAAAGTCCTTATTATTGCATCCCGCAACTGATAACTGCTATACAAGAATGTAAAGAGGTTTTTTTTTTAACCTGTTGTGATACAAAAGCATTGCTTGACCTTTTAGCAGTACTAACAAAACACGGTAGGGGATTGGCTACTTGTTTTTTTACAAAGCAAAAGAGGTTGTTTTCTTCCACATTTCAGATGTTACATTTTGAGACTCATTGTGGTGAATAAAATAGCTGTCAGTGATTTATCATTATATGTTTACTGACAACAATGTGTTTAGTACTCCTAGGAATGAAGGACCATAAACCTTGGTCATAAAGTTAAACCAAAACAAGAAAGATGTTAATTACTTCCAAATTTCCGATAACTCCAGAAGCAATGACTCTTATGTCTAAATGATATGTTCTTTATTGTCTAAGGATTATCTTAGGGGTAGTGCAATACTGCAATGAATTTAATCATTTTCCCTCTTCACTCTTAGTATACAAATAATATTGCATCATAAAGACAAAGTGGTATTTTGACTCTTTAGTATTCATCAGTTTTGTGTGTCCCCTTTTCTAAACATCATATCTAAAGTTTCATATACTCAAACCTAATTTAATCTGTAAAATAAACTAAACACTATAAATATTAAACCTAGACCAGGTAGTCTTACCTCGTTTGACACTAAAACTCTATTAATGCTGCTATATATGGACGCAAGCAGAGAAATATAATAAATGAAAAAACCTACTGTTTTAATGTAAGATATATTCTTACATTTACATGCAAACTGCAGTTGAAGGCAACTGAACCACTAATTAGATCAGGTGCATTAAGATATTTTTAACAATTACAGTCTTTTCATCATTAACCAAATCAGTCCATTAAACTAATACAAATCTAAATTAAAATACATTTGCTTGGCTTAATTATAAAAAAAATGATCCAAAACAATGTATCTTAGAAGTCTTGAATATACACTAAGCCAGTGAAGATTAAAGAATCTTGTCTCTTCATTTTTATTCATCTGAGCTGTCTTAGATATGAAATGAAAAAACTTTGAAATTCAAATCTAGCCAGATTTTTTACAAAATATTCATTTCTAATATTTATTCTGTAAAATGTTTGCAAATATCTTTTACATAGTTGGAGTGTACAGACTCCTAAATGACCTTGTGCTTTTGGACTTTCAATACTTTAGCACCAGGATGCCTCAGGCAGTGTTATTTCTGTTATCTGATAAACTTTTAATAATTCTTTGACCTGTAGTTTATTTTTTAACGAGTCATAAAAATGCTATTTTTCTATCCACAGCGGGTTCTTTGACCTCAACTTGTTGATACAACAACAACAACCACCACCATTTTGTATTAGGTCATGCTTTTTCTCCATGCTTTGAGTAAAATGTTGCACTTTTCAAGCAGAGATGTACATAAATCAGATATGCAGGTCTTCATTAACACATTAAAGTGCATAGCTACAGGTATATTGGGGCACAGAGTGAAGGAGCTGTTTTAACAATACAGTTTTATGTTCCAAGATGATTCTTCATCCTAGCATGCAGTTGTTGTTTTCCCACAACTGAGTAAAGACATGAAGTAAGTTCAGAATTGCAAACATGGTTAATTTTGCAGAAATACACTATATTGCCAAAAGTATTGGGTCACACCATCAAATCAATGGATTCAGGTGTTACAATCACTTCCATGACTACCAGTGTATAAAGATTGGTCATGAGAAACTTGAGTGGCCTGCACAGAGACCTGACCTCAACCCTCTTGAACACCTTTAGGATGAATTAGAGTGGAGGCTGAAATTCTGTTTTTTTCATCTATGATCAGACTCCTAAACTCATAATAATAAACGAAACACTGTTCCTTGGTTTCAGTGTGAAGGTTTGTGTTTATTTATATATTTATTTATTACATAGTTATTTGGATTTTTTTGAACATAATGTAAATCATCAGGACAAAACAAGGATAATTAAATGCTTTACACTGAGCATAAAGATTTTACAATTCAATGAAACAGTGATAGACTGCTATCAAATAAGACTGATTGTTGAAATTGAATCAGAAGCTGCTTCAACAACGTATTTGTCACGATCTGTCATGTTATTATTTTGTGTTTGTTCTGTTCATCCAGGTCATTAGATTACTTCTGTTAGTTGTTGTCAGTCTAGTTTCCTTATTTTCTGCTCAGTTCCACATGTCCCTGCTTTCCCCCTGCTCATTAGTTTAATTAGACACATTTCCCTCAGTTTCCCTGCAGCCTGTTCCACACCTGTGTCATGTTTCCCCTGATTACCTGTCTACCTGTTTCATTGGCTCTTACTCCAATTCCCTCAGTATATTAGCTTTCTAGTTTTTATTGTTCCTCACTGGTTCCTCCTGTTTACATCCCGGTTGCTACCTTGCTCCATGTCCATGGCCCTGTTCTGGCCACGGACCGAAGTAAGTTATTATTATTATTAAAAGAAGAAACCTTTTACTCACCATGTGACTCATGAGCATCAGTCTGCACATTGGTCCAAACAAACCACAATGATTTATGGCAGTATTAGTTTAAGGATGCAACTGGCTTGACCCAGCCTTTTTGTTTGTTTAACATTTATTCCTCGAACAGGTTTGCTTGTTTTTCAGTTAAAGTACACAGCATAACTGTAACGTTATCGGAAAATTTAGAATTTTTTATCATCGCCGTTTTTTTTACACTTTACAAAAAGGCGGGCATTTTAACACCATTTGCAGACTTTTGTAAGCCACTGTACATAAAACATCAAGATGGCCTAATGCTAACACTAACCCTAAATTCCCAAGGACCATGGTAACCAGGTTAATCTATGATATGAGATGTTAAAGAAATGTCAACTGTATTATAATTTTGTTTGTTTTAGAAATAGTTAAACCCTGTTTTACAGTAGCCCTATGTGTAAAAGAAATTAAATCTGAAGCCAAATATGCCCCAGTGTTAGCAGCAATAGCCTACGTTTAAATGTTTGTGAGAACTGGCAATCGTCTTCTTCATTGCTGTGGAGGAATTTTGTCTCACTCTTCTTTGTAGATGTGTTCATCTATATTGGAAGGTTTTCAAGGAAGAATGCCATGTTTAGGGTTATGCTACAGCATCTAAATCAAATTTCAGTTTGGACTTTGACTAGGCCACTCCAGATACATATACAATTGGATGCCAAACTTCAAAACTAATTTACAATCATAATGAGAATGGATTTTTTTTTCTATTTTCAATTCTGAGGTAAAGGTCAAAAGCTGTTTACCTCTTCCCCCTGCTTGAGAATTCCGCTGTTGTTTCGAAACATCTTGGCTCTGTAATTGCAGGTTAGGAAAAATAGGTTTCAGTTGCCGCTGCTGGCAGGACAAAAGTCTCAGAAGATGCTTTGGTGGAAGAAATATTGTAGTCTGGGCACATTTCTAAAATCCATTGCTCACTGAGCCATGTGCAGAAGCCAGCACTGTTCCATCACCTCTATTCTCAGTGTTTAATTAGCCATTTTTAGTTTAGCAGTCCTACTCTAATAATTGCCCTGAAATGTTCAAAATGGATTTGCAATGTTTTAAGTATAGTTTCTTGTATTAAAGATTATAATTCACTTTTGAAATCTTGTTGGAAGTAGTGCACTGAAAATACAGACTAAAACTAAACTTTAAATGATGCATTCTTTGTGAATGTTGGACTATATTTAAATAATAAGCAATATGCATTTTATTAAACACCTAGCTGTGTAAAACAGACAAACAATAATGAACAGCCTTCAAAGCAAATATATGAAGAAAATGTTTCCACTCCTATAACATATTTTTAACTGTATGCACTCTATACAATGTGATTCAATATCTTCTTCAAACATTAGATTAGTGATTCTTTCACATACATTAACACTTTGTACTGGTCTAGCTCAGAAAATTAGAATAGCATTGAGAAGTAAATCTATTTTAGTTAATAAAAAAGTTAACTCATATATAAATTAATTTCCTACAGTGATATATTTCAAGCTTTTATTTCCGTTAATTTGGATGATTCTCCCTTAAACTAAAATAAAACAACAAAATAAAGGAATTGTCAGATAATTAGAATAATGCAAAAGATTTAAAAACAAATGTAGGTTAAATACAGGAATGTGGACCTACTCAAAAATAAGTACAGTATATGCAATCAATACATGCTGTGGCTCTTTTGCATTAATTTCCGCAACATGGATGGGATGGAGGCCATCAGCTTGTGGCTCTGCTGAGGTGTTAAGAGTTAGGAAGCCCAGGTCACATAATAAGCAGCCTTCAGCTTCACTGCATTGTTGGCTATTATCCCATATTTCTCCATACTCCATAGGGGTTTAGGTAAGTCAGACTTGCTGGCCAATCAAGCGAAAGGTCATTGAAGAAAGTAGTGGTACATTTGGCAGATTGGGAATCTGCAACGCCCTGCTGGTAAATTAAATCAGCATCTCCCATGAAGTGCTATAAAACTTCTTGGAAGATGGATACACTGACTTTGGACTTCATCAAACAGTGAAACAGTAAAACCAGGAGATTACGAAGTTCAGTCTTCTGACATTGTCTCTAGCCAAAGTCTTGGAAACATCTGCTTGAAGCACTGACTCCAGGTAGTATCCACAACTTTTAAATCACCACAAAACTCTTGAATGGACTTTACAATCCTCTCATGGCTGTGGTTTTTCCTCCCACTCAACTGTCTGTTAATATGCTTGCATACAGTGCTCTTCTTTAGCAATGACCCTTGACTTACCCTCCACATGAATGGAGCGATGGTTGTTTGTTGGACAACTATCAAGGCAGCAGTTTTCCCAATGATTGTGGGGAAAGGTCATTTTCTAAAAACATACTGCCTGGCTGCAATCCATTATCATCAAAATTAACATCAATACATTTGCATATCACTCTGTAATAAATCTGTACAGGTCAGAGTTTCACTTTGACCTGGATTACTGAAATAATTAAAAATTCAGTAATATTGTAACTAATAGAGGATCACCTGTGTATGCAGAGGTTCTCTGTTTTGGTGAAAAAAAACAAGCACATCAGGGTCTAGTAATCAGGGAACAGAAAAACAAAAGCCATTGAGAAATGATTGGGCAAACTCACATGCACTGATATGCATAACCTTTTCTTTTTCACTTTTTTGTGCAATATCTACAAGCTGAAATTAAAGTGAATAATCTGGATCTTCAGTATTTTAATTATTTCTATTGTGTTATTATTCAGAGTATGTCAGTGACCCAGCTCTACAAGATCCTCTGTTCCCTATTCATTCACTCAACAGGGTTGGTATTCTCTTTCCAATATTCCATTCTGTATTCATTGATTCTTTGTGAAGGAAAAGGCGAGGTTATGTTTTCAATAATTACACACTGCGGGTTGCTAAGCTGTAAATAATATCATACTCATTAGTATGTATTTCCGCAATTAGGAAAGCATCTGCCTTTTATCATAGCTTGAAAAAACATAATCATGCTAGAGGCATATCTTTCCAAGGCATACATTTATGATCAGACTGAACATCTGACAATTTCAGGTTTTATTCTGCTCTGGAAATGATGACCAGCCAATCCACCTCCTGTCTGTATGTGGTCTGCATACAGACTGGTGGTGAATCAGCTGGTCCGCTCGTGTGGTCGGAACCACCTTGAACCCTAACCTGCTCAAGACTATTTAGATGAGGATGGACTTCCGCAGCTCTCCCCACGCTGCCTCACCATCCTTAACAACACAGTGTCTACTGTAGAGCACTTCGGGTTCCAAGAAACCACGGTTTCTCGGGACCTGACCTGGTCCTCGCACATAGACACTGTTCAGAAGAAAGCCCAACAGAGACTGTACTTCCTGGGGCAACTCAAGACATACAACCAACCACAGGAGCTGCTGGTCATCTTCTACACTGCCATTATTCAGACTGTCCTGTATTCATCCACCACTGTGTGTTTGGCTCATCCACAAAACAGGACAGGTCTATGCCGCAACAGTTGGGTCAGGTTGGTGCTATAGAGAATTATTTGTGAATAACTGACGCCACAAAGACAGTTTCTTCCCTCAGGCTGTGTCTCTGATGAACACAATGAACACCTTACAACCTGAGTATTCAGCTACTCTGCTGTGAAACAAAATAAGCATATATATAATACCATAACCTGCTTTTCTTTTTTTGCCTGTTTTACAAAAGGCTCTAGATATGCATACATACTGCTCCTTTTATTCTTATTTTTATTTTATCTAAAGTTTATATATGTATACCAAATGACTGTCTATTCTGAGCACTTCCAACCAAAGTCAAACTCCTTGTTTGTGCACATAATCTTGGCCAATAAATCTGATTCTGATGATTTTGTTGCATGCATTATGTTTAAGGTTTTGTAATTGCCTGTTAAAATCTATATCTAAATAGTCAAATTGTTAGGAATGATTTTATGTCATAAACCTTTCATTAAATGTAATTTTGGCTCTTTTCCTATTGTAAAAAATGTGCTTACATTACAAACTCCCAGTTACCAGAAACTCCTTGTGACAATCTATCAAAACCCCAATGAATTACTGTGATAATTAATGCTGCATCAACATTTGCTCCAGTCGTCTCCAGCTGAGCAAACAGTCAATCCACATCTAGCATGCCGGATGTGGTTAAACAATGAAGGACCTCAGAAAATTGAGCATTTTATTTTTACTTTCAAATGAAAAAAAGTTGAGGAGGAATATTTTCTGACTGCATTTTTGAACTTACGCCATTTATTAATCTTCCAAACTATCCAAGATGCATACATTGCTACTGCATAAGACATAAACCTCTGACACTAGTTCATTCTTTTAACTCTAGCTTCCTATTTTATTATTGTGACCTGTCCTTTTGTATTATTGGATTGTATACTTAGATTTGTTTGTCTTTCCACCATGTGGTGTTTCTTTGTATCCCTGTTCAGCTCCATTCATGGTAGTTGCCTATTTCCCTTCGTCAATGGCTGCTTCCGCGTCCACGCTCCATGTCTTGTTCTCCTCACGACATGCTGTAAGTTTTTGCCTTTTGTTTTCATTAATTTCTTCAATCCATCATGCCACTCCTGAGATCCTTTCTGCTCTGCGGTCCTTTACCAAACCACAACTCAACATATTGTCAATTTTAAAAATTGTAACTTTTCAGACCTTCTAATACAGTTTGTTGATCTGACAAAAGTTGTTGATTTTTACTCAAAAGCTGTCTATAAACATTTAAAAAGAAATCATAATATTTTACTAGCTTTAACTGTAACTTTAAATTTCTGCATACCAAACCATCACAAAGCGATAGCTATTCACTGAAGCTGCCAAGTAAAATATTGAAAAAAACAATTATTTTCCTCTGCAATTACACATAAAGTTGAAGGAATTTCATTAATAATTCATCATTTTCATAACTTAGTGCTGTACTCAGTGAAAGTATTACATTTTATGTTATTGTACGTTTTTATTATATATAATTGAATAATAATTTTTACACTTAGTTACCAGTAAATTAGACTCCACATTAATGTAATATATCTACATATGTCATCTTGGTTTTTACTGAGCTCTTTTGTGTAACTGATAGAAAGATACTGGAGTTTTTACCACAAAAGGCTCAAAAGATGGTAACCCTACAGACCAACAAACGTTTCATTTAAAAGCTGGCTGTTTGTGTGGTGTAACTAAAATAATCCATGTTAGATGTGGACCAGTTTACACATTCAAAAACTAAAGTGAATAAAAAGCTAGATGTTTTGATTTGATTCTGTTGTTTTGCTTTGGAAAATTTAATTTTTCTGTTTTGACCATTGACAGGAAGATGAGAAATCAAAGTATAGTGTATTAGCGTGAAGAGAAGAAACCAGTGTTAGGAAGGTTGATGTCATTCGCAATTTGGATTATTGTTAAATGTGCGTAAGCACAAAAATAAGGGTTAAAGGGCAATAATGGAGTAGAACTAAAGAGAAAAATCAACAAAAAAAAAATGCTGATAAGTAATTTGCGACATTGTTCCAGCCAGGATCAGATCTCAGGTTGATGTTTAGCTGGTGGTCTAATCCAGTGGTTCCCATATCAGAGGGGCATATCAGTTATCTACATATTCAACAGAACATCCCTAAAGGGGGAAAAAAAAAAAAAAACCTCTAAAATGTTCATCTTCTACTTGCTGTGTGTGTGTGTGTGTGTGTGTAAATTCTCCATTTTCCTTATTTGTCCATCTTTCTCTCTCTTTATCACTTCTTTTATCTTTTTCTGTCTCTTTTCTGTTAGCATTTTTTCTATGTATCTAGTATGTATTTAATTACCAAGCTTCCAGATCAAAACCTTTTATTCAGTGGTGACTGGACTTTAGCTGCGTGTCAGGAACAGGGCATGAAACATTACCATAGGTACATATGACGAAGATACAAGGTACATACAGGGGTTGGACAATGAAACTGAAACACCTGTCATTTTATTGTGGGAGGTTTCATGGCTAAATTGGACCAGCCTGGTAGCCAGTCTTCATTGATTGCACATTGCACCAGTAAGAGCAGAGTGTGAAGGTTCAATTAGCAGGGTAAGAGCACAGTTTTGCTCAAAATATTGAAATGCACACAACATTATGGGTGACATACCAGAGTTCAAAAGAGGACAAATTGTTGGTGCACGTCTTGCTGGCACATCTGTGACCAAGACAGCAAGTCTTTGTAATGTATCAAGACCCACGGTATCCAGGGTAATGCCAGCATACCACCAAGAAGGACGAACCACATCCAACAGGATTAACTGTGGACGCAAGAGGAAGCTGTCTGAAAGGGATGTTCGGGTGCTAACCCGGATTGTATGCAAAAAACATAAAACCACGGCTGCCCAAATCACGGCAGAATTAAATGTGCACCTAAACTCTCCTGTTTCCACCAGAACTGTCCGTCGGGAGCTCCACAGGATCAATATACACGGCCAGGCTGCTATAGACAAACCTTTGGTCACTCATGCCAATGTCAAACATCGCTTTCAATGGTGCAATGAGCGCAAATCTTGGGCTGTGGACATTGTGAAACATGTATTGTTCTCTGATGAGTCCACCTTTACTGTTTTCCCCACATCCGGGAGAGTTACGGTGTGGAGAAGCCCCAAAGAAGCGTACCACCCACACTGTTGCATGCCCAGAGTGAAGCATGGGGGTGGATCAGTGATGGTTTGGGCTGCCATATCATGGCATTCCCTTGGCCCAATACTTGTGCTAGATGGGCGCGTCACTGCCAAGGACTACCGAACCATTCTTGAGGACCATGTGCATCCAGTGGTACAAACATTGTATCCTGAAGGCGGTGCCATGTATCAGGATGACAATGCACCAATACACACAGCAAGACTGGTGAAAGATTGGTTTGATGAACATTAAAGTGAAGTTGAACATATCCCATGGCCTGCACAGTCACCAGATCTAAATATTATTGAGCCACTTTGGGGTGTTTTGGAGGAGCGAGTCAGGAAACGTTTTCCTCCACCAGTATCACATAGTGACCTGGCCACTATCCTGCAGGAAGAATGGCATAAAATTCCTCTGACCACTGTGCAGGACTTGTATATGTCATTCCCAAGACAAATTGATGCTGTATTGGCCGCAAAAGGAGGCCCTACACCATACTAATAAATTATTGTGGTCTAAAACCAGGTGTTTCAGTTCCATTGTCCAACCCCTGTAGGTACAGTAGGTGAGTTAGCCCAGCGGCGACTTGCAAAAGCGGAAGTGCTGCAATCAAAATTAAATTCTGTGCTTTTAAAAAAACGCAGATATCTTTGCCTGCTTTCCAGGTTTTAGCGGCATGTTTTCAGCATGTCAGCATCGCTGACATAGAGTATAAGGAGTGTGTTTCCGTTCAGGTTTTGTGAAGTTTGGCAATAGAAAGTAGAGTAAGGTCGACGCAGGGACAGAAATCATTCTTTCCCACCTATAGTTGTTTTATTGTGCCTTTTTTTGCTCTTTTAGTTTAGGAAAGCCTGTTGTATTTTGCACCTAAGTCCTAATAATTCATTACAAATCCAAGAATTATCTCTACAAACTGACAATATTTATCTATCATCTTGAAAATAAAATATTCAATGTTTCCACACACCCCCTGCAACTGCTCACATACCACTAGGGGTATGAGTACTGCCGGTTGGGAATCAATGGTCTAATCAGCTAGTGGGAGATCTTTTGAGCAGAGGACATCCAAAAGTAGTTCATATGGAGCTCAGAAATACTAAGTATGTCACCAATCCTCTCAAAATATCATAAGCTTAATCAGAATCTGCATTATTGCCAAGTTTGTGCACACAAAAAGGAATTTGACTCCAGTACACTTTGCTCTCAGAGAAATTATTTTATTTATTTATTTATAAGAAAAGGAAATAGAAAATATTTTTTAAATGTACATATATACACAAGTGACTTTACAAGAGAATATAACGTGAGATCTGTCCAAGTACGGTGTTTTTCTGGAACTCTAACTGTCAAGTGGTCAACAGATAAACAGCCTAGGGGAATAAACTGTCTCTGTGGATGCTGGTTTCAGTAAACAGCACTCTGTATCACCGACCTGAAGGTAAAACACTTCATGTGCAGGGTATGGGGGGGTCTGCAGAGACTTTAGCTGCCCCTTTCCTGACCATAGACCTGTATAAGTCCTGGATGAAGGGAAAGTCAGCGCTCATTATTCTCTGCCTAAAAATCTAAACTTTAAATAAATTAGATACATTTTCACTGTTACGCTGATGATACTCAGCTTTACGTATCCATAAATCCTGATGAACCCAACCAGTTAGATAGACTACAAGTATGTCTTGAAGACATAAAAACTTGGATGACTTAAATTTTTTGCTTCTAAATTCAGACAAGACAGAAGTTGTCGTCTTTGGACCGGAGTCTTTAAAAAAGAAACTGCTTAGTCAATCACATAACCTGGATGGCATTAAATTGACCTCCGATAATAAAGTAAAAAACCTTGGTGTTACTTTTGACCAGGACATGTAATTTAAATCCCATATCAAACAGGTTTCTAGGATTTCCTTCTTTCACCTCTGGAACATTGCCAGTTAGAAATATCCTGTCCAGGAGTGACACTGAAAAACTAGTCCATGCATTTGTTACTTCAAGGCTGGACTATTGTAATTCTTTACTATCAGGATGTCCACAAAATGCAGTTAAAAGCCTTCAGCTGATTCAAAATGCTGCAGCAAGAGTTCTGATGAAAATTAAAAAGAGAGATCATATTTCTCCTATTTTAGCTTCCCTTCATTGGCTCCCTGTTAAATCCAGAATAGAATTTAATATTCTCCTCCTCACATATAAAGCCCTTAATGATATAGCTCCATCATACATCAGAGATCTGATTGTTCCATATGTTCCTAACAGGGCACTTCGTTCTCAGACTGCAGGTTTACTGGCGCTTCCTAGTCTCTAGAAGTAGAATTGGAGGCAGATCCTTTAGTTATCAGGCTCTCTCCTGTGGAACCAGCTCACGGTTTTGGTCCGTGAGGCAGACACCCTGTCTACTTTTAAGGCTAGGCTTAAAACTTTCCTTTTTGATAAAGCTTATAGTTAGAGTGGCTTAGGTTATCAGGGAGGGAACCTTCCTCCCTCCCTGTTGGATGGAGTAAGGGGGAGTCAGGTTTAGCCTAAACCAGCTCAGTTATGGTTGAGGCGCAAACACACCCTCCATTTCTATTACCTGTATGAGACCCCTTCTCTTTTCCAATGGATATAATCAGTCTGACAGAGAGAGGTATCCTGATCCTTGTGGTTTTTAGTATAACAATGACCATCAGTGGGACCCTATGTGGGGTTCCTTGAGACGACATTGTTGTAAATAAGCGCCGTTTAATTAAATAATCTGAACTGAAACTATCTGTGTAGTTATGCTGCTATAGGCTTAGGCTGCTGGAGGACATAATGACCACTTTCACCCTCTTTGCTACATTCTCACACTACTCTCCAATTTTTCATTATTTGCTGTTATTTCAGCTTTTAACTTTGTTCTCTCTTTTCTCTTCCTAGAAGCTACACCTGGCCTGGCTCTGTGTCTACCTGTGACACCTTTCTGGAGAGGGGAATTGTCCGAGGTCCTGCTGGCAACAACTTAATGCTCACCCTCTACCGATGATCCACATAGCCCTGTCTTTTAGTGTTTAACCCTTTCTCTCTCCTAGACATGGCGATTGACTGAGCTTAACTGTAACTAATTATATGTACTCTCTTTCAGACTCTAACCTTGAAAACTGGCTCAGAGTTTATCTGTTCTTTCTTTCTATGTCAAACGACTAAAGGAGCTACATCCATTAACATTTACTTCTCCTTCCCATAGAAATGACTCCTGCATCAGTGCTTCTTTGTTCTCTTGTGTCTCTGCTCTGTTCTCTCAAACCCCCAGTTGGTCGTGGCAGATGGCCGCTCACACTGAGCCTGGTTCTGCTGGAGGTTTCTTCCTGTTAAAAGGGAGTTTTTCCTCTCCACTGTCGCTACATGCATGCTCAGTATGAGGGATTGCTGCAGAGTCAATGCCAGTGACTGTCCAGTGTCTCTACATGCTAATCCGGGAGTAGTGAATGCTGCAAGTCACTGACTTGATGCAATCTGCTGGGTTTTCCTTAGACAGAAAAACGTTTTATCCAATTTGAATAAATAACTGAATCTGACTGCACTGTTCAATGGTTAGGACTAATTGGAATATATGTACCTGACTGTTGTGAAGTGCCTTGTGACGACATGTGTTGTGAATTGGCGCTATACAAATCAAACTGAATTGAATTGAATTAATGTAGAATTGCTGCACATTTGTTTGTACCATGAACTATTCCTAAAACATATATTTAACGTCTTAAGCCAGAATGTCTATTTTCCAAAAAATGCATATGGTTT
Source organism: Girardinichthys multiradiatus (assembly GCF_021462225.1). Taxonomy (NCBI): domain Eukaryota; kingdom Metazoa; phylum Chordata; class Actinopteri; order Cyprinodontiformes; family Goodeidae; genus Girardinichthys; species Girardinichthys multiradiatus. Next base: position 32,929,604 of record NC_061801.1, on the reverse strand, counting down.
CTCAACTTATTCAATGCCTAAACTGCTCATTTTGGTATCAACTAACAGAAAGGTCCTGGAGGATGATGTGGATGTGAAAATGTAAGACTCAATTATTCTAATTTTTACCTTTATAATCCATGACTTCCTGTTTCCTTGGGATAAAAATATAAATTAACAAAGAATGGGAAATATATAAAATATTAATTTATTTTCAAGATGTTTTGCAGATCTGCTACACTCTGTGCTATTTTGAATTGGGTTTTCTCATTTTGATCTCTGGTTTTGGTGTTTTGGGTTTTAGTGAATTCTTATGTTTTGTATTTCTGGTTATTTTTGTTTTCTTCCCATGTTCTTTTAGCTATTTGTTTTTCTCTGTTCTGTGTGCCCTGATAGGTATATACTTTTTCTCAATGCCTCAGGTCCCTGGTCTTCCTCAACTGTTCGTCATTAGCTCATTGGACTCATATGTAAAGCCTTCCATCAATCACCTCTCTAGCATACATACTCTGTGTGTTCATTCCATGATCCTCACTTTAAGCCTAAGATTTGCAAAAGGCTACAAACATTTCGAAATTCAATGTGTTCCATGAAAGTGGTTGGAAGCTGAAAAGGAGCTACCCTGTAATCTGCTGAAAGTCTAGGGCCCTCTCACATTTTTCCAAAACAGAATTTACTGCAACCTTATCAGCCAATTTTGTTGAAAAACATGCATTCTTATAGTGAATGGCTGACAAATGTTTGTAAGATTAGCACTCTTATACAGGTCAACATACAAGACATCATAAAAATATTGTCAAATTTTCCACATGTTCATGCTTGCAAGCAAGCTAGCATTAACAACACAGTGTTGGACCACTTGTTTGCTGAATATTGGACTACTTGCACGGTGCGGGACGTCACTATGCCTTTCCAACGGCATCGGCCATTTTGTATCCAGGACAGTCCGCTCCGACATATCCCGTCGAACACCACGACTGATATTACGAGGCGTCCCAAGTCTGACGTCACAAGACGCTATATAACAGGGCCTCCATTTTGAACACCCCGCCTTCAGCTGGAGATCGTGACCCGATCACCAACATCTGAAGCATCACCCTGAGAAGAGTCCCGAGTGGATTTCATTTATTCTCTCTCGTTGGCCAACGAACACTTCATAACTGAGGTTTCTGGACTAGGAAGGACAGAAATTTCACTTTGCCGATCGAAGACGTGAGTTTAACACGTAACTAAAAACACGGAGTTTTGAGGAGACGAACCGCCACCGTGTTTCATCCGAAGTCGACTTTGATGGTGTTGTGGAATTTTCTTATCAAAGTGGCTAGAAGTTGACTCACAACAAGAGAAAATCTGGACTTTGTCTTTATAAGTTTTATTCAAAGGCATTCAGCGTTTGAATGACTCTGTCACCGAGCAAGTCAGTTGAAACAGAGCCCCGATCAACATTTACACACAGTATTTATACCAGAACATGACAGTGTTATCTCAACTTCAAAGAGTCTGTGTTTTATGACCCCATGCCCTTCTCGGGTTCAGAGGTGATTAAGTTATCTGGGAACCCATCTGTCCTTCCCAACACATCATCCTAACTGTGGGTTTTAACCATTAAACTTCTGATAATGGCTTTTACAGCTTACTCCCTAACACAGATGTTCACTGGAGTGAGGTAAACCAAAGGTCATACACTTTGGAACACTTAATAAAAAAATTTCCATCACAATGGTCAGATCATATTTTTCCTTTTCGCCAAGGAGGCCAGAGGACGAAAATTGACCGCTTTTCCTGAAGTTAATTGTGGACGCACAGTTAACCTCCAACTACACCCTTCCTTGCTCGACCCCACTCAGAAAAAAGCCAACAACAAGTAATACCCATCCTTTATTTTATTTCTTTCTTAGAAAGTCTGGGCAGAGTAGGAGGTCTTAGTGCGATGAGATTCGCTAGTTAGAATCTAATGTGTTCTGAACGATATGTGCACGTAACCTTGTTATTGAAACTTTGATGTGCTGTGTTGATATCTGGAAGCAGTTGCGCTCCCAGCTCTGTGCGTGTTTTGTGGGGTATTTACCACCTGAGAGTCAGCGCAGGTGCGCTGTGAGACTGGACTGCTAAAATAACCTCATGGTGAAATTCCCCATTTTTCTTTGTCTTCAACCTCACTGCTTGCTAGCTTGCCGCCAAAAGTTTTATAACTCTTTGTCTGCTCAGGAGTTGGGGGAGGTTTTATGACTGAGTATAACTGAGTTACAGTTGGAGCTGCGCCCCACCTTCCACTCACCCCCACACCCTTCGTCATATTCTCATTTTTGCCATAACTGCTGGTTGATTCAATACACACCCACTGCTGTTTTACTTTATTTTTGCTTAGTTAGATATTTTACCCCTTTTATATAGAACTTTGCATGTTGAGTACGTGATTTAATAAATATTCACATAGATGATAACAGAAGGCGTTCTGTGTTTATTTTGTACAAGAGTGATTCGTCAGTCAAGATAAGGTTAAAGTTCCACACGATTCGGCAGAAACGGTCAATTAAACAGTGACATCTCTGGTAATAGTTATTAATTATTACGGAGTATTTAATGGTTGTAATTGTCAAAGGCGTTGAGCCACAATTACAACACCAGAAACATCATAAATGAGGATTTTGGTTAAGAAATTGATTTTGTCAAATTATGATTTTTAATTATAATTATTGATCAAGATTAATCAATCAATAATTATAAATCCCAACAACAGCTAGCCACTAAATGAAGATTAAAATTCAGCAGTTCAGCGATACTTCAAAAGAAGTAATGTTAATTTCATCTAGCACTCATTTTGACAGATGACTGCTGGCTGACTAAAATGGCAGCTTTCTCCTAAGGAAAACCTGTATACTGAAATATTTGCAGTTCAGTTATTCTGTGTATTCTAAATGTGCCCACAACAATTCTTGAAAACTTGCTTTCCAATGTGTCTAGAAAAAATGCAAAGGCTCTTGAATATGTCAACAAATCAGTGTGTAGATACTGGGAATGATAATTAGTGATGGGCTGAAAAATCAGCAGCATATAAGCCAAATAAGTATAGCAAGGCAGCACCTAAAGGAAGACTTAATAGAAATGCTGGCAAGCAATTAACAAAATTGGTAGTCTGAAATTATTACATAATTTATTCATAATTAAAACTAAAATCACCAATCACTACTATAGTTATGATGGATCATGCAAAGAAAAAAAATAACCAACTAGATTTTGGCATTTATGACCAGATACCAAATTGTCTAGTTTAATAAAGGATGTTCTATAAACTTATTTGAAGTGAATGCATTAGTGAATACATGGTGTTAAATGTTACACTGCAGAGGACATGTGTGTTGAGCCACCCACTGGCGACCCATTATGTGGGTGACAATGACCACTTGCTAGGACAGTTTAACCTGATGTTTATGCGAACAATAAACAGGACGTTCACCGTGCTGAAACTGACGTAGAACCTTGGTGTAGTGCTCTGGTCTCCTTAAATCCCCAACCTGTATTAACTGATAAGGATGTGCCATCAACTCTACACATACACTTGTGGTTCAGCTGGTGAAACCTAATGGAATGTTTCAAGTGCAGTAGCCTAGAATAAATCTCAGAAAGTAAAACCGTCTACTCTATGTTTGTAATAAATAAAATATAATAAAAATTTATAATATAAAAAAATATATATTGGATTTGTTTATTAACAACAGTATGCCCTTGTGACATGCTTTGCAAACTATGGCAAAACTATGAAGCACCCAATACTAAAATGCACTTATCACTGCTACAAAAAATAGATTTATACAGTGTCAGAATTGCTGAAGAAATGATGATGTTGAGCTGTAGCTCCATATTTACATTTTGATTTTCAGCCAGCCTCACCTTAATAAGACTGGATGAGCTCTAAACCTCTGGCAGTGCTTGCTTTGGGAAAGTGTACAGTTTCAGTGACTTTGTAGCCAGGCTTTCAGTTTGGAGAGCACTGGCTGGCTGGTTATGAATGCACATGGTGATAAGCTTGCCAAAAACCACAGATGCTGCAGGGACATTAATTTTCCCAAAGTAAGAATGATGTGGTGAATTATCACATTTTATAGAGAAGAGAGACACTAAAATAGGAACAAAGGAAAAGCAAAATTATTATATGGGTAGTGAACTAATTACCAACTCCTGAGATTTTCAACTCTCATTGTAGTTAAAATGAATAAAAAGCAAATAAAATTAAGAAGCAGTGGAAATTTTCAGGATCTGACTTGTGTTTTGCAGTTCATGAAAGATGTATACAACAGGGAACACAAATAAATGATTAAAGCACAATGAAGCACCCCACAAAGACAAATTATGAAAGTGAAATATTCATTCAACACATGCTTCTGCTGTTTTTTTTTATTTTAAATTTTTTTTGTCATGTGTCCTGTTTTTCTTTGGGAGCCTAAATGGGCATTCAAAACAATAATTCTGATCTGACTTTCACATGTTCCATTTGTGACTACTCTCAAAAGCACAGGTAAAAAATAATTATAGCAATATGTGCAACAATTAAAACCTGCATTTTACATGTGGGACAATTACCACATATGTAACATATGACGAAATTTCCATATGCTAAACACTTTTAAGGTAAACTTTCCACATGTGTTTTGCATGTTCTATAATTTTCACATGTGAAGCATTTGAAGGTATTTCACATGTGCTTTATATGTTTGTTTGTTTTTTTTTTTTTTACATTTGTAAATTCTATTTTACATGTGGAATTTCTAGATGTAAAACAGCCTTAGGAAAACTATATTTGTCACATCTCATCATTATATAATATAATTATCACGTTACTATTCAATATAAAACGTCCATATAAAAAATAAATTACAACATACATAACATTACATTACATAACAACATACATAACATTACAACATAATTTACACACGTGGAAATATCGACTCTCCCACATATGTAATTAATTACACTTTTAAGAACTTAAGTAATATTGTTAAAATGGCATTTTAAGACACTTAAGTTCATTGTGGCAATATCCATATTAAATTCAATTCACGTCTGTAAAACAAAATGTGGAGAAATAATTATTGGCTGGTATTGTTTTGCAGTAGAAATCTTAATTTAGACATGTTTGCAGCCTATTTTGTTTTTATCATCTAAACTATCGGTGTCCAAAGTAACAGTGCAGGTGTGGTCCCCGACTCGAATTCACAACTGATAAAAATGTGGCCCTTTTGCGTAGGTGGTTAAGGCAGATGGAGAAATGTTATCTTTAATTAGTGCGATATTATCATCGATGAAAAAATTTTAGTACAAGGGAACATGTTTGGTACATAATAAAACTAGCATTTGTCTTTTAATAACACCCATTTTGCACTTTTCTTGAAAAATCTGTCACATTTAGACATTCTAGTCTCAGTCAAGGGCATGCTGAGTTACACATCATAATTGGCTTATTGGTTTTCTTCTTGTAATCATTTAGCAGAAAAAATGGTTCAGGTTTATCACAGCAAACCAGTAAAGTAAATCATGTTACAGCCAAAGAGAGTAATACACTTGAATTGAAATTCTGCCTCACGACTATTTTTAAAAGTGATCAGAAAATGCATCTGTATAGTCTGAATGAAGAAGGTCTACGACTGTACAATACAGGTGGTATACCACATGCCTTGAAAAGCTAGCACTGGTTGGGATGTAACACTAAAACATCTGTCAATATAGGAAGTTGTTTCCACTGCTGAAGACACTCTCCATATTGCACTACTGAGAATTGCTAATTAGCAACTCAGGTTACACCTGCCTTGCTTGTAGTGCCAATAAATTTAATTCGAGGGAAGTGGCAGCTTATTAGCAGCATTCACTTCTATGAGACATTATTCATATCTATGTGGTCTTTCAAGTTTGCCAATGTTCTTACAGAACAGTGTGCTAACTACTCTTTTGTAAAGATAGTTAAAACAGTTAAAGGTTAAAAATTTATAATTCTGCTAATTCCAAATTAATGGTGATTATTTTGGTAACAGTGAAATAGGTATAAGTATGCTACTGTTGCACAATGAAAACAAAACATTCAGGCCACAGTCCTTGTAGAAATGTCTAGTTGTGCTAGACACCCGCACATACTGTACATGGCAAGATGAGAAGCTGTGTTGCTGATTAAAATAAAATATACCACACTCTCTATTATATTATATGTTGTCCTAAAGTTGCACTTAATACTACAAGAGATATCATTACAAAGAATAGAAAAATGCTGAAGCAATCTATTGCATCTGTGTATTATTACCCCACATGTGTATTATTACCTCCATCACCACCGTTTAACAGTCACAACCATAAGTTGATAAATTAAGTTCAATCGTCTACAGATTTGTGGAACCTTATTTTATATATATATATATATGGTTTTCACTTTATTAGTATACTGTTCTTTTATAACAGTACATTTATGTAACATTTATGTGACATTATGTTCATCTTTCCCATGCAGCTCCAGAAACATTTTTGTTTCTCAATTACTTTACTTAACCAATGATACAATAATTACTGCCAATGATTTTCGAAAAAAATACTTTTGCTGATAGATATAGGATTATGTCCAAATAATTACTCTAAAATGTAAAAATTGTATACAAAATAATAATCCTTCCAGGAGCTCACCCTAAGGTTACCCTGTGCAGGCATTGCCAAAACACCCAAGAGTTATGACTCAGGCGATTACAAGTCATGTCAGTTCTATCTGGAAAGAAACATTGTGCAAGTGTGCAGATATGACTAGTTTGGAAGAATTATGCAGAAAAACCTTTCTCTTTCTCAAACAAGCTTTACATTTTAACTTTGGAGCAAGCATACACAAGACGTGTATGCGCTGTTTTTTTTTTTTGTTTTCTTTTTATGTGAGCATTAGGACAATAATCATACAAATTAAAATGAATAAAAGTTGAGAGTCTTATTTAATAAACCACTTTGATTAATTACATGCAAAAGGAAAATATTACCATGTAAAACTCAACTTTGATGATGCAGTTTTATGTATTACATAACTTAGAGGTCCTTCTCAAAAAATTAGCATATTGTGATAAAGTTCATTATTTTCCATAATGTCATTATGAAAATGTAACATTCATATATTTTAGATTCATTGCACACTAACTGAAATATTTCAGGTCTTTTATTGTCTTAATACGGATGATTTTGGCATACAGCTCATAAAAACCCAAAATTCCTATCTCACAAAATTAGCATATTTCATCCGACCAATAAAAGAAAAGTGTTTTTAATACAAACAACGTCAACCTTCAAATAATCATGTACAGTTATGCACTCAATACTTGGTCAGGAATCCTTTTGCAGAAATGACAGCTTCAATGCGGCGTGGCATGGAGGCAATCAACCTGTGGCACTGCTGTGGTCTTATGGAGGCCCAGGATGCTTCGATAGTGGCCTTTAGCTCATACAGAGTGTTGGGTCTTGAGTCTCTCAACGTTCTCTTCACAATATCCCACAGATTCTCTATGGGGTTCAGGTCAGGAGAGTTGGCAGGCCAATTGAGCACAGTGATACCATGGTCAGTAAACCATTTACCAGTGGTTTTGGCACTGTGAGCAGGTGCCAGGTCGTGCTGAAAAACGAAATCTTCATCTCCATAAAGCTTTTTAGCAGATGGAAGCATGAAGTGCTCCAAAATTTCCTGATAGATAGCTGCATTGACCCTGCCCTTGATAAAACACAGTGGACCAACACCAGCAGCTGACAGGGCACCCCAGACCATCACTGACTGTGGGTACTTGACACTGGACTTCTGGCATTTTGGCATTTCCTTCTCCCCAGTCTTCCTCCAGACTCTGGCAACTTGATTTCCGAATGACATGCAGAATTTGCTTTCATCCGAAAAAAGTACTTTGGACCACTGAGCAACAGTCCAGTGCTGCTTCTCTGTAGCCCAGGTCAGGCGCTTCTGCCGCTGTTTCTGGTTCAAAAGTGGCTTGACCTGGGGAATGCGGCACCTGTAGCCCATTTCCTGCACACGCCTGTGCACGGTGGCTCTGGAAGTTTCTACTCCAGACTCAGCCCACTGCTTCCGCAGGTCCCTCAAGGTCTGGAATCGGCCCTTCTCCACAATCTTCCTCAGGGTCCGGTCACCTCTTCTCGTTGTGCAGCGTTTTCTGCCACACTTTTTCCTTCCCACAGACTTCCCACTGAGGTGCCTTGATACAGAACTCTGGGAACAGCCTATTTGTTCAGAAATTTCTTTCTGTGTCTTACCCTCTTGCTTGAGGGTGTCAATAGTGGCCTTCTGGACAGCAGTCAGGTCGGCAGTCTTACCCATGATAGGGGTTTTGAGTGATAAACCAGGCTGGGAGTTTTAAAGGCCTCAGGAATCTTTTGCAGGTGTTTAGAGTTAACTCGTTGATTCAGATGATTAGGTTCATAGCTCGTTTAGAGACCCTTTTAATGATATGCTAATTTTGTGAGATAGGAATTTTGGGTTTTCATGAGCGGTATGCCAAAATCATCTGTATTAAGACAATAAAAGACCTGAAATATTTCAGTTAGTGTGCAATGAATCTAAAATATATGAATGTTAAATTTTCATCATTACATTATAGAAAATAATGAACTTTATCACAATATGCTAATTCTTTGAGAAGGACCTGTACACCTCATCAAATTGTTTGTTTTTGTGTTTTTTTTCTTACAAATCCCTAAAAGCCTTTGCGCCTCAACCCAAAACACAGCAAGACCTGGGAAATTATCTTTTCATTAGAAGTCAAACTAATTAGCTGGATGACGTGAGAGCTCAAATCTCAAGGGTGTAAGACTGCAAGGATTCTTTTTTATTTCGTTTCACGTTTTTTTTTCTGTCTCTTACATTCACAGTCACACAAACTTACACCTACCTCATCCTTGTGACCGCAAGCCTAGCCTTGAAGGTAGACAGGGTGTCTACCTCACGGACTAAAACTGGGAGCTGGTTCCAAAAGAGAGAAACCTGATAACTAAAGGATCTGCCTCCCATTTTACTTCTAGAGACTCCAGGAACCACCAGTAAACCTGCAGTCTGAGAACGAAGTGCTCTGTTAGGAACGCATGGAACAATCAGATCTCTGATGTATGATGGAGCTAGATCATTAAGGGCTTTATATGTGAGGAGGAGAATTTGAAATTCTATTTATCAGGGAGCCAATGAAGGGAACCGAAAATAGGAAAAATATGATCTCTCTTTTTAGTTTTCATCAGAACTCTAGTTGCAGCATTTTGAATCAGCTCAAGGCTTTTAACTGCATTTTGTGGACATCCTGATAGTAAAGAATTACAATATTCCAGCCTTGAAGTAACAAATGCATGGACTTGTTTTTCAGCGTCACCTCTGGATAAGATATTTCTAATTTTGGCAATGTTCCGGAGGTGAAAGAAGGAAATCCTAGAAACCCGTTTAATATGGGATTTAAATGACAAGTTCTGGTCAAAAATAACACCAAGGCTTTTTACTTTATTACCGGAGGTCAATTTAATGCCATTCAGGTTAAGTGATTGACTAAGCAGTTTCTTTTTTAAAGACTCCAGTCCAAAGACAACAACTTCTGTCTTGTCTGAATTTAGAAGCAGAAAATTTAAAGTCATCCAAGTTTTTATTTCTTCAAGACATGCTTGTAGTCTATCTAACTGGTTGGGCTCATCAGGACTTATGGATAAGTAAAGCTGAGTATCATCAGCATAACAGTGAAATGTATCCTATGCTGCTTGATAATTTTACCTATTGGAAGCATATATAGTAAAGAGAATTGGCCCAAGTACTGAACCCTGTGGTACTCCACACTTAACCTTGGAGTTTAAAGATGATTTATCATTTACATGAACAAACTGGAATCTGTCAGACAAATAAGATTTAAACCAGCCTAGTGTTGTTCCCCTGATCCCTACAGCATATTCCAGCCTTTCTAAGAGCATATTGTGATTGTCTGGATCAAATGCAGCACTGAGATCTAACAGGACAAGTACAGACACAAGTCCATTATCTTAGGCCATAAAAATATCATTAGTGACTTTCAACAGAGCTGTTTCAGTGATATAATGAGCTCTGAAACTTGACTGAAACTCTTCAGACAGGTCATTGCTGTGTAAATCCTCACACATTTGATTAGCAACAATTTTCTCAAGAATGTTAGAGAAGAATGGAAGACTGGATACAGGTATGTAATCTTTCAAGTCATCTCGGTTTCTTAAGTAAAGGTTTAATTAGATGAAGCTAATATTTTTGATAACTCAGGAAGCTCCACGGGATCAAAACAGTCCAAACACAGATCAAGTTGTACAGTTACTTCCAATGTTGTCTCACTTGCTGAGGATGAAGTAATCATCTTCAGGAGTATGTCAAAGATTTTATTTAAGAAGAATCCCATAAAATTATGACTGCTGAGGGTAAGGGAATGGATGGCTCAACAGAGCTAGGACTTTGTAAGTTTAGCAACTGTACTAAAGAGAAACATATGATTATTCTTGTTCTCTTCTATTAATGATGAGAAATAAGCTGTTCTGGCTTGACAAAGTGTCTTTTTATACAACAGTAGGCTATTTTTCCAGATTAAGTAGGAATCCTCTAGGTGTGTAGACCAAAAAGGTCACAACTAAAGGAACACAAGGTAATGGACTTTTACATTAGTGACAGAACATAGCAGATGGTGGAGCTTTGAGTTGGCTAAGTCAAGTAGGCTGAACTCAGCATGATCTGGTAGTGCCAGTTTCACACCGCGCCATATATTACACTGAACCGTAGCAGCACAGTAGCCACAAATATTGTTCATAGATGTGGATTCTAGTATTAATGGCTACTGCCCACATATCCAGCTTACTATAATGATATGATTGATGCATTTTGTTGCCTGTGCCCTAACATTAAGTGATGAGACACAAAATAGATGTGTTCTCACATTAAATTATGTTTTAATTATATTACAAATTGACCAAAAATCTGGTCTGCATCATATATTATTTTTGTGAACTACCTTGAACACATGATTGAATCCAAAAAGGTTTTTTTAGTCCTTTTGGACCAGTTTGCGTTTGGCAGCTTCCTTTAGATTAAATTCCCTAGAGTAAGTACTGCTTAATGAGTTTTCTCCAAATGTTTCATATTCTTTTAGTTTGCCAGCAAGGGCTAGTTAGCAATCAAACACTTATTTGTAAGCTGTTTAATAATGCTTATAGATTAGTAAATATTAAGATTTAGAATTTTTGTTTCCGGTAATAATCTGATGTAGAAATACAATATAATAACATAGTATTTTATTGGGAATTTATATGATGCATCAACACAAAGTAGTACATAATTGTGAAGTGAAAGGAAAAAGAGAGATCTTCTAAACTGCTACCAATAAAAGCTTTAAAGTGTGCAATATATTTATATTCAGCCCAATTAAGTAAACACAGTGGGGAGAACAAGTATTTGATACAGTGCTGATTTTGCAAGTTTTCCCACTTGCACTCTTTAATTTTTATCATAGGTACAAAAATCCAGAAAATCACATTGTGTGATTATAAAGTCATTAATTAGCATTTTTTGCATGACATAAGTATTTGATACATCTGAAAAACAAAACTTAATATTTGGTACAGAAACCTTTGTTTGCAATTACAGATATCAGATGTTTCCTGTAGTTCTAGACAATATTCTAGACCATATTTGCACACACTGCAGCAGGGATTTTGGACCACTCCTCCATACAGATATTCTCCAGATCCCACAGGTTTTAGGGCTATCGCTGGGCAATACGGACTTTCAGCTCCCTCCAATGATTTTTAATTGGGTTCAGGTTTGGAGACTCACTAGGCCACTTCAGGACCTTAAGATGCTTCTGATGGAGCCACTCCTTAGTTCCACTGGCTGTGTGCTTTGGGTAATTTTTCATGCTGGAAGACCCAGCCACAACCCATCTTCAATGCCCTTACTGAGGGAAGGAGGTTGTTGGCTAAGATCGCCTAATACATGGCCCCATCCATCCTGCCATCAATACGGTGCAGTTGTCCTGCCCCCTTTGCAGAAAAGCATCCACAAAGGATGAGGTTTCCACCTCCACGCTTTACGGTAGGGATGGTGTTCTTGGGGTTGTTATCATCCTTCTTCTTTCTCTAAACATAGCGAGTGGAGTTTAGACCAAAAAGCTCTATTTTTGTCTCATCAAACCACATGACCTTCTTCCATTCCTCCTCCTTGCAGATGGTCATTGGCAAACTTCAGACGGGCCTGGACATGAGCTGGCTTGATCAGGGGGACCTTGTATGCACTGCAGGATTTTAATCCATGGCGGCATAGTGTTACTAATGGTCTTCTTTGAGACTGTTGTCCCAGCTCTCTTCAGTTCATTGACTAGGCCCTACTGTGTAGTTCTGGGCTCATCCCTCACCTTCTTTATGATCACTGAAGCTCCATTACGTGAGATCTTGCATGGAGCCCCAGACTGAGGGAGATTGACCGTCATCTTGAACATCTTCCATTTTCTTATAATTGTGCCAACAGTTGTTGCCTTCTCACTAAGCTGCTGTTTTTGACTGCTATTTTCCTGTAGCCCTGTAGCTATTTTCCTGTAGCCCACCTCATCCTTGTGCAGGTCTACTATTTTATCCCAGCTCTCTGGTCTAGGCCATTGTGGAGGTTGGAGTTTGTTTCATTGAGTGTGTGGACAGGTGTCTTTTATACAGACAAGTTCAAACAGTATGTAGTCAATACAGGTAATAAGTGGAGAATAGGACGGCTTCTTAAAGAAGGACTAACAGGCCTGTGAGAGCCGGGATTTTTACTAGGTGTTAGCGGATCAAATACTTATGTCATGCAATAAAATGCAGATTAATTACTTAAAAATCACACAGTGTAATTTTCTGGACTTTTATTTTAGATTCCGTCACTCACAGTTAAAGAGGACCTATGATAAAAGTTAAAGACTTCTACATGCTTTGCAAGAGGAAAAACCTGCAAAATTGGCAGTGCATCAAATACTTGGTCTCTCCACTGTACACTGTAGAATCACCTTTCACTGAAATTGCAGATGCAAACTTACAAAAAACTATTTATGTCAATTATTCTTTCAAAAATAACATAGGCTCAGTCATATTGGACGAAGGTAAATTTGAAGGTTTAACCACAGATTTTAAAATATGGATGTGTTCTAATTAAACCATTCCATTATAGCTCAGGCTGTATGTAAAAGATTGGTGCTCTGCTGTAAAATAGATTTTCTTTGATGGCTGCCTTGTATTTAGCTCAAATGTATCTTCCCATTAACTCTGTCCAATTTTCCTGTGACTGCTGAAAAGCATCTGCATTCTGTATTTTATGTTGAAGATGGGGTGTTCAGGGTGATGTGCAGTGTTGTCTTTCCACCACACATAGTGGACCACGTTTTTTAATTCTGTTCTTTTCTGACTAGATTACCTTCTTTAACATGTTTCTCATGTCCCCTGGATGCAAACAACTGTACTAGTAAAACTTACAGACATATTCTCTTCTTACTGATTCACCAAATGTTTAAGGATGATATCTCAGTTATCCTTTAAGAACACATCTAACATAATCTATAAAAATCGTACACCCATGGAACACTAAGCTTAAAAAAGGATTTAAAGCCAAGGGCTCAATGTTTTTGTCACATTTACAGATGATACATAGATTTTTATTATTTGCTGCAATACCTCACTCCCATTGCAGGTATTGGTATATGCAACGAAAATAGATTAATTAACTACAAACCCCTGGTTTTTGAGTTATTACCTTTTTCATATTGGGCACCATTAAGCAGATCATTGCTTTTAAAAGTATTTTTTGGTGTAGCTAAGGATGTTGCATTAAAATTGACTATTATCTACCACCTTGACGAAATTTTCTTCAGGAGTAACTCATACTGGCAGCAAGGTCATACTTAGGTTCTAAATGTACTCTATTACCCTGTATACATTAATTTCTTCCTCCTCTTCTGAGAACATGTAGAGTTGGTTGTGATAGAGATTATGTGATGACACTCTTTCTGGAAAGGAGCTTTCCATTGTTATCTGTCTTCCAACATTCCTGCTTTGTCCATTACCACTTAATGTAGTCCATGTGATGATGAAACCACAGGCATTGAGATGTTTAATGGACATCATTATATAGCAGGAAATTCTGTCTCAGCAGGGAAACAGGAATAGCAAAAAGCTTGGCATGCACATGTATTAGGCCCTATTTATTTTTTAGAACCAAATTTAACTGCAATTACAATTGAAAGTATTTTGGGGTAGGTCTTTTCCAACTTTGCACATTTAGAAACTGAATTTCCTTACCATTCTTTGCAAAATAGTTCAATCTCAGTCAGATCAAGAACATAAATCAACTGTGACTATCAATTTTCAAATTGTGTCACAGATTTTCCTTTACATTTAGGTCTGGACTTTGACTGGACTATCTTACCACAGGAAAATGCTTTGAGCTTAATCATTACAATGTATGTAACATACTATGTATGTATCAGGCTGTATATTTAGCCATACTGTCCTGCTAAATCGTGAAACCTTAAAGCCCAATTCTAAAATCTTTTGCAGGTTTTCCACAAGCATTGCCATGTGTTTTACTCCGCATATCATCACATAAACTTTGACCATTTTTCTGTTCCTGCTTCACAATTTTCTCAGGCTGTTGTGCACTTTTAGTTTTCTACCATAGATGTAGAAAACTAAGGAGTGGTTATAGATCAATATTCCATGTTGGTTCTCTTTTGAACAGAGCACCTTTCAAAGACTATTTGCCATGTCCTCCTAAATGGCTCGTGGCAAAAAGCAAATTGAACATTTTATGCCTTTCTTCAACAATGGCTGTCTTCCTTCCATTTAACATTTGGCAAACATTTAGAGAAGCCAAATGTATTTTTAAAGTTCCATAACCCACTATGTGGGTTATGTGCTGGTGCAGTTCAAAATCTATTTAAAATCTTGGTCTATAAAGCTGTAATCAATAATCAAATTACCACTGTATACAGTAAGTAAGGCTTCATATAATATATTCTGTATTGCCTGACCCTAAAAACACAACTATAATGATCCAAAAGACAGTGCACATTTGACATCCTTATTGACACATCATTTTGAGGTAAATTTATAAAAATTAAAACCATTTTTTAAATTAACAGCTTAGCAATAAAACAACAATCCTCACTTGATACTGCAATTTTACACAGCCTAATAAAAACTTTGAATAACTTATCATGGATACTCTATACCCGATAAGGTTTGGTGCCAGCTTGTTAGCTTATGAAAGTAGAACTTACTTAGGTTGTGCTTGAGACCTGGTAGGGCAGCATAAATGCTTGGTGTGTTTCAGAAAATTCTGGTAACAGACAGTAAAAGTAAAAAAGTGGAAACACAACTATTTCTTTAAATCATAATAAAAAAAATATAAGTAAGAACTGAACCAACCAATGAGGCTGATGATAAATTATTTGTATTCCCGAGAAAGACTTTTATTTTCTCTTGTTTTTAGTTGAGAGCAAAACCAATTATGAGGAGAGACAAAAGTAACTCAATTATGTTCCTCTTTTTAAGGTGTAAACCTGTAGGTGAACAAAAACCAAAACTTTTCAGAAAATCCAAACGTCATTCCTGATTGCAGCTTATATGTAACAGTGTGATTGAAACTTTAAAAACTCATTAGAGGTTTTACAACTCTTTCTCCATCAGGTGTGACACTGTGGCATAGATTAAATTGACTGACTCGATGCAATCTGCTGAGTTTCCTTAGACAGACAAATGTTTTAAACCAATTTGAATAATAAACTGAATCCAACTGCACTGTTTGATTAGGATTAATGGGAATATATGTACCCAACTTGAAATCTGTAAGATTCGACTGAATTGACTTTATAAAGTGCCTTGACATATCATGTGTTGTGATATGGCGCTATTTAAATAAAATTGAATGGAATTGAATTGAATTAAATTAAAGCCTAGTTGGAAGATGAGTGTAAAGATGAATTATATGTTAAAAAGAATTTCTATAGCCACCTATTTCCAGTAAACACATGTTTTAGGAAAAAAAGGTAACTTTATTTTTATGAGACTTATCCATTATATTTATTAAGCTGGCAATTAGAATATCAAAGAAATATCTCTTATCAGAAGAGAAAATAATGTAAAAAAGGCAAATTCTATTAAAATCTAAAAAACCCTTTGAGTGATGTTTTAATCATTCAAAAGTTCACCTAAAGATACTTTTTCTCTGTATCCCAACCTCTCTTAAATGCTGAGCTCCTACCCAGAAAACTAACAAGTAAACATTCAAAAGGTCATAATTCATTAGCTGGGCAAATAGTATGTGAAAGCAGAATTGGCTCGTTCCCTGTTCTGCTTTGTGAAATTCATCTCTCTTCAAAGCTCAGCAGAAATAATGAGGTGATAGTTGTACCTGCTTGACACTTTTTCTCTTTTATGGATTTTTTTAAAGGTTTGCAGGAAGAAAAATAAAACATTTTCATTGTATTTTTTTAAAATGTCAGTGGTCAATGACAGCAGGTAAGCATAATGAAAGTTTTTATATTGTATTTTACTATTAAATATATGTCACTATGGACTTTGAATTAATTTGTGTGCTCTGAGAATATAAACACAGCAGAAACAAGACAAGAAAATTACATATACAGGTCCTTCTCAAAATATTAGCATATTGTGATAAAGTTCATTATTTTCCATAATGTCATGACACAATTTAACATTCATATATTTTAGATTCATTGCACACTAACTGACATATTTCAGGTCTTTTATTATCTTAATACGGATGATTTTGGCATACAGCTCATGAAAACCCCAAATTCCTATCTCACAAAATTAGCATATTATTAAAAGGGTCTCTAAACGAGCTATGAACCTAATCATCTGAATCAACGAGTTAACTCTAAACACCTGCAAAAGATTCCTGAGGCCTTTAAAACTCCCAGCCTGGTTCATCACTCAAAACCCCAATCATGGGTAAGACTGCCGACCTGACTGCTGTCCAGAAGGCCACTATTGACACCCTCAAGCAAGAGGGTAAGACACAGAAAGAAATTTCTGAATGAATAGGCTGTTCCCAGAGTGCTGTATCAAGGCACCTCAGTGGGAAGTCTGTGGGAAGGAAAAAGTGTGGCAGAAAACGCTGCACAACGAGAAGAGGTGACCGGACCCTGAGGAAGATTGTGGAGAAGGGCCGATTCCAGACCTTGGGGGACCTGCGGAAGCAGTGGACTGAGTCTGGAGTAGAAACATCCAGAGCCACCGTGCACAGGCGTGTGCAGGAAATGGGCTACAGGTGCCGCATTCCCCAGGTCAAGCCACCTTTGAACCAGAAACAGCGGCAGAAGCACCTGACCTGGGCTACAGAGAAGCAGCACTGGACTGTTGCTCAGTGGTCCAAAGTACTTTTTTCGGATGAAAGCAAATTCTGCATGTCATTCGGAAATCAAGGTGCCAGAGTCTGGAGGAAGACTGGGGAGAAGGAAATGCCAAAATGCCAGAAGTCCAGTGTCAAGTACCCACAGTCAGTGATGGTCTGGGGTGCCCTGTCAGCTGCTGGTGTTGGTCCACTGTGTTTTATCAAGGGCAGGGTCAATGCAGCTAGCTGTCAGGAAATTTTGGAGCACTTCATGCTTCCCTCTGCTGAAAAACTTTATGGAGATGAAGATTTCACTTTTCAGCACAACCTGGCACCTGCTCACAGTGCCAAAACCACTGGTAAATGGTTTACTGACCATGGTATCACTGTGCTCAATTGGCCTGCCAACTCCCCTGACCTGAACCCCATAGAGAATCTGTGGGATATTGTGAAGAGAACGTTGAGAGACTCAAGACCCAACACTCTGGATGAGCTAAAGGCCGCTATCGAAGCATCCTGGGCCTCCATAAGACCACAGCAGTGCCACAGGTTGATTGCCTCCATGCCACGCCGCATTGAAGCAGTCATTTCTGCAAAAGGATTCCCGACCAAGTATTGAGTGCATAACTGTACATGATTATTTGAAGGTTGATGTTTTTTGTATTAAAAACACTTTTCTTTTATTGGATGAAATATGTTAATTTTGTGAGATAGGAATTTTGGGTTTTCATGAGCTGTATGCCAAAATCATCCGTATTAAGACAATAAAAGACCTGAAATATTTCAGTTAGTGTGCAATGAATCTAAAACATATGAATGTTAAATTTTCATCATGACATTATGGAAAATAATTAACTTTATCACAATATGCTAATATTTTGAGAAGGACGTGTACTTGATTCATTTTTAGGCTTCATCTTACCAATCCTGACAGTGGATTTTCAAAGTAGGGCAGGCACACACAGACACATTCGCATATCCACCAAGAACCACTATGGTAATTATCGAGAATGTGTTATATTTATTAGAACAAAGACTGACCAGAAACCCCAGGAAGAGAGAATACGGCATACTAAACATGATGAGCTTGGTAGTGTCATATAATACTGTGTTCTTGTTGAACCAACATGCAGAACAATGCTAAGAAGCATCATGGTGAGTTGAGTGTTATTTAATCGTCATGACATAGAACAGAAAGAGACTTACATGGACTGGGTAATGGATATGGAACGGGTAGTAGTCAGGGTAGTATAAAGGAGGAACTAGTGGAGAGTAACGACAACTAGAGAGTATAAATACTGAGGGAGGGTGGAGTATGGACCTAGAAATCAAGGGAGCCAAACAGAAAGGAATCAGAAGCAGCTGGTGGAAGAGAGACTGAAGGCATCTGAGGGAGAGTGACTAATTAACACAGTTGAGCAGGGAGTGCAGGGAGGTAACAGAAATCATCTAAGTGAATTGAAATAAGTAAACAATGAAGACTACCAAAATAACATGAACAGGGAGAAAACAGATCTATAAGAAAACACAAACTAAAACATCTAACATAGGAATCCAGGGAGAAACAAACACAAACACCAGAATGATTCATAAATGAACTAAAATACAGCAAATGAAGAACATGGCAGTGCAGAGAAAGTAAATAAAATTCAAACTCAAAATTGCAAACACAGGGGAGATTATGACAGAATAAATTAATCCCAATAAATGTTTGTAATTATTTCTTTAAGAATTTCTGCTAAATAAAGAGGTGATTACATACTTTTTAGATGTATTGCTTGGTAAAAAAAAAAGAACATTATGAAAAAAAAAAATTGGTAGAAGAAAAATAAATCTTATTTATTAGTGGCCAAGGTTTAGGCAGTTTACAAAAGGCCAACACTGCCATTTTTCACCATAGGTAGATTATATAACCCCCTCTGGGAATTTGTACCTTATTACTTCAGTTATTTTGGTGTTTAGTTGTCTTGTTGAATATTAAGGCCAGTTTATTTTCCTTATTCTTGTAAGGCACTTTATTTTTAAGGCATGAAAAGTAAGTAAGTTGATCAAGTTTAAGTTAAAGTTTATTAGGGCTTGTCACCCTTTTGAGTAAAACAACAAGTGTAAAGGAGTTGATAGGGGAGTCCAACTGTAGGCACAGAGTGTAATTTATTTGCTTTTCATTTCTAAATCAATTTTAAAAAGGGATTTGCTCATTACTAGTTGTTTCTGATGTTTGACTTAATTCAGAAATGCAATTTGGACATTTGTATATGGAGTTTGGGGCAGTGGGAATTAATATTTATGTCTGTAGATTGATTAACTTATTTGAAATATTTTTTTTCCAATTACGAAATACCAGTCATAAAATTATTTATTTTATGAGAAATAATACATACTACAAGCAAGTATTCCAAAAATACTTACTGATCCCCTTTTAGTCTGAACACACCAAGTCAATGGTGTGCTTCCTTTTGAGTATAAAAACCTAGCCTGAGTAAACTGATTCAGAGACTAAAAATCTTTTCAAGCATAACATACAACATAGTCTTCACTCTTTTTGCCAGATGTGTATTCAAACAATGTTCATTTAGGCACTGCAAGAAACAAGTCAACAATGTTTAGAGAGCTGATATATAAGTCCTCAGTAACAGTATGGATTTACTGTTGTTATGAGTAAATTCATGTGATTACTCATGTCACTTTGAAGGTAATCTCTCATTTGGCAGCTTTTCATCACATGCTGTTGGCCATATGGCCAAGCAATGGTTTTGTCCAAGTCCTTCTGTCTAGGTGATAGACTCTGTCCAATTAACAAGATTCAAAGCTGGGAAAAACTAAATGGCTACTCATCAACAGTCTGTCATTTCGCTGCTAATCTGCGTTGAAGGTGTCTTCATTTCATCTATCCTCTATACTTAACTCCTTTCTGTCATTTTCCTTCTTGTGTCGCATAATTGTCCTCTTTCAGTGGCCTTAAAGTGATTTATTTAATCATTTTCATCTTTCCCCCATATCTGTTCACCTTATTTCAGTGTTCCTTCTTTTTTCCAAATGTCCCCATTTCTTCAGTCCATTTAATCCTGTTTTTTTCTTAATTTCATCTTTTTAAAAGCTCAAAAGGATACAAAGCTGTTGTACTTTTGTACTTCCATTGTACAATCAATGGAAAATAGGACATGCAATTCTGTAGTGTATAAATGCAATTAACACACTCTAGAAGGGCCTTTTTGAGAATTAATTTGTGGCATTTGCCATGTAATCTATCTGGAACATGCAGTATTAATAAATATTTTATCATCTTCAAATTATGGATATACACTTTTCAACAACATTTAGTTTGTTTATTTTCTTCCCACTACCTTTTTTAATGTGCATCTTATTCTGGTTCTAATAGCATAACCTGAGCAGCCAAATTCAGGCCAAGTAGAGGATTTTTCAGTAGAAAGCCTTGAGGTTTTAATTTCATGGCAGTCCAAGGCTGGCAAAACCCCTGCATGCTTTGAGAGACAAAGTGTGAAGTTTAAGAAGACAAGTGTAAAAAATATAAATGGAGTTTAGACAAAAATTCAGAATGAAAGACCCACCTTCACCGCCTCGACTTTCCAATGACTCTTCTGTGCGACTCCCAGCCTTCCAATCAGCATCCTGTCCGCCTGATTCTCCATCCAATCACCTTCTGATGCCTTGCTTTTAAAGGACCTTCAGCGGTGTTCATTCTCGCTTGTCAGCTGAGCTCATCAGCTGTTATGATGTCCGACTACGAGTCCGACGCTCTTTCTGGTCCTGCTCATCTCCCCGATGCGGGTCCTCGCCCTCATTCTTCTACTCCAACTCGCAGGAGTCTTCGTTTGGCCTTCTGCCATGTTCCTCCTTCTCCTACCTCACAACTCCAAGAGGCTGGTATCTGCCCAGGTTCCGACTTGAACACCACTCAGCTGGCTCAGCTTACCGCACTCCTTCCACACCCTGGCTCTCCTTCGCCTCCACCTTCACTGCCTCCTGTCTCTTCTAGAAAGCGTTTCAGGAAGTCCGCCCATCCTTCAGCCAAACGTCGCCGAGGTCGCTCAACCTCCTTTTCGGTTCCTGCAGCCAATCCTGGTCCGCTCTCCCCGGTAGCGGGTCCTTCGGCTTTCATCACGCCTCAAGTCGCTTCGTCCCCTTCTTCCCAATTGATACCTCTAGCTTTCTTCGCTTCCATTAACGCTCTTCAGGGCTCGATCTCCTCGCTCACTCAGCATCTCCAAAGCTTCTCCTCCATTGCTGCCACGTCAGCGCTCTCTGCCCCTGCTGTTCTTCCGGGTGCCCAGGCTGTTGCTCAGCCCCTCCCTCCACTATTCACTCTGACCGAAGCCCGGCTCGGCTTATCTCTAGGATGTATTTTTCATTTTCTTTTTGTTGCTCCCTTTGTTTTAGCTGTCTGGGCGACAGTTCTCTCTCATTTCTCACATACAGGCAGATCTTATGTTCCTAAGCACGCCAATGTGTCACCCCAGCTATGCTCCTAGATTCTGCAGGGGCAATACATTGACCTGGTTTCCCTGATTATACCATCCCCAGAAGTCGATCATAAAATTGCTTCATCTGAAGGCTTCACAGCTATTTTTGAATCTGCTGATCCTCACCTGTCCAAGGATCTTTCCTTCAGCGAGTTTGTAGCTGCCTTCAGCATTTACAGGGACACTATTTGCTCTGTTTACCCTGACCGCCAAGTGGAGCTCGACAGTCATCTTTCCCTCATCACAGACCTTCACCTCTCTTACAGCCGCACCCTCTTCTACCAGTATCATAAAACCTTCGCCTCCAAAGCTGCTTCCACTCTCGCTCAATCTGGTATTCGCCTAGATTGGTCCTTCCTCGACACTGAAATACTTATGCTCATTCAGGCCACCGCCTGTTTCTCCTGTGGCATGCTCAGTCATTAGAGCTCCCTCTGCCCTTCTCTTCCCTTCTCCTCCAATGCTCCCTCCCGCCCTTAACCACTTCTCTCGTCCGGCCCCCAAACCCTGGATCGCCGAGGAAGGAAAATTGAGGTCATTAACAACTGTTCTATATGCAATAATTTTAATGAAGGTGTTTGCTCATTCGCTCCATGTAATTTTCTTCATATTTGCTGTTTCTGCAGGGACGCTCATCCCAAATTCAACTGTCCTCGCCGCTCATCTCTTCCCAGACCTCATCGGGGTTTCAAAAATGCATTTTCCGTTATCTTTCGACCCCCGTTAATGTTCCAGAATTGGCCCTCCTCTTACAATCCCACCCAGATTGCTCATTCACTGATTTCCTTATCTCTAGCCTCCCTCAAGGTTTTTCCATAGGTGTTCCCCCCTCTTTCCCTCCTACTCTTGTCTGCCATAACCTTCAATCAGCTCTGCTTGAACCCAAAATCGTGGCTCAACTACTTCTTAGAAAGAAACATCTAAAGGCTACATGATGGACCCATTTAAATCCTCCCCGTCTTCATCTTTTCGTTTTAGCCCCTTGGGAATCTTCACCCGAAGATATTCGGGAAAGAAACGGCTCATAATTGATCTTTCAGCTCCTCACTCCGGTCCTCAGTCTAGCATTAATTCTATCATCCCTAAGCCCCCTTTCTCCCTCTGTTATGCTACAGTTGATCATGCCATCGCATTTATTAAGGCTGTGGGAAATGGTACTTGGCTTGCTAAAGCTGACATCACAGATGCCTTTAAAATTATGCCGGTTCATCTCTCACAATGGCACCTGTTAGGCATTAAATTGGATCGCCGATTTTATTTCGCGGTCAGGCTCACCTTCGGTTGCAGGAGTAGTCCCTCTCTGTTCAACAAGCTATCCGAAGCACTCTGCTGAATCCTCCTTAATATAGTTAGGATCCCCTCCGTCCTTCACCTCTTAGATGACTTCCTTGTCATCGACCCCCCCTCATCCTCCCCTGGCCCCTCTGTCCCTCGACAATTATTCCAGCAGGTTGGCAGTCCACTGTCTGCCAAGAAGATGTTAGGCCCGGCAAAAAAGCTGGAGTTCCTCGGTATTCTGCTGGATTCGGAAGCCATGATAGCCTCTTTGTCCGAGGATAACCTGTCCGCATTCGGGAAGTCTCTCAGTCTCATGTTTCCTCCGTTGTCTTTTCCAAGCAGCAACTTCTGTCTCTCTTAGGCCACCTTAATTTTGCTATTGGCATTATTCCCCAGGGCCGTTCGTTTGTCTCTCGTTTGCTAGACCTTGCCAACTCTTTCCCCTCCCTGCTCGATTCTGTGACTCTAGATCGGGCTTGAGTTTCTGGTCCCATCTCCTCAGGGACTGGAACGGCATTTCCTTCTTTTACGATGATGTCATTCAGTCAGCTGATGCTATTCAGTTTTTCCCGGACGCAGCCCCGTCCGTGGGTTTTGTGGGTTTTTTTCAAGAGGAATGGTTCGCGGACTCATGGCCTGCCTCCTTCCCTCACAATGAATCATCTGCGTTCTATGAAATTATTCCTATAGCTGCAACATGTTGCATTTAGGGTCACCTTTGGAAGCGGAAAGGCATTGCAGCCATGTGTGACAACTCAGCTACAGTAGAAGCATTAAACAAAGGCCGCTCTGCTTTAAAGTCCATAATGCCCTACCTTCGCCATATTATATGGCAATCTGTCTTAAATAATTTCATCATCTTCGCCCGCCATGTTCCTGGTCATTCTAATGCAGCCGCTGACGCTTTATCCCGCTCCAAATTGCAGGTTTTCCACAGGCTCCGTCCATCAGCCAACCTGCATCCCAAGTCCATTCCTTCTCTTCAAGACCTGCAGCTGGATTAAATCTATCACTCCATTCACTCCTCCAATCTGCTCAATTACATTGTATATCCGGTTTAGCCCCTTCCACTCTCAAATCAAATTCATTCTCTTGGCAAACCTTCGCTAAATTCTGTTTAGCATATAACATGCCCCTCTACCCGGTCCGCATTCCCACTGTTTTAGCTTTCCTAACCCACTGTTTTGAATACCACCGCTTTAAGCTCCCCTACATTCGGAGTCTTTTAGCTGGTATAAATTTATTTTTAAGGCTGCACGGTGGCGCAGTTGGTAGCACAGAAGGTCCTGGGTTCAATTCCCAGCCAGGGATCTTTCTGCATGGAGTTTGCATGTTCTCCCTGTGCATGCGTGGGTTCTCACCGGGTACTCCGCCCTGCGATGGACTGGCGACCTGTCCAGGGTGTATCCTGCCTCTCGCCCATAGACTGCTGGAGATAGGCACCAGCTCTCCCATGACCCACTATGGAATAAGTGGTAGAAAATGAAAAAAAATGAATGAAATTTATTTTTTCAACAGTTCCTCCCCGAATCATCTCCCAGTCTTTTTTCAAACCATTTTCTTTCTTAAAGGCATTAGCAAACATTGCCCGCCTCAGTCAGACCTGTCACTCTTCCAATCCTAAAAATGCTCATTTCAACTCTCCGTTCAGGCCCCCTCTCCAATTATCTTAAATTGCTTCTTTCTAGTGCTTTTCTTTTTGCATTCTATGGTCTTCTCAGGGTAGTTGAATTCACCTCCCCTTCTAATCTTTTTCATCCTTCTAGGGATTTATCCTTCTCTGATCTAAAATTCTATCCAGATCACTACAAACGTTTCCTTAAACACACCAAAGGAAAAGGCCCCTGCTTCATTTCCATCGCCCGTCTCAATGGTCCCTTTTGCCCATTCCTGGCCATGTTCAAGTTCGCTCTCAAAAGACCGAAACTAGGCCCTCCCAACATGCCCCTTTTCCTCACAACAGAGAAAACCCCCATGACCTCATCGTGGTTCCTCAAACATTTCAAGCAGGTCCTAGTTCAATGTTACATGCCCCACAGCCAATTTTCAGGTTATTCCTTGAGAATAGGAGCAGCCACTACTGCAGTAACCCAAGGTCTCTCCTCAGCCACTCTCCAGCAATTGGGTCACTGGTCCTCTTCATCCTTCTCTTCCTATGTTCGCCCGGATTTCCACATTGTTCTATCTGCTCAACGTTTTCTCAGTTCTGTTGGGACCCACAGCCATGGAATTCAACATTAAACTCCGGTACGAACTCTTCTGGAACTTTTCAAAATAACATGCATTAACCTTCTTCCGGCACCGCCAGGAGACGAGATAACTGCGGACTTCCTGTGACGCCACTACCCAAATAAAAGCACAGCTGTTGCTACATCCACCCTCTTCCACCGGTGATCATCGGGATAGGGGAGACAAGCGCGCTGATGTCTCTTTGCTGGTAAAAAGACATATCCCTATCCCGAATTCTGCGGGTGAAGAGGACTTTATCCTTCCTGAAACCGTCAGATTGTCTGTATCCCGAGTTGAGGTGGACAGAGAGGTCCAGGAGGTCATTAGGGATCTGCCTATCCCACCATCATGCCCACCGGACCGCTGTTTTGTTCCTGAACGCGTTGTGCCAAAGGAATTGGAGTCTTGTCATTGCTCTCGCCTCGTTTGTCATCCTGGAATCAGCAGAACGATTCAGACAGTTCAGCCTCTGTTTTGGTGGCCATCGCTGGTCACGGATGTCAAAGACTTTGTTTCTGAGTGCACTCAATGTTGTCAAGCCAAGCCTTCTCGTTGCCCCCCTGGGGGGTTGTTGCACCCATTGCCCATTCCCCCTCGCCCATGGTCGCACATTGCGATGGGTTTTGTGACAGGTCTACCGGTTTCAAATGGTCACTCTGTACTACTAACCATAATTGACAGATTTTCAAAGATGGTTCATCTGGTGCCCTTGGAGAAGCTTCCATCTGCAAAGGAGATTGGTGAGATATTGACCCGAGAAGTTTTCAGGCTCCATGGAATCCCTAATGACATTGTTTCCGATAGAGGACCCCAGTTTGTGTCACTTTTTTGGAAGGAGTTTTGTTCTTTGTTGGGAATTTCTGTTAGTCTCTCTTCAGGGTTTCATCCTCAGTCTGGTGGCCAAACCGAGAGAGCCAACCAAGAAGTAGAAACCAAACTTCGTATCTTATGTGAGTCTGACCCAACCAAGTGGTCACAAAATTTGCCCTGGGTTGAATACGCCATGAACTCTATGCAATCAACTGCCACTGGTTTGTCCCCTTTTCATGTTGTGTTTGGTTTCCAGCCACCCATGTTTTCAGTTCAGGAGAGAGAGGCTAATGTTCCATCCGCCCAAGCGGCTGCTCTAAGGTCCCAAAGAATATGGAGAAAGGCCAGGAGATCGATGATCAGAATGTCACTGGTTCAGTCAAGAATGGCCAACCGGAGACGGATCCCTGCCCCTAAGTACCAGGCGGGGCAGAAAGTTTGGCTCTCCGCCAAGGACCTCCCATTAAGGGTAGAATCCCGGAAATTGATACCCCGATTTGTTGGACCTTTCCCAATCTCCAAGATCATCAACCCTGTCGCTGTACGGCTGAGATTACCCAACTCCATGAGGATTCACCCCATGTTCCATGTTTCTCAGGTCAAGCCCTTGTGGAGCCCTGACTCTGCCTGCCCCTTGCCTGACGCCTCTTGTTCCGATCGTTGACCGTGTTTCTGTCCTGGGATTATTGAGCCAGCCTAGCCCCCGGATTATTCAGCCTGGAGTCACTTCTTACCTGTGCTGTGGAGATCACCGCCTGCCGCCCACTGAGGTTTCCCCTCTGGGTTTCAAGTTCCACTCAAGACAAAAGCAGGTTAGTGGCTTTTCTGATCCCTGCAAAATCTGGAGAGACTACAAGTCACTAATCCCTCTTTCAACCTCAGTGATTCCTGGAAGCTGTGAGGAGTGTTACCTGTGTGACGTTTTCCTGTGGCTGAATAAACCTTTTAAACTTTCAGTACTGTGTCTGGCTGAATCTTGTGTCCGCCTTTTTCTGATTCATAGCACCCTCTCATTTCCCGCCTTTATTCCTTCATTACCCCATCTATCTATTTCTTTTTCCTCAGCTGATCTGTTCATAGCCTTATTCCATATCTTTATCTGTACATCCATTGCCCTCACGCCATATATATCACCTCTCATTGCTCTCTAAGCATATCATCATCGTCATCCATTGCCCTCACAGCATATCTATATCACCTTGAAGTGTTCTCTTAGCATATTTTCATCATGCATTGCCCTCACGGCATTTCTATCATCTCTCATTGCTCTCTAAGCATATTATCATTGTGCGTTGCGTTCCAGGCATACTATCATTGTGCGTTGCCTTCCAGGCATATTATCATTTTGCGTTGCCTTCCAGGCATATCTATCATCATGCACTGCCCTTAGGCATATCTATCGTCTGCTTTGCTTGTCTATTATTTTCCTTGCTTCCTAGCCTATTTACAAACTTCTTTTCTCTGCTTTAATCCTTCCCGCGGCTTTTGCTTCTCTGTTCTTTTCTTCTTTTCATTCTATTTTACAACATGTTGCCCCCTTCAGTACTCAATTAGGTAGTCTTTTCAGGTTGAAATACAATTTACAAGATTTATGGTCTGACAAAGATAGGGATAAATCAAGTCAGTGGATATAAAAAGGGCAACAGAGAAAAAAACTGAAGTAATCCAGCATAAACATTTATTTATTCAGTTTAAAACTAAACCACAGGGTGGTAGCGGAATTTTAAACAACTCTGTACCTTTCGTCAAAATTAACAGTATAGTTGGTTATTTTAGTTAAAGCCTTTTTTACGTGCCAGGAATATGATGCTGAATGTATTATGTTTGACACAGTATCTAGGTTTGAGACTTGTTTTTAAAGTAAAAAAAAACACTTATTTAGGTGTTGTCAGGTTGTCACAAAGACTGTACATCGGACTGGTAGATAGAACCCTGATGGAGTAACAAACAATACCTGAATGATCTGTGAGCGCTTCAAAAATACCACAATTATCTAACTGTTAGTCACTAATAATGCTAAAATTTTGTTTTTGCAGCTTCCTGTTACCATTAAGCTGAAGTGATATTTCAGTTTTTGATGAACCTGAATTGAATGCCTTTATTGTCATTGTACAGGGGTTGGACAATGAAACTGAAACACCTAGTTTTAGACCACAATAATTTATTAGTATGGTGTAGGGCCTTCTTTTGCGGCCAATACAGCGTCAATTCGTCTTGGGAGTGAGATATACAGGTCCTGCACAGTGGTCAAAGGGATTTTAAGCCATTCTTCTTGCAGGGTAGTGGCCAGGTCACTACATGATACTGGTGGAGGAAAACATTTCCTGACTCGCTCCTCCAAAACACCCCAAAGTGGCTCAATAATATTTAGATCTGGTGACTGTGCAGGCCATGGGAGATGTTCAACTTCACTTTCATGTTCATCAAACCAATCTTTCACCAGTCTTGCTGTGTGTATTGATGCACCACCTTCAGGATACAATGTTTGAACCATTGGATGCACATGGTCCTCAAAAATGGTGCGGTAGTCCTTGGCAGTGACGTGCCCATCTAGCACAAGTATTGGGCCAAGGGAATGCCATGATATGGCAGCCCAACCCATCACTGATCCACACCCATGTTTCACTCTGGGCATGCAACAGTCTGGGTGGTACGCTTCTTTGGGGCTTCTCCACACCGTAACTCTCCCGGATGTGGGGAAAACAGTAAAGGTGGACTCATCAGAGAACAATACATGTTTCACATTGTCCACAGCCCAAGATTTGCGCTTCTTGCACCATTGAAACTGACGTTTGGCATTGGCATGATTGACGAAAGGTTTGGCTATAGCATGTGTATATTGACCCCGTGGAGCTCCCAACAGACAGTTCTGGTGGAAACAGGAGAGTTGAGGTGCACATTTAATTCTGCCGTGATTTGGGCAGCCGTGGTTTTATGTTTTTTGGATACAATCCGGGTTAGCACCCGAACATCCCTTTCAGACAGCTTCCTTTTGCGTCCACAGTGAATCCTGTAGGATGTGGTTTGTCCTTCTTGGTGGTATGCTGACATTACCCTGGATACCGTGGCTCTTGTTATATCACAAAGACTTGCTGTCTTGGTCACAGATGCGCCAGCAATTTGTCCTCTTTTGAACTCTGGTATGTCACCCATAATGTGTGTGCATTTCAATATTTTGAGCAAAACTGTGCTCTTACCCTGCTAATTGAACCTTCACACTCTGCTCTTACTGGTGCAATGTGCAATCAATGAAGACTGGCTACCAGGCTGGTCCAATTTAGCCTTGAAACCTCCCACACTAAAATGACAAGTGTTTCAGTTTCATTGTCCAACCCCTGTATGTGCCTTGCCTACACAGAACTGCATCATAAACATCACACTTATTCTCCTTAGTACCCATCCCCAAATGCCAAACAATAAAACATCAACAGAGCAATAAAAGCTATATAATCAATTAAATGAGGTAAGTGCAAACATTTCATCTTATTAGACATGAGTCTAATAGTCTAATTCGTTTTATTAGACATGAGTCTAATAAAACAAAAGTGCAAACATTTCAAATGAAATAAATGCCAATACCACAGCTTGTACAGTGGTGCTATTAATTCAATTCCGGTAATACATACTTTATTAATCCCAAATGGAAATGACATGTTGTTGTATCTCAAATTATCCAAGTTTGTTTGAAGAGGTGTTTTAGTTGCTTATGGCTGTCGGCAGGAAGGATCTTCTGTACTGGTCTGTCTTACAACAGATCTAAAGAAGCTTCTAAAGACACTTTGTTGTTTTATGAAAGTCTTGAAGAGGATACTCAGCGTTGTCAATGATGTTCTTCATTTCATGAAAAATCCTTCTTTGTCCAATCATCCCCAGAATTTTTAGAGGTTGTTGAACTTTTTTAAGTCACTGGCTCTGTTGCTGCTACCCTAACAGATGACAGAAGAGATCACTCTCCACAACAGACCCATAGAAGATATACAGCATCTTACTGCAAACACTAAAGGACCTACGCTTCCACAAGAAGTACCTTCTGCTCTGTCCGTTCTTGTAGACAGCTTCACTGTTGCATCTCCACTCCAGTCTGTTGTCCAGGTGAACACAGAGGTATTTATTCCCCACCACCTCCTCTTCGTCTGGCATGATGCAAATGGTGTTTGACCAATTCCTATTTCTCCTAAAATATACAATCATCTCCTTTGTTTTATTCACATTGAAAATGGGATGTTTGTGTGCACAACATGCCGCAAAGCAGTTCAACAGCTCCCTGTCATCAGATACTTGTCCATGTTTGATACACCCTATGACTGCAGAGTCATCAAAGTATTTCTGTAGAAGATATTAGTCCGTCTTGTACTGGACGTCTGAGGTGTGAAGTGCAAAAAAGAATGGTGAGAGTACAGTATTGTTACCTTTCAGTTACATGAAGTTTTCAAGATTTTGACAGTGCGTGTTTTAAGTGATTTATACTGTTTACCTGAGGGCAACAGAGTAAATGGATGGTTAAATGAATAGGAAATGTCTTTCACAACTGAACAAGCTCTGCTGCAACATCTGAATGAGTCATCGAAAGGGGAATGAGGGAGGTTGAAGTCCTGGGTTGTTTTCTTCGCCCTCTGAAGAGCAGCTCTGTCAGCTGCAGAACAGTTTCCAAAGCAAAGGGTGATACAATAAGTTAAAACACTTTTCACTGAGCTACGGTAAAAAGACTGTAGCAGGTTTGGAGGCAGATAGGTCTTCCTCAGTGTTCTAAGTAAATGGAGCCTCTGTTGAGTCTTTTTTACAATAGTGGTAGTGTTCACATACCATCTAAGATCCTTGCAGATGTTCACCCCCAAAAACTTTTAATTTGGCACCCTCTGTACCTTTTTACCAACCTCCAGTGACCTGAACTAGCCTGTTTTCATCCTGAAATTAAAAAAAACAAGATGACTGGTCTTTTTTGATGTTCAGTAAAAGATTGTTATGGGAACATCATTCAAACAGTACAAACTGCATGTTTGTCTCTATAAGCATTGAGGTTGCTTATGTTTGTCTCTATAAGCCACCTCCTTTCCATTTGAGAGGAGGCCTATTGTAGTTTTGTCAATCAAATTAGCAGATTGCTGTGGTAAGCAGTCATGTCTGCACACACTCTAAGAACTGGAGTAAGCATACAGCCCTCTGGTGCTTCCATAGTGAGCTTCAGGGTCATCGAGGTGTAGGGACCAAGTCACAGTCTGTGGGTTCAGAATGTCCGGGAACCATCCACAAAGATGCTAGCTGACACCAACCAAGGTTCAGCATTGTTTTTTTTGTTTTTGTTTTTTTATTAGCTTGCTGGGTAAGATAGTGTTATAGGTGGAACAATAATCAACCAAAAGTGTCAAGGCAGTGTTGATGCCATCTTCTGTCAATCTGTTTGGCCTTTATGAGTATTGGCCTAATAGCTTGCCTGTGTCTTCACGTAGAGCTATCATCCCAAACGTTTTGCTCCTGGATTGCAATTGTGATGTTTTAGGTTACAATTTTATATATTAGACTGCCTAAATCTCAACTGTATGATAACTCACTGAACAGAGATGATTAAAAACACAGTTTTAAATTCATACAACCTTCATTCTATTTGCATAAAAGATGATAATCTTATTTTATAGTTTTTAGGGGCATTGTGACCACTTTATAGTGAGACAACAGTACAACTTGCAATATATACACTAGTCAAAACAGGACTGAATTATTCTACACAGTTTCTTTAAAACACATTTTGTAATCTATATTTGTGATGACAGAAAGAAAATGGATTCTTAATTTTTCCCCGAATACTGCTAAAATCTTCTCTTCTTGATCTTGTGAACCCAATATAGTGCATCATGTCATCTCATGAGCTGAGCAACCAGTGCTGCTCCAAAGTGCACACAATCAAAAGATTAAATATATAAAAAAAATGCATAAAAAAATAAATGTAAAATAGCAATCAGATGAAATAAAATATAACAAAAGCAAATGAGCACAATTTTCTAAAAGGTAACTTGGGGTATGCCAAGGGACAAAGCATGGTCACCTTTCTGCTTCAAGACATTGATTTGAACAAAGAGAAGCAATAAATAAAATAAACAAAATCTATTAAATTAAATTAAAAAAGGAACAGAGAGAAGCAGCTGGTCAGCTGACCTCAGAGCTCCTGGTTAACAGGGAGGATAATTGAGGTCAGTGACATCATTTGGTGCTCCTCCGTGTAACATATAAAAAAACGAAGCATGAAATTTCTCAACTCAGATCTTTACATGCAGCCAGTGTAGTGATGTTAAAACTGGACTAATGAGACACTTTATCCTTTTTTTAATTTGTCAGCAGGCCTGCGATATCATTCTGCAAGCCTAAACGAGAATGACCAGCAATGTGACCTTAATCACAAGTGCACTTGGGTTATGTAGCAGGACAATGATCTGAACCACACCAGCAAGGCCGCCTCTGAATGGCTTAAAAACTAAACTAAACATTTTTAGAGTGGCCTAGTCTTAAATCTGACGGTAATGCTGTGGTATGACCTTGAACCTGCTCTTCATTGTTGAAAACACTCCAATGTGGCTGAATTAAAACAAGAAACAAGTCACCAAAGAAGAGTTGGCCAAAATTTCTGCACAACAATCTAAAAGACTAATTTCCCGTTATCTTAAATGCTTTATGACATCTGTTGCAGTCTTTGATGATCTCAATGAACTCAGATGTCACAATGTAACACATATATGAGCATATGTAAATAATTATTTAGGTGATGAATACACATATTCCACTATTCTATATTGCTTAAAACATCTTACACTTTTCAGAATTGCAAATATTTTTTAACCTGGAAAGTCCATGCTTAAAACCTGCTTAAATGCTTAGGTTCACGATCTATACATTTGTGACTCATGATTTTCTTTGGACAGCAAATAATGTATTGCTTTTGCCAAAATTAGTAGGATAGGTAAATGTTTTGAAGACTCAGTTTAATTATTATGACAAACTAATGACATAATTAAGATACCGCTTTAAGGAAAAACTAAATTTGTGGAATGTATTTCATTTTATTATGTTTCATAGAATAAACTGCTTTGTTGTGCAACATAGACATGGGTAATAAATCTATAGGCAGCCAATGATCCTGTTGATGCTGTATGTAACTTTAAATTAGCTTTTTATCCACTAGCATTGTCAAGAAATTATCTGAATAAAGATGCATGGACAGAGGTAAATTTCAAGGTAAATTTTATAAATCAGTCATACCTATTATTACTCAGACTTAAAAGGAGCTAAAGCTTTCACGTTGCTTTTTGGCTCATTAATATTTAAAGAATGCAGAGTTTAAACCAGAGACCATAAGGTGACAAAGTGATGGTAGCAAGAATTCTCTGTGGGAGGTCTGGTGAGATCGAAGCTCTAACTCCTATGTATCCTTATACAAGCTTGGTTTCTTTCATCTTTTTTTACAGATACTCACACTAAAACCAGAGCCTGTCATTTGTTCCCATGTGAACCAAGGCTTTTTTCAGCCCATGACCACACCACACACAGACACATTCAGGCAAATGCAGATGCAAAAGACAGCTGCTATCAAGAGCAACCCCAAAAACACATTAGTACAGTAAGTGACTGTAATTGCTTGAAGGTGCAACATGTTCATTCAGTATGAATATAAAGAACCGCAAGCAACACACATACCAACATGCACATTAACAAGTAGGCTAAGCCCCACAAAATGCAGTTAAAATCCCGAAAGGATGTATTTTGTATAGCAGTAGTGGAGAATACACTTGTAAGCTTATGCAGAAATGCACAAGCTTCATAGTAAATGTAATGACAAAATTAAGGATGTGTACAGCATGTTTTTCCAATAAAAACTCCCTAACACACAGAGAGAACTATAAACTATATAAACACGAATGAACCCACTGGTTTTGGAAATTATTTGAAATATAAATAAAAATTAAACAAAATTTGGTTTGGATTTTTGAAAAAAATCATTTTCTGTGTGTTTAGCTATTTATTGCAGTTTTCAATTACATTATAGGATGCTGCCGAATAATCAATAGTTCATTTACATTTCCCTCGTGTCAGGATGTGACATTTTGGACTTTGTTTTGGGTTTTTGTGTTTTTGTTTACTTTAGCTAGAAGTTTATGGTTTGTATTCATGTTTGGGTATTTTGTTTTCCTGGCAGTTCTGGTTTCTTTCTCCCTCTCAGTGTGTTCTCCTCTCGCCCTTGCTCCCTTAGTGTTGCTTCCCTATTTACTTAGAATGGTTTCTTTATGGTTTCTTTTTGCTTAGTCTTTAGGCCTTAGGTTGTTGTGTTCCCTCAAGGTTCTCAGTTTCCTTTAGTTCATGTTTATTCTTGATTCTTATGTTTTATTTATCTTGGTTTATAGTTTTGTTTTAGGTCTGCTCATTGTCTTGTTAATTAGTTGTATTAGGTTCACCTGTTCCCTCTGCATTCCTGCCTCCTTGCCTCACTTGTCCTTAGTTCCTTTGATTACCTGCCTTTGTTCTCTCTGTATATTAGTTGGTTTGTTTCACTATGCTTTGTGGGTTCCTTGCGTTACAACTTGTTCACGTCTACATGTTCTGCCCTCATCCATGCCATGATTTCCTGCAGTAGCCTTGCAAGTGTTTGGATCTAACTCTGATTAGTACTTGCAGTGTTTTTATTACGTTTTTTGACATTTTGAATAAAGCTGAAGACTGCCTTTGAAATGCTGCTGCCAAGCTCTTGTTTGCGCTTTGGTCCAACCCCAAACCACACCGTGACACATCGTACCTGTTTCTGGAACCCTTCTGAGTCAAAAGAATCTCATTTACTGTGCAAGTGTTTTATTAATTTTATCCCGCAGAAGAAAAATCTCTAAGACACTTTGACATTTATTAAATGTACCACTTATTTCAAGAGAGTTGCAAAGTGTAATAAGTCAAATGTTTAGAGGACTACACATTGGGAATAGCTTTAATTTTTAGTAAAATGTAAAACTACTAACACTGTTGCTTTTGACTGGTAGTATGAAAATAGGTAATTAGTTTAATTGTAACTAATTATTAATACATAAAACATAATATTGACTTGTGTTTGGACTTTTGGTAACATATGTAGCATGTCCTGATGGCTTCGCATCTAAAATCACCATTATTGTTAGTTACTAATTGCATAACTGAAACTCGTTAGGCTTTAGGACAATCAATGGTCAAGCCACTTTTGTTTTTTGGAAACTCAATCTTGCTTATTGAGAGAGGGAGGGGCTGAATTTCAGTTTCTTAATATATTACTATTATTCATAATTATTATTTGTATGTTATTTATGTTATAGCTGTCATAGTCCTTTTTCTGGGTCATCAACAGAGGACCCAACCACTGTTTTGTTTTTTTTTCCACCTAAAGCTTTGTGTGTTTACTTGTTAACTACATTTGTTTTTTTTTTCTTAATATGTAAAACAGCACTGAATCTTCCATTAAAACAAATGTATGTCACATTGTATTTTACAAGTATTCTTCCAAGCAAATATCAGGTACCGCATTGAATTTCTCCACCAAACACTAATTTCACTTCTAATAGAGATAGGGACTAAGTTGCACTTCAGTAGCCAATCTCAAGCATGTCTTAAAAACTTGGATGACTTTAAATTTTCTGCTTCGAAATTCAGACAAGACAGAAGTTGTTTTCTTTGGACGGGAGTCTTTAAAAAAGAAACTGCTTAGTCAATCACTTGACCTGGATGCCATTAAATTGACCTCCGGTAATAAAGTAAAAACCTTGGTGTTATTTATGACCAGGACATGTAATTTAAATCCTAAATTAAACAGGTTTCTAGGATTTCCTTTATTCACCTCCGGAACATTGCAAAATTAGAAATATCTTATCCAGGAGTGACGCTGAAAAACTAGTCCATGCATGTGTTACTTCAAGGCTGGACTATTGTAATTCTTTACTATCAGGATGTCCACAAAATGCAGTTAAAAGCCTTGAGCTGATTCAAAATGCTGCAGCAAGAGTTCTGATGAAAATTAAAAAGAGAGATCATAATTCTCCTACTTTAGCTTCCCTTCATTGGCTCCCTGTTAATTCCAGAATATAATTTTAAATTATCCTCCTCACATATAAAGCCCTTAATGATCTAGCTCCATCATACATCAGAGATCTGATTGTTCCATATGTTCCTAACAGAGCACTTCGTTCTCAGACTGCATGTTTACTGGTGGTTCCTAGAGTCTCTTGAAGTAGAATGGGAGGCAGATCCTTTAGTTATCAGGCTCCTCTCCTGTGGAACCAGCTCCCAGTTTTAGTCCGTGAGGCAGACACCCTGTCTACTTTTAAGTCTAGGCTTAAAACTTTCCTTTTTGATAAAGGTTATTGTTAGAAGGGCTTAGGTTATCCTGAGCTATGTCTGTAGTTATGATGCTATAGGCAATCTTGAAAAGTGACTCAGAGTTTATCTGTTCTTTCTTTTTAGATGAAACGACTAAAGGAGCTACATCCATTAACATTTACTTGTCCTTCCCATAGAAAGTACTCCTGGATCAGTGCTTCTGTGTTCTTTTTGTGTCTCTGCTCTGTTCTCTCAAACCCCCAGTTGGTCGTGGCGTATGGCCGCTCACACTAAGCCTGGTTCTGCTGGAGGTTTTTTCCTGTTAAAAGGGAGTTTTTCCTCTCCACTGTCGCTACATGCATGCTCAGTATGAGGGATTGCTGCAAAGTCAACGCCAGTGACTGTTCACTGTCTCTGCATGCTCATCCAGAAGGAGGGAATGCTGCAAGTCACTGACTCGATGCAATCTGCTGGGTTTCCTTAGATAGAAAAACTTTTCATCCAATTTGAATAAATAATTGAATCTGACTGCACTGTTCAATGATTACGATTAAGTGGAATGTATGAACCTGACTTTTGTGAAGTGCCTTGAGACAACATGTGTTGTGAATTGGCGCTTTATAAATAAACTGAATTGAATCATCTGGTTATTCCTCTTCATTCACAAGTTGCTTTATCTTTGTCACTCACACGATTCACATGTTAATAACATGATCTGCAGGTGACATGTAACAAATCTGCATCAAAGGATTTACAGTGGATTTGCTTCACCTTTAAATTTTTTTTTCAGAAGTTGGACATCTTTGGCTTCAGTCCCTTTTTTGCATTTTCTACTTTCTTATACAGGTCCTTCACAAAACATTAGCATATTGTGATAAAGTTCATTATTTTCTATAATATCATGATGAAAATTTAACAGTCATATATTTTAGATTCATTGCACACTAACTGAAATATTTCAGGTCTTTTATTGTCTTAATACGGATGATTTTGGCATACAGCTCATGAAAACCCAAAATTCCTATCTCACAAAATTAGCATATTTCAAAAGAAAAGTGTTTTTAATACAAAAAACGTCAACCTTCAAATAATCATGTACAGTTATGCACTCAATACTTGGTCGGGAATCCTTTTGCAGAA
Organism: Girardinichthys multiradiatus; assembly: GCF_021462225.1. Lineage (NCBI taxonomy): Eukaryota > Metazoa > Chordata > Actinopteri > Cyprinodontiformes > Goodeidae > Girardinichthys > Girardinichthys multiradiatus. Next base: position 32,891,999 of record NC_061801.1, on the reverse strand, counting down.
ATGACTGCTTCAATGCGGCGTGGCATGGAGGCAATCAGCCTGTGTCACTGAGGTCTTATGGAGGCCCAGGATGCTTCGATAGCGGCCTTTAGCTCATCCAGAGTGTTGGGTCTCGAGTCTCTCAACGTTCTCTTCACAATATCGCACAGATTCTCTATGGGGTTCAGGTCAGGAGAGTTGGCAGGCCAATTGAGCACAGTGATACCATGGTCAGTAAACCATTTACCAGTGGTTTTGGCACTGTGAGCAGGTGCCAGGTCGTGCTGAAAAATGAAATCTTCATCTCCATAAAGCTTTTCAGCAGATGGAAGCATGAAGTGCTCCAAAATCTCCTGATAGCTAGCTGCATTGACCCTGCTCTTGATAAAACACAGTGGACCAACACCAGCAGCTGACACGGCACCCCAGACCATCACTGACTGTGGGTACTTGACACTGGACTTCTGGCATTTTGGCATTTCCTTCTCCCCAGTCTTCCTCCAGACTCTGGCACCTTGATTTCCGAATGACATGCAGAATTTGCTTTCATCCGAAAATAGTACTTTGGACCACTGAGCAACAGTCCAGTGCTGCTTCTCTGTAGCCCAGGTCTGGGGAATGCGGCACCTGTAGCCCATTTCCTGCACACGGCTGTGCACGGTGGCTCTGGATGTTTCTACTCCAGACTTAGTCCACTGGTTCCGCAGGTCCCCCAAGGTCTGGAATCGGCCCTTCTCCACAATCTTCCTCAGGGTCTGGTCACCTCTTCTCGTTGTGCAGCGTTTTCTGCCACACTTTTTCCTTCCCACAGACTTCCAACTGAGGTGCCTTGATACAGCACTCTGGGAACAGCCTATTCGTTCAGAAATTTCTTTCTGTGTCTTACCCTCTTGCTTGAAGGTGTCAATAGTGGCCTTCTGGACAGCAGTCAGGTCGGCAGTCTTACCCATGATTGGGGTTTTGAGTGATGAACCAGGCTGGGAGTTTTAAAGGCCTCAGGAATCTTTTGCAGGTGTTTAGAGTTAACTCGTTGATTCAGATGATTAGGTCCATAGCTCGTTTAGAGACCCTTTTAATGATATGCTAATTTTGTGAGATAGGAATTTTGGGTTTTCATGAGCTGTATGCCAAAATCATCTGTATTAAGACAATAAAAGACCTGAAATATTTCAGTTAGTGTGCAATGAATCTAAAATATATGAATGTTAAATTTTCATCATGACATTATGGGAAATAATGAACTTTATCACAATATGCTAATTTTTTGAGAAGGACCTGTATTTTCCTGCTTTTCTTCTCATCTCTGTGAAACTTCAAATCAAAGAAACTCACATTGAGAAACAAATGCTGAGAGAACCAGTAAAGAGTTTGACGAGAGTTTGGAGACAGCAGGCAGTTGACCTTCACTGACAAGGAAAGAAGAATGCCAGTCTCGCTTTGCCAGACTCTTAGCATCTGCTTCCACACTTTTGCTCTTCTGTTGTTCATTTATCGTCTCTCCTGACTTTTCTCCGTTTTTTTTACCATGCAGTCTTTATCCAAGTCTTCTGTGGATGTTGAATGTGCAGTATTGCAGTGGTTTTACAACAACTAATAGGGGATAGAAATGACCTGGAAGCCAGGAATCTATTTTAAACCAAATCAAAGGACACACTGGCGTTTACAGTTTGAGATGAAACTACTTTTGACAGTGGTTATTAGTTGTGGCCATAGTGACCAGGATGTTTTAAACACAATTTTTTTCACATTTACATTTAAAGAAAGGGAGAGAGAAATGTATATTTTTTATACTTGATACTTTAAATCTTAAAGACATTCACTTCATTCTGATCCATGATAAGATTGAAATTCTGGTCCTTAACTAGCTACACATTATTTGACATTTATCTATAGGTCACAGCATGGCATCAACAGCCTTTGGACAGGATCATTCAGCAGTGCTTGGTAGTTACGTTCCTGCCAATTTGTGCATTGGATTAGAAGCAGCAGTGAGAAAAGGAGAAAACCAAAACAAAGAAGAACTTGAAAATATTCTCTTCATTGATGTTAGGCTGACAGAGGAAATGGAAGGTGCTGCTTTGCTTGTTAACAGAACTGCAAGGAACTGCAGAAGGCATAAAGAGATTAGCATACTAATAAGCCCATAGTGCTATGTTTGTGGCAGTTGCTATTGCTTAGCTGGAAAATGTTCTAAATGAACGTCAACATTCATAGTTTTATCTTTTAATTAAATTGTATCATTATGTTAAAATAATGATAACTCGGTGCAACTATTATATTTCAACTAGCATTGCACAGGTCAAAACCATATAATCAAACTTTTACTTTGCTTTCAAAACAACAAAAATACAATTGTCCTGCATTTCCAACTTTGTTATGCCAACGCGAACGTATTTTTCAAAGTAAAAGGAGAAATATCCCATATATGCTCTGTGTTTAAGGGCATGAAGATACAAGGCTTTCAGCATTGCCTACTAATGTATTGTAGCTTTTGTTCCATGGGCCAAGCTGCCACAATATTTTGGACGTGTCAAAAAATGGATGTATGCAACCTAGGAAAATTTTATTCTCTTCACGTATGAAGCACTGCCACGAAATGTATGCAAGTATTGTTCAAATGTCTTGATGTTACTTCATCTCATTCTGCCCTATGCAGATGTTCTATATGCTCCTGTGCAGATTTGCTCACTTGTTATGCTGAATGATTGAAGTGTTGTGATTATGAATCTGAGAATATTATTTAATATTTAATATTAATATTTTAATATTTTATCAAATAATATTTTGGTCTGTTAAGGGTTGTCCTGTGAATACCAGCCCAGTAATGCGATGGTATTATGACAAAATAGAAAGGTGTGAGACGAGCTCGGACATTATTGAACAGCATAAACTCTGCACACACATGGAATGAATTCATACAATTTCTTAAAATACAAGAATTTATTATACAAAAATAAGTCAACTCAAAGTCAAACATATTTCAATCAACAAACTCCTTACTATGCTAAAACAATCCAACTAAACTACCAAGCAGAATTAAACAATAAGGAAGACTAATGGCTATGTACAATATAAACAAGTTGATTGAAGATGATTGGAAATTATGACCAAAAGAGTGATGCAACATTACCATGCAATGTTTATATTTGAGAACCAAGGATTATCTTGAAGAATCTGGAAATGAAGTTAAGTAAGTCTTGGAACCAAGTTAGGAAATAATCAGCAACATTTAGACAACGCTTCACAATGCAAGATCAGATAAAATATTATTTTGATGAAATAATATTTTAAAGAATGATCTGCTTAATAAAACCAACCTTCTGGATGACTAATTCTTAACGGTGTCTAATTGGCTGCCTTCATTTATTCAAATAATATTTGAAGAAATATTAAGGGGATATTTTGGAAACGAGCCAAATCTTTCTGGAGAAATGGGCTTAATGGCGTTTACTTAGTTATCAAATGTAGTAAATGATGTTCAGGGACTATTGCTCACTAGCTTGAAAACCAACAACCTTTAGTAGCAAGCACGTGTTCTTACCGGTTAGCAGTTGAGCTAACAAAGAAGCGGATAGCTTAGCACCAGAAACAAACACATACCTTTAAAATACCTTGGTTAATATAAGGGTTAAAATGCATAAGTGCGGATGGCGCGTTATGATCAATGTTCTGTTTAAAAATCACCCTTTAAATAAAGTTTGTCTTAACTTTAAAAATATACAAAAAAAACCACAAACCGGCACGTGTGCTGAAGATAGCCTGCTAGCACCAAGGTAGCCGAGTTTCACAAAAACAAAACTTCATAAATGAAAACGTTCAGATTAAGAAACACTTTCAACACAGCAAAAAGCAACCCAATCTGTTGTCACGCCATAGCATATGGGTGAATAACCAAACTACCTAATTTTAAATTGCACTTGCAGGCACTTGTTGCCAGTGACAAAAACTGCTACATTTATTTAAATGATGAAGAAATTTAAACATAACTGGCTATGGAAGCTCCCTCAATTTATGTGCCTTCCACAAGTGAAAAACAACACATGTACGACCTGTGTCGATTGGAAAAATATTTAGGACTATTTTTGTTGGGTCAGGTCTATATAAACTTGCATATATAATTGGAACTTTCTTCTCAGACTTTAATTTTACCATTGATGTGACAATATTTAATGAATTAGATTCAACTAAACTGATTAAAGATGGAACAAAATATTTATTCTACTTAATTACATTTATTAAGGTTCTATGAAATGTAACACAAGCGCCATGTAAATAAATATTGTAACTTAGTGACATATAGAAGGGAAAATACAAGGAAAGTAGCTCATCTTTACAAATGTCTTATTGTATTCAAGACTAGACAAACAAAGTATATTTACATTATACCTAACACAGGATAATCATGACAGTTACCACTGGAAAAAGTGTAAGAGTTTTGATGAAAAACAATTATCCTGAAGCCGGTTGAGACCTCATCCTGCAACCTAAACACTTTTGAGGAAAACAGCGTGCCCAACAGGGTAACACCAGTCTGTCCTCCAAACTGGTCAGATAGCAACTTCATTGAATGTGGTTACCAATCTGATAGCCCATATCTGCAAACCCATTATTCAATATTGAAACATTTGATGGCAACATTTGATGTCAACATGTGTTATTACAAACAATGCACAGGCAGAATTGTAGTATCAAACACTTGGATCCAAACACTCTGTGTTTATTGGCCAGAGTTGTTTCAGTCACAAAATTGAACTTTGTCTACTTTAAGTGTACTTTGATGCATGGTAGGTATTGTTGAATGTTGTAACTTTTGTAAGTATTGGGGGTCAGCATGTCCTCAAACAGCAGTTTTTACAAAACACACTGCTAATTTCTCATCTTGCAGTTACTTTTCATTGATTCTTATATTTTGCTCTTTTTTTGGTCTGTAGTTTTACTTTCCTGATTATTGTTTGTCTCTTTTTACTGTAGCATGATACTAATTAATAAGAATACTTTATGTAAACCATTCACATAAGTATTTGAAATTATTTTATAAGCTGCTTTTTGTTTATGTGAATCCCAATTTTAGCAGCAACTCACCTTATATTTGTATTCATTTAGTTATGCAGTATTACTCAATAACGAACAGTGAAGATACTGCATGTGATATTGTGAAATAATTAAGCTTTGACAATGTATGAAAAAAACATTTTTTAACAGCCTCTCATTTAAGAATTGACTTGTATAAATAGAAACATTTTCAAAAAATGTTAAAGGAGGTATACAGATCTAACTGTGGGTCATAATATCAACATGGTTAGATTGCAATTGTCAACATAAATCTTACCAAAGCTAAAAGTATATATGAAATGATTATATGAAACTCATTTTGATTCATTGTCTTTCAGAAAAATGAACACATACTGTGCAGAGCAGTTGCACACTCAGTTACTTCTTTCATTACATTTAGAACAGCACCAATGAGCGGTGACGGAAAGCTCCTTCCATCACAGATGAGAGCAGGGGAAAAAAATCAATGCCTAAGTGAGAATGAAATATTTTGCTCCCAGTCTTATCCTGGCAATGTGACTGCTCCTAAAACAGAAAGCAACAGGAGATTGGTTCCTCCTTGTCCCAGTTTCAGAGACCAGATCAGAAACTTGAGAAGACTGGAACCTGTCTTTAATGCTTTAAAGGGTAACATGTTGCAGCTTTTTTTGAGCCAACTGACTACCAGTTCACAGCAACAGTTGGATGAGCGCAACTGCTATGCTACTATAAGCTCCATTCTGCTGATTGCAGCTCATTAGATGGGACAATACACAATACTGGGATAATGAGAATGAGACAAGACAAGATTTTAGTCATATTCATCCTTATTTGTATTTACAACATTAAAGGCTTCAAACAGTATTTTAAAGAAACACTAAGTGTAGGAAAATCCTTTTTTTTCTTGTCCAGTTTTGATGAGACAGTAGCAATCAGTTACAATTTTCCAAATCATTATTAGCTTATAATGATAACTTGCACTTTCTTCACCACATGAATTTACCTGCTGACAGCAACTGTGTAGCTTTTTATGAGGCCGTCTTTACATGACCTTTTAATATTACAAGATCTTGCGATAGTACAAACACAATAGGATGAAAAGAAAATTAGAAATCAGTAAGAAGTAACAAAAATACTAAGTAAGGCAAAAACATAATCTTACCAAGTTGAACAAGAACCCCAAAGGAAATTGTTTAAATGCTTAATTGCTGAGAGTAAGAGTAATCTGTAAATAGTTACAAAACATTGAAGAAGCATCTGAGCATATCTGAGTTTATGTGTACTTCAAATTTTGTTTTAACTTTAACAATGCATGTAAATTATAAAAGCTGTCATAATTCTCATGACAAACAACCCCTATTGCTGAACAAATTGGATTTTATTCAGGCAAACTTAGCTCAGTAACAACTCTTCCCCAGCTTTCATTGCCTCTCCAAAATACTTATTCAGTACAGAAAACAGCATTTTTACTGAATACAATCAGTCAATCCAGTACATTTTTTTCAATTTTACATATAAGAAGAAAGTAGGCCTGAGAAACCTGACTACCTACAGGAGCCCCCCCACCCTTCCTGAACAGAGTCCTTGCCTGGCGAACCGTCTGAATGGCTTCTACTGCAGACATGACAAGAAGCCATTCACACCTCAAACCATCTCCTCCACATCCCATTCAGGAACACATTCCTCCCATAAAGTCTGTGCAAATCAACTCGCACCAATCTTCACAAGGATCTTCAACAAATCACTGGAGAAATGTGAGGTCCCCTCCTGCCTCAAACGATCCACCATCATCCCGGTTCTCAAGAAACCCACCATCCTAGGATTAAATGACTACAGGCCTGTAGCCCTGACGTCTGTGGTCATGAAATCCCTTGAGCGGGTGGTGTTGAAGCACCTGAAAGACATTACAGGCCCCCTGCTGGACCCCCTGCAGTTTGCTTACCGAGCAAACAGGTCAGGAGATGATGCTGTTAACTTAGGTCTACACTTCATTCTGCAACACCTCGATCATCCAGGGACGTACGCCAGGATCCTGTTTGTAGACTTCAGCTTGGCCTTCAACACCATTATACCAGACATCCTCCACCAGAAGCTCACCCAGCTCAACGTACCAGCCTCCACCTGTCAGTGGATCAACAGCTTCCTGATGGACCGACAGCAGCAGGTGAGACTGGGGAGCATCTTCTCCCGAAACAGATCAATAAGTACTGGTGCCCCCCAGGGGTGTGTTCTATCCCCACTCCTCTTCTCCCTGTACACAAATGACTGCACCTCAGCGGATCCGTCCGTGAAACTCCTTAAGTTTGCAGATGACACCACTGTCATTGGACTGATCCAGGAAGGTGATGAGTCTGCATACAGACAGCAGGTGGATCGGCTGGTACACTGGTGCAGTCAGAACTACCTTGAACTCAACCCACTCAAGACTGTGGAAATGGTGGTGGACCTTCGGAGAACACCACCCCATACACCCCCCCCACCATCCTCAACAACACTATCGGCCGTGGACCACTTCAGGTTCTTAGGAACCACCATCTCTGAGGACCTGAGATGGTATTCACACATAGACACTGTTCGAAAGAAGGCCCAGCAGAGACTGTACTTCCTGAGGGAACTCAAGAAGTACAACCTTCCTCAAGAGCTGCTGGTCATCTTCTACACTGCCATCATTCAATCTGTCCTGTCTTCATCCATCTCAGTGTGGTTTGGCTCATCCACAAAACAGGACAGGTGCAGACTGCAACAAATAATCAGGAATGCAGAGAGAATAATCAGGGCTGACCTTCCCTCGATCCAGGACTTTTACAGGTCAAGGGTCAGGAAAAGAGCTGCTAAAATCTCTGCAGACCCCACACACCCTGCACATAAACTCTTCAGAGCTTTACCTTCAGGCCGCCTCTAGAGAGCATTGTTCGATAAAACCAGCCGCCACAGAGACAGTTTCTTCCCCCAGGCGATTTCTCTGTTGAACATTCAATAGAACACAAAACAACAGCATAAAGATGTTGCAAATGAACCTTTTATTTATATATGTGTATATCGTACATTGTAAATATGTATATTCTGTAATGCAAAAACAAAACCAAAGAGCAGAGTGTACCTGAGTCAAATTCCTTGTTTGTATGTACGAACTTGGCAATAAAGCTGATTCTGATAGAGAGCCCACATAGGCCTAGTATTGTACTACATGATACCTGCTAGTATTTCAAATGACATTCTCTTCACTGACTGGACATTCTACTAGATTCCTTGGCCTCCTACCACCAGACTTGACCAATGCAATCAAAATCCTGTTTTAAACAGCAAATCTTCAATTGTTGTTTTATTACCTCTCAGCCATGCCCCACCCTCACTGCTTCAGAAAACTCCAACCCACAGCCCCTTTGCCAGCCACCATCCTCTCGATTTCAACACTTCAGGTGAGGAATGAGCTGCGAAAGGCTGCAGTACTGGATGGCATCAGCTTCTGGCTCCTGAGGAGCTGTGTAGACCAACTTTGTGGCAACATGGGCCACATATTCGACATGAGCCTGTAGCTGGGAAAAGTGTCGTAGCTATGGAAGACCTGTGTGGTACCAGCACAGAAGACCACACATTCGAAGGACCTCAGGAGCTACAGGCCGGTAGCACTGACCTCACATCTGATGAAGACCCTCAAGAGGTTGGTCCTCAACCATCTTAGACCCCTGGTGAGGTCTTCATTGGATACGCAGGAGTTCACCTATCAACGTTGCATCAGGGTGGATGATGCAATCATCTACCTCTTGAACTGAGCTCTGACCCACCTGGACAAATCTAGAAGCAGTCTAAAGATCTTTGATTTCTCCAGTGCTTTTAATACCAACCATTCCTGTTCATCCTCTACACTGCAGACTTCTCCATCAACTCCCCAGGCTACCATCTACTAATGTTCTCTGATAACTCTGGCATAGTCGGCCTCATCACAACTGAGGATGACTCATGGACACAGTGTCAAAAAAATATGTAATTGCAATATTCTTAAGTTTTGCAAAAATGCAACAGATTTAGCTAATCTTCATATTTTTACAGAAGATTTAGTTAATCTTCATATTTTTTTTTTTTACACCCCTCCTTGAACCGCCACCTTAACGTGGTGGAGGGGCTTGAGTGCTCAAATGATCCTAGAGGCTATGTTGCCTGGTGCCTAAGTGCCCCTGGTAGGGTCTCCCATGGCAAACAGGCTCTAGGTGATGGGTCAGACAAAGAGTGGTTCAAGAATCCCTCATGAGGACCAAAATATCGAGGCACGTGACGTCGCCCGGTACCGCGGAGCCGGGGTCCCACCCTGGAGCCAGGCCTGGGGTCGGGACTTGTCGGAGAGCGCATGGTGGCCGGGTTGCTCCTCGCGGGACCCGGCCAGGCCAAGCCCGAACGAGAGACGCGAGGCCATCCCCCAGTGGGCCCACCACCTGCAGGGGGAACCGTGAGGGACCGGTGCAAAGAGAATTGGGTGGCGGACGAAGGTGGAGACCTCAGCGGCCCGATCCCCGAATGCTTAGGCTGGCTCTAGGGACGTGGAATGTCACCTCGCTGGGGGGGAAGGAGCCTGAGCTTGCGCGGGAGGTCGAGAGATATCAACTAGAAATAGTCGGGCTGGCCTCCACGCACAGCGTGTGCTCTGGAACCCATCTCCTTGAGTGGGGTTGGACTCTCTTCTACTCTGGAGTGGCCCACGGGGAGAAGTGGCGGGCTGTTGTGGGTTTGCTTGTTGCCCCCCAGCTCAGCCGTCTCGTGTTGGGGTTTACCCCAGTGGATGAGAGGGTCGTATCCCTGCGCCTTCGGGTTGGGGAGAGGTCTCTGACTATCATTTCAGCCTACGGGCCGAGTGGTAGTGCAGAGTACCCGGCCTTCTTGGCATTCCTGTTGGGGGTGCTGGATATTTCCCCTCCCGGGGACTCCATTATTCTGCTGGGGGACTTCAACGCCCACGTGGGGAACGACAGTGACACCTGGAGAGGCGTGATCGGGAGGAATGGCCTCCCCGATCTGAATCCGAGTGGTGTTTTGTTATTGGACTTCTGTGCTAGTCATGGATTGTCCATAACGAACACCATGTTCAAACATAAGGGTGTCCATCAGTGCACTTGGCAACAGGACACCCTAGGCAGGAGGTTGATGATCGACTTTGTTGTCGTATCATCAGACCTTCGGCCGCATGTTTTGGACACTCGGGTAAAGAGAGGGGCTGAGCTGTCCACTGATCACCACCTGGTGGTGAGTTGGATCCGCTGAAAGAGGAGAAAGCCGGACAGACTTGGCAGGCCCAAGCGCATAGTGAGGGTCTGCTGGGAACGCCTGGCGGAGCCCTCGGCCAGGGATGTATTCAACTCCCACCTCCGGGAGAGCTTCGACCAGATCCCGGGGGATGTTGGAGACATAGAGTCCGAGTGGACCATGTTCTCCGCATCTATTGTTGATGCTGCTGCCCGTAGCTGCGGCCGTACTGTCTGCGGTGCCTGTCGCACCGGCAGTAAGGGATTCTGTCAAGCTGAAGAAGGAGTCCTATTGGCTGTGGTTGGCTTGTGGCACTCCTGAGGCGGCTGACGGGTACCGTGAGGCCAAGCGTGCTGCAGCCCGGGCTGTGGCAGAGGCAAAAACCCGGGCCTGGGAGGAGTTCGGTGAGGCCATGGAGAAGGACTACCGGTTGGCCTCGAAGCGATTCTGGCAAATTGTCCAGCGCCTCAGGAGGGGGAAGCAGTGCTTCGCCAACACTGTTTATAGTGGGGGTGGGAGACTGCTGACCTCGACTGAGGACATTATCGGGCGGTGGATGGAGTACTTCGAGGATCTCCTCAATCCTGCCATCACGCATTCCGTGGTGGAAACAGAGCCTGGGCACTCAGGGTTGGACTCTTTCATCACCCAGGCTGAAGTCACCGAGGTGGTTAAAAAGCTCCGCGGTGGCAAGGCTTCGGGGGTGGATGAGATCCACCCTGAGTACCTCAAGTCTCTGGATGTTGTAGGGCTGTCATGGTTGACACGCCTCTTCAACATTGCGTGGCGGTCGGGGACAGTGCCTCTGGACTGGCAGACTGGGGTGGTGGACCACCACCCCAGTCCTTCATAAGAAGGGGGACCGGAGGGTGTTTTCCAACTACAGGGGGATCACACTCCTCAGCCTCCCTAGTAAAGCCTACGCCAGGGTATTGGAGAGGAGAGTCCGGCCGATAGTCAAACCTCGGCTTCAGGAGGAGCAGTGTGGTTTTCGTCCTGGCCGTGGAACAGTGGACCAGCTCTATACCTTCTACAGGGTGCTCGAGGGTTCATTGGAGTTTGCCCAACCGGTTCACATGTGTTTTGTGGACCTGGAGAAGGCATTCGACTGTGTCCCTCGTGATGCCCTGTGGGGGGTGCTCCAGGAGTATGGAACCAGTGGATTTCTTTTTGCAGATGACGTGGTCCTGCTGGCCCCCTCTAGCCAAGACCTACAGCATGCGCTGTGGTGGTTCGCAGCCAAGTGTGAAGCGGCTGGGATGAGGATCAGCTCCTCCAAGTCCAAGGCCATGGTACTCGACCGGAAAAGGGTGTCTTGTCCTCTTCAAGTTGGAGGGGAGTTCCTGCCTCAAGTGGAGGAGTTTAAGTATCTCGGGGTCTTGTTCATGAGTGAGGGAAGAATGGAGCGGGACATCGACAGACGGATCGGTGCGGCTGCCACAGTAATGGGGGCACTGTGCCGGTCCGTTGTGATGAATAGAGAGCTGAGCCAAAAAGCAAAGCTCTCAATTTATCAATTTACCGTTCGGCCTACGTTCCTAACCTCACCTATGGCCATGAACTTTGGGTCATGACCGAAAGAACGAGATCCCAGATACAAGCGGCTGAAATGAGCTCCTCCGTAGGGTGGCCGGGCACTCCCTTAGAGATAGGGTGAGGAGCTCGGCCATCCGGGAGGGGCTCGGAGTAGAGCCGCTGCTCCTCCACATCGAGAGGAGCCAGTTGAGGTGGCACGGGCATCTATACCGGATGCCTCCTGGACGCCTTCCACGGGAGGTGTTCCAGGCACGTCCCACCGGGAGGAGGCCCAGGGGATGGCCCAGGACACGCTGGAGGGACTATGTCTCTCGGCTGGCCTGGGAACGCCTTGGGCTCCCGCTGGAGGAGCTGGAGGAGGTGTCTGGAGAGAGGGACGTCTGGGCGTCTCTGCTGAGTGTGCTGCCCCCGCGACCCGGTCCTGGATAAGCGGAAGACGAAGAGTACGAGTACGAGTCATATTTTTACAGCAAGTCACAGAGTCTTTCAAACAGCAGTTGCAGTCCAGAGTAATTTGCTGAAGAGACAACTATAAGGTACCGTGACATCCTTTTCCCTGGAATTCCCACACATGATCACTACCAGACCTTTTAATAACTGGATCAGCAATGGATCAATAAAATAATTGCTTGATATTATTGTTAGTTGATGGAAGCAGCATGTTGTCTTGAAAAGATTTTGAGACTGCAACTCTAGGTATTGAACCACTTTATAAAACATCATTTTGTAATGGCCTTGTAATGCATGTATATTCAAAGCAACATGACAGACAGACAGACTGTTCTACTCATGTGCTAAGAAAAAAACAACAATTACCCAACAATTCTATTTAGCACGGCATTTTTTATTTTTGGAAATGCTGTTTTTGGAGTTTATTAAAAGTCAGAGAATCCCTGAAGTACCACAACCTTAAGGGATAATAAACATACAGTCATCCTGCTGAAAACAGGCATAATTCTTTGTCAGTCGATATTTAAACTAGTGGTTGTAATCAAACACATTAAGAGAAGTTCTACCTCTAAGAAGGGTCAGCTGTGAACATTTAAGCTAATCAATTTCATAGGTGCTAGAACCAAAGAATATACCAGTTTCAGTTTTTATGTCAAAGGATGTTTGGTAATAAAAGGTTTTCTGCTTTTTAGTAGGCATAAATATGATGTAACCTAGGCATATTTGTCTTAGCCAAGAATGAGAAAGGCAAGAGAGCATGTCATTCAAGTAACAACAATGTGTATTGATCTTCATATATGATGATGATTTTTGATGATATATGAAAAAAAAAATACTACTCACCCTCATCCTTACCAATATTTACAATAACAGCAATAAATAAAAGCTTAAAAAAGCTGAAACCGGATGGATGAGAAACTGGTCAGATGAGTCTAAGACTGAACCTTTTGTGTAACTGGTTTTGGTGTAAAACAAAGGATGAGTATTTGGAAAAGCAACTCATATTCACTGATAGGCATAATGGGGAAACAGGGAACCTGTGGGCCTATGCATCTTCCTTTCATTATCGTTAGTGTATGGCATCAATTAAATACCACAACATTTAATAAAAATCTGGGATCTTTGACAAAAAAAACTGAAAATGGTTCATTACTGGGTCCTTCACTCACATAATGATTTAAAGCATGGCTAATTTAAAAGAGTGATGTTTCAGATTAAAGTTTGGACTTTTCTTGATGTATTTATTGTAAGACTGTTAGATAACCTTCATAGTAGCTAGTCTAGCAGGAAAGTGGAATTTTCTATTCTCCAAAGAATGTTAAATTCAGTCAGTAAACAGGTTTTCTATTGAGTGCTAAAATGAGTTTACAAGTGTTAAAGCATCCCATTTCAGACATTTATCAGGTGCTCCTTATCACAATACATCTTTCTTTTACAAGCAGTGCTCCAGAAAGAACAGGATTTTTTCTTTTTCAACACTGATTAGTCTGAATAGCTTTATAGATAATGAAAAAAGGTACTTTATCTGTATGACAGCTCAGAATGCTGCTCATATTTAGATTTACCTACCATAAATCTTATCTTATCATAAGTACTCATCAGAATGTATGCACAAGCAAATGATAAGGTTGACTAGCCATTTTGATAAAACAGCAATCTTTTCTAAGCAATGACGATCTGAAGAGAGGCAAAGAATGAAAGGGTATATTATTTCATTTTCAACCAAGCCTGTGGCATTTTCCATAGTCGATACTTTTCAAAATGCCATTGCTTATTTTACTGTAGAGCTGCAAATACCTCTGGTTCAAAAACAATGCTTTTCTCCAATAAACACGAGAGACCTAGCACAACATTCAACAATTGAATCCAGAAATCAACTGTTTTTATGATTCACAACACAACCCTGTCATACTGCAATGAGCCCTACCTGCACCAGACTTAAAGATGTCCATTGCTCAAACTATAGTGCATGCCAGAAATATCTAGAAATATTTGCAAGCACACAGTCCATTACTGCTCCTATTGCACTTATAGTGCCTTGCAAAAGTATTCATCCACTGTTTACATTTTGTCACCACATATTGAGGCTGTCCTGCACAATATGCTGTAGCACAACATATATGTCACTATCAAGAAAAGCAGAAATAAGAGGTTACCAGAATGTTATTAATGAGTGGCCAAGAAGCAAACATGCAATCACAATATTAATGTAGACCATGTAATGCTCAGGAAATGTTTTTCTGCACTTTTCTGCACTTTAAAGCTACCAAGCTTTAATGCATATGCATGGAATTAATTTTTATGAACTTTGGGATTGGCATATTAGTGAACCAAAACTATTTTCTTAATTTACCCAAAACTATTTCGTGGGAAAAATCATCCCTACAATGAAGACCTATTGAATACTATCCAGCAAACTAAATTCCCTTCAACATTTCTGGTACCTGTAACTGCTGTAACTGCAATGAATAGATACAAATATTTAACACTTTGATATGCTTTGAGCACTTCACCTTCACTATGAGGCAGTTTTACAAAGCTATGCAGGTGAGTATTTGGTTACAAATGAGCTGTGCTGATGGGGGTGTCCATTCTTTACTGGAATAATTTACAAATAAGGTTTGAGCAGGTTCCCATATTGACCAAAGCAGTTCCAGACAAGCAACACAAATTGGTGTAAAGCTTCCAACAGCTGGATCTAATTGGGAACCTAAAACAGGCTGGGCTAAACAGTGTAGCTGTCGATATCAGTAAATTATGTTTACATGCTGTAAGTCTGTAATGTCTCTTACAGGCCCTTTCTCTCAATTTTTAGATCAGTTTTCAGACCTTTTATCGGATTTAGCGTTAATTACAAATAAGGTTATTATAGTGGGGGATTTTAACATTCATGTTGACACTGAAAGTGATAGCCTAAATATAGCCTTTAATGCTATATTAGACTCAATTGGCTTTGCTCAAAACATTAACAAACCTACCCACCTTTCTTTTAATCCTCTGGACCTTGTGCTGACATATGGCATTGAGTGTAAAGAAATAACAATATTTTCTCATAACATATCTAATAATAGATATGTACCTCAAGCTTTCAAGGTAGCTTAAAAACAAACAAAAACAAAATCATGGTTCATAGCTTATTCGTCCAACCAACTTCCATTAGGCGCAGGCACCTGGCTGTGTCATTGGCAAAGGTGGTGCTATGAACCGTGGGGGAATGAATGTGAGGGAATCAAAACTGACCTGTAAACGCTTAACCTGCCTGTATGCGGTGTGTAATCTTAAAAAAAAATGAATGTTTAAAACAGGGTTAGGCTTAAAACATTAGCTCTTCCAAATGATGATGGGTTTTAATATTACTCCTGTCTCTAAACTATCTAGATGCGAAAAGAGGGAGAAAAAGAATAAATGAATTGCAGTACCTAGGCTATAAGCCAGGTGTGTTTGTGGAGGTTGCAAGGTGTCTGCTGTGGTGGACTTAGGATTTCTCTACTAAGTTCAACAGAACTAGGCTAGTAGGTATCTGTGCCTCGGTGGGACTGTCTACAGATGAACCAACCTCCTTTAATAAGATTTTGCATGAAATCTCTGGCAATGTGGGTGTCCATTACATCATTCTTAATCACTTATGTGAGGGTCTGCAGTGCATGCAGAGTGTTAATGGGAAAAATATTGTGCCAACTTACAGTTTAATACTGTGTCCTAGAAGGTAGTTATATGTTTAACTGTTTCTGTTGAAGAAAGTTGTTAGTGATTAGTGCATGTTAGTGTGAGTTCATGAAACATGCACCTATTTAACTAGTCCTACGCACTGGTCTCTCCTTTCCTGGACATGGAGACAAGCTCTGTTCTTGGGGAGGAGAGTTCGATGTAGGACTTCATCTGGTTCAGCAAAACAGGAGCAGCTGGGATGATGGTGTCAACCTTTTCTGACAAGCATCCAACCCACTTGATGAAGCTGCATGTCACAGTTAGGAGGAATTTGTTACCTCTTGTTAATTTTGGAGCTGGTTCGACCCAGTTGGTCTGAAGGTGGAACCAGGGTAATGTAACACCCCTTCGCTGAAGCCGAGGTTGACTGGTTGGCTGGGATGGCTGAAACTGGCGGCAGGTTAAACATCCTTTGATGTAGACCTGCGTGTCGTGAGATGTTGGAGGCCAGTGCGCCATCTGTTGGAGGGTGTGGAGGGCGGCTTTGTAGCTCCTATGGCACCCTACAGGAGAGTCATGGGCGTAGGATAATGTGACCCCCTTTGGTCTGTTGGAACAATGTCCACAGCATGGGAGAGCTGTTTGATGCCAATCTGCACACTGGAGTTGCACACGCTGTCTGCCTTAAGGAGAGGGCGGAGCCCGTCTGCTAAAAGGAGTGTGTGGCTGCGTTGTGCCTCAGTTACGAGGGGGTCTTTTTGGCATAAACGGTCATACAGCTCTCTAATGGTTGATGAATTTCCCAGCCAGAATGCTAGTAGCACTTCTGGTATGAACATGGTTTCCAGGTGTACACCTTCCACCACTTCGGGGTTGTAAGTGTTCACATCTGGGTTCTTTAAAGAGCCAAGCAATGCATGACTGCATCTGAGAGCAGTTTCCTGGATGGCTGGGTGCAGCTGTGTCTCAGAGGTGCACATGACCAGCTCTGATGAGGGCCTGAATGGTTCTTTGGGCTCCTCTAAGCTGGTGATCTTGTTGGCCACAAAGAGTGGTTTGCTGCTTACACCCAGTGGGTTTTGCATGTCCGCCTGGACCCAGAGTTGGTCCTGGTGGTAGTCAAGTGGGGCCAGCCTGTCCAGCAGGTCCTGGCCACCAAGAAAAAGCTCTTTGTTTAATGTGCACATATAGATGGGGTGCACCAGAGCCATGTCTTCGAGTGTGATGTCCAGCTCCACCCAACTAGTGATGCATGATCGGTTTTGGGTGTGGCTGGTGATGCTTACATCACAAGCATCGGCCTGAAATGGTTCATTGAAGGAGAGCATGGCTCTACTCACCTCCTCAAACTTGATTGAGCGCATCAGGTTGATCTCTGATCCTATTTTAAAATAGAAACTCAGTTGGAAACGTCCTCTTATCATGATCAGACAGTATAGATGACATGCATGTCCATTTTGGTTCAGTTTACCTGAGAACATTGGAAAGATGGTGTGTGGTGTTTCTCCTGGGGAGGTCCTAAGGGGTACTTGGAGTTTCCCAGGTTTGTCTCCCCATCCGATCAGGTAGACTCTGATGGCTGTGGAGACTGGGTCCATGCCTAGTCATGCTGACGGGAAGTTTGGGTCTGGTTTAACTGGAGGGTCAACTTCCTGTTTCAAGGGTTGTGGGGGCGTGGTGGCCTGATGCACCACTTCTGTCACCATCTTACGTAAGGCCTCCTCCATCTCTTTCCCCATAATCCCTTCTGCGTGTCAGTTCCACCCTTTTTCATCAGGTTTACCTTTAGGCTTCACGTGATAGTCAGGTCGTCTGTTCAACTGGAAATGGTCCGGCAACTTTGACTGTGGTTGGTATTCAGTACCACCCCCCCAGTCCAGCTGACCAAACCTACGTTGTTCCCTGAACCTGTTCTTCACATGGGTTCTGGTTGAAGGCATTTATTGATCTTCCAACGCAAGGCGGTTCCTTTCTGCATGTATCCGTAAAACCCTAGCCTCTGGTCCCTTGGTCGGGCGAGCACGTGTTTCCCATGCCATCTGAGCATATTTGCGGATCTCTTGCATGCTCATGGTCTTGGTTCTGCAATACATAGTAACATCATATCGCACACTTTCATGAAGGTTGTGGAGGAACAGGGATTTAAAAGCACGTTCCTCCTCAATGCCAGGCGCATTGCGTCCTTGGAAGTAAACAGCTCCCAAGCGCCTGTAATACTCCCTGGGTGCTTCGCTTTTCTTTTGCTGGATAGTGAATGCACCAAGTGTGGCGGAGGCCCAGTACGTGTAGACAGAATATTCTTCCCTTAAAGCTTCGCAAAGGGTTGAATAACGGTCTCGGACTGCTGGGGTCAGGCTCTCCATGGAAACATGGACGCTCCTGGATGTTGTCTTCCAGATGAGCTTCAGTTTTTCCCGTGCTGATGGGCAATACAAATCTAGAAGACAGCGTTCAACTTCCCTAAGATAATCATCAATGTTTGATTCTGCATTATTAGGGTCGAAGCGCTCTATGTCTTTGGCCAGAGACTCAAGCTGGCGGGTGCGCAATCCACTCTCAGGGATTGGTGCCGGCCCATCTGAGTCATCATCGAAGAGTTAACTCCGGCTGCACTCAGGGTGTATCAGTGCATCACGCCTCATCCTCGGAGGAGGCAGTGGAGGCTGCTCCCGGTAAAACGGTGGGCCCTGTGCTTCCCGGACTCGGGTCCTGGGCAGCAGTTGAGGGTGGTAGGACCCACCTGAATCCCAGGGGCGGCTTTCCTGTCGCCTTGGCGGAGGTGAGGGATCGTAGAGGACCGTACTGCGAGTCAAGTTTGAAGGCTGCTTGCATCTGAGCCGTGAACTGTTTACACCTGCTGGGTCCCCAGCCAGGTACCGTTCGTGGCTGCTGAATGCAGTGGGGTGGGGCACCGCACCACTGAACCTCTTCTGACTACTTACACCTGTTCTTGCCTCGGTGGATATATGGGGAAACCCATGAGCCTGGAAAGGTAATCTCTGGAGAGCAGCTTCTACATCCTCCAGATCTGACCTGCAGGTTCTCTCGGGGTTTCGCAGGTGTGGCTCACCTCCAAAGGTTTCTACCTGTGAGGTGGGTTTTGGTTCATCCCCCCATTCCTCCAGGGGTGGCATGGCTACCCTCTATTGTCTCCAATCTATTTCCAACTTCTGTTAGTTCGCCTCTAAGGACATCCACCGTCTGCAAAGTATCATTCAGCTCGAACTGCAGTTTAACACGCTGGTCAACTTCCAACATTAACCTACGCTGATATAACAGAGTGAGCTGTCCTAACACATCTGAGACCCGTCTGTCCTTTGGTGGGTTTTTAATGACTTGGAGCAACTCCTGAATCCTGGCTTCACATTGCTCAATGCCATAATCATTGAGACCTTTACGCTCCTCTGGGGACAACAGAATCAATGACCCAATCACCTCTTGTGCCTGCATATGGTGGGGTCCTCCACCATACACACATCTCCAGCTGCAGTCTGGGATGTTCCCTCCATCTTTGGCCCAAAATATACAAGGCAAACACACAAAAATGTCTATCTATGAACCACCACTAAAGAAATTAGCAGCAACGCAACAGACTGAGTGGTTCAGTGACCAATGATTACTAAATTAATTAGCAGCAGCACAAACAGGCTAGGCTATTCTATGATTAAAGGATTGCTAAATTAATTAGCAGCACACAACAGGCTAAGCTGCTCAGTGATTAAATGATAGCTAAATTAATTAGCAGCACAAAACAGGCTAAGCTATTCACTGATTAAATGATTGCTAAATTAATTAGCAGCACACAACAGGCTAAGCTGTTCAGCTAGCTGTCTGATTCATATATGTATCTTCCAGGTGTATGGGTTTGCTTAAAATGGGCACACAGGTTTGAATGTTCAAACTGTGGCTTACCCAAGTCTATGCTTTAGTGGGAGTAATCAAGTAAACATACACAAAAAGGGAAAGAAAGAAGGGAAATAGTTTTTAAATAACCCAAAACCAAATTCAAAATAAAATTTTAAAAATGGGAAAACAAAACTAAAACATTCAATGCTGTTCTTAGCTTCAAATAAATGTTAGTGCTCTTTAATATGGATCACCTATCTTCCTGTTAGACAACTAATTTAGTTTTATGAGTCATATCAAAACATGCGTCACACAATAAAACCCAGCAAAAAAGCTTAAATTTTATCCGAAAGAGGTAATGAATGATCTGTAACTTCAACTTCAAATTATGCCCTTTTGATCATAGGTGATGGCATTATCTGCCTGTGTTAATGAATTGAGTGATTAAAATCAAAGTAGGAAATGCAAGTCTCACTAGTGACCACCAGATGGTACCAAGTGCAGGTCTGCGGTTTGGGAAATCCAGCTGCAACTGCAATTTTATTAAATGGCCACCAGATGTAGGTGTTGTTCTCTACCTGACTGGGAGAATGTCGGTCACAACTGTAATTACGCCCAGCGGACACTGGGGCAGGTCTGCTGCTTATCATCGCTGATTTTCTGCAGCTGCTGCAGCAGGCTGATTGCCTGGAAATTAACTTTAAATTTTCCACAAGTTAAACCAACTTTCACCTTGCATCCACAACAAACACCTCTGAAAGATTATTTTATCCTCTGCAGCAGAACTGAGCAAACTCTAGTCATAATATCCCCTAATTCACAAACGTTCTGTGCGAAACTCAAAAATCTCACAATAAAACATCTAGTTAACGGAGATCATAATTGTTTATTCTGTGCAACAGTGATTTGATGTTTGTCTTTTTAAGGCCCACCCAGGGACGACATATGTTAGAATTATGATTATTTATTAATTAATCTTTATCAATAATTATAATTAAAAATCCTAATTTGACTAAATTAATTTCTTAACCAAAATCCTCATTTATGAATCGAGACCAGAGATGTCTTCTGGTGTTGTAATTGTGGCTCATCGCCTTTGATAATTACAACCGTTAAATACTCAGTAATAATTAATGACTATTACCAGAGATGTCACTGTTTAATCGACCGTTTCTGCCAAAACGTGGGGAACTTCAACCTTATCTTGACTGATGAATCACTCTTGCTCAAAATAAACACAAAACGCCTTCTCTTTATCTATGTGAATATTAATTAAATCACAGCCTGATACAATCCGTTCTTCCGATTTAATAATCTTCACCTACTCAAACATGCAAAGTTCTACACAAAAGGGGTAAAATATCTAACTCAACAAAATAAATCAAACCAGCAGTGATGGCAAAAATGATAATATGACAAAGGGATGTGGTGGTGAGTGGATGTTGGGGCGCAGCTCCAACTGTAACTCAGTTATACTCAGTCATAAAACCTCCCCCAACTCTGCGCAGGCTGAGCACACAAAGAGTTATAAAACTTTTGGCGGCAAGCTAGTAAGCAGTAAGGTTGAAGACAAAGAAAATGGTGAATTTCACCATGAGGTTATTATAACAGTCCAGTTACACAGCGCACCTGCGCACAGGTGTTTACATGGTAAAGACACACTTGCGAGACACGGCGGTCTCCAGAAGTACCAGCGAGTTTCAAAACAATGGCATGCATATACAATTCCGAACACATTAGACTCTAATCGCACTAAAAATCTCCTCTACCCTGCCCGTCTATTCCTAATAAAGAAATTTTTAAAAATTAATAAAAGGATGTGTTTTATTCTTTTCATGGAGCTCTTTAAGCAACAATTGTAAACAATTGTAAGCTGTCAAGAAGACCGTAAAAAAGGAGCAAGACACTCGGTTTCCTGGCTCTGTTCTGGTTAAACTGACTGCTAGTTTGAACTGCTTCCCAAGCTTTAAGATTTCAAGGAAAGTTTTGGATTCCATTCCAGCTGGCTGCTACTAGTTCTCCTACATCCTGGCTTCAAGCTCAAGCGAACCCTGTCCATCCTCCAGAGTTTACTCACCTCCGAGCCCGGCATCTCGAGCTCACCACCTCACTAAGTGAGCTGCCTTCAGAGAAACCGCACCGCTGCACACTGAGTGAAGGATCAAGAGGAAAATGAATTCAGGCACCTCTGTGATCATCTTTTGTGCCAGCACTGACCCCCTCCATGCAATATCATCAACATCACTCAGTGAGCCCGAAGATACCTTGTCAAGAGTCTGTTTATGTTCTCTATCAACTCTCCCAACCTTCTCTCCATACAGTCGGTGTATCCAGTTCCCAGTGCACATTCACCTTCTGTAAATGAATTCAGTAACTTTTCCTCTGTCTCCTGAGTGTTCTCTGCATGTGGGTCAAATTTGTTAATAAAACGATGACAGTCCAAGGTATTTACAGGTCCTTCTCAAAATATTAGCATATTGTGATAAAGTTAATTATTTTCCATAATGTCATGATGAAAATTTAACATTCATATATTTTAGATTCATTGCACACTAACTGAAATATTTCAGGTCTTTTATTGTCTTAATACGGATGATTTTGGCATACAGCTCATGAAAACCCAAAATTCCTATCTCACAAAATTAGCATATCATTAAAAGGGTCTCTAAACAAGCTATGAACCTAATCATCTGAATCAACGAGTTAACTCTAAACACCTGCAAAAGATTCCTGAGGCCTTTAAAACTCCCAGCCTGGTTCATCACTCGAAACCCCAATCATGGGTAAGACTGCCGACCTGACTGCTGTCCAGAAGGCCACTATTGACACCCTCAACCAAGAGGGTAAGACACAGAAAGAAATTTCTGAACGAATAGGCTGTTCCCAGAGTGCTGTATCAAGGCACCTCAGTAGGAAGTCTGTGGGAAGGAAAAAGTGTGGCAGAAAACGCTGCACAACCAGAAGAGGTGACCGGACCCTGAGGAAGATTGTGGAGAAGGGCCGATTCCAGACCTTGGGGGACCTGCGGAAGCAGTGGACTGAGTCTGGAGTAGAAACATCCAGAGCCACCGTGCACAGGCGTGTGCAGGAAATGGGCTACAGGTGCCGCATTCCCCAGGTCAAGCCACTTTTGAACCAGAAACAGCGGCAGAAGCACCTGACCTGGGCTACAGAGAAGCAGCACTGGACTGTTGCTCAGTGGTCCAAAGTACTTTTTTCAGATGAAAGCAAATTCTGCATGTCATTTGGAAATCAAGGTGCCAGAGTCTGGAGGAAGACTGGGGAGAAGGAAATGCCAATTTGCCAGAAGTCCAGTGTCAAGTACCCACAGTCAGTGATGGTCTGGGGTGCCGTGTCAGCTGCTGGTGTTGGTCCACTGTGTTTTATCAAGGGCAGGGTCAATGCAGCTAGCTATCAGGAGATTTTGGAGCACTTCATGCTTCCATCTGCTGAAAAGCTTTATGGAGATGAAGATTTCCTTTTTCAGCAATACTTGGCACCTGCTCACAGTGCCAAAACCACTGGTAAATGGTTTACTGACCATGGTATCACTGTGCTCAATTGGCCTGCCAACTCTCCTGACCTGAACCCCATAGAGAATCTGTGGGATATTGTGAAGAGAACATTGAGAGACTCAAGACCCAACACTCTGGATGAGCTAAAGGCCGCTATCGAAGCATCTTGGGCCTCCATAAGACCTCAGCAGTGCCACAGGCTGATTGCCTCCATGCCACGCCGCATTGAAGCAGTCATTTCTGCCAAAGGATTCCCGACCAAGTATTGAGTGCATAACTGTACATGATTATTTGAAGGTTGAAATGTTTTTGTATTAAAAACACTTTTCTTTTATTGGTCGGATGAAATATGCTAATTTTGTGAGATAGGAATTTTGGGTTTTCATGAGCTGTATGCCAAAATCATCCGTATTAAGACAATAAAAGACCTGAAATATTTCAGTTACTGTGCAATGAATCTAAAATATATGAATGTTAAATTTTCATCATGACATTATGGAAAATAATGAACTTTATCACAATATGCTAATATTTTGAGAAGGACCTGTATAAGAACTTGTGAGCACTAAAAATGTCTGTCCATACATAAAGCTCTATGAGCTTCTCTGATCACATTTCTTTCTGAACTGAATTACCTGTGTGTTATCTTTAAAAGACACTCCATTTTTTTACATCACACATTCAAAATATTATTGTTTGTAACTTCACTTCAGTCTCTGCAAGCAAAATAATACCAGCATTCAACAAGAAACTTAGGTTTAAATTGGTCCGTAAAAATACCAAGGAGACGTGGAGGAGGCTGTAGGAGGGCAACAACCCAGCAGCAGGACCGCTAACTCCAGCTTTGTGTAAGGAGGAACAGGAGGAAGACGGCCAGAGCCCAGCAAAATGACCTAGGTCACAAATGTGCATATGTCTGCACAAACGGTTAGAAACCGACTCCATGAGGATGGTATGAGGGCCCGATGTTCACAAATGGGGGTTCATGAAATTGGTTTCATGATTGAATTATGCCACTGTAATGGAATAATAGAGTTTGAGAAACTGGTTTGAAAATGACACTGCAGAAAAGGAACTAAAGATGTTGTCTTGAGAGCTTCATTAAGGGATCCCCTTAACACCCACTGCTTTGTTTGCTTTAGCTGCACATATTACTTTTTGAAACTCCTCAAAAGTGCTGTCATAATTGCTTGCATGTTATTTCAGTGTTGTTAGTACTAAAAGTATTATGCTTAGTCTTATTTCATCTTTACGGCAGTAGTTGTTTTCAAAATTGTTATAACATAAATATACATTACCAGTCAAATATTTTACATACACTTTCTCACTTAATAGGTCTCCTTATTGTCATGACTATTTACATTGTAGATTCTCACCAAAGGCATCAAAACTATGTACGACCACACATGGAAGTATACAAAATGTGAAATAACTACATATTTTTATATTTTACATTTTTCAAAATAGCCAACCTTTGCTCTGATGACTGCTTTGCTCTCTTGGCATTTTCTCCATGAGCTTCATGAGGTGGTCACCTGAAATGGTTTTCCAAAAAGTCTTGATATAACTTCCCACAAGTTCATTGAGAGACAGCCAAATATTAATATTTCAGTGAATACAGCACAGGGCGGCTACTTTAAGGAATCTAAAATATAGAACATATTTCAAGTTATTTTACAATTTTTCATTTGCTACATAATTCTTTATTGTTTCATTCACTGTTTTGATGCCTTCAGTGAGACTATGTACAAGGTAAATATTCATAAACATAAAGAAAACAATTAAATGACAAAGTGTTTTTAAAACTTTTCACAGGTAGTGTTCTTTGGAGGAAGACAAAGAGCAACTTTTCACAATTGTGGCCACAGACAATTTAAGAGAACAGAACCTCAGCTTTTATATTTCGCATTATTTTTAATGGTAACCTGCTCTGTCAGTTTCACTAAGAACTCCAACATATGACATATAGCAAAACTCAGGATAAAGAAAAAGTAACTGTAAACAGTGGAATCACTTTGGCTTTAGGAACAAACTCACATTTACAAGTATAAAAGACATGTCTTGCAGTAGTAAGGGCTTAAGTGAAGCTGATAGGCTCCCTTAAACAAAGAACTTACATGATTTTTACAAAGAAACTAAAATATTGTGTTTAATCTGTGTTTTTGACTATGTCATGAAAATGTCACCTAAAATATATATTAGGTTTTAGGGTGTTAAATTATTATTGCACATTGACATTCACTGAATGAGGAGCCCATTCCCACTTTATCATTTTAGAAATCTCAGACTGTATTCAATTAAAATTCAGTCACCAAAACCAGTTTGTGATTATTTTTAAAATCTTTTTTTTATTTTCTTCTATTAAATACAGGATTCTTGTTTTAATTTTTTTGGTTTCATTTTTACAAATTTCCATATATTTTCTTTCTGTCTTTGTCCCACTTTAGCTAGCTACTACTGATGGAATGCTTCTCCCCTCCCCAACTTTCTGCTGGCTCGTCAGTTCTGAGCCGGTAGTCCTTAGGATCCTGTCAACAGCATTTAGGTGCAAGAACTGATGGAAGCACCATGCTCTCCACTGGTCTGAGCATCAGTCATCTGAACAGTTCGCCTCAGGAATGAAATCGATCTCCTGCCAGATTTGGGCAAGAGCGAGAGGAGAAAGAGAGGTGCAGAGTAAGAATGGGAAATGTGTCCCCACACCTACAGCTCCTCCCAGGTAGAAAACAGGGATTGATTTTATGACAGAACTGAGAATGTCAGTTTAACATTTAACAGATTGGGGGCTTCAACAGCTGAAAACAGTCGGTCAGTGCTTTCCATAAATCATAAGAAATGAGAAAATAGTGAGGACATACAAAATTATATATATATATATATATATATATATATATATCCAATATACAATTGGAAAGAAATGATTAAATGTTTACCTAAATTGCCTTGAAAAAAGCTGTTGCATGCAATGCATTTTAATAACTTGTATACCAAATAATTCTTCATAATGTGAGGTTTATCATTTGAGAATCCTCAGAAACAAAAATGTTTAATTTCCTGCTCTCATTTATCTGTCATCTTCCAGCTCTTGATATTTATTTTTGAGCCCTTTTGTCAAGAATGCAAGTTGGAAAAAAAAGAAGGGTGCCTCTAACAGGTGCATTTTGCCGATACTGATAACAGATGTGAAAAAAAGTATTTTGTGTTAGTCTCCACCGATATTGTCTGATTGAAATATCAGTTTGTAGTTTAATAATGTTATCTGTGTATTACCTATGTTATTTGAACCTTTCCACATTTGTCATGTTACAGGCTCAAACTTGAATGCTTTTCATGGAAATGCACCAAATCAAAGTAAGGCAAGTATTACAGGATTTTTTAGGTTTGTATTCAGCTTCCTATATTATGATATCCCATAACAAAAGCCAGTCCAACCAATTACCTTCAGAAGTAAACTTACGTAGTAGATTCGAGCTGTGCATAATTCACATGCTCAGACATTTTTTTTAGAGAATATTAGACCAAAGTAAACACCATAAATCTAAGGGATAAAGTTGTGAAAAATCTGATAGCAGGTTAGGTTATAAAACAGTATCACATACTTTAAATATCTCACAGTGTCCTACCCAGTCCATCATCCAAGCAATTATAAGGGTAGTTATAGGAAAGCCATTATTGAATAAAGCCATTACAAATCATGTGTGCAGATTAGCACAGAAACATACACGACCCAATGAAAGAATTCCCTGTGATCAGATCAAAGTTGAACCTTTCTGCCATTATTGTTTGGCTATTAAGGACTAATAATACTTATAATTAATAATTAACAATTATTAATAAATTTGGAATATAAAACGTTTTCAATCTGACTAAAAAAAACAAAATATCACTTTTGAGCAATGGTGACTTGTTTAATAGTCATTATTAACAAGTATAAATAGTTAGGTAAAGAATAGGTGGTGATACCTGCTTGGCATTTCTGCCTGTCACACCTCCGTTGGTGCTACTGTGCAGGCTGCAGGGTCATCAGCCAGGGACCACTCTTGATCAGTGTTTCGCTTGATTAACCCCAGCACATCTCAAGGTGGAAGAGCCACGGTAGAGACATCTCCGGTAGAGATAGCCTGCCTGGGATCCTTCTTTTCCCCATACCTTGTCCTTTCTGCAGAGCCAGAACCTTCCTTGCTCAGCACCCTCAGCAAGTATTTGGAGAGCTTGCTTCCTAATGAGGCCTCTGACTCCAAGGGTTTTCGGGACCCGCTGTACAGATGCTCCGGTGAAGAATCTACATCCACCCTCACTGGAAATTGAAGACTCTCCATCCAGCTTGTGAGCACATGGCTGATAGTTCGACATACTTGTCCTTCTTTCGCACTTATGTGGCCTCCATTTGTTCTTCCCATGGGATGGTGTGGGTGTGTCTCTCCCAAGTAGCCAGCCAGCTGGCAGGCTAGCTGCTAGGCTAACTAGAGAAATAGCTAGCACCCAACTAGTGGCTAGGCTACCAGCAAGCTAGTCGGCAAGCGAGCTAGTGACTAGGACATAGAGGCTGTATTTGAAGCCTCTTCTTTGAAAGCAAAAAAAAAAAAAAACTTCACTCAACCAAGTTCCAGACATGCACTCTTGAACAAAATGCTTCCTATTTATGAAAAAAAAACAGGGGAATTGCCTCGAACTGGGGCTGCAGCTTGCTAATATCAGTGGGAATCCAGGAACTACAGTGAATGCTGGGAGATGTACAGGTTGGACAATGAAACTGAAACACCTGTCATTTTAGTGTGGGAGGTTTCATGGCTAAATTGGACCAGCCTGGTAGCCAGTCTTTATTGATTGCACATTGCAAAAGTAAGAGCAGAGTGTGAAGGTTCAATTAGCAGGGTAAGAACACAGTTTTGCTCAAAATATTGAAATGCACACAACATTATGGGTGACATACCAGAATTCAAAGGAGGACAAATTGTTGGTGCACGTCTTGCTGGCGCATCTGTGACCAAGACAGCAAGTCTTTGTGATGTATCAAGAGCCACGGTATCCAGGGTAATGTCAGCATACCACCAAGAAGGACGAACCACATCCAACAGGATTAACTGTGGACGCAAGAGGAAGCTGTCTGAAAGGGATGTTCGAGTGCTAACCCGGATTGTATCCAAAAAACATAAAACCACAGCGGCCCAAATCACGGCAGAATTAAATGTGCACCTCAACTCTCCTGTTTCCGCCAGAACTGTCCGTTGGGAGCTCCACAGGGTCAATATACACGGCCGGGCTGCTATAGCCAAATCTTTGGTCAATCATGCCAATGCCAAACGTTGGTTTCAATGGTGCAAATCTTGGGCTGTGGACAATGTGAAACATCTATTGTTCTCTGATGAGTCCACCGTTACTGTTTTCCCCACATCCGGGAGAGTTACGGTGTGGAGAAGCCCCAAAGAAGCGTCCCACCCAGACGGTTGCATGCCCAGAGTGAAGCATGGGGGTGGATCAGTGATGGTTTGGGCTGCCATATCATGGCATTCCCTCGGCCCAATACTTGTGCTAGATGGGCGCGTCACTGCCAAGGACTACCGAACCATTCTTGAGGACCATGTGCATCCAATGGTTCAAACATTGTATCCTGAAGGCGGTGCCGTGTATCAGGATGACAATACACACAGCAAGACTAGTGAAAGATTGGTTTGATGAATATGAAAGTGAAGTTGAACATCTCCCATGGCCTGCACATTCACCAGATCTAAATATTATTGAGCCACTTTGGGGTGTTTTGGAGGAGCGAGTCAGGAAACATTTTCCTCCACCAGTATCACGTAGTGACCTGGCCACTATCCTGCAAGAAGAATGGCTTAAAATCCCTCTGACCACTGTGCAGGACTTGTATATGTCATTCCCAAGACAAATTGACGCTGTATTGGCCGCAAAAGGAGGCCCTACACCATACTAATAAATTATTGTGGCCTCAAACCATGTGTTTCAGTTTCATTGTCCAACCCCTGTAGTTTGAACAGTCTTTTCTTTCCAAGTAAATAGCCCAACAATGTAAAATGTTACATGTGATGGAAAACTGACTCTCACATCACCCTAAACACACCATTCCCACTGTGATAGTGTCACCATCATGCTGTACAGATACTATTCTTGAGCTGGAACAGAGAAGCTGGTGAGAATTGATGGGGAGATGAAAGGAGTTAAATACAGGACAATTCCTGACAAAAACCAATGTGAGGCTACAAACAACTTAAGGCCAGTGTGAAGTTTCACCTAACAGCAGGACAACAGACCAAAATATGCAGACCATGTATTAACCTATTTTGAACATAGTCTAAAAAAAACATGCCTCACTTTAAACTATTTTATGTATAAGAAATTTTGAAAACCAGGATATTGCTTCCACTTTTGCAGAATTTTGCAGTACTTTGTCTTGGTCTATCACATAATATCTTGATAAAATATATTGAAGTTTGTAGCTCTAACATGATAACATTTAAAACCGTACAGGGGGTATAAATACGTTTCCAGCGCCCTGTACCTAATACAGTTGAAATGAAAAAACAGTTGAAATGACCAGAAAATATTTTTTAGAATTGCCAAGAACCACTGTAACCATTACATTCTCATCTTTACACCAATGCAATCCTAAAGGCTTTGGTACATGAGCCAGTGTTTTGCCTGCCTGCTGTTTATCATTTGCATTTCTTCTGTTTTGTCAAATCCTGTCCCTGACACTTAATGAAAAGCCATTCTTCTGTAGGACTACACTTCATGGTTTGGCATGTTTGTCAAATTCAAAGCAGTTTGTGTATGTGTGTGTTTGTGTGAGAGAATGAGAGCAGGTTTGTGGGAAGCTAAAATGAAATAATAAATATGTAAATGTATTGCCATCAGTTGCTGGGTTTCCACAGCGATATGCAGGCAGCCATCCAGCTGAGTTTCCATTCCAAATTTCATGTGACACAGTGTGCGGCAACTGTGTGTTTATGCACATACACTTGCATACAGTTTGAAATTTCGGTACGTTTGATGTTTCAGTATAAATGTAAGCATGCATATATGTTTGTGGAGAGTGGAATTGCTTGAGAGCATGGAAGATCCATTCATTGTTTAAATCTAATTAGTTAGATGAAGCTGTGTGCCGTTACCTCCATTATCAATTTGTGCAACCGAAGGTCCACATGTTAAGTGAAGCTAAGAAGACATTACTGTGTGCCAGCAATGGTGTTTCTTTTTATTTGCCTTTTATTTATCAGATGGAAAATGCACACAAAGACACATAGCCAGTTTGACTAGACAACTAGTCTTGTCATCCAATGAAAGTGACTAAGTCAACATCATCACTCTCTTAACATATGATACTCATCATAATAGATGTTAAAAGAGGCCAGATGTAAAAGAAGAAAAACTGAGGTAGAACCAAAATCAAACCAGTGTGAGAAAGACTTTTCAGAAAAATCAGAAAAAACTAATGTAAAATAATAATAATAATAATACTAATTGAGATAAACTATGACATTTGACATTTCTTACAATCAATCTGAAACAATATGTGATGCTTTAAACTCTCTGAATGAACATTCTTATTGTACGCAAATATAAATACTGTAATATTTACAACATCTAAAACACAGGGAAGCAAAGACTGCTCAACCTGCTAATATCTTAAGATTAGAGTGGAAGTTTATGGGTTTTCTGAAAGAAGTTAAATAGGCCTGATCACTGCTCCTTACCTTCAAAACTGGCTAAAATGTGCCTTTCAGTTCAATCTTTGATCTACCACAATTCCTGTGATTAGTCCAATTGCCCTAACTGTACATTAACTATGATAATTTGGACTGGCACTGCTTGTTGGTAAATACCTGACATGCTGTTTTAAAGGCAAAAATGGCAGAAATGCAATAATTTTTGCTTTAAATTATAGACACCAGGATTTTCTGTTTTATTCCTACTTGCTTACTGAATGTCAGAAGTAGAGGTATAATGTATTCATATCTTGTTTGTAACTATATCAATGTTTCTTTTTTCAACTAGTATCCTGTCTTACAACTATCCTAAAATGGTGTAAGGTTCTTAAATGCTTACTTTGCCAAGTGCTGTAAACCAGCCTGAGAAGCAATCTTTATTAGTCGATTCTATCATCATAACAGAACAACACATGAATGACTTCCTTTCATACTTCAAAATGAAAGTGAAAAACACGGATACATAATCTTGAAGTACTCACCTTCATATTTGAAGTTTGTTATAATAGCCTGAACTGGAGGTGGGTAATTATTTTGCCAAATGCCCACATGAATAACTATGTTTGATGTTGAGGATCGGA